>NW_027184085.1:60320181-61520181 GCF_041296385.1 Aphelocoma coerulescens
AGCACCCACTACGCAAATCACGGCTAGTCTGGTGATGGCTGAAAAAGTTCATGAGCAATAGCACCTACAAGATACAGCTGTTTAAAGCAGCCACCGATCCTCTGAAACTGCATGTGGCCAGCGTCTCTAAACTAATGCCCAAATACACAGCCAGAATCCCGAGTTCTTGATAAAGACATGCTCCCACAGATACAGGTTGAGGAGGTGGGGAATTGTCAGTGCTACACGGACACGTGTGCGGCTGGGATGAAGACTGTGAGACCTGTCTCCCAGACAGGTACTGTCTGACTCCCTCGCTGCCAGCCAAACACACTGAGAGACCAGAAATTGTCCAGCCGGTGGTGCAGGTGAAGTCACCTGCCTGGCCGATGCTCTCCGGAGAGCAGAGCGGCCGGCCGGGGCACAGACCAGAGATCGCGGCACGCACCCTTTGGAGCCCGCGGTGCGGTCCCCGGGAGATGCCCTCGCCGTGCGGAGCGGCCGCCCCTCCGCGCCCGGGCAGCGAGCGGCTCCGCCCGGCGCGGTGACAGCGCCCGCAGCCTCCACGGCACGGGCGGCCCCGCCGAGAGACCGTGGCAGCCGCGCAGCCGTCGGTGCAGGGCGCGGGGTGCCCGTAGCGGCCGCCGCCGCCGCCTACCTGCTCCGCCCCTGGTCGGTGTAGCGGGTGAGGAAGAGCCCGTCGAGGTCCTCCTCCAGCCGGCCCTGGAAGCCCAGCTGCAGCACGTAGCGGCGCCCGGCCCGGAGCCGGCCGCGGAGCTCCAGCACCGCCACCTCGGCCGCCTCCTCCTGCCGCAGCCCCGCCACCTCCACGGCGGCGCCCGGCTCGGACAGGGGCCCGCGCACGGCGGCGGCCCCGCTGCTCCGCAGCCCGGCGCTGTGCAGCACCGCCGTGTCCGTGTCCTGCAGGCAGCGCACCGTAATGTTCACCTGCCCGGTGAAGGCGAAGGGCCCCGCCTGGCCCGGCCGCACCCGCGGCCACAGCTCCAGGTCGTAGTGGAGCGGCAGGAGGTGGCGGGGCAGGCGGCGGACGGAGCTGGCGGCAGGAGCGGGCGCCGAAGGGGCAGCGGGGCCGGGGGCGCGGGACGAGGGCGGCGGCGGCGGCGCTGCCTCCTGCCGGCAGCGCCCGTAGAGAGCGGCGAGCGCCAGGAGCGCGACCAGCAGCGCCAGCAGCAGCGCGGCCCCCGCGGCCGCCGCCCTCCGCCCCACGTAGAGCCCCCCGCCGCGGGTCCCCATCCCCGCCGCTCTGCGCCCCGACGGCCGCGGCCGCCGCTACTTACGGGGCGGGGGAGTGAGCGCGCCCGAGGGCGGGACGAGCCGGGCCAGGGGAGTCGGGTTCCCCCCCGTCCCGGGGAAGCCTCTCCGCCAAGGGCTGCTCCGGCGGGGCGGGCGGCCCCGGGACGCCGGCCGCGTGCGGGGAGCGGGGCGCGGCGGGCAGAGGGGGAGCGGCAGCGGCAGCCTTAGCCGGGGGAGGCTGCCGGCTGTCCCCGTCCCGTCTGTTCAGCAGCCTGGGGGAAACGCGACGGCGGGCAGCCGAGCAGCCGAGCAGCTCCTTAAGTCCGAGCGGGCGGACGGTGCCGGCGGCGGGGGTGGGCGGGAGATGCTGGATGCCTAAGACCCTCTGGGGATCAGGGATAACGGCGCTGCCTGGACAGACGGAACAGCCCCCCGGTGGTCCCGGCCGTGTCTCAGCGCAGGGCGGCGGCTCGGGCCTGCAGAAAGTCCTGGTACCGGAGAAGGCTGTTGGGCCTGAGATGGGGGCTCCCCATGTACCGGCCGGAAGAATAAAAAAAAAAAACCCCAAACTCACAAATATTCCTACGTCTTTTACCACAGTGGCAGCAGAAAAGACGAGAAAATGGCGGGGTCACTGTTTGAGGTGTGCGAAGTATTGTGGTTAGAGCGTATCTGTTCTCGGGGGAAATCTACATGTTAGAAGACTGAGTCAGAAATCTTCGGTACACATAAAGGCATGACCAAAGTGAGTTTTTAATAAATAGTCCTCGTTTAGAGTCTCATTTCTTATGTAGTTCAGTTGAGGCTATAAACATCACTGTGCTGTTCATACATAGTTAACCCCATTAGAATCAAGAGGATTAATCCCATGTTCCCAGTTAAAGGGATACTTAAAGGGTTAAAGACATACTTAAAGGGTTTGCCAGTTGGGGCTGGATTGCCAGCCGGATTGAAAAATGGAACCTTGTAAAATTTGCCTGGTGTTTTTTTCTCAGTTGCAGCTCCTTTCTTAAGTAATGATGAGCCATGCATTAATAGGAGCAGAAGCCAGGAACAGTGGCTCTTGGGTGTCATTGCCTCAGACACTTTGTAATTATGATTACAAGCAGGGTTTTCCCCTCCTTTTTGTTTCCTTTTTTTTACCTTTTGATTTACTTCTAAACAACACCCTCCCCCCCACATTGTCTTAAACCCAAGACAATTTCCTGGGGCTTGTAGTCCGCACAAGAGCCACCTTCAACACCAGACATCTCTGTTTGTAAAACTGAGGCGTTGGATTAGGTATTACAGCTGTTTTGTCACTAGAGTTAAAGCAACTTCACTCAATGATCTAACTCTAAAGGTTGTATCTCCTGCTAATTTAGTTGTTAATTGAGAGAAATAACTTTTCCTGTTGTCATACACAGAATACAGGTCTTGCTTTCCTCATGCTGGGTACAGCCAGGCTGGCTGCTCCAGGTCTAGGGAATAGCTCTGAGTCACTGCACTATGAAAATGTCTTGTTCCAGCAGAAAACTATAATCTGTTTTCCTGTCGCTTGAGGGATGGGGAGATCCCCTCTGACAGTTTGTTCCACTGGTTTCATCTCCCCCACTCTTCTTGCCTCATCTGCTGCCTGCCTCAATGCCTTTGCTGCTGTTGCCCATTAGGTTCACTACATGCTGTCTTCTGGTGCTGGCTCACCCATCTTCCTTTCCTTTTTCCACACGGCTTGACTTGCATGTTTCTGTTTCCATGCTCCTATTCGCATTTGGTTTTCATTTACCCCAAACCTCCCCACCCATATGCTGGGACTTTTTTCTCTTTCCCTGGTTCAGGCCTCTGCACCACTTAACCACCCTTGCACATGCCTCATATAATGTTACTCTTCACCTTGCAAATCAACAGCCTCTCCCTTTTCTCCTAGCGTGTTTTGCAAGATCCATCATATTGCTCTCCTGTTAAGACTTTACAGTTATCTCCAGCCAGCTTCTTGGAGGTTGCCAGACCTGCAGCCCTGAACTGACCACCCTCCAACAAGTATGACCTGCTGCATGCCACTTGAAATATTTCATAGAAAATGTATTCAGGTGTTTAGGAAAGTATCTTTGTTGTGCCAGTCCAAAGAGCTAGGCCATCCCCTGGAAGCACTGACACACTAGGAAGACTGGGTAGGGAGAATGGGCTCCCAGAAAGATCAGAGTAGAAATGACAGCACTGCAGAGAAGGACATGATGGGAAGAAAAGCACAGATGTTGTAGAAAATTAAGGAGGATTTCCATGTCCTGTTTTTCAATTTTTTTTTATTCATCCTCAACAATATTCAGTAAAGCCATTCACATCCACTCAACTCCTCAAAACAAGGCAAAATTAAAACTGGGGCTTTTCATTCCACTTCTGTGAAAAGAAGCAGAACTTCTCCGTGATAAGTAAGTAGTGCAGACCCCATGGGAAGGTCACTCTTACTAACAGTGCAGGATATGTTTCAAAGTTTGCAGTTCATGTCTGTAAATTACACTTTATTTTCTCTTATTTTCAGTGGAGAATTCAAACCTACTACTTTCCTCTATTAACACATAATAAACCCACAATAGTAAGGACTTAGAATAAATGTTTTTAAAAGTGTTGTTTAACTACCTTTTCCTCTCAAATAATTTATAATCTCACAAAATGAGTGATGGGTGAACGCCACAACTGGGCATTCCCCTCCTGATGGGAACACATATACCAGGGAACGTTACAAATGGGAAAATAGATTGCATGCAGTACGAAACGTGAGGAGTTTCTGGTGCAAATGTTACAGTTCATCCCTTCTGCTGAACTTTTCCAAGTTAAGACATCTGAATGACATGCTTTTGGAGCTGAAGATGCAGGAGCTTCTGGGCAAGCCAGGCCATCTGACCATGGCAAGCAAGGCACAGTTATGTATTCAGGCCATAGCACAGATCAAATCCTGACCTTAGACAGAAACAGGAGGCTTGTATTTAAGTCAGAAGAAGCCTTTAATACATATCTGAAAATAGAAACAGATCACTTATAATAGAAGTCAGACAGTTCTGTTGCTTTGAAGAGTACCAAAGCATCTGACAAACTTTACCATCTTGTTTCAGAGGATGGAGTCTGTGTCATGCTCACCAGCTGTTCAAAGTCCTGTTGGTGTCCTCTGAATTTTGAACAACAGAGAAAGGTCACATATGATGGCATGGAATCTACTATCTCTTAAGGTGCAGTAAGGGAAACAACACTTCCTGTGGAAGCTGGCCAGGAAACCTGACATATTTCAAGTAGCAAAATATTACAGGGACAGTCCCCTAAAGTTTTTCAAGATTTTAAGGTTAATAGCACTGCTTTCATAAAAAAATATTGTAATACCATCCTAAATCATATATATTGAATACCAAACAAAAAGGAAAAGGAAAACACATGTTTAAGCAATATGAAATATTTTTTATGCTAAAAGATGATTCCCTAAATCACATTCTTAGTGATTTGTTCAATCTAACTTGAGAATGAGTGATGCCTTATATGCCAATTCCAGCATTCAGTCAAGGGTGATCAGCACTCCTGTAACTTCTTTTTTAACAAATCTGATTGTGTTTCTTCTTCAGATTTTGAGGAAGTGCCTGATATTTCTTGTATTATATTCTGTATTTACAAGGTCATAATTTCTAGGCACAAGGAATCCATGTGCACAATGAAATCCCCCTCACCCCCTTGTTTTTTAAACTTGGTCTGCTCATTTCACACACTGTAATTTGCTCTGCATCATTTATTCTCCTTCTTTAACAATAATGTATCAGAGCCAAAAATGTTGTAATGCCTGGGAGCATCTGTGACTGGAGCTCTTCCATGGAAGATGCTGAAGTTGCAAACTTGTACAATTGCTCTGAAGGTCCAAATAAGTGGATCCTTCAGGATGTTTCACAGCCATCTGAAGTAGGAAGTGTGAGCTACAGGTGGACATGCACAGTTAGCATAGCTGCAAATAAGTTTTATACAGATGAACAAATCATGAGCAGCTGAGGACCTCGTCTTCTGTCTGGGCACATTAAAGAAGTTCTCAGCTTTCCTATGGACTCAGGATTAACACATCGTTCTTTATGGAGTATGTGCCTTCAATATGAAACTCAACACACGTGATACTTGTTACCAAGTAACTAGAATTAGACTTGAAAGAATGAGGCTTCTTTCCCTAATAAGAAAAAAAACCCAACAAACCAAACCAAATCAACACCACCACAAAACAAACAAACAAGCAACCCAAACAAACAAACAAAGAACAAACTCCCCAACAGACTCTGTTTCACTGTTTTTGCCCTCAAGAGATTTTGTACACTCCTGGTACAGAACTGTGAGTGGATATTGAAGTTGACAAATTGTCACAGTAGCAACTGAACATGGATCTGTATTTGTGTTGACAGGACTGTCTTAACTGGCCAGTACAGTGCAATACAGAAAGGCAGTGTGGAGAAGATTTCAAATTTTAAGGGGTCAAATTTGACCAAGCATTACAATATCATCAAAAAGCATGAAACTGAAAATTCAGGTTAATGGTTTTGAGTGAGGTGTCACTATGTGGTGGTCACTATACGAGCAAATAAAGCGCTTTCACCACAACAGGTGATACATCTAATTAAAAAGTTTTATGAAGGGAAGCATGCTTGAATACTACCATTTTTGGTAATGATGTATGATCTATAACTGGAATAATTTTTCATCCAAGCTTTAATTAAATATGTTCCTTGGTGTTTCAGACGGACAGGCCACTGATGATCCTCTGTCTTGCAGACAATGAAACCATGCAAAAATTTGTTTGTAAATTCTGTTCTCATTTTATGGATGAGCTGTGAGCTGTTTGTCAGGGCCTTGCTGACTGCCTTTATAGATCTAGGTACTACTTAGATGGTTTGGGTCTGCAGAGCAAATGGTGGGTAGGAGCAACAGCTCCCACCACTGGAGAAAGAACAGCCACTGGAGCAAAACAAAGCTATTTCTTTGGGTACTTCTGCTTGTGAAGGACAACAGAGTAGTCCCTAAGTAGTAGGGTAAAACAGAATAATGATGCATCATATAACTGGGGTTGGACAAAATGACAATGTGTCCAGTGAGCAGAGTCACAGTGCAGAAGACTCCCTCCAAAGAGCTGAGGGTACTCAAGAAGACAGAAAGACCTGCAGCCCTGTTTGAAGGTAGGACACATGGTAGAACCACCTCCTCCTCAGGGAGGCTCAGGAAAGCATTTCCAGGAAACGTGAAGAGATCCACAGAACAGTGTAGAAAGTAACCAAGAAGTATGCACAGCTGTCAGGAAAACCACCACTAAGCAGAATATGAGCAGAAAATGACAATTAAGGAGGCTGCATTTTTATAAGATTTTTTTTTTAGTAGCTGGTGATTCTGTCACCTGTCTTTGAAGCTGTGGCAGGCAGTCGATAGGACTGATAAACTAAGTCTTGCAACTGAGGCTCTGTGGCAAAGAAACATCACATCTTCACCAGTCCACTTAGCAAGAAAAAAACCATTGGAACAATACACTCTGGAATGAAGTTTTGAAAGAAAATTGTTGAGGATTTAATTAAAAAAGGATGAGTGTATCCATGAAACTTTGTTCCAGACACCATTTAATTTCTTCTCTTGTGAAGTTTAATGTTTTCTGATTGCTACTGCATTTAAAAACAACTTGTAGAGGTATCAGCTTTTCCCCAAATATGCCAACATTTTCAGGCTTGCATCCCGTCAGACTGTATGAAAGTGGTTAGTAGATTGAAATTGCTTAATACGATGAATGGTGTCATTTTTTGAATTGTTGGCTCTTTTTATTATATGTTTTACAAGCTTTTAGATGCCCATTATTTTTCTGGAAGCTTCACTGAAATTAACCAGGAATGTAGTATTTGTCCCCTGAGTGCTTGTCATACTGAGATTTATCAGCTCTCTAGGAGGAATATCAAGTAAAACTTTGAAAAATTGACGTATTGGGATACTGTAAACTTTTTCTCACCCATGGAGTTGGACCAAAGAGTTGGATCAAAGACCCACGTGTCTTCTCTCATTTCATCTGCTTTTGTTGCAAGGAGGGCTCTTGGATGGTATGCAAGCCTAAGATTGCAACAGCCAAGTACAGGAAATGCTTCACAAAGCTTACTTCAGCCTTAGAGCTGCAGAGGGAGCTGAAAGGGAAACAAGCAGAACCTTAGCGTGTCCGGCTTGCTTTCCTGTTAGGACAGGAGGACAGCAGAAGAGAAAGCCATGGCTGTTCCTGCATGGCTCTTCATCTGCACTAGGCTGGTGCCAGCCAGTCCGGCTCTCCAGAACAGTGGGCCATGCTCAGTCTTTGTCAGGACTTTTGAAGCCTCTCTCCTGGAGCACATTGTGCACTCCAGCCCCTGATGGGCATTCAGTCCAGGACACTGAAGAGAGAGGTCCAGGTCATCACAGCTAATCCAAAGTTAAGTCCCTGGAAATACACATGCTTTGGGGACTGGGTCCTCTGTACTGACTGCTTTGCTCTACAGATCCACTTCTTTAAGGTCACCACATCTATAAATGTCAACTTAATCTTTCGTAGCCCATTTTCCTAAGAAAATACTTGCTTTTTCTGTACTGGCAGCTAGCTCTGCAACAGAGCCCTATTACTGCACATCTACAGCAAGCTCTGCTGGCTCATCATCATTAAAAAAAAAATATATATATATACACTTCACATTCTGAAATATTGTTTTAAATCTGTCTTCTAAGATTATAAACTGTTTGCCACATTTTGAGATGTGTCAGATTTTCAAAAATTTCTGAGAAATGAGGACAGTTGTTTCTTCACATTTTTTTCCCCATTAAAATATTCACTAAGCCAGTCAGACCTGAAGATTATTAGTGGGAATTCCCATGCTGACAGAGACCTAAACACCCAAGACTTCAACAGATATAAAGCTTACACATCATCTTTACCCCCAGATTCCAGTTTCATATTTTGAAAGATAGACTTCTTGAAGAAATTCACACAACTTTCCCTTCCTTACTGGTCCAACAAACCTGTGCTTCACTGCAGAATGTGGCTACGTGTCAACTTGTGATCAAATTGGCCAGAGCTCTGTATCTCCCTACAGACCCTAGACCCTAGCCTGTTTTCCAGGGCCTCTTTCTGGCAGGCCTTTGGTGGAAATGTACTAAGGTTTGAGCCTGATTTATAAATGGAATAAAGCAGGTCTCCTGTTTAACCCCTTAGTATATTCTTCTGGCAACTCAGACCACAGGATCAGTTTAGAATTCTTGTGGTGCAGCTTGCAATCCCATTGCAGTTCTTAATTTCTACTTGCCAGGTTTGCTCTGACAAACCCTAAATCTAACCTCATCTGATCTCCAAACACTCTGAGCCAATGAGACAATAAAAAAAAAAAAATCTCTCCTGAAGCCTGTGAGATTGGCTGGCAAAGAGTTTCAATATTTTTGGCAAATCTCTGTACTTGGTGACATGTGACCTGTCTCAAGAAAACATGTATCATGGGAGAGTCTCAAAATGCATAAATTATAAAATATAATTAATAAATCTTTTGCATGGATAGACCTGAGGAGGGAATGTAACCTTAGCTCTTGTACAAATCAGTTTTCTACAAAGAATGTGACATAAAATGAGATACAGAAATAGGACATCCCTACTCACAAGAGGAATACATTTTTCACTTCAAATTAGTGTGTGTAAAATAATCATGCTGCTGGCTACTAGACCCTGTCTTTGGTGCAGAAAAGACCATAACAAAATAAAGGATGTGGACGAGCCTTTGGGTAGCTCTTTATATTAATCAAACAAACAAACAAAAAAACCAACCAAACGACCCAAAACAAAACCCCAAAAACCAGACAAAGAAGAAACCCAATAAAACACTTCTGTGCATTTGTCTGTGTTTGAAAAGCTAGAGCTACAAAAGCAAGATTTTCTTTCAGGACTAATGATACAGTAGATGCCTTTGAGAACAGCTCAGTGACAATAATAGAGTTGGAAGCATTTCTGATCTTTTTGTAGACTTGTGTGGGACTGCAGGCTGACCCATGCCACCAACTCCTAAGTGTGCAGTGGTGGCTTTTGAGATGGTATGGGAAAAGTCTCAGGAGAGCACAGTCAGGACGCACTTCTGAGGATGATGGCAGTAGTGGTGTGAAGATCAGTGAGAAGACTCCGAGCTGATGGCAAGGTGAGGAGAAATGGTAGGAAGGCACAGGGCCTAGAAGGCAGCAGGCTACCACTAGTTATACCACTAGCTCATTCAGTGAATAATTTCTGAATCATCGAAGTCAAGCTGCAGGAATGCTAGTTTTATTATGAAGTCAAGATGAGGAACTTGTGCCATGATGATCAATCTAAACGGTATCAAATCTCTATGAGAGACAGAGGGACATGTCACAAAAATTGGAGCATCCCAAATTCTTCATCTCTGGTACAGGGGTGACAGAAACACAGTCTCCATGCCAAAAAAACCTAACCCACAACTGAGAAATGACTGAAAACTAAGACAAATTCAACCTGAGAAAGTTTGGGTGCATGCAACATATGTTATTAGTTTGTTCTGGAAACAGAAAAATGACATCAATAAAGTATAGAAATGGGCTGCTAACCACAGTCTTCACTGAAATTAGCAAATCTAGTTGTGAGGTGAGGGAAGAGGGGAGCCCAGCAGGCAGATAAACCAAAACAAATACCATGGAAAAAGCAAGGACATCCTGGCAAAGTATTCAAAGCTTCAGCCCATGAGAAGCTCAATGCTGACATTGCAGAAGAGCATGGTTTTGTAGTGCTAGCCACTCAAAAGAAGGGGGGCCCCAGGATTCTTCCCTTCCCACCACCTTTGGGATGATCTGCTGTGGTCACCGGACCTCACAGGCCAGAATTATGTGTTGAAGTGTTAGTTAGTGACTTCTGGTAAATTAATAATACACTCAGTAACTTGGAGAGAGAAACTTGATGTATTTTTGCTGAACTTCAGTCCTTATGACTCTTATCCCATAGTGGTCCCAAACTGTTTCGTTCACATCTTGAAGGAGCCCTTTGACTCCCTATAATTCCTTTACTGGCCTGGTGTCATACTGACTCTGAGTCATCTTAAATACCAACTTACCATTAAATCTCACTTGCAGGCGTTGTGCACCACCCCTGTCCTCACATCAGTCCACCTGGCTCTGGAGGGACCAGTGCACACATCACAGATCATAGGACATGCACTCATTTTCAGTTCCTTGCGTTATGAATGCGTCTTATTTTCTTGCCTGGGGTCACTTCTGACTGGAATGAAGGATGTCTGATCCCAGCTTCAATTTTAACCAGAATTTAAAACGGAACCCCACAAGATCCATGTCCTACCCCCTGAAGGTGACACTTCAGAAGAGATAAACCTCAAAGCTCAAGCAGATATCCAACATAACTATACCAGGGTTATCATGGGCTCTTTTACAAAAGGGAAGTTTTAAATAACTTTTGTTCTGGGAACTCATGGTAAGCTATTGAAAGATTGTCAAGCAAACTCAGCTTTTATTACCAAATCCCCACCCATTTCATGCACATTTCAAATGATGTCCAGGATGAACAGCCTATTCTTTGTAGTTTCAAAACCCTCCTGGTTTTGATTACCCCTTTCAAGCACCTCCTCAATTCGTTGACTCATTTAATATTCCCTTGGTCCCTTATTGCATGACTTCTTCCCTCACCATGTGCACAAAATAATGCATGTGCCAATAAAATGTGAACTCTGAAGTGTTCCTTTTTGCAACAGAACAAAGTGTTCTCTTTCCCCTTCAGTGGACTACTGTTCCATACTCTGCTTAAGCTGATGGCACCTTAGAGGTTATAAACAGACATTCACAGGAAACGTTTTTTCCTGCTGTGGTTGATAGACAAAGATGAAGCTCAGCATAGAGAGAGTACACATCACCAACAACTAGCTTAACTACCTTGAGCCTCAGTAGGGTATTCTTCCATAAATCAAGACATTTCAAAATGCAGAGGAAAGAGCAACAAAAAAAGTGAAAGCACTACAGCACAGAATGATTTTGGCATGAATTGTGAAGGGCAAGAAAATAATTCCAGGGCTGTCAAAAAATGACACCAGCACTGGCCTTCTACTGCAGCAAATTTTTGGAAACCACTGTGCAGAGTGACATTACACACATTTTGCTGATTCCCCTTTTGCCTGTTCTGCATCTTGGTCAGACCAGAGATAACATATTTCAAAGTAAAGATGACACACAACATGTAATTGGAACACCCCTCTATCACAAAGATTACATTAAAACATATTAAGCAAAGATTTCCCCAAGTATGGTGCAGGTGAAGGCTGAGACATCTCACCTTTACTGAACAAAGAGACCTTTGAGTTTCTTAAAGTTGGCTACAAACAAGAGTACATTAGAACCTTTACAACAGTCTGTCCAATTTAATTTCAAAGTACATGGAAATCTCAAACATTGAACTCTATCATCTTACCTCCATTTAGACTTAGGAAGCACAAAGGGCAAATGCAGATCTCATCCCAATGGAGTTCTTTCTGCAAGTCTCTGGATCATAATCCCTGGACAATGCTGTCAATAAGATAAAGAGTGGGTGCTGATTAGTCAGGAAATTATATAGACAGCAATGCAATTAATTTGGTGTTATATGGGTGTACAGTATTAAACCACTACTTCTCTGGGCCAGGAAGACATTGTCAGGTGTAAAAAGCAATGCAGAGCACAGTGGACAATACACCTTCCAAACTAAGAGCTGTCTCACCTTACCCCTTTCATTACCTCTTCACTAGCTGCCTCTCCTGATACATCTTCTTTTCTCTTGGTAATTAAGTTTCCCTTAAATAATTCTGTTTGAATGGTAATGCACACCAAGTTACACTTACTGTAATGGTTTACTCCATTCTCAGCTTCTTTACTTCCCTCTGATCACATTCTGTATATTATGGGGTTAATCCTGTTGCTAGAGAATCTTCTACAACAAGAAGTAGTTTTTCAAAAGAATATTAGGGGGAATATCCCAAACAAACTTATTGAACCAAACACAGCTATTAAGGACTCCATATCAAAACCAGAACTACTGCATATATACACTTTTTTATGTCTCAAACTAAAAATATTTTCAAAGTTTAGTTAACACAGTTGTATTTATGAAAAGTGCAAGTGAGCCAAATCCCTGGTAGTATGCCACTTTTGTTATACTACTTAATCATTCTTTTCCTTCTCTCACATAATAGACACCTCAGTTGCATAAACATATTTTATTGTGTCGTAAAATGGCAGTCAGGGATTGCTTCAAATATCTTAATGATTCCTTGCTGTGGGTATGTAGCAGAAATAATGAATTTTGGAGTGTATCCCAAGAATTATCTCAGTACTCATCCCAAATTCATTGTGTCAACCCTAAAACGATGTGATGTGATCATAGCAGGCAAGAGCTGAAGACTTCACCATGGGGAATGGTAACTGCATTTTAACATCATGACTGTTCTCCTAAAACTGCAAACAAGCTAACTTTTGCCTAACAACTGTGTTTACTGTTACTGATGTCTCTGTTGCTCTGCTGTATGCCTTAATACCACCAGAAAGGGTCAATTCAGGAAGGTTCCCCACTACCCCAGCAGCTCACAGCTCAGTGAGACAATGAACCACTGCACAGGGAAGATAGGGCCAAGGTAAAAGTTCTCCTAGGGGAGACATCTCCCACTTCTGCAGCCATCAGTTTTCCTTGCCTGAGCTCCTGTTAGAGTTATATATCCAGTGCTGTAGAGGACCTCACAGTTTTTATCATCCACATATCTATCCAGCAGTTGTGAAATAATGATACTCACCAGCAGGTGAAGAAAACGGGTCATAGACACCAAAATGAGCCTATTGCCTCATCTACCATCTAACCTGCCAAGCGCAAATGCCTCACATGCAGAATCTCAGGGTACCTGTCATGGCTGGGATAGTGGTTTGCCACACCAACACTTGCCCTTGCCATGCCTGTTGTGCCAAAAAAAGCAGCTTTCCTGAAGTTAGCAGAAGGGGAAAGAGGTCATGTGGTGGGAACTGAGTGACAGATTTGGAACTGTCATGAAAGATTCACTTCGTCCTTTGGGATGAAGGCACGTCAAAGTATGAATGTTACAGATAAAAGGAAGGTGTCCATACATCTCTAATTGAGGAACGTCATATATATTGCCAATTAAAAGAGCATAAATTTCTGATAACCCCTTCTAAAAAGTCTGGCATCACGCTGCTCTAAGTATATGCACATTATTACTTTTCTGCTGTCTGATACTGAAAGAGATCTCAGGATACCTTCACAAAATGCCACAACTTTTGCACACACTTTTAGATTCATGAATGTGAACATGCACAGCTGGTTAGGACAGTTAGAGATTCTCTTATTCTATATTGTAAATTCTGTCAGCAAAGTGATTTCATTTTCAATTGCAAAAAAAAGATGCAGACAAGCTGCACAACAACATTTCTGGAATTTTTAAATTAAAAACAAGAATTCCAGGAATGGTCCAAATAGTCAGAGAACTGGAACAATAGAGTTCCAACAGGAGGGGTGGAAAAAAAAGAGAGGAAATTCTGAATGACTGATATATAACATATAACGCTTATATGCGTTACATGTTTTAATGTTTGTAGAAATATTGTTGACTCAAAACCAAAAGAGAAATTAGTTGAGGTCTAATGTTACAACTTTTACACTGAATGCTTCATGTAAACATGCCTCTCTGTAGTAAACCTTGGAAGTTTTTGTGGTTGCTTCCAAAAGTATCTAACCTGTTCTGTGTAAAATGGATTACCACAACAAAATAGCTGCAGAATCAGAAAATGGATAGAGCTAAGTAAGCATCTTACCAGACAGAAAGGACCAGCCCCTCTAACAGCCTTGGGAATCAGATCTTGACCATGAAATTCACTGGAACCATCTGGTGAAATGAAGAAAAACTGTGCAAGTGCACAGCTTGCTGAGGTCCAGCAAAACAGGTAAGCACCAAATAACCAGCAACAGAGACTGTAAGTAGCAAAATAATACTGGGGGCTTGCATCCAGCATGCTGGTATCACAGCTGTTTCTTATCCTCTGACTTTTTTTTATTCTATTGTTTCTTTACTCACTCTTCAAAAGCCTCTCATAACTGAGATGGCATGCTCAAGGCTGCATCCCTAGCTCTACTCTTTCCCACTGCAGACAGAAGTTCATAGGTACAGCTGTTAGCTAGCACACCCACCCACACAAATCTTGGCACATAGCAGAGGTAGAATATGTGTGTAGAATATGAGCAACAAACAGGAAACACTAATTTTGGTGAGAAATACTAAAGTGATACTTTGAGTTAATGTGAAGCAAAACATTCAGAAGTACCAGACTGTATAATTTCAAAGTTGTTTAATTTTGAAATGTGTTTTAAATTGTTCACATTTTAATTTTATAGTCATATTTTAATTTTTAATATCATTTATGAAACAGTGAACAATTAAATAATGACTGTTACTTCCTAACTCTGTAATTAATTTACTGAATAAAGTTTAACATACTTACTACTAAAATATCTACAGTACTTCTTTCAAAAAAACATTATTAACAGATATATAATGATAAACTAAAATATATATTATATATAATATATATATATAAAAAATATACTATTAAAAAAAGACACAAAAATATCTACAAGGCTCTAAATTTGAAGTGAAGCATTTGGAGTTCAGCAAAGACCTTTCAACGAAAGTGAAAAGAAAAATACGTAGAAATGCTGGAACTTTTCACCAGTTGGATTTATTGCTGCAGCCAATTCAGTGCTTTCTGGGCATGTGATATATACACATATGCAGAACATCTCTGTGAGAGTTCTGGTACGTTAGCAAATCTTCAGCTCTGTGGAAGGTGCAATGTCATCTTACACGTCTCTAGTGGCAGCACTGGTTTTAAAATTTCCTGTCCTCCTTCAGTCTTGATTATTTATTCCTGCCTTCATGCAGCTGTTCACCCCCTCCTGCGCTGAGCCAATGTTATGGTCTGTGAGAGCAAAGGAAAAGAATATGAACGTTTCCCATCCCCCTGAAGAGGAAATACAGAGAGTGGAAAAAGGGAAACAATGATGAAGTGATAATTGTCCCCTTTCCATTCATATTTAATGAATTATTTTCTTCTCTAAATTCCATGTAAATACTGTCAATGCCTGTGCAGTATCATTTTCTGAGTGACAGTCTAGCACGGTACTCTTCCCAGTTAAAATCTAGACCTTCAAGGGCTGACAAACCCTGGGCTAACACAACAAAACTGTTTATTATCAATACTGGGATAACGCCAAGTTACTGCAAGTGATATGACTTTGCCTTCTAAACTTTGTGTTTAGACTCTGTTGAATTAATGAATTAATGACCTGCAAGGGGGCTACACCCACTTCTTGGCAGCACTGACTGAAGAAGGCATTTGTCTTGTTATAGTATGAAAACAAAGAAAGCACTCTTGGAGAAGCAAATGGGAAGAGTACTTAATCATCTTTTTCTGAACGACATCAATATTACAATTTCTTCTGAGCCCAGAAAAATCAAGAAAAAAATATCGTCCACCTCTGAGGTTTTTGACTAGGAAGTGCAGAAGGAACCCCACATAAATTATTGATTCTTAACTCTTATAGAGCCTCCAATGAGTACTTCATGTCAAAGAGGTTTATAAAGTCCTAAGCTTTCCAAGGCAAAGGTAATAAAAGAGTACTTCTCAGACTCTTTCTCAAATGAAGAAACATGGTATAATGGTATAATGGATGGGTGCTTATTTTTCAGTTGAAGTCACGGTAAGATAAAAAACTTTATTCAATGCAGATATAGGAGAGAATGGAAAATGTAAACCATCTGCATGTGGAAAAATGTAAAGGATTTATGGAATGGTTGGGAAGGCTTCTGCACAATGTACAGGCTATAACAAGCTTTTGGTTTTGATCAAGAGACAGGATATACTGAAAGAGCCACAGACTCCTTGCCAGCACATGGTAAGAAAAAGAGAGCAGTTGTCAGAGGCACAATGCTGACTTTACCATGTGTTTGGAGACACTTGGTCCCAGACCTATTCATCTTAGCAGTTTACCACTTTAGCATTTATCATCTTAGGCTGTTCAACAGAGAAAACTTAGATGCCTTTAAATAAACTGGCTGCATGCCCAAACTCCTCAGGAAGAGGAGCATATACAGCATATACTGCCTAGGAGTATCCAAAAACGCCTGTCATTTGGCTCTCTACATATTAAATAGTTGTTGCTTACAATGGCGGCACAGGGCAGATGAAGATTTAGAAGACACCTGAAAACTGCTCCAGTAAAATGGCTGATGTAGTCATCAGGTCCATTCAGCTGTATACCAGGAAAGACATGAGGTCTCTTTGGGTTCAGTGATCCTGTGGTTAATTTATCTGCCTTTGAAAAGTGAGGGAGAGACCATGGTCTTAGCAACAGAAGACTTTGCAGACAGGGAATAGCCACGTGCAGTCATGGGAATAGAGAACCCTGGGGAGAAAGCATAGCCCAAGATTTACATTCTGTTGTTCAGTAACCAATAAAGCCAAACCCATCAAAACACAGCTAAGCTCTACAGTTGTAGGGCATAGCCATTTTCACAGGCTAGCAACCCTTTTCTATGCTCAGAGGTCAGGGGAAAGCAGAGATACTGTATGAGGATGTATTGGCATGCTCCAGGTCCTATAAAAAACTGAGGAGCAACACAAGGTTGTTGTCTTGAATTACACTTTCACACTTTCTACACTGCATCTGTCTCTGCACCTCATCTCAGGAGCCCCTTTTCATTTCCACTTTGTCTTGTGGCTTATCTGCCTTAGCCTTGCACGTTTTAATGGATTGCTAAGGCTGAGTCCTCCCAGGACAGGGGAAGAGAGGCAGGAGATACTTTGGCACAAGCAGTCAGCTTGGAATCTCAGATTGATGAGCAATCTGCAATCCCTCATGCACAAATGACAAGACCTAGCAGGAGGCTTTATAAAGGAGTGATATCATGTTTGATAAAGTCTATCCAGCTCTGAAGAGCATTCTGTGACACAGGCAGAGCAGGTAAGGCAACTAAAGGCTACTAAAAATTCTTGAGAAATAATGAGTAGAAGCAACAGCTAGAGGCTACTAAAACTACCAACTACTACAGGCTACTGAAAAGGCACAGTGGACATATACAATACACAGCTCATGGTTCAATCAACTGTTAAAGACAAACGGACCTTTTGTATTCGGTACAAGAGAAAAGAGAATAAAACAGAGGAATTGAGGATTAGGAAAAAAAACCAATCAGAATTCTTCACCTGCACAAAGAAGTAAACTTTGCTATAGGCATTCAGAGAGTGAACCAAGTATCTTAGCTGAAATAGATAGACGCTTAGTTCTCTTTGCAATAAATAGATAAATAACGTATTTAATTCTCCAGAATTTTTAATTTCTTTGAAAGCAAAGGACTGTCTATTAAGTAACTTTGTCATCCAAAAAAAGTAAGCAACTGAATCAGAAAGCATATTTTATTTGTAACAGCTGTACTAGCAGTTATTAAAAGTTACTCTGTGAGCTGCAAAAAAAACATATATAATTTTGAATCTTTCAAGTTAGTTATTTTTATGTTTCCATTACATGGCATTTACTACAGTATGGAATAGCTTATATTTCAGATCCAGCTAAAACAGCCACTTTTCAAAGAATACAGTCTTGGTTCTTCAGACTTTAATATAATTGCCCTAGCCACATGAAGGAAGCTATCCCAATGTGATCAACATGAAGAGATCTCTGGGGAGTAATCAAGTTACAGCACTTACAGTGATGTGGATTATATAAAATATAATGACTCAAGTTTTAAATCCTAGCAAGAAATAGTAGAAAGGACTTAAACCATTGCCTTATGTGAGGATCCATAGCAAAAGAAAATTTACATATAATGGAAGGAAATAAATTCATAAAAGAAGAAGCTCGCTTTGTATTCATGTAAGGGTTAAAGCACTCTTTCCTCTAGATGGTCTCATGTTAATAACATATGCAACATGATTATGACATCTCAACTCCCATAAACACAATGTATTAGAATTTAAAAAAAAAAAAACTTCATATACCTGTGTTTATTTGTTAGAACACAGTTAGCATGGCTGGGTGAAGAAAAATAAAACTTCCCAAACCCTAAATACATTTATTTATATTTAAATATTTATTTATTTTATATTTATTAAAAATATTTAAATAACAAGTCTTCTGGGAAGTCAGATAGATTTGGTTACTCTATTAAACAGAACACAAATTTCAAAAAGAGAATCTGTAGAGCTCAACTTTTGTTCTTTATACATCATATAACTAACACTAAGGAAAGAAGAGCGGACACTGAGTCCATTTACTAATTTATAGATGAACCCTCCAGCTCAACAACATGAGGGGGCAGCCAGTTGTTTTTATGCTAAACTTCATACCCACTGAATTACCCAGCTGCAGTAGATAACTAATTGTTTATTTATTTATCTGAGTTTCCATACTATAATCATTATGTGCCATCCAGATGTCTCAAATAGCTAATGCTATGCCTTTCAGTGCTAAATGGCAGGTACACTATCAGCATATCTGTCTAAGGAAGAAAGGATTTTCAGTCTCTCATCCTCACTTTTGAATCTATTGATCCATTTCAGCCTGTGTGACAAAACCAGACATCACAAAGACATTTAATTACCCAATTAATTATGTTATGTATTTACAGAGAAAGAAAACAAAACCCAGTATTCTTGCTGAGGGAACTCCTACATGTAACAGCTGGTGTTTGGGGTCAGTAGCTCTGACCCAGGAAGAGATGACCAGTCCGGGGAGATGGTCCCAAAAGGAATCGCCTTCCCGAGCCCCGGTGTCTTCCCCCAGCTGCTGGCAGAGGGGCCCTTGCTTAGGCTGTCAGCTCTTTAGTGATTCAGCTTGTGATTTCAGCTCAGCTCTGCAGGGCAGCCTCCAGGCCAAGCCAGACCAGAGAGAGAGACAAGAGGCTTGTGTGGCTGGTTCTGCACGAAGGTTGCTTTATTGTTGGTCCTCTCCAGCGAAGGAGAAAGCCAGGGGCAAGAACCCTCTCTGTGAGCCACAGGGGCCAGAGGGCTTGCTTTTATAGGGATACAGGGGATGGGTGAAGACCAATGGGTTACAGAGGATCTGGGATGGGTGAGGACCAATGGGTTACGAAGGATCTGCATAGGGTGTCCTAAAGGATTGTGGGTCTGTCTTTTCTCGCCATGACCAAAGAAGTGGTTGCCTTTCCAGAGAGTCCTGCTGGGCAATTGCAAAATCTCTTATCTCAGCAGAGATCCCTCCAGGGCAAGGGCTGGGCATACCCCACAACTACACACCATTCCCTTTGGCATGGTGTGGCAGGCCATCCATCCCATGTGCTTTGGCTGTCCCCTGGGCACGTGGCACTGCCTGGCTCATTAGCTTGTTCCTAACTGAGCCAGTATCTCTCCCCTCGCCTCAGAAACACAGGGGATGGGAAAAGAGAAGAGAATATAGAGGCAAGTGGTGAACTGGAAACACTGCAAGCACAGGAAGTTCTCAAGTTACTGAGATGCACATCTCCTGGGATACTGGAAGGGAAACTGGCTTGTTGTAGGGAGTGGTGTTGGGTGACAGAGTGCATGGCTTTGGAGGAAATCAGGCTTCACTAGTTCTGCTCCTCATGGAGTGATTTGTCTTTCCTTCTGGTTTACTTACCATGTCTCAGAAAGCACATGGAACGTTGCTATTCTAATAGCAATTTGTGAACTCTGAGGAACTGCACTCTAATACAGGTTCTCTTTTTCTGGAGATTAAATTCTCATGGGATATTGCTGCTTCAAAGTAATGCTTGGCTAAAGCTATCTGGATAACAATGGGTGATCATTCCAATTCCAGGAAACAATACACGTGTCCTGCTGTGTGGAAAGTAGGAGGAAAATACATTTTAAAATCCCAAATAAGGAAGGCTTCAGCTGAAAAAAATGTCTATGTTGCAACATGTAGCTGCCCTCCCACTCCTAAAAAAAACCCAGAGAGATTATTTCTCCCTTTTGCAGACATTCACTTCTATTTAACAGGAAAACTGAAAATATCATGCACCTAGTCTGCATTCCAACTGGAATAATTTGTTTTAGAGTTATTCATATTAATTTAGGGCTAGAAATATTTTTACACCTTTACCCTTCTCAAAATATAACATACTGATAGGACACTCCAACCAATTTATGTTTTGTTTGCTTTCACAACTTTCAGTCAGCTTGGCAAGGGACCAAACCCCAGGTCAGGATGCTGAGTGAACCCTAAAAAGCACCGGGCCAGTAGGAGCTTCAGAGTATGCAGAACCTTCAGGAATCGCCTGTTTTGGTGTCATAGATGTTGGCATCCTTCCACTGAGTGGTTAACAAGGTTAACTGGACTTCATGGTATGCTCAGGAAAACACATCCACCCAGACACTGATTGCTGTGCTTTTTTTAAACACTTAATCCTTGTTTCTTTCCTCAGCATCCCTAGTGATTATCTTTTCATGCATTGTGTTGCTTTGGTGGATAGACTCTCAGAAGCCTAGCTCTCCAAATCCACTAGAGAAGAAGCTGGGCCATGAAATCTCTTTTCTTGTTTGAAATCTTGTTTCATACTTTTTTTTCTGAACTCTGGAAGCCAGTCCCAATAAGCAGGTAGATGAAGAGCTGCAATTCCTTATCTTAAAGCAGAGCCTATCGTTAGTTCATTCATCTACAGCTGGGCAGATTACAGGCAGGCATTTTTATCTGTGTAAAGAAAGAACTTTAATTTAGATTGCTTCTCTAAGAACTTTTCTGTTTGCAAACAAATTGCTAACTAGAAAAAAGAACACCGTAAGCAGAGGTCCAAATCTATTTCACGAACCTTGGTTTAAGACAATAATAGTTAGGTATTCAAATGCCTTTTAAATATGGCCTTATGGACCTCCTTGTCTTTGCACACACAGCTGCACTGTGAACCATTTAGGAATGTTAGGATTTGTGGTTTGATATGGTGTGTGGTTTCAAAATGATGCTGAGCTTGTCATTGAGGCTGACCCTGGAGAGGCAGACAGACTTGTTTAGATCACTCTTTGCCAGTCTTTGCTAATTTTTGCACTCTTTAGAGGAGTTCGTGCAAACTTTAATATCAAAGAGGCTTCTGGAATTACAGAGGTCCCAAAAGAATACAAAAGAGTACAAAAATGCATGGAGCAACACTGGCAAATTTGAGCCCAGGGTTCAGCCCCTCATCATACTTTCAAGACCCTTTATGAAAGTTGCTTAACCCCTTAGTCCCATTAAAAAATGCTCAGTTAAATAAAGCTACCCTGTCTTCAAAGCAAGATCTAGCTTCATCTTCCATTGTTCCTGTCACAGTTCTATGCACTGAGGTGCAAGGGCGTCAAGGAAGCTGGTTTGATCAGTACTGCTTGGTCTCAGAAATGTAAACTGCAGGTTTATTGGTTTCTTTCCCAGTGTGCAGCTATACACACTGATTGTTTCCACTGATTCTGAGTGGAGTCCCAAATGGTTAGCACTGCTGAGAAATTCAACTCTGTACTTTGCTAAAACTAGCGTGACTTTTTTTGAAAAACACATTCTTTATGGTCAGAGCTCTGGATTTCCTGACCCTGTTTCCTGGTACTTAAGACTAAGGAAGAAAAAACTCCAGATGGTATAAGCTGGCAAAATCAATCATCTGGCTTGTAACCCCTCTCTACAACCTTCATAACTTAAATTAAATGGGAGGGATATGAAGAATTATGTAATGTTTCACATAAACAAATATTGGCAACTGTAAACACAGGCATATTTTTCCCATGTAACATTAACTGCCACCTGAAGTATGGAATTTTCTCTACCTTCTGAAAGTATTAGATTTTTGCTATTGCATCATACAGAAAACAAAAATGTCTGGCTTGTATTAGTGTGAGATGTCACATACTGAAAAAAACCATCTTTTATAGTGGTTTTAATACAAGGTAGATGAACGTGTTGGATATCGCATGTTTTCAAAAGAAAAAACTATACAAATAAGGTCAAATTTCTTGTGGTTGAATCCATGAAGTAAATACAGAACATATTTTGCTTGTTTGGATCTTGGGGGAACAAACTGTTTTTATGTAGTCATATTACACAAAAGCAAGCACTGTAATGTATTTCATTTCAAAATCACATATTTATAAAATAGGGAATGTGCTCACATCCAACATAATCAATCTCAATCATAAAAACTTGAAACAATTCTGAAAAGTGGAAACTTGTAGAAACATGCCTTTATTTTCTAAATGCTGACATACAAAGGAGGAAAAAAACCTGCACTGTAGGCCTGAAGTAAACCTTCACATCATTAGAATCCAGCTGTGAAAAGCTGTTTATCATATGTAACTTTCTTACATAAGTCTGATCCAAAGTGGCTAGCTTTGAAACATCCTGTCTTACTAAACTCCACGAACCTCACCATCTAGGTCTTCATGATGCAGTGTTTTGCCTTAACTCCCACACTTGTGTTTCACCAGGAAAATGTATGATAAAATTAAATAATGTAATTAATCTTTAGTAAATAGGACTTGACAGGTATTTTTTAAGCTTAACTAGTACGGAAGATGGTGTCTTAAGACAACTAAAGTTTAGAAGTGGTTAGGAGGAGTGCCTGGAAACTTTTGCAGCTTTGAAAATTGTTCCTGCGCCATTTAGGGAGAAACCCAAGATTTTTCAAGATTTCCTGCAAAGGAACTGCAAGTGAAAAGTTCAGAGTAGATAACAACATTTTGTTAATCTGGAACTACTGTTTCACTGAAGGACTTTAGCTGTCCATGCACCAGTGTTGCTTTGTTAGCTCCTTTGGTTTTAAGCAAAGACTGCATGCAGTGAAAACTGTCATTAAAAATTCCTGTCAGCTCAGATTCGCTCCTTAGCAGCCATGGTCACAACCAAGCAGCCTTTACAAAACTCTAATTTTGCAAAATTCATAATCTGCTGAATTGATGCCTCTCTACCCAGATAAACAAGCTGCTCTGTATTGATTTACATGTGGTTGCATTTGGGAATTGCTATGTGGTAGAGAATTGTGACATTTCTAAACAAACAATGATGCTGAGCACAAAAATGCTAGCCTCTGTGATCCACTGAAACATGAGATGGGTCTCAATATTCCTAGAGGAGGAGTAAATTTAGCTGATTAGTTTTAGGGATACAAATAAACACAGTGTGTTTCTAATTACACCAGTGAGTCACAATAGAGTGCTGGTTAATACAGTAGTTTTGTGCCTAAAAAAACAGTGTGCTTGTTCTTCCTTTCCACAGCACAGCAGATCACCTAGCAGCACTAGTTAATCATCATAACTGCCACAGTTTAAGTCACAATCCTCAGTCTCCTTTATGTGAGGACGTTTATGCTGTCACTACAAAGCTCTACATAAGGAAGTAGCACAGCCTCTTTACTCATTGTGAAAAGTGGTATGACTGCTTGAGTGTGGCAGAGCTTAACAGCTTAATAGATCTGAAAACACCCCAGTCACACCAGCTCAGATCACCTCAAACTCAAAAACATTTAAAAATCTGCTTCTCAAGGCTATTCTCATAATCGAAGGGACAGAAAATAACAAATTTAAACACAACCCAAACCTCAAAAAACAAAATCCAGGGATTAAAGTATGATGGTCTTCACAACCTCTCATGGAAATTTTTGGGGTTTTTTTTGGGTATCCTGTTACTTCTTATTAGGGGTGTGTGATTTTTCAGACTGGAAGTGCACTTTAGACAGCTACAACTCCGATTTCCTGACTGCTTTACCTTTGTAAGATTCTGTTCAATAGAAAACAGAGGAAGGAGAAGAGTGGCTACCTAAAATAGAAGTTTTGTGGGGGTATTTGTTTTTTTTTTGTGGGCGGAGGTTTGTGTTTTTAAACTGCAGAGAAACCATGATAAATTAAGTTTAATTATGACAGTTGTGCTTATTCCATGGTCACTGTGTAATGGTACACTATGTGTACAGTGCAGAGTCATCTTGACAAAACTGCCATGTAAATAAGGCTATGATTTATTCATCTTGGACAAAGTACCTTCCATGGTTATAAAAGGAGTTTAGAAAAGTAGTAGAATAATAACTTACTGTACTTTTATCTGTATATCTCTCTACCTACCTAATCTCCCCCTTAAGCCCTGTCCCACACACTTAGAAACAACTCCTACAGAACTTTGAAATGTCACAAGTTAATGAATTTCCCATTTTCCTCCATAAGCATCAGCAATAACTCCTAGAGCCCCTCCTTGATTCACATTCCTCTCTATTCTAGTCCCTCCACCCCAAAAATAACCAGAAAGTGGCATGCAGTACCATTTAACTCTTAAGTTTATACTAAAACAATGCACTAATAAAAACAACACAACTTTTATGTGTTCACTCCAAGGCTAAGAAGCCATACAGCTCTCATTTGGACCTGTATACTCTGGCAAATACGGTAGCGTAACTCATACAAATTCTCTATCATGAATAAAATTGATGATTTATATATATATATATGTATGTATGTATGTATGTGTTTTATATTACTGTGTTCACAAAATAGAATAAATGTGTGTGGTATTAAGATGTCATTTATGATGGCAAAGTCTGTCCACCTGGAGAAGACATTTCAGAGCCATCTAAGGAGAGATCTTCACCCATATTTCTCCCCAGGGGCTCGATGGGATCTGTATTGGTCATTCAGTCAAATGGCTCTGCAGCGAAGTCACAGCCCCTCCTGATTTCCTCATCTGGCAATCCTCTAACAAACTTCACCTTATGCTACAGTCTTCCACCAGCATGTTGATTCCTACTCTCCCATCCTACATTTGTGAGTCATCCTTCTGGGGTTTTTTTCTTCAGAAATTTCTACATATGGCCTCTGTGTGCCTGTCCTCCTTCCCATGACTTTTTCCATTGCCTCTCTCTCAAATCGCTTTTCCCAAACTGTGTTCAACTCCCTTTCTCTCCTTGCCAAGAAACTCCCTTTTTCAGTTTCTACTTGCATCCCAAACTTTTCTATTTGAATTCATTAAATTAATGGCTTTTGTCAAAACCTCTCTTGCCTGATGTCAAGCAAGGAAGTTCAGTGGCCTCACACTGAGAAACGCTGGAGTTGCAAGTCCCTCTCCAGCTAAAGTGAGGGGTCTGCAGCACCCCATGTGTGCTGTAAGCCAGTGAATTAGGGGTCTTCCCACACATAAAGATGTGAACCCAAGCTGTCAATCAGAACACCTATAAACCAGTGCTCCACTCAAACTGCCTCCCCAAACCCCTCATCTGCTAAATCAGTAATAAGAGTAATAATGATAATGATGATGATGATCATCATCTTATCTCTACAAAAACTCCATGAGCCTTTTTTTTATACTGAAACTCAGAAATTAGGGAGGTGTCTTGGGGTGACTTTACGATGTGTATCCCCTTTCGCTGCTCTATGCCCAGAAATTAACTTTGTGCCTTTCTGTGCCTTTAAACCGAGCCTGAGAGGGGAGAGAGAAAAAACCGAGCGAACTTTTCAAAGCAGTTGTTCAAGGACACAGACACACACTCCTCTGCGTTCTGCAGCAGCAAGAGTGGAGGAAGCGCCCTGCTTGCTTTTCCACCAGCTTTCGGCTGCTTTTCTCTGGAGGGAGACAGAGTTGAACTTTGTTTTCCTGGGACTTTGGTTTGTTTTTCCCTTCTTCTCTTCTGGACTGTTTCAACATCAGAACACATCAGGAGAATTTCCCACCAAAGCCCCGGAGGTGGGCCCACGACCCAGCTCCAAGGAGGAGGACAGAGACTACATATACAGAAGGACTCTGAATTTTCCCAGGTTTCTCTCCACAGTGAGAGGTTTTATTATTTAGCATTATTATCCTTTTCCTGTGTGTTTGTTAAATAAATAGTTTTTATCTCTTTCACTTTCCTCCAAGGAAAATTTCTTTATTTGCCTGAACCTGGTGGGGGAGGGCTGGTTGTAACCTACCTTCTATCAGAGGATATTCTCCTCCACATTTGTCCAAACTGGCACAGGAGGGAAAAGCAAACAATTTTGTTAAGAAGAAAACATATGGTGTTAGGACTAAGTAAGTGAAAAGCTACTAGCATGTCTTCTGGCAATGGGCTATCTCTATTTTCTCCACTGTTTTCCCTAACTTGAAACACCCAGCATACAGCCTCCCCGCTGCTGTCCAGACACAGCTCTGCTTTTGCCATCCACCCTGGAGTGAGTCTGTAGCCTGAAGCCACAGTAGCACCTACTCAGCTCTCTCATGCACGCCGTGCATTGAAAGGCTCACTGGAGGCTGCAGTTTCCTTCACCCCTCTAAAGAATCCAGGCTCACTGCTAACTTACCAGCTGTCTCCAGCTAATGCAGATGTTACCAGATGATAAATTGTCTACACCTGGTGAGCTAACACAATGCTTGTTCTACCAAAACCACTGGCCTATGGAACTGCACAATGCCCATTGTGTAGGAAGGAGAACTGGAAGTTCACCAGCCCCAGTGCCCTGCCAACTCAGCCAGGTCACCTGGAACACTGGGGTCCCCAACCACCAGGGACCACCAGAGAGACCACCAGGACAGAAGAACGCAGGCATAAAGGGGCACAGAAATATGTTAATGATATTGGGGAAATTATTATCATATATATGTTTATTCTGGGATAATCAATTAATATGTGTGTAAAATACAGTACATAAACAGAAATTTCCCTGTACTCAGCATGCACAGATCTTGGAGGAGCTATTCCCCCCTGCATCCAGCCAAATAAATAATGCCTGCTTCTTAATGCTACATTGGTGTTAAGGTGTTTTTTATTTTACTGAAGTTTTGGTAACAAACATAAAATTCAGAGGATCAGCATGGGAGGAAGTGAGTGAAGTGCCTCCACTTTGAAAACTCACTTATAACCCATGTCATCTCCATTAACAATTCTAGCCCTCCCAACATATTCAAACTTCTATTTGGAATTTCTTGGCTAAAAAATTATGAGGAAGAAGTGGTCAGTGGGAAGAACAAGGAGAGAGATTTGAAGTTCCAGAAGTGTGTCCTCCTATGAACAGGTATGACTGTCCTAGCACACACCAAACAGTGAGTGGACGAGATACACTATTATGGTCAAACTCAGAGAAGACTTTCTAAATACAACTCTGAAGTATGAAACAACCTGTTATTTTCACTCTTGGTTTTGATTAAGAGGATTTGTGTTCCTTATTCTCTCACAAATCTAAATATCTAAATCTTGAAAGAAAAGGATGCCAAGCAAACTTAATGACTCTGGAATGTTATTCATTCTTCTGGTGGGCAGGAGAGAAATTTTCTTAAAAGGAAATATCACTTGGGAATCCCAGAGTCTTGGCACTGAAATTGACATACACTCTGAAGGAATCCAGGCCTCCTCTCCTTTTATTTTAACAGGTTTTCTTATTTAATAGGTAGCACAGCTAGAAGGGGGCTAGGGGAAAAAGGACTGGAGAACTTATCTGTTACCACTACATATCTTGAATATTCACCCCACCAGCAGCCCTATCACTGTTTTGCATCAGAAAGTGCACAAACATGGTGCAAGTACTTTCTTATGTTAACAAATACTGCTAATACCATGTAGCACTTAGTAAGAAACAGCAAGTTTTCTTTTTTCTCACATTTAAGTCCATTCGCTTTCTTTTTGTCTTTGTTAGTGTTTCCCCAGCACTCATGCTGTCTTTAGAAAAATGGTTGTCAGAAAAGCAAAATTAGATCAACCAGCAACTGTCAGATAAAACACACATACTTAAGCAGCTTACAGTGGTGCTTTTGTCCTCACCCAAAAAAGACCTGGATTTGCAATGGCTATTTTCTCTCTCTCTCTCTCCCCCCTTCTCTCTCTCAGTTAACCCAAGAAATTATTTCTCCATTCTGTCACACTTTTATTCCCTGATTATAAAATGACCTGTTTAGGTCCTTCTTCTTTTACAACCTTAATTACAGTTGTTTTTCTTACAGCTTTTGCGCAGCATCCTTTCTAAGCTGCTCTGGAAACGACCAACTTCTTTTTGCCACAGTCCTCTCTTTGGTATTTCCCTCCTGGGAAACCTAAGTGAGATTTAGCAGGAAGCCTTTCACCATACATACATATGAAAGAATGAATTTCAAATAATTACTTCATGCATGATGCAACATCTCATTGAGTTACTACCCTACCACATCATTTTCCCTCATCTTACTATCTCTCTTACTATTCCCTTGGAACTGGTTGGGATAGATTTAATTTTCTTCATTGTAGCACATATGGTGCTATGTTTTTGGATTTGTAACCAAACCAGCACAGATAGCACCCCCATTTCAGGTACTGCAGTGTTAAGCAAGGCCTCTTCTGACACCACCTCACCCCAAGCAGGCTGGGAGTGCACTAGAAGCTGGGAGGGGACACAGCTGGGACAGCTGTTAGCTTGTGTTGTGCTAACCCAGAACGCTTGGATCTAAGTATTTTAGTAAACTGCAACCAAACTAAAGAGATACTATAGTGGCAGTAAACTACTTAAATGGGCTTCTTTAGATTCCTAAGAACTGAAATTTCCAGGGCCAAGGAAGCCCATTTAATAGGGTAGTAGTTGCAGGCTTTTGCAATCTGTTGCACTGATGCCATGAGGGAAAGGATGAGTGTGATCTTACCTTCCAATTTCCTGTGTGAGTCTAAATTGAAAAATGCTCTGTCTGCTCCTACCTGACAATTTTTTTCCTGAAGACCATCCCTGTGATAGCACCTCTTGCTGAAGAACTGGACTCAGGCCTTTTTTGTAGCCTTATAGCCCCTAGAACAATAGTAACACCTCATGAGGCTTACTCAGACCATCGGTCCTATACTACAACCTCAAGTTACCCTCTGGCAAGAGGCTTCAATACAAACTTTCATTCTCCCTCCTTTGCCTGCACTACAGTTCCAGCATGCAGGACCCCAGAAAGGCTTGTCTCTAACCAACATTTACCTGTCCTTGATTTTAAAGGAGCAAGGGAAACCTAAGCCAGGATGCAGATGCCTGAATTAACATAGTTCTATATAGAAACACATTCATAGAATCATAGAATGGTTGGGATTGGACATTAAGTATCACATAGTTCCAACCCCCCTGCCATGGACAGGGACAACTTCCACTAAACCAGGTTGCTCAGAGCTCCAGCCTGGCCTTAAACACTTTCAGGGATGGGGCATCCACAGCTTTTCTGGTAAACCTGTTTCACTGCCTCACCATCCTGAGAGTAAAGAATTCTTTCCTAACATGGAATCTGAACTCACTGTTTTTCACTTTGAATCTATGTTCCACATGCTGCCAGCACAATCACATCTTGAATGACTGCTCAACACCAGGGACAGCAGCCAGGATGTGCCCTGCCAGACTCTGCTGGAGTACCTGTCCTGAAAACACACAGAAGATAGACAGACAGACACAGACAGCCCTCCCTGTTGAAGCAGACTTTGTATGAGATACCGGCAGGCAATGAAATGTGAGATGTCAGAGTGTCTCATGAAGGAAAGAAATTATTATGAGTTCTGTCCTCTGACCCAAACAATTTCTCACATGAAGTAAAATAGCACCTCACTTGGGAATGGGATGGCTGTTTGAAAGATCTTTGCTGTTCTGACATGTATCAGCAGAGCAAATTACTGTAATGACTATTTCAAATGTACAATCCACTTCAGTTTTGCTTCTCTCTTCTGCAGACTGTTTGGTCAAACTTGTTTGGATGGGCCTTTAGTGGGGAAGATGTGGGTGCCACACATTGTGGCTACACCAGTGTCAAGTTTCTCAGGTGCACACAGAGAGCGCTGATCATGCAGGTATCCTACTATACGCACAGGTTATGCAGTTATCCAGCATGCATCCAAACCTGCAACACTCATGTCCCACAGCAACTCTGCTTATGAGAAGAACATCAACGATCTTATGAGAAGAAGGTCTGTGGATTTATCTGTGAAAGCTAACAAAAACCAAGGAGACTATGGAGACTTGTCTATCCAAGCAGCTCACAGCTGTGGTTACGGGCCTGTGTTTATACCCAGCTCTGGTAACAAGCTTATAGTCCTGTCCAGAAAGAATCTGGAGAGGGGTTTGGTCTACTCCTCCAGCAGTCCTTCTGGCAGATTGTACAGCAGAGCCAGCCCAGAAAGGGACACCCAAAGTCTGTATGTGCTGCTGAGCTTCAGAAGAACCCAACTGGGCAGGAAAGCAGTGGAATATGGCACAAGTGTGCCTGTCAGTCTGCCTCATGGGATGGATGCTGGACCAACTCCAATGTTCCTAGGATTCCAGTCATGGGTATATTTGCTCTGTGAAAAGAGATGTCTTGACCTGTGGTTGCTCCCAGGTCAGACTGCACTCCTACTGTGCCACAAGACCAAAACCAGCACACAAGAGATCTGGCTGCCAAGCTAATATTGCAGAGTGACTTCCTTTGTGGTTTTTGCCTATGGAATGAAAGCAATAACTGAGTATTTTGGGGTAATCACTGAACATCAAAAATTGCAAGGACAGATCATTTCCCTTAATGGAAAAAGATTTATGATTTATTATGATAATTGTAACAGCAAATAAAAAAACAGTACTTTTTGGAAATTGATTGTTCACCTTCAGTCAGGTTTTGGCAGTACTTGGCTGTGTTCCTTGTTTCTCACAAAAATTAGGAGTACTCTGTGCAGAAGCTGAGAAACATATTTTCTGCAAGACCTAGGTTCTGTTTTTCTTTAACAATTATAAACAGACGATTCCTTCAGTCCACCCCACAAATGCTACAATTCTGTATCAAAGAGTTTTATGAGGTAACCCTTAGAAATTTAGCAAGTTCTCATTTTCCTATAATAGGCCTAAGTAAAACTCAGGACTAATTTTAGCATTTATTGGAATGTGCTGCTAGAAAGAAAAGGTCAAATGTGCTCACAGGAAGCTAGCACCAATTTGAATTTTTGCCTTGAACCTGTTTCTCCTTTCCTCCACCTACCTGTGTCAAGCAGAGTGAATCACAGCTGTTTAAGAGGAGGAATTTTGTATACACTTGTGATGTAAAATTTTCCCTTTTCCCCATAATATATTCAAAACAGTTGTTCACTGTCCAGGGAGGAGAGAGGAACATGCTGACACAGCACATGTACTGTCTGTGCTGCCGATACCACAAACAGCATTCTCTGCCGACATGAGATACTTACCTCTTAACAAAAAAAGAGCCAAAATGTTTTTTCAGCAGTACTTACTTCCCCTGCCCCAGTAGGAAAACCAGCTCCTGTTACAAATCTATGGAGGCAGATAATAATGCCGACTCACCCTGTTGCAGTATTATCCTTTCTGCCCTTTCTATTTGTTTAGAAGAATCTGTTTTGCAGTTCTAAGAGAGGCCTGGAGTTAGGAAAAAATGGCTTTCAGTGATCCATTTACACATGCTGGTACCCTTATGAACACCACTTAAAAGGCAGGCCTATGGATGTGGAGTATTGCAAATTAGTTGCCTGTCTTCTGCAGCTGAAGGATGACTCAAGATGACCTTTTCTCCTTTTTAACAGCAAAAGACTGATGTTACATATACATACACATATAAACATATATATATCCACACATAAACACCAACATCTGCTCACCTATTTCTGCTAAGGGTGTTTTTTCTCTGTTATAAAAGCATTAAAAACATTTAAATTCATAATCAGGAGCTTAATCATTTAGATCCCACATCTTCCATTTTAAATCCTAAGCAGTTGTTGAGAGGAAACTGATGAAACAGGAGAAAGAATTCAAAAGGCACAGCATTCTCATAAAGGTGAAAAACAAAAGCAGATCAATATTGTGGCAAGCCTATGAATATCTGAATATAACACAAGGCAAGCCTTAGAAGGTAAAGAGAAAGGATACTATTTCCATAATTTTTATTAAGCAAGTATCCCATTTTCCCAGCAGTGTCAAAAAAAATGGTAAGAGGTCAATACCTCCAAAGGCAAATTAAAGGTATTCCTCTGGCAAAGGGGTGGCAAGCAGACAGGTTCAGCTACCCTGAGAAAGCCAACGTGGTCATAGCATCTGTGTTTATTTAAGGGGAAAGTACTACCATTGAGGCTTTTCTATGGATGAGAATTTCTCCTTGAAAGGACTGCCATTTTACTGTGAAAAATCTGATAATGTATTTCTTCCCACCTAAGGATTTTCTGAGTAAGGAAGGACCAGTCATGAGCTACAGTCTCACATTAAATATTTGCTGGCTAGTCACAGAGAAGCTTCGTGAAAAGCCTGGTGTCTATGGAAGAGCTGTCCAGAGAAAAAGCCTTTTGGCAGAAGACAGGTGAGGTCAGAGAAAAGCAGCACAGACAACAGTAATAAAACCCACAAAACTAAAATTAAAGAGTTTAGAATAGCCATATAATTGTTAAGAGCAAAGACCTAGTTCACTAAAGACTGGCTGGCTATTGACAGGTGAGAAGTGAGAAGTTAACTTGAAATATGCTTCACATCAAGATGCATCTCATTTTCTTTTGGGTGTTTCATTCAAATAAGACAGAAAATATTTCTCTGCAAGGAATGAAAAATGTTTTAACTACATAAGCTTACAAACCTGGAAAAGAACTAGAGGGAAGAAAGTGAGACAAAAATAGAGGACATGGAAGAATTTCTGAAATTCTGAGTTGCTTTCACAAACAGCACAAAGAACATTCTGTAGGTCAGAGTACCAAATGTTTCAAAATGTCCCGTTCCTCCTTTGGCAGGAGAACTAACTATATCATCACAGGGGGAACAATGAGGAAAACTTTCAACATCTTTACTTTGAATGACACATGTACCACGCATTAAGAAGACAAACAAAAGTAGGCAAAAGCAGGTGAAATAGCAAGTTTCAGATTTGTACTAGCTAAGATGTCCAACTTGGGAATACTAAGGAACCTCACATGGGAAATAAAAAGGCTGCATCTTTTACTCCTTCAGTTTCTTTGGTCAAAATGATGAAGAGGCAGTTTATTACTTAAACCCCACCTGAAATTTTTGGAAGCCTCAAACTAAGAAAGTTGATTTGGAAGAATAAATATTCTTTTTGAGAGGTATGGAGAGAGAACTCTGTTTTCAAAAGCATTTTCAAAAGAGGATATGTTAGTTGATATTTACTAAATGTAAAACAAAGAATATACACAAAGTTGATGTTGTCCCCCCACCCCCATCTTAAGAAATACATTAAAATTCCTTGTATTGTATCAGATTTTCTTCTTCAAAAGTAATTTCTCTTTTTTTCTCTCTCAGATGCTCCCAAAGGATGTTAATTACTATTGATCAAACAGGAAATGTGATGTGCTTCAAAGTTCATCCTATAGACTATGTCTTAACATTCAACTGAAAGGAAAAGAACACTTAGTTTACATCCAATCTAAATTTCTGAAGTAATGCAGGACCTCTCAGACTAGTCCTGAAATGTGTTGTTCTTGATACAATATTATTGCATTTTCATGAACAGTATCAACTAAATACTTTCTTGGAGGAAAAAAAAAAGCTTTGCAGGAGTTCTTAAGTATCCCAATGATATTTTTATTATTCATTTAAACAGACTTATACATCACACAGAGCTTAAGAGCATGATTATAAAAAACAATAACTATCCCCCTTTATGTTTTTTAAATCACAGAAGAGTTTAAGAGCTGAGCAACTTACGCAGAGGTGATAGCACTTAGATTTCTCTGAGGTCTTGACAATACTATGTGTCTCATAAATCTAATTCTCAAAGTAAAGAATCACAAATGTCACCAGGCACAGAGGCCCTATTAAAGTATCCCCATTTATCTTTCCAGCATGCCTTTCTTTATCACATTATTTGATAGATTGTCATGTACAGGTTTGAGCTGTCCAATCTCCTAAGCCCATTCTGTGTTTCTCACAGCACAGAGCAATTACAGAGCCCATTTTTCCCCAAAACAAAGTCAGACCACCAGTGAAAGTTTTATCAGATTGTGTAAGTATCAACATCCATATGTAAACAAAAGTCATCAGATCTTCAGTAAAGGCAGTTTCTTCCTCCAGAATAATAATGAACAGCTTTTGTAAGAAATGTAAAGAGCCAATATGTTCAGCAAAATACCCCTGTGTAAGCCCTTCAGAGATTAAACTACAACATCAATGTCTGCTACAGCAGTATTTATATACAGTCAACTGGCTCCATGAATAGGAAATAATGTGGCTTATTGCAAACAGTAGACTTCAAAAGACAGGTATTTCGAAGTCCAGTTTGTTAGGATTTTATTTAAACATAACATGAGTTAAATGTTTTCATGCAACATTTGCACTTAAATAATCATGACAAACAGAAGTAGTTAAAGAACACACTAATTATAGACTTTGGTGAATATACAAAAAACCTCAGCATGGTAGGTTATACAAAGTAAAGAACATCTTAAGTACTTCCCCAAAATACTGCAGCAGCCGAGACACAGTGATATGCCTTGCAAGGGCATAGGAATGTAATTTAGAAATCACATGGGAACTACCCCTTTCCTTTAACTTCACAAACAAGACAGAAGCAACATTCAACTCCACACACGGATTTTTCAGGTTATGTCTATGCAGTACCTTGAGTTTTATCCAAACAGTAAAAGTTAGACATGTTTATTTAGTAAACAATTACGCAGTAAATCTCTATTACATTTCTTCCTTGGTATTACCTGGAGTAGCCATGTTATTTAAAAGTGGGCAGGTTTGGTACTTTTATACTGATGTCACCAATATTAATATTTCTTGGGATCTCTGGCAGATTCATATTCTTTACAGCTGAAACAGCCCGGGCTGGAGCTCCTGCTAAACCAGCCTGTATATAAAGTGAGGAAAAATGCAAGTCAGGCAAAGTCACAAGAATATGCATCAGCAATATACACAGACAACTAACTTTTCAAGTATTGCCATGGTTACACAATTAGAAAAACCACATGGTAATTGTGTTTGGAATGAAATGGGTTACTCGGAAATATTAAACCAGAAAGAGAAAACAGTTCACATATTCCTTTTTATATGGTAAAACATGTAATGTCAACTGGATGGAAAAGTATGAGAGGAAGGAACAGGAGGCTTATCCAAGCACGTGTGACGTGCACGTTATAGAACAGACAATCTCGAGGTGCTGGATGTCCAACGTGCTGTCTTTGTCTCTTACCTATTCTAAAGTTCACATGGCTCACAGGTGACTAACATTGGTTACAGGTTCAGAGTACGTAACCTCAAAGTAACAAGGTGCTGAATGTCAGTCAAATCAATGAATAGATACACACACACAAACACACACACGTGTATATATATACATACAGATATATATATATACACACATAGGTTTCAAAGTGGCTTAGCCTAAGATGAAAAGCATAAACACCCTGCATTTGTGGGTAATGAAGGGCATGCAGACAGATCATTTCTACTGACAAACTAGAATAATGTGTTGTCCCACAGTTACTAATTATACACTAACATATCTGCATCCCCTTGAGCATAACACAACAACACACTTTTGCCAAATTAAACTGTTAAATTAAATAGCACCTATTTTTTATTAGAGTCTTCTACTGCATGCAGTCTCTGCACACAAAGCTAGAGCCTTTCTGTATAAACATGCAAGTTTTACAGTACAGAATTACTGGCTTCCATTTAGTTCTGCTTTTAGATAAAGTAGCTGCCAAGTTTACACACTAAGGTATATCATGAAATGCTAACAATTTATAGCTCAGAGGCCTGAAGACATACCGAAAATTATCTTTCCCTATTGCTTCTGAAAATACCTATTCAAAACCTTGTTATTTTAAGGACTTTTAAAAAATAACTAGTAAATGTTAGTGTATTTGATGTTGTGAAGAAACCATACTACTCATTTTACATATGGAAATGTTTCTCCTAAAAGTTCAGATCCTCTATGTGAATTCAAAATTTGCAGTGTGGTTTTACTTCAGGCTTGCCACAAAAGTGTAAAAATAATTTTTATTTTTGCAAGAGAACAAAAAAAGGCATTGAAGATTTTTAAAAGAAGAGATCTTATTAGCAGAAAAAGACATCATATACCAAATTCTCTGAATATGTAAAGAGAATTAACTTTTATTTTGATGTTTTAAAAGTAACATTAAAAATATTCAAAACCAATAAAAATCATAATGTGATTTTAGAACTACTAGTTTTAGAATGTGGCATCTTGCAGGTCTAGTAAAAAGGAGCAATCAACAAGAAACAAAGCATGATGCTAGAAATTGGTTTAAAAAAAGATTAAACCTGTAGAAATGGAATCTGAAACTATTTTAGATTTGTCAAAGACTGAAGAAATCAGTGCATTTGGAGATAAAGTTTTTCTTGTTTCATTTTGCTGTATTTCTTGTTCAGAAATACTTTAAGAAGTTGGTGTCATATTTGATTATCAAAAAGCACTGGTAGGTGACTACTGCTCAAAGTACAACTTTTTCAGATTGCTGTTTTTCACTGAAATTCATTGCAATTGCAGGGTAAAATTACTGAGGAGTACATCTGACTTCCACCTGGTCTACTGCACAAAAGGAGACAGACACCCCACACACTCCTCAGATAATAACTCTACTTTTTGAAGGCTATGAAAAAAAAGTTTTCTCCCTTTTACTGCTCTCTTATAAGAAATAAATATAAAGTTAATGTAAGATTTTCACTTAAAATCCTACCTACTGTTCTTCCTTCTCCCTTCAAAAACATAACCCAAGTCAAAATAAAACCAATTGAAGTGTCTGATTTTGAACTAACCCTTTATGTGGAAAGGCTAAAGCATCACAAATCCCAAGATTTCAGTCGTGGCATGATTCCCAGAAGAAGAAACAAAGACCGGAAAGCCGTGAGTCATCTCTTAACAGTATCTTCCCTGTCAAACTCTCCTATGTGAGACATGCCAAAGTTGGGAAAAGCATGTGGGGGCAGAGAAGAAAGCTCAGAAAACCAAATCTCTAATGTAACCAAATCTGCTCTCATTTTGGCCCTGACAAAACCCAAATTATCAGTTCTCAGAAGTACAGACTAAATAAACTAAAAAGGTGCAAAAAAGTATTTTCAAACCCTCTTTTACCTTGGTTTCCCTTAACATCACCAAGTCAATCAGGTCATTCACTTCACAGGCTCTTTCAATAGCAGTATTTTCTTAAAGGGGAAAACCAGGACCTAACACTAGCAGTATTAAGAAGTGCAAGTATCCAAAATCTGCATCCCTGAATCTGCAATAAGTTAAAGGATCAGTACTAGACATTGCAATTTCTTCCCATTTATTAAAAAACAGTGCAGAAGGCATGTGCCCAACACTGTCCTTTCTATTTGAGAACTCGGAAATACTAATTTTAAATCAAGAGGTAACTACCAGGGAAGTTCTATTGGATAAAACAATATATGCTTTTAATCCTTTAAATTCTATTTGCAGTAATGGAAGAAAAATTCATTAAGCAAAATGGGGCAATGTAAACTGTTTTCCACAGAGAAGATGAAAATACTAATTAAAAGAAATGAATTATACAATTCACAATTGAAACAATGGGAAATCAGAAAAATATAGTAAGTGATGGACATGGTAGCACATGGCTGGCAATTCAAAGGAGATGTGCCTTCTGGGTGACAAGGATGGAGATTCTTTACCCTAATTTAATGGAAGTTGTTTATTCTTAATGGACAAATAACATTTTTAGTGTAACTGGTCATTATTTTTACCTACCTGCAACTATCCTCTTTATACAGACTTACAGTCCCTGCCTCCCGCCCCAATGGGATAGGATACAGTGGAGACACAATTGAGAATTATTAAAAATACCACAATTGACATGAGCGCTGCCCTTCCACCCCCTACACAGTCACAACTTCCAACAGTCACGTTTCATGAGGACCACTCTGGATCAGGATCGGTGAAGATCCCTGACAAAACAGCGGTGATTGTCAGATTACCTCTTTTTTGACAGCGAGATTAACTTTCACTATCAGACACCAGAGCAGAGACTTTCAAACTATTAAATTCTCTTCTGTAATTCTCTGTATTAAGTGAGTTTGTAGAACAGTGGATACATAAAATGCATAGCAGAATGCTATTTAGCACAATTAATGTCAACCCTATCAAGCACAGTACAGTTACACAGCATTTCTAAGAGAGAGCAAGCAGTTCATAAAAAATATCTAATGGATAAAATGACTGAAAAGCACTTGAACTCCCAAGCTGGATAACTAATACAATTCAAATGCTGTTGTTATATCTGAACTCCTTAGCACTGCTTTTTAGCATGTCAGACAGAGTCCTTCCATTTCTTTTACTGGAAGTGACCTTATTTACAAACACAACGGCACTACAAGTAAGTACGTTCGGCCCCCTGTGTTTTGGAGGAGTTTTCTAGAGGCATCTGATCAATACAGCTTATACCGCAACACTGAACTCAACAAGTTTCTCCTCTTTTTTATTGTATAATTCAGCAGGTAAGTTGGTGATGTGCAAAGAAAAAGCTGTTTCACTTGAAAAAACAAAACACACAACAAGCTTTAAACATGCAGTGAATGATGAATTGTCTGTCACAGCAAGCAAATGACTCAAACAAGTGAAACTGAAACTTCTTAAGACATAATTAATGCAATTTCAGAAAGACAATACAAATTGCATACAGTTGGTATAACAAAAAGCCAATACACCACAGTTTTGCTGCAGCTGCTTTTACTCTCCATTTCATTTGTTGTTGAAGGATGTGCTTTAATGTTGAAATGCTGCATATCAAAATTTTAGGTTCATTACTGCAAAAACTGACACTGTTTTATAGATTGAAATAGAGACATTTAATAACAGGACTTTTACTCTACTGGTCCTAATCTATCAAGTGAGAAACATAAGCTGTCATTAATTTACTTAGGTCATTACTAATCACTATAGGAATCAATTTTCTTTGTTCTTATCATCACCCTTTCTTAGAATGCCCAACTTCATATCAAAGTGATCCCAGCAACCTTGTTTTACTCTTCAAAAAGAAATTCAGATCATTTGGGAAAAGTATTGCACATCACAAACATTGTTAATATGCATATACAAATAAAAATGTCCCAACTGTCATCCCAAATAACTCTACACAAAGCTAGCTATCACTAAAATAAATATATAAAAAACCCACAACCTACTGGAAAACAAAATAATGAAGGCTAATGCTCTGCAAAATAAGCCACCCTTTTCCAGATATTTCAGAGGTACTAGGACCTCTCTGCTGCTGGTGTTTCATAGCAATGCTTCTTTTCAGAACAAGTATGACTTCAAAGCAGCAGGGTTATGAAATCATGAAAGGATGCAATACATAATATAAAGGAATGATCATGTCCCCTGCTTATGAGGTTAAATAAATGAACGTAATTAGAGAAAAACCAAAATGAAGTCTGCAAGTATATCAAAATGAGGCCAAACAGATAAGAAGACTTAAGACATACTCTTAGAAATTTTAAGCACTTGAATCACAAAAAGAGTAATGGATGGGAATGATTAATTATTTCTTTGTTTGTTTTTCATTGCCAGACCCAAAAATAAAAACAGAATATGCGTGAGCAGAACACAGAAAAAGAAAAGCAGCTTTGTACAAAAAGAAAAACAAAACAAAACAAAAGAAACCAAACCAAAAACCTGAAATCAAGCTCCCTAGTGTTACCAATGAAATACAGACTGTATGTTACTAGTGTTAACGTATTAGGCAGAAGAAGGTCGTGATTTTCTTCATGAGCTGTAGCATACTTCAAATTTAGGTTAAAATGTTGCGTATTACCAAAAACTATTTTACCTAATGCTTTTAAAACTTAGTGCTACTAAATCAAATTGTGGAGTTATATTTGTTTAATCTTAATGGTAAGACAGTACTCTATCCTAGAAAGATCACATAAAAAGTAAAGAGCAAAGCTATTCATAAATTAAATAAACTTCAACTGCTTAAGATTCCACCTGCTTAAAATACCTGCAGTTTGAGTAAAAAGAGACTTAAAACAAGTGGAAATTGATTTTGAAGTATTGCCATTAGCACTGACTGACATTCAAACTGTTGAGTTAAACTAATGTTTCAAACAACAAAATGGCAGGTGACATTGACCATAAAGTGAACTTCAAACATACAATTTCCTTCTCCCTTCTCTGTTCATGTTAACATTCATGTTCAGTAACTCCAGTTACCAGGATATCTTAGAGCAAAATCCAGACATTCAGATTATAATGACAGTAAATGCACACCTGAAGTTGAGTACATGCTGACAGCCCTTCTCATTTTATGTTCAACATACTTGAGGTTGGACGATCAACTTCAGTATTTCTACATCATCTTTACAAATTGCACTAATAATTTTATTCTCTATATGTAGAACTATTTCAGTTTGTTGATTTTGGTGGTGGGGTTTTTAATGTTTCATTCACCTGAAGCTTATTCTGAAACTTCTCTTTGCAAGCAGGTAAAAGTTCTTTGTTTCTATCTGAAAATACTAAATGGTGAAGCAAAAGAGTTTGTATTACTTATTTCAGATTATCAGGGACAAAATTCTCCCAACAAAGAAATTATTTCTATTATGTCATCATATCTTATTTTGTTATCTTTGTGTTCATTTTTTACTAACATTAGTTTTGCAGGGTTTTCTGGCTAATATTCACACAAGCTCATACTCCTTTGTTTCTTAACAATGATACAAAGAAAAGTTAAATTCTAAAATGCAGGAAGAGAAATAAAATAAAAAATATGATGTCAATGAAAAGCTAGTAAAATACACTATAGCCAATAAAAAGATGAGGGAACTACAAGAAACTAGCACAAAAAGTAGGCTACAAGGACTAGTATGGGTATTTTTACACATAATTTTTGAGTCTGGCCTACATAATTTATTGCCTTTGACATCATTTTGCTTTCCCTTTTTGTTAAAAGTACATTTTTTTCTAAAAGTCAGCAATACCTTTGTCTACCTGTCCTGTCTGGGAGACTGAAAGATAAAGGTCTGTAAGAGAGAAGAATGGAAAGAGCCAGAAAAGATCAGGAGGTTCAGAAAAAATGAGGCCCAACTTAAAAGTCTAAATCACACGCAGTTGAACACTCCAAATAAAGAAGAGCTAGCCCAGGTTTACCTACAATACTTCCAGAGGCTCTGAATAAAACCCCCATGACCCCTCTCCCAAAGAATTCCCTCCCTTTATCACAATGATTCTTTGGTTTTAGGATTGACCAGAAACCCATTCACAGATAAAAGACTAAACTGAAAGGTAGGGAAATGCATACAAGACAACATTCCTCCGGGTAGAAATAGTTTCCTTTGTAGCCCATCCAAGCAATATTAGCTGAATCACAAATCAAAGCTAGAGACTCCCTTTTAGTGGTTTAATTAATCTCTACTGAAAATACTAACAAATTCTTCAAGTTGATAATTTTTCTCAAACATATGTGAATTTAATAAATACATTCAGTCTTTTTTCACTAAATTCTAACCAAAAGCCTGTTTAGAAACCTAGTGCATAACTAAACAAATACCTGATGACAAATAGCTAAATTTTGTATATTACTGAAAGCCAGATGGCCACAACAAAAACTGAAGTATTTCTGAAAATGTAACCCAGTTACACCTTTATTAGTTTCATAATTTCAGTTATAAAATAAAAGGCAATTTAACCTGAAAGTAACTGCTTTGTAAATGCAAGAACTATGATGGTGGTCTAAAAGCCAAAGAGACTAAAGCAACAGTGCTGTGGGCACAGATGGCACTCCTATAAACTATGGACTACATCAATAATAATTTCTAAATTTCAAAAATAGTTTTTTTTAAATTAAAGAAAACTAAGAACATCCACTAGTTTTGATTTCTTAGTGACCAGCATTCAAAATTTATTAAGTTATTACTTATTTTGATTTACATGGATTTGCTTGTGTCTTGAAAATATGTGTTCAGGAAAGACATACTGGAAGATTTACGTTCTTGATCAAAAAGACAAAAGGAAAAGAGCGAGCAATCAGGAAATTTCTGTGGCTATACATGAAACAAATGGTTAATGACCTGAGAAAATAATTACCAGGCATTGTGATGTATCTCAGCATTACAGTAACTGTTACATTTGAAAAGAAATAGTCACTGAACTAAGGAAAAAGAAAGTATTTGTGGAGAGCAGAGTGTGAAATGTTCTGCTCCATCCCAGTCACCAAGTGTTTTAATTTATCACTGCTAGTTCTGTACCTTCTATAATTCATTGCTGAATGTAAACGAACAAGTTCCTATTTGCTTTGCATGCACTTCAAGTTCTATGTGTTGTTTTCAGATCTTCTCCCATCTACTTTTATACTAAAAGTTCTTAAAAGAAAGAATGACTTACAGATGAATAATGGAAAACAGCAAGTTATTGCAGCTGGCTGCACTGAATCTATGTTTCAGAAGACTAGTCAGAGATTGGTCGATAGTTGATTTGGTAACAGAATTGACATAATTACATGCTTTCAGATAAAACCAATATGTACATAATACATGGTAAAACAGCAAGTTTTACCATGCTCAGCAAGCTCAGCTATTGGGAACACTAGGCTACTCTTCGATCAGATAGAAAAATATGTGTATGCAGAAGTTATTCAAATACAGTAAAAATTTATGAGAATAACTCCAAATATTCATCTCTTGTGATCAATGTTTCATTCTGAGTGTGAGAAAAACATTAAAATTAACATTTTGGACATCTTCAAAATCTACCATAGAATCTTCTCAGATGCATATTGCTAGGTACTGTATCATATCATACCTAGTTTTTTTTTCATGTTTTTCATATATTGTTGTCCTGTTCTTAGATATAGTTTGGAAGTTGTGCAAAACAGACAATTAAATGTAATAAAAAAACTTGAGGTGGCACAGCATGAGACTGCAGAATCAGAAGAACAGTATACATTGTACCAAAAAAAAAAAAGCTGAAAAATTCATTTCTGTCTTTATCGCACTTCAGTTAGAACTAGGAAGTTCTCTGGGTCCTCTTCTAAAATGTCATTTAGCTCATATTTATGCCACCTGTAAGATTTCAGTCTACTCAGCTGACTTCAACTGAAGTCTCCAATTCAAGCAAAGGCTTGTTTAGAAACTTGAACAATTGCTTTGATGTGTTCCTCTCTGGTATTACTCTCATTGTTTAGAATCCAATACAGACTTAGCTAAGATTTAAGATATAGTAACAGCATTTTGGCTTACAAGGCACATATGGCAACGTTAAAGGGACAGTAACATTCTGCATCAAAGATAAAGTAGTTCTAAGATGCTTTCTTAATCTAAATGTCTTTCCTAAACACAAATTCAAAAACTGTTGAATCAAAAAGGGATTCCCACAACTCATGTGTGATCCCTCATTTGGCCCTTTATGGGCAAATACAGATTATCATTTTTTCACTCACCAAAGGCCAAAGGCTCAGATTACCAAAACTGCAGAATTCGTATTTACTTTGAAGTGTCTAAAACTAGGCTTTAAAGTCTATCTAGTCCATTTCAGTCCAATTTATTCTTTTGTGTTGCACTATTACTGCTGCTATTTATTTCAGGTCCTTAGAAGCATACTAGCAGACAGGAATATGTAGTCTTTGAAGACACACTTTGTTTCTTTACCTAATTTTATTTAAGTGCTAAACTCACTAGTCCAGCATAACAAGTAGGCTGGAAATAAAAGGCTTTCTGCAAGAGAAACTTAAGAGAACTACAGAAGTATCTTAATAGCAATGGTGCACAATGCTATTAGATACAAAAAGCAAAAAGTAATCAGCAGCAACTAAGCAGTTATTACTTATGATGAAAGGTACAACACCCTAAGATACACTGCAAATTTTTGGCACTATAAGCAGGCAGCTTACACTATTTAGTTTGCTATGAAGGACAAAGAGCATTATATAGCATGCATTTACTACAACCCTGGTTTTAATTTAGAAACTACACAGTGCATCGCTCTTACCTCAGATTTCTCCAGTTTATTTTGAGCATCAATCTGAGTGACAATTTCATTCATGTTGGTCTCCAAAACCATTCCACCCATGACCATTTCGGCCAATATATTATGGACCTAAAAGAGACCAAAAGAGAACGTAAAAATGCAAAATATCCTCCATACAGTCTGGAAAGATGGTACCTAGGTACCTCAATACAGGGAAACATGTATTCTGTAAGTCACTTCATTAATGTTAGCAATTAATCTAAAGCCATTCGGGAACAAAGCTCACCATTTCACATTCCTTTCTCCAGTATCTTCTTTGTCCACAGCTCTGTTACAAAATCATCTGCTATACTTCTCATCAATGCTAAGAAACTTCTACATTCCTCTTTCTTTGTTCCCACTTTCTCTCCAATTATTAGAGTTCTAATTAGCATCAACAGAAGTAACACCTCTAGGAAGCAGGTCCTACAAGACTTAAATTGCTCACAAGCAGATGTGTAAACACTACTTCGGGCTACACCTGAGAAGGAAGAGACTGTGATGCTCACCCACCATGGATCCCAAGATTAGGCTTAGAAGTAGAATTGACATTCCTGAGCTATGCCATCAATACGGAGTCTTCAGCATCTACAGCTAAGACTCACAGCCAGGACTCAAACTGCAGGAGCACATAAACCAGCTTGGGGACATTACTGAAGCAGGTATGTTACATATCCCCCCTCCCTGCAGCCCTGACTTGAGGATGAAAGCCCTGGTTCATGAATCTCTGCTTCAGGGTCTGCATTCACACCGTATTAAAGACTTGCTTTGGGTTTTCTTTTTTAAAAAAGTATCCTTCTGCAGACTGTCTAGTAAAAATCCAGAGTTACTGTGTAATGTAAAATACTTTAATCCTGTATTAGTATTTAAATCTGGAGACAAGGAGCATTTTTCTACTTTTCAGAAATAAACATGCCCAATCTGATATCTCAAAAGCATAATTCTAACTATTGTTTTGGACATTCTCCCAATTTCCCTGTGGGTCAAGGATAGAAGTAAATCTCTAAATCAAATAACCTGGAGGTAGTAAGTACATCAAACACAAACACAGTTCTTGGTTTTGTGCCATACCTAAAAAACAAAATTTCATTTGTTTCCCTGATAAATTTTAAGTGTATTTCTGTACAAATTTATAACTAATGTTACATGGTATTCAAAAATGTTGAAAGAATAGATGGCTTTAAAGAACCTTAACCCTTTTGTCTTGCCCCATTTTATTCTACAGGGATGGTTTTCTTACTAACAGAATATAATTACTTTTATTTTGTAATCTGCATATGAAAGGAAATCACAGCTTTCTAATAGAGTTATGTAACTATTACAATCCATTGACTCCTTTCTCTTAAATATATGTTTGCTCACATGCAAGCAGCAGCATGAAAAAAATAAACAGTGACTGTTTTTTCTTTTCAAATTGAAAATTGATTGCAAATACATATTAAATGTACAAAACCACATTATTGTGTTTACTTTTTCTTATTAAAAAATAATAAATCATTTTCCTAATTATTTCACTAATTATTTTCCTAAAGAAACAACAACAAAATCTTAATTAAAAAAGCATTAAGTGGCAAGGAAGTGCAAAATACACTTCAATAGTATATTCAAAACAGTATTTAAGTGAAAGACTGAAGGCACAATGACTTGCCATCTTATATTCCAAAAGGGAGCTGACTGTTGAGAACATCAACTTCTTAAAATCTGAAATGGCTCTTTTGTAGTAACAATTTTAAAGTGTTTTTACAAAAATCAGGAGTGCTTCCTATTTATGTTCCATGTACTCTCTAAAAGCATGAATGCATACTCTAAAGAGGAAGAAATGTACCAAGAAAAAACTCTCCCAGGAAAATTTGGCAAACACAGTTTCTTGTCTTCAAGCAATTTGATTCTGGACCATTCACTGTTCCGGTTAGATAATAAACTCTTGCAAGAGATCATGATACTCCCAGAGATATTTCAATACGTGCCAAAAACTTGCAAAAAAACCAAAGTATTCCCTTACATTCCTAACTGAATGTATTCTATTATTTTAGTTGTATAATAGCTTTCAGTGATGCCTTTTCCATCGGAAAGCATTAGACTCTTGGACTCAGTGTGGGAGTCAGTGCAGGACTGAAATAAACCTGCTCCTCCTACTCACAGGACATGTGAAAATGTCTTGCTCCAGCTATAGCAAGTTTGTCTGGCTGCTTGTAGTAGAGATGATCTTTAAAAGAGAAGCTAAATTCTCTCCTGTACAAACTACACTCCCCAAAACCCCAAGTCCTCATCTGCTACAGCACATTAGAAACACTCATTCCCACCTATACTCCATTCTCCAAATGCATTTCTTGTACTGCATCAATATTCTTGAGTAAGCACCTGTCTTGGCTCCAGGTTACTATAAGCCATCGCTGAGTGTTGTACAATTATAAATGCCTGATGAACATAAATGTTTCCTTACAGAAATACCACATAAAATGTTACTAAAGAGGCAGCAGCTGTTGCGATGGCATAGTTCAACTCTTCTACATGCCACATAATTTTTTACAAGAAAAAATGTTGGTTTAGGCAGGTCTCACAAGAGAATTTCAAGAAAGGAACCTTCCACAGCTCCATCATGAACTGAAGATACAGAACAATTCTCATTCAAGTAAGTTAGCCAGTCCTCACTTTTCTCTATACCAGACCACCCAAAATACAAGTATTTTAAAGGTTTCACCCCAAACAGCACCCACACATAAGCACCCATTATAACTAGAACTGTCTAGATCAAACAGGAGCAGTTGTTATTTTTCCCTTTTGCACACTTGAAATATATTAACAAGCCAGGCCACAAATACCTGACAAGAGAAAGTTAACGCATTAACTCTGAAGGCTCAGTGCATTATGCTTCTTGACAAGGTGACCTTATCAGCAGTTTAAAGAGAATTTAACACTGTAATTTCACTCTCACAGATACATCTTCTGGTTTGTTCTCACACCTACAAGAATACTGATGAACTTAAACTGGAGGAAAAAAAAAGGAAGAATGAAGATGACACCAAATTAGTAACAGCTGCACAACTAATGCTACTGTAGAGCTGGTAGCAGCCTTGCATAATTACAGAAGTTCATGTCTCTATATTGTATTCTTTTGTTCATTTATGCTCAAGTTAGAAGTCACTGCACTGGTTAATGTCACATTCAGAGTTTTTGAACTCAAGGTTTCATGGACTTTTGTTGTGAAAATGGATTATTTTTACTAAGATATCGAACTAGTATTTAGGGTTCACACTTTCCTCAGAGTCTGAAAATTCTACTCTAAACATCTAATGAGATTCTCAGGCAGATTTTTAGTAAATCAAATTAAACAGTTAAATTCTAGTATCCATTCAATATGTAATTTTCAAGAAGAAATACCATCTCATATCCAATACAAAGTAGAACATTCTTCAAGAAATTTAACATTTTGAAGCACCTAAGTTGTCTACATTTTATTAGAAATATTTTGTCCATAAAGTTAGGTTAAGGAATACTCTTTAACGAAACATGCTACAGAGCAACAGCCTGGAATACGTATCAGCCAAAGCATTCTTCAGCTAAAGATCAAACTCTTTCCCACAAAATGACTGTAGTACTTTTGTTCTTTAAGCTCAGAAGCCAATATAGAAACCACTCATAAACTCTTTTGTACTTAAATCTGTCATTTTGGAAATATCCAACATGTTCCAGTCAGACTAGAAGTCCTAATGACTTTTCATGAACAAAGTATCGGTTAAACACTCACTGTAGGTAAACTGCATTTCCCTTTCTGGTCAAGGCGCAAGTGTTGCTTCCAAAAGAACTTCCTGATTTTGAAATAAACTGAGTCAGTTTGAAATGGTTCTTTCACATACCTAACTTGGTATTATTTTTAGTCTACTTTTTCTATCTTACTTTCCTTTGACATCTTTTGCTGTGGATGCAGAACAATGTTCACAGATGGGGAAAAGTGACTGCACAGAAAGCAAGAGTAGGCACAAAATGCAACTGAAGGAATAAATTCTCTATATTAAATTCTCAGCATTTTAGATATTACACCAAGAAACGTCAAAGCTTTCTAAAAGACAGGTGACTATAGTAACAGCATTTCTCAAAACTAGTTTAGTAAGTAAAATACTTGTTTCTTAAAGCTGGGAATACTCAAAGAAGATTGTTTCTAAACGTTTGAAAAAAGACAAAGTTTGTTTGAGATTTTGAACAGAAAGATCCACACAGCATTTAAATTACATAGTCAAAGCACATGAAAGGCAACTTCCAACCCTAACTGGAAAACACTTCAGTTCTGAGTTATATAAAAGCTAATCATAAACAAAAGAGAACACATTATTTCTTGAAGCTATTCCTACTCTAAGAATATTCCGATGTCTTGCACTTTACAATTTTATGTGCAATATTATTATGCAAATCTCCTGTATTATTTTATTGTTCCTCAGAAAGGAATGTTCAATTGCAGCTTTCAAGTCACAAAAGTAGTATTTTAGCAGAAATGGTCTAGATTTCACTGATTATTAAATCACAGAATGATGGAATCAGTAAGGTTGGAAAAGATCTCCAAGATCATCAAGTCCAACCTTGGACCAAACACCACCAAGTCAACTAAACCACAGCACTAAGTGCCATGTCCAGTTGTTTCTTGAACACTCCTGGGCATGGTGTGCCCAGCACTTCCCCAGGCAGTCTGCCTCAATGCCTGACAACTCTTTCACTGAAGAAATTCTTCCTGATATCCAGCTTGAGGTAATTTCCTCTTGTCTGTCAATGGTTACTTGGGAGAAGAGACCAACCCCCATCCTGCTACCAACCTCCCTTCAGGTGGTTACAGACAGCAATGTGGTTCCCCCCGAGCGTCCTCCCCGCCTTCCTAAACACCCCCTGCTCCCTCAGCCATGCCCCATAAAACTTACTATCTGTACCCTTCACCAGCTTCATTATCCTTCTATGGAAAGGAAGGCAGGATTTAATACAATGCATCAGCTGAACCAAACATTTTACTTGATAAAAATATTACAGGATGTCATCACAGTACCTTGTCTACATGGAAGATTAAATCCAGCTCACAGACGTTTTCAAAACATTTGTCTAGTGTTTCCACAAATACCTGCAGAGGGGAAAAGAAAAGCCGAATCTTTAACAAAAGATTCTTTAACAAAAATCAATCTTTAACAAAAACTCTACAGTTCCATTAGGCATGAGGTTTGAGAAAAGCAAATACAGAAATTAAAGACTGGTCAGATCTTAAGGCATTAAAGGCATCTATAGAAATTATGTGGTTAACATTATGTCAACAGTATGTTATCTACGTAGAGGGCAAAACTGTATGCACAAGCAAATTCAGGTTAAAACTGCTATAAAAGTCACGTTGTTTTAAAAAACAGGCACATCTTGAAAAACCAGTAACATAACCTACACTATAATTTTCTCATCTGTGATTCAAAGTACTCCTTCCCATTTCATTAGAACTCAATTATTAAGAAAAAAAACCAAACTGTTTTCCCCGTTACTGTTACTATTTTTAACAATTACTACATTGCAGGCATCTCCTAATTAACCAGAATGTTAATTTTGCTGTTAACTCTCAGCATCACTGCTTCCAGCAGCAGTACAACAGCTTTCACCTGATTTAGACCCACAGAATTCAGAATGAAAAAGGCATCTGTCTTAATGTCACACCTCTTGATCCTGTCACCCAGGATATATATCACCATATAAATTTAGAAACATCTAGCAGTTTATACACAGGTAAATAACTCCTCTCTGAATCCAGAATAAAAAAGTGTAAAGCAGAAAAATCCAAGCAGCTGCTGAACTCCAGCCACTGACGTTCTCTGCCTGTACATCACCTTGCTCTGGGTGTTTCTGTAACAGACTCCTTGGTATTTATGTCCATACTTTGGTACACCAACAGCACCCAGTCCCCATTAGGCCAGATAATGAAATTATGATGGTACTTGGAGTCCTGAAGCTCCTGAATGCCAATCACCACGTGCTTGTGGTGAGTGCTGTCAAAGACTCCAGTCTCAGAGAGCTGTAAGCACAGTTCCCCTTGTGCAAGGGATAACTCCTACAGACGTAGGTATGTCAAGATCTCTCTAAGTTAAATACAAGACTGAGCTTAGGATCTTCAAAGTTAAAAAGAATTTCTGTGAGAACTTACTGATCTTTTATTAACGGTGAATAAATAAACTGCAACTTGCTGGAAATTTTTATCAGTTTTATATGTTTCAAGGCCATTTTGTCACAATATGTATTTAACATTATTATTAAGCTGTCGCTGTATGCAATTTTTTATTCAATTCTGAACTCAAACATCCTAAAGCAGCAATATGGAAAATAAACACCTCATTTTGATTCTCTGTTCCACATGATTTATGAACCCCATCTTAGTATTTAAGAGGCACCAGATTTCAAACTGCCTAAGCCCAGAAAAATAGGAATGAGAAACCATGTTCTGACACAGACCACAGAAATGTTTAGGTTGGAAACCTAAAGATGAGTAAGTCAAACAGGTAAGCTAGCACTGCCAAATCCAGCTCTAAACCAAGTCCCTGAGTGCCACATCTAGATGTTTTTAAAACACTAGGCATGGTGACTCTATCACTTCCCTGGGCAGCCCACTCCAATGCATGACAACCCTTTCAGTGAAGAAATTTTTCCTAATATCCACTCTAAACCTCCCTTGGCACAACTTGAGGCCATTTCCTCCTATCCTATTGCTTCTTCCTTGGGAGAAGAGATTGAAGCGACTACCTCCTTTCAGGTAGTTGTAGAGAAAGATAAGGTCCCCCCAACCCTTCTTTTTTCCAGGCTAAACACCCCCAGCTCTCTCAGCCACTCCATGTAAGGCTTGTGCTCCAGCCCCTTCACCAGTTCCACTGCCTTTCTCCAGACTTGCTCCAGCCCCTCCATGTCTTTCTATTAGTGAGGGGCCCAAAACTGGACAAAGGATTTGAGGCATGGCCTCACCAGTGCCCAGTATAGCAGGACAGTCATTGGCCTCACTGTTGCCAACCTAAGCCAAGATGCCAATAGCCTTCCTGGCCACCTGGGCACAGATGGCTCATGTTCAGATGCTGTCAATGACCACCCCCAGGTCCTTTTCCACTGGGCAGCTTTCCAGCCACTCTGCCCCAGCCTGTACCACTGCAGGGACTGTTGTGACCCAAGTGCAGGACCTGGCACTTGGCCTTGTTGAACCTCATACAATTGACCTTGGCCCATCAATCCAGCACGTCTGAATCCCTCCAGCAGATCAACACTCCCACCCAGCACACGGTCATCTGTAAACTAGCTGAGGGAGCATTCAAACCCCTCATCCACATCACTGATAAAGATATTAAAGAGGCCTGGCCCCAGCACTGAGCTCTGGGGAACACCATAGCTGACCAGACACCACCTGGATGTAACGTCACTCTTTGCGGACCAAAGTCCTGCTCATACAGACATGTATTTATGCCTACAGGCCCAGTGAAACAGATCTGCTTGACATCAGCCGTTCCCAACTGTCTACCTTGCATTATCAACAAAGATTACTTTTACAGTTTAATCCCTGGTCTTCAGATCCTGCTCACACTGTAAAAGAGAATGACACCCTGCCCTTGCTATTACTTCTACTATTAATGTTTCTAAACTGTTGAACTACAGATTAACCGATGTTCCATGCGTTTAAAACAAGGACTGTTCTTCAATACCAAAATACAAATCTGTCACTCAAACTAGGAATGTAGAGCATATTCAGAGGCAGACTCAAGACAATAATGTTTGGTGACAGATTAAGTAAGAAAATGAATATGCTTCTGTTAAATTATACTGAAGCTAAGCAAAGCAGGGATTTTTTACTCAAGCAGTTGTTAATTCATTGTGGTAATAAGAGTCTTCTATAAAGAAGGGATGTGAGCAAACAAAAAAACTTGTATGTTAAGCAGAAAAAACTACACATTTGACAACTTGTGCAGCAAAACAAATGACCAAAGATGTTCTCTTACTTTCCTTGCACCTTAGGAGAATGCAGTTACAAGGACAGTGCTGTTTGATATTAGCTGCAAGAAGATCGGAAACAGAGTGTAAATGCAACCTTTGTCCAACGGTTTTAGTTACAAGAGGTAAAAGTTTGTCACTATTTTTGAAAGAAAATATTTCTCATGTAAGTCACCAAGTTTGCACATAAATTCACACATTCTGACTTCAACATCTGTCTAGTTCCTTGGAAAACAAAGCAACCCATTAAAAACAAAGCCAACTCAAAAATCCTAAAAATGCTCCTGCCCCCCCAGATACACGTATTCAGCAGCAGAGTGTATGCTCACACATCAACAACAAAAAAGTTTACTTTTTGTGACGTTCTTCCAGTAAATAAAGCTTCTATAGCAACAGTTGATTCATAGTTAAGAATGGTTCCTTCTAAACCTTTACCTATTACACAGCAATCCCACCACACACTAAATGAACTCACAAATCTCTGCTTACAATGCATGACCAGTAATGCACAACAAATATATTTAATCTAAGGGAAATCAGCTGGCACTGACTACTCCACACAGAGATTTTTCACTAAGGATTCCTCACGGAAACTTTGGAAATCTCCCCCGTCTTCCATTCATGATGGCGAGCTCAGTCAGAGTAATGCCAGAAATGACAAGGTTTACATCTATTATAAATGGCCTTTTAAAATACTGGTCCAAGGTAAATTAGATTTTTTACACTAACGTTCCTTGGCCTATTTTAAGATGCCTTCCATAATTGAAATGGTAAATAAAATTAGAGGCATTTTCATCAGAATTTTAGTTGAGTCAAATGAATTGCACGCTACGGCAAACGGTGCTAAAATTTAAGTACTTCAGTGGTCACTTCAGATCCTGCAGACTTGTCGATCAATAACCAGAAAACACATCAATTGTTTTGGGACACACACACACACACACACACTGTGCACACATATCAGCTCAGACACACCTTGTGATGTTACTGGAAGAGTAACATAAATAAATGAGTCAAATATCAAGAAAATAAGGATGCATGCACAATGAATTACTAGCTCCCCCTTGTGTTTAATTTTTGAAATTATAACCTTTTATGGCAAAAAGAAAAGCCCATGCACATCTCCATGTAAGCAAACAGAAAACATGAAAAAAAAAAAAAAGAAAACCCCCACACCTTCCTTTTGCAAGAAATATGCTTTTAAAAAAACAGATACACACTGGGAGCATAAAGCGTATGAAACAAAATACCACATTTTTGTTGAATATATACAAGTCAGGAGCTCCCTCTACTCAGCCATATGCCAAAACATAAAACATCACCTTTACAATGAAGGGCTTATTTTAAAAATAAGCAAATAAGACAAAAAAGGAATAAATCATACATTAGTATTAGGAAGACAACAAGGGTAGCAGAAAACTCAGAACACCTAAACAATTAAATGTATCTGAGCATGGATAATGTCAAATACCAACAAAAGCAGGTACAAAAGATGAGCTAAAAACAACAGGAGTAACTCATACCAAGAATATCCCCTTCTTCCTCCTTAGCTAAACAGGAATGGTGAACCTGAGGACAGAAGTAATCCAATCTGCCCATGGAGAGCTCTCATCCCAGTGATATGCCTCTCCATTTTTATTTAATTAGCATAAAAGCATCTCTGGTCAGGATCCTTTATCGTTAGGAACTGAGAAAAACACGTAACATAAACTGCACTGCATTTCCCACATGCATCTCACTGAACAACATCATCTTGAAAGGCTCTATAGATTTCCCCATGGAATACTGATCTCACAGACCCGCTGCTTGCTATGTCTTCGAAATACAACAATGGGCCAAAATACACAAAAATTCTCAGAGCTGACATAGGCTTTTAGGTCCATAAGATAGTTAAGGTACCACTGTAAATGCCCCTCATTTTTTCCTTATAGTAGTCTACAGCTAGTTGTGTTTTCACACATATTTTCTTTCCATGCACTAAAATTTCAGACTTCACAGGCTAACATGAAGACTCTAAAATAGCATGACAGAATTTACGCTGAATCCAAAGGACTGCAAAACCTATGCATAGCACAGATGCTGATAAGCAAATAGAATAAAAAGAAACTTGTGTTTACATTTAGAAAAAAAAGAAAGAACATAGTCAAAAATTAACAATGTGGATTTGCCTTAGGTGTTGGAACACAGAAATCCAAGTTGAAGACAGTATTAAATCTGGGGCAGAGTCTATGACCTGTAATGCGTACAGCATCCTCATCAAGTCTGTGTCAAGAAGACTTACCCGTGAAATAGCTCTGACCTAACGGTGAGATAAGTGGCATTCACAAAAGTATCTTAAGTATTAAAACAAAAACTTTATGCTGAGCAGAACTGCAGACTGCCATATGTAATCTAGTCTCCTATGCATTTATTCCACTTACAAGACAGAAACCTCTGAAGTGCTATACCGAGTTCGAGGTTCATTTCACCAGTTTACTTTCTACCATAAACTGGTCCCTTATGCATCTACTTACTTAGACAATTCGTTTTATGTATGACTCATCACAAAGTCCAGATGTCTTACTCTTACCTGTGTTATCTCTGAACTACAGTAAACAAAGATGTATAAAAATGGTTCAACACTCCACAGGAAAAAACAAAGCTTATTTGCTTGACTCAATATGGGTGTGTGTATATACTGTTAGTCTGCATTGCATGTGGGGTTGGCATGTAATAATAAATTTTCTGAGGTTCACTATAAGATACATTTAATTCTGACTGCTGCTGCTAAGAGGATTAAACAGATCCTTCTTCTGAGCCAATGTGGAAATTAAAAACATTTAATTAATCACTGTATACTCTATACTATAATCAAACGGTTGAATTACAATGATTAAGAGAAATTGGAATCCTCAACAGCTGTAGGTACTGTGGTGAGACTGTACAATTTATAAACAAAATCATACAGGTCAGAAAAACAAAGTATTTCTACAAATGGAAATAGGATTTTTATTATTTCAGCTTCCTTTAAGCAATTATGTAATTCAACACTGAGGCATTTATGGAAAAAATGTGAAATTCAAAGACTAGGAGATTAAACTCTATCAAAGTATTTTTGGTACAAGAAGCAACACAATTTAGAGAAAAGTTTAAATTCTCTAATTCAAAAAGCTTGGGGGCTATGTAACTACAGGCAGCAGCAAGCTCAAGCAATTTGCTTCAACACCTGAATGTACAATTTAGGTTGTACTATGTATGAATATGCTTTTTTTCTCTGTTCATTAACATTTTGGCACTTCCAAGTAAGAAGACACACTACACAATAGGCAGCTAAGCAACGCTGTACAACAAACTGCTATGAACAGCCATTGTGTACCTTACTTGTTAATGCTGCACTGTTCAGATATTGCAGAATGTTCTGTGACCAAAGATGATACAAGAATCCAGAAAGGAGTTTCTTTCCCTGCTACCCACACAGGCACTCTTCTGGATCTACTGTCCAGAAGAGCAACACTGGAGTGCTGAACAGGAGGAGGTGTGTGTGAGAAGCTATGCAGCTTCAAGAAAGGTCTGCAGAGAATTGTGAGGCCTTAAGAGACTCACAGTGCTTCTACAGTGAAATAATGAACAGATACAGACCCATGTCTCAGGATGGATTTTACTTACGTACTGAGTAAGTATTACTTACGTAATAAATCAATTCTCTTGATGTGCAAGCTTTTGAAAGGCTTAACAGTTATGATTCTATGAAATCGTACGTGGGAGATCTGCAGAAGACATTGTATTTGGGGAGTCAGTGATCTTGAACAGGCCCTGTCTGCCCTACCGGGCTGAGCAGCCTGGATCTTCTTAATATAATCTATAACCTATGAGGTCCTTGGCAAAGATAACTCTAGGAATGGAATGTACTGATCCTGACCAAGAGACTGCTGCATGTTTAGGGTTTAGTGATCCATGTAACACAACCTGAATAGACACAGGCCAGTGTTCTGCAGGCTGTGCTGCAGAAATTCCTTGGCTGAGGGATAAACTCAGACAGTTCACTGTAACAGAGGAGCCTGCAGGCAGCTCTCATGAGGTACCAGGGAACATGTCACCTGCATGGCCTCACCACGATCTCAAACTGCAGCAGGAAGTTCTCCTGAAAATATCCTTTAGGAAGAGCTGTTTTCCTGTGAGGAAATTATACAGTAGCTCAAAGATCTAAAAGAGGGAGAGACAGACAGGATCTGCTTTGCCCCAGACACTGTGGGAAAATCCACCTGGGCTCCACTGGGTGCCACATGAAGGTGGCATGCCCAGCATCTGCAGGGGTCTAAGATTTTCTATCCACATTCATCTTCTCACTCTGTTCTATTAAGCAGTTATCTTATTAAGCAATCTGTACTGTCAAGCCTTTATTACAGATACAGAAAGAACCTAGACTTACGGATCTTCTTTCTCCTGACCAATCTCCACCCTACCTACCTCAATTCCCCTGGTGCAGAACAAATACCTAGGGGAGCATTTGCCCTCCTTTTCTAAGGTATACGTGACAAAAAGCTTGTAAGCCACAAGGAAATTTTAATCCGAAGAGGTTTTGGATATACTTATCCATTTATAATGAATATATAATATATATATATATATATGCATGTGTGTGTTTGTGTGTGAATCTGGGTATATAAAAATATACATATATACACACACATAAAGCATTGCCTATCAAAGTTCTCAATCTACACTTGTCTAGCAAATGTTTGAACTGTGCCATTTTTATCTGCAGCCAAAAAAAGGCCTTGAAAAGTTAAAACAAAAAATAGATTGTGTTCAGGAGGTTCCAAATAAACTGCTTCCTCACTTTCTCATCAACATGGAAAACAACTTTTTCAAGGACAGCCCAGAAAACTACAATCTAAAAATAATACTCAGAACTTCCTGGTATGTTGGTATGTTCACAGTATAAAAGAGACCATCCAAATATTACCAAAAAAAGGCAGAGCAAAATATTAAAGTTCTAAGGCACTTCAAAGTTGACTTCCACTTATTAATAATAAAAAAAAAAAAAAAAACAAACCACAAAGCAGCAAAAAAACTTACTTGTATGAGGTCTAAAATACCAAGCTCACTTTCTGAGGAATCCACACAGAAGACAAAATACAAGGTGGCATAGTGTCGGTAAATTAGTTTGTTATCAGATCCACCTATTAATCTAAAGAGGAAATAAAACAAGGAAAGCTTAGTTAGCATCTCAGGATAACCTGGGCAAATCCTCACAATTATTTCAATTAATAGGAGGCATATTGTTAACAGCTGAAATTGTCTCAAGTCCAACTATATTGCAACTTTTATTTTGTGATATAATTCCAATGGAAGACTAAGTAACAAGACAGACCGACTTACATTTACCACACAAGCACAGTTATTGTTATCCATATGGATAAAAATGACATCAATGTGTACACTTTTTTATTAAAATCAATTCAAACAGATCATAAAAAGACAGGTTTTAAGTGTACTTCCATTCCACACTAGCAGGCAGGCACTGCACAGGGATTAATCTGCTTTACAGATTTACAGTGTATGCCTATGAACCCTTCCCTGACCTTCTCATAAGAGCACTGAGAGAAAAAGAAAACTGTAATGAAGACTGGTATTTGAAAATTGCAAAAAAACCCTTAAATTAGGTTTACGATCCATTTAACAACCAAGAACATGTAATGCTTGCGCTACAAAATGTTTGGTACCTTGTGAAGTCGAACCATACTTCAAGTAATAGTTTATGATGCAATGTTACAGTCACAGAAGCAATTACGTTTTTATGGACACACTAATCATCATGGCACTGAATAAGAAGAGGTCTACAGAGGTATATTCTTCCACTCTTCTGCTATGGCCTTCCAAAAAAAGGCACAAAAACCATGAGATCTACATCAGACCACTGACATTTGCTTTGAGCTGTAAGAGGCCCACTCACAGATAAAGGAAAATATTTTTTAGGCTGAACCTACATGGCCATGACTATCATAATTTTTCCTTAATTCTGGACCAGAAATGAATCACCTGTTTGGTGTACCACAACTCATCCCTTGAGTTTCTGTCTTTATCACAGGGAGAAAATACACAGATTTTACACAGACTTAAAAAAAAAAAAATCTTCTAGGTCACCCTTGCTTAAGTACTTTGCTCTGCATTAATGCTTGAGCAGGGATGGGGGTAGGGAAAGAGAACCCCTTGTTTCTGAAGAGCAGGAACTACGTTTACATTATCAGACAACACTGTGACAAACAAATAGGAAAGTGGAAAGAAATGGCAATTAAAGTTTCTTCTTTTGTGGTTTATTTACCCAGTTCTTTCAAACACTTCATACTTGACGTACACATAGTTCTACACATAAACTGTTGAGGCCTTTGGGTAAACTGCAAACTCTAAAGTGATCCCTGTCCTGAAAAAAAATAGACTGAAAAAAAACTGAAATGGTAACCCTGGAACTGAGCAGTAGGAGGAATGCCAGAATTGTGTTCTCTGTCTCAGTTTATTTTTGTTCAGCAGCTGTGATTTTTTAAAAAAGCTCCAAATGTCTTCTGTCTTTCACCTTAGAATTCAAGACAGAATGTTTCCAACTTAACATCATCTCCAAGAACCTAATGATAGAACCACCAGTTGAGGAGTTGGAAAAGAGTAATTCAAATTTTAAAAGCAGTAATAAAAAAGATCAGGAATCATTTTGACCAAGAAAAAAGACATCCTAGCTGACATGGTACAGCTAAGCAGCTGACTCTGACTCTGCACACAGAAAATCTACGTGCTAGCAGATTAACTTTCAGTAACCAGAAATTCCCATAAATATAATATTTAACAGATCATGACAATCTCTATGTCATAGGCTGGAGATCATGAGCTTACTCCATCAATAATGACCCCTTCTCCTAGAAGGTGGCTTTTCAACTATTTACTCTTGATGGCTAATAAAAACTCCAAAATAAAACACATCTCCATTTCAGAGCTTCTTCAGCTAAAGGATGTTGACTTTCAGAAACAAAGAAGATGATTCAAAAAGGATTATTTTGTGTCTGTCTTATAGAGATGGAACACATAACTCTCACTTTCCTCCTACCCTGCTTTTCTTTATTAATAAAGTATCTTGGTTGAAACTGTACTAGTTAGCACATTTAAAACCTATTTTTTTTTCTTCCTAGTTTATACAGCAAGCCCAAATCCTGATAAAAAGGCTGAGGAATCCCACTATCAAAGGCTGTCTGCTCAAATTTTAGGAGATCAAGCCAAAGCAACAGCTCCAAAATATTTTCGTTTTCTAAAGATTTAGCTCAGTTGGTCAGAGCATGGTGCTAAAAACACCAAGACGGGGCTGTGGATTCCTGTATGGGCTATTCACTTAAGAGACCTTGTGAGTCCCCTCAGAATATTCTGTGATTCAATGGGTATGCCAAATACCAATGCCTCTTAAAATGAGACTAGAAATCTTTAGCTTGATTATAGCAAAACAACATCCGCCTGTTCCTTCCCCATCTTTGTATCTGAAACAATCATGGCACTACATATGGCACAGTGGCCATTACAGCACTAGGAAAAAAATAGTTTTATTGCCTAAGACATTTTGGTATATTAATCTATGCTTCAGTTAGTAAAGAATATGTACACTTGGTGCAACATGGTATTGTTTCCTGTGTATCAACAAATCTCAAGTGATCTGGCATTTACATTACAACTGTGAAAAGTTATACTGCAATCAGCAGTAATAATACTTGAAAGTCAGTATTGGGCATTTATTTCAAACTTGATACTTACAGTCCTCCTTCTAGAAAATTACAGACATTTTCATCACGTTTCGATACTAAATGGAAAGTTTCTCTGATAATTTGTTGCTGTGTATCTTCACTCTGTGAAAGAAAATATACTTTGCTAAAAAGGGTTGACAATGCACAACACAGAGATAATAAAACGCACTCAAACTATATACTTCTGAAGCCTTAAATCTGCCAGTTAACAAGACATATACTGTTTGTGTCATTTCAACATAAAAAGCCATTATTTACAAGTTGCAAAAAAAGGTATAACTGAGAAATGTGGGAAAATGATTGTTTTTAAGAAACTTATGTAAAAAATTAATATAAAAGTAGTTTTTTAAGTAAATCACAAGTGCTCTCAAGCAGCCTGAATTTTTTATATCGCCAACATAGCCTGAAACAGCTACAGACATGCTTTGAAACTACTTTTATCCATAAACAGAGAGTAAAACAAAATCCTGAAAGCTTGAAGGGAGCAGGGAAGCTACAAATCCCACAATAAGTAACACTTCCAGAAATAGCTTAAAATACACTATGAGCAACAGGTTCTCCTAAGCTATGACCTTAACTCTTAGCAGATCAGAAACATCACTTCCGAGACTCAATTCTTCTGACTGTTTAGAAACTTGATTTTTAACTTTAAAATGATGGCCACGGGTCTATATTCTGAAAGACAAAACGATGACATATGTATCTTCCTATTTAGTTGCCATAAATTATTATTTTTCTACCTAAATGCAAAATATTATTAACTTCATTTTATGCAGTTTCCATTCTCATATATGTCAGCTTAAAAAGTTAGACTCATTTTATAAGTTTAAGTATTATGAAAGAAAGAAATACCTCTTTCACAGATCTGACCAAATTAATCTCTCTAGAAAGCAGATGCTTCCCCTTGTAGAAAAAAGCTGAGATTTGCCTCCAGTACTGGTTCAATTGACCCTAAAGAATGCATAAGCTTCAAAAGGTCCACAAACAAATCTGTGTTATTGAAATCACACATAAAAATACAATCTAGACGACTGCACTTATTTCTGTACACCACAAAGTTTCTTAGTTTCATTTGGTATTCACAATTTCAAAACTTCAAAGCATTCTGTTTATACAAACATGTTACCCTACTTTAAGCACTGAGAATTTGTTTTAGGTCCAGTAAAAAAATTAGTAGATCAGAATGGCTTTACAAGAAAAATCTGGTGTCCTCTGGCCATTTGTTCCTCTCCTTCCCCTTCTCCTTCAGTCACACATAAGAATGACCTGTGTCAGTTACACTCCTTTAATTCAAAGCCTGACTCTGCAAACTGAAGCGTCACAGTCATCGTTTCTGCTCTGAGGTACACAAGTAAGACACATCCCTTTCAACAAGCTATGACTTCTGTAATAGCCAGAACTGCAAGAAAGGGGCCACAAATCCCAGTAAGTAACTGCCCTGCTGGAAAAAGAGTAATTGGTTCACATAACTTTAAGAAATACCAACTGTTTTCTGGTATTTTAATGCCCAAGCAGACCTCAGCATATTTGCTAGGAAATACAGTACGCTCAAAACACTACTTTAAAATCTCTTATCCTTGAACTAAATCACGAGTTTCTACTGCACTTTCTTTCCATTCAGATTGAGCGTTCGTACTGCATTTTCAGAGCTGCTTTGCTACTCGCCCTCTCCCATGTAAAAGGGATATGCTCTTTTCTAGTTCATTACATTTTCATGTCAACTGTAATTTTATAGCACCTTAAAAAAAAGAAAGGCTTCTGCTTAAGAGCTCACGTCCCCCGTTCTGATAGCTCTGCCATAGCACGGAGACACGCAGCACCACGCCGGATAGCAGAGCTTATCCATACAACAGCTCGGAGAGCCAAGTCTACCGCTGCACGAGACTCCCTCCTTCCCTCCCTCATCTTCGGAGCTACTAAAAGGCAACCCCAGTAAAACAACACCGAATTCCTTCCAAGCCTCATGTACACGGTCTCAGCACCGTCCCTTTCCCCATGGCGCTGCCCTGGGCCCAGCGCAGCCGGCAGGGCCGGGCCGGGCCGGGCCGGAGAGCCTCGCCTACAACCCCGCCGCCCAGGCGTCGCCCGGCCCCTCGCCCGGCCCACGACCGCCCCGCCGAGCCCCGGCCCGCCCGTACATAGCGCTGGTAGAACTTGGAGAGCCGCGGCTTGCCGTGGTTGTTGAAAATGAGGATGGCTTTGATCATGGTGGGGCGGCGGCGGGGGCCCGCGGCAGCGGCCGGACGAACTGTGCTGTGTCCCCCTCCCTTGCTCTTCCTCTTCTCCTTCCTTCCTCTTCCTCGCTCTCACCACCCCGTCCCGCTCTCGGGGCGGTGGCGGGGCGCGCACCACGTGACCGGCGGGGCGCGGCCGCTGCCGGCGGGACGGCTCGCGCCGCACGTGAGGCTCCCGGCGTGTCACGTGACGGGAAGGCGGCGTCCCGCGAGGGACAAAACGCCTCGCTGGGCGAAGGCCGCCGCTTGCGTGGCGTCATTTCCCGCCGCCCGCGCAGCAGCGGCATCATGGCGGAGCCGGAGGAGCAGCCGCCGCCCGCCGCGGCGCAGAGCGGCGGCCGGAGCGACGGCGGGGAGGAGGTCCCGGAGGGCGGGGCCGCGGCGGGGCCCGCCGAGCCGGGGCCGCCCTCAGCCGGGTCGCCGGGCACCGAGGAGCCCGCAGGCGACGCGAAAAAGAAAAGTAATGGGGCGAGAGGCCTCAGCCGGGGCGGGCGGGCGCGGTGACGGGCGGGCGCGGCGGCCAATGGGCGGCGGGGGTGGGCGGTGTGGGCCAATGAGCGGCGGGCCCGCTGTGACGCGCCGCTCCCCGCAGTTGATGTGCTGCTGAAGGCCGTGGGCGACACCCCCATCATGAGGACCAAGAAGTGGGCGGTGGAGCGGACCCGGACCATCCAGGGCCTCGTGGACTTCATCAAGAAGTTCCTCAAGCTGATGGCCTCGGAACAGCTGGTACGGGCGGGCACCCGGCGGGAGCTGCGCGCGCAGGGCCCGCGCTGTCATTCCCTGCGAAGACGCTGGGAATCCAGGCTACAGCTCCCTGTGGGGAAACTTGGGGTAGCAGCACCGAGAGAACTACTCCAAGTAGACCGCAGGGTGTAATACTGGGGAGAGGTGTAGCAGCGCGGTCTGGGTGTGCTCAGCACTGACCTTTGGACTTTTTGCAGTGTCTGTATTTCTTGGTGTCTGATGCTGCCAGGCAGAGCTGTGTGCATGCTGGGCAGCGGAGCATCCCAGGGAAACTTTCCTAGATACCGTGGACCCGGGAGGAGTTGGGTGTAGAGATGGATCATTTGAGAAACAGTCCAGAGTGGGATGAGCATTCTGAATCTGAGTGCCTGTTTCCTTCAGAACTTACACCTACAACAATTTCGTTACTGTCATTGGACTGATTTTTCATTTAAAATGGGTAGCTGGGAACTGTTTGTCCTTGGACACCATATCACAGGTATTACTTATGAGTTCCTTCCTGTAGAAGTGACTAGCCAAAGGGCCCTCATGATAACACTGAAAGAGCTGGAAATACAGTTGCACTGATTATGTTGTTCTGCTGTGAGCTCTTAACATCCATACAGTTCAAAGTTTTTATTTCAGATATACAGTTAAAGCTAGATTTATTAAAGTAGTCAACTAAAGTGTAGCTGAAATCATTCTGTTCTAGTTTGGAGGATTTTATTTAAGTGTATAGGCATAAATGCACTGGCCTTTTCATCCACCTGGAAATCATGAGGGGTTTGCTTTTCTGTGGTTTAATATCTCAAAGAAGAGCGATAGGTAAAATATTAACTAGGGGCATTCTCAACAGTTTGATTCAGTGACTATCATCTCATTGTCTCAGGATAAAAAAAAAAGCATGTAGCCTTCCTGTGTGGCTTAAGCCTATGGCTATGCTTTAAGAACAAAGCCCTAGGAATTTTATATCTTTTATTTGGAAATAGCACAGGATATCCCAATACCCACTGCTACCTTACACTGCAGATCCAAGGCCTCTTTGACATTGTGGAGTGGTTCCTATATGTGTAAATGCATTTGGAGCAGGAAGTGAGAAAGATGACATGAAAAAAGAATAAATGTTTCTAATTGAGCAAATGTGGAATAGTGTGAGTGGTATGGGTTGAAATAGGAGCAAGAGCTAAACCAGTGAGTTCCCTTTGTGGTGCTGTATGGGACAGTAATGGGTCAGCTTGCAGGAAAAGGAAGTCAGCATGCTTACTTTGGCTTGGTCTGGCTGGCCAGGTGGCTCCTCATGGTCATGTTCCCCCTCCATGCTGAAGTGAAGATAGTAACTGGTGGTATTCTGTTATATGCTTAAAGATTATAACAGAGCTTTTGGCTGTAGAATGATTCTTCTGTGCTCCCAGTGAGATCTCTTGTGAGATCTCCATCTCTTCTTTCTAATTTTCTTACAGTTCATATATGTAAACCAGTCTTTTGCTCCATCTCCAGACCAAGAAGTGGGGACCCTCTATGAGGTAACTTTCATCTTAAATATCCTTTGCAAATGTATTTCACAGGATTTGTCAGTACACCTCTAGCACTTGAAATCCGTTACTGCCCCAGCAGTAATAGCTTGCATTTAGTGTAGTGTACTTGATATTCACAGATCTCTATGAATATGATTCAAAGAGATGTCACTTCATGCAGTCTCTGGAAATGCATTCCTTCATGTGCAGCATGTTGTCATGCCTCTCATTGTAACAGAGAGCTTTCTCATGACAATATTTCATTACACATGTATCTGATGGGAAGGATTTTGTTTGTTTTGCTTCATGTATATGTTAGCCGTGAATAATTGCAACAGTTCTTGTTTTTTTGTTTTCCTTGCAGTGTTTTGGAAGTGATGGCAAGCTTGTACTGCATTATTGCAAAACTCAGGCATGGGGATGAATGACTGACAACGCAGGTGTTCTTTTCAGAAATGGAGAAAGGACTAACTTAAGCTGTAAACACACAGAGGGATTTTTGCATTGCTGCCTATGAGCATATGATGCAGGTGAATAGCATAAGCAAAGAGCTGCCTAGGCTATCTGTTCACACAGCTTTTTCCTGATGTACATTTGGGATGCAGAAAAAACACCTGCATCTGCCAGTACTCTTGCTGCTGACTTCTTAATTGCTGTATCTGGAGGGAAACTATTTCACTTGTCTGGAGGACTGACTGGACAGCTCTGTCTATATGCTGTGCTGACGATAAGAGAACCTTTTTATTAAAAGTAATGTCTGTTGTGCATGTAGCCTGGGATTCCGTTTACTTCTGACATTTTGTACATCTGTTGCGTGCATCCTGTTCTTTGTGAAGCCTTCATCTTGAATATGCATTATCTCATAACATTTCAAGACAGTATTTTTATTTTTTTCTTGTGATCTATAGGAATTGGCATATTGTCTTAATTTCTCCACCCTTTGGCTTCATAATGTTGGTCATGTAAGTACCTCATTTATAATGGCACAGCATCATGAGAGGCCTCAAAATACTTCCTTCCTGCACAAATGTAGTGATTTGTTGAAGGCTGAACACTTCAGCAGTTTTCAAGGTCTTCCTTCTGACGCTGTGTAATGACTTGCGTCTTCAGTTGAATGATGCAACTAGCTGTTCCATCTACTATTCATGAAGAAATAGATATGAGGTGCTTAAAACTTACTCTATACACTTTTTGACTGCTGTAATTTTCGTGTTCACCAGCTGTGTGGTTCACTAACAAAGTAGAATGCAATTTATAGTCTTCGCTAAGTCATAGCAATGAGGATTGGCTTGCGGTTTTTTCCATTATGGGAGAGGACCTGGTATCTTGATGTGGGTACTGACCTTTGCTTTTATTTGTTGGAGAGTTTGGATGCGAGGGTGGGGATTTTTAGTGGGTTTATTTGAAATGTCTGCTGTACAGTCTTTTATGTTTGTTTAAGCTGAACCAAATTAAATGTTAGTTGTTTGTTTGCAGAATGTTCTTGCACTGGATGACAGTTTTTGTCCCTGATGTAATCCAGTTCTTCAGCACGTACGGACAAAACACCCAGTTCTAGTTTAACGTGTGTTTGTACAGTAGTCTTGAACTGCCAGTTCATACATAAGTGGTTCTTACATAGTTTCTGCAAGCTGTGTATTGGATTTTTTTCCACCTCAGAGGACTTCTGGAAGAGTAATACTGAGCTTAACTTACTGATGTTGCTGCAGTCTGCATGCAGCGTGCATGTATGTCACAGTTACACAGGCATATGATCTGAATGCTCGCTATGAGAATAGCTTGATGTATCTTGGCGCTTTTTAAGTGGAAAACTTGGATTCACTGCATTAAACTAATAAGGCAGAATTGGTTGTAAACTTAAAACTTCAAGTAATCCATACTTTTGCCTGCTCATAACCCTGATCTCATGAGTCTCCCATCTATTTAAGAAAGCTGTTGCAGAGGGAAGCACTCTGATTCTGTCTTGCTGGGAAATTGCCTGCTTAGTTACTGTGAGGCCAGCACAACCTCGATAGCCACTAGAGGGTACACAAGGACAAAGGTATTTGCATAGTTTTATCTAGGGCTTTTTTTCAATCTTTTTTGTAGTATGTCTACTTCCTGGCCTTACAAATATGAGTAGTTTGTTCTCCCGTGTGACAATATGTTTACCTAAGATAAGCTACTAGTCTGGTTCTCTTTAAAGAATGTTCTGTTGGTGCCTTTCACCTCACTTGATCTTAACAAATGAAACTACTGCAGTAGTGCTCTTCAGAAGTGATGCAAGAAGGTTGATGTGTGTGTGTATGTTTGTGTGTATTGGGGGGGTTGTGTTTTAGTTTTAAAAAATAAAAATACATCAAGATCTTGAAGAAGAACTGTGGGTCGCTGTATCCTGACAGCTAATTACAGAAGGTTGTAATTTATACTGAATCTATAAATAATTTTTATCCTCTGAAGTTGAATAAAGAAATTGTTTGCCTCGATTCCTCAAAACGTGATAATCCAATAATGTAAAACCCACAGTAATGGTCTGGATTTCTTTCTTTATCACATCCATTTAAGATTCAGCTTGTTCCCTGAACAATACTTAATATTAGCATTCACTTCAGCATTCTTCTGCTCTTAATTTTTCTCCAACTCCAAGAAATTTTTTCTTGGCCCCTAGTTTACCAGTATACAGTGAGTACTGTAACCTGATCCAGCCCTTGCTTTGTGTTTCTTCAGTGCTCCTAAGCGGCTGCCTTTATTCTGTTACTTTTAATGACTGCCAGTTCTGGTTCTGCTAATTCCCCCATGTAACTTCTGTACCTTCTTGACAGAGAGAGTCCTCCTTTTTGCCACTTTTCCGTGTAGTTTTGTACCTTGCGTCAGGGATGTAGTCAGTACTTACCTCTGGTAGCTCTTTAAGGACCATGGACTCTTTCTATCTGGAGTTGAGGTATGACTTGAAGTGGCAGAAAATTTTCCTTGTTCGTATTCTTAAGTAACAAACTAGACTGCAAACATGTCATGTAGATAATGTGTCAAGTGAGCACATAAGTGATTCCCAGTACATTGCTTGTGGAATTTGCAAAAGGTATGTTAAATCTCGTATTTTTAAAAGGGACAGTTACAGCTTCTAAAATCATAGATGATACTGAAATGCTTATCTCTTTTAAAAAAGTATTTCCAGTAAATTAGAAACAACAGAAGCCCAAGTAGAACATGAACTGCGTTCTCTGCGTTTCGTATGCCTTGAGAAAAAGTGGTGACTGTTACCGTTTAAGTGACTTCAAATGCTAAAGTGGGAGAAATAGGATATGAAAGTAAGGACTGACTCTTGGACAGATCAGTGAGAGTTGTACAAAACAAAAAAAAGTCTATATTTATTCAGAGTATTGTGTTCCACCAAGATGGTACAATACTGATATACTATACTGGACTGAATTGTAATATAATTTAATTCACTTGATTTAATGTAATTGAATTAACAGAGAAGGCAAATTGAAAAAATTCAGGTAACTAATTTTTAAAGACTAAGAAATAAGAAGTATTGGAAAGGGAAGTTATTACACTATTTTTATGAAAGACCTAGTACTTTACAACATCCTGATATTAAAAAATAATGCTATGCAAAATTCAGTTACTGTGTTTCAGGTTAATAATCACCAGATGCAAACCCTTTAAACTGTGAGGCACTACTTTTATGAATTATTACAATGGTTTAGAGACTAGCATTAATGATAGAACTGTAATTTGTAGCTTGAACTAATCTTAAATGCACATGGAAACCTGAAGGAGCTAAATGAAACTAAAGTTACCTCAAGAGTGAAATGATAAAATACACAGTCGTGCCACCTATGTGCATACTGAGAAAATGTCATCATTTCCAAGACTTCTAAATCTCAGAAAATTACTGCTAAGATTTTAACAGAAGATGTGTCTGTGTTAATTATCCCCACAACTTAATCTTGAATGTACTAATCCGCAGTAAATTCTCAGTGGGAGGGGTTGGAAATCCACACATCCATTCTTCAAACTCCTTCCAAATCCAAAGCAGCTTCTTTTTACTGAGTTGTTGCTGCTCATGCTTATTTTGCAGATCAAATTCTGCCTGTTTGCACAACTTTTTGGGTTCCGTTGTTCTTGACTACCCTGAAGTCTCAGTTACTCTTCTGGGATGTTGTACAGAGGTTATTCAAGGCACTATCATGCTACAACATCTGTATCTTGGGGATGAGGAAAAAAAAGGGGGAGGGGGAGAAGTGCCTTTAACTCTGGGTTTTCTCATGAGGAGTGTGACTATTGCAAGCTTGTATAAAATTCAATGTGCATTAGAAAATGAGCTGTTTTCAACCTTGTTTTGTATTGGATCATTAAGAGAAGAAAAACACTTGACAAGAAAACATGTGAATTACGTTTCTCGTTTGCAGAGACCATGCTTCAGCTTTGCTAGTACCATATTTAATATGCTTCCAAGGCTAAACATTATTAAAATCCACACTTTGCTCCTGCTTTAATAGCCATAACACTGTGAGATGTCAGATGCATCTTTTAGTCAGAATTAGAGAGACAAAAGCTCATTTAGAGATTGTTTCATCCTAAAATAGGTGGTTAAGAAAGGTTGAATCATATTTTTGACTGAGACCAACATAAGTATGTTAAAGGCTTAATGTTAAGCCTGTCACACTACATCTGTGTCACTAGACTCGGTAGTGCCAGGAAATTTTCTGGGGCGCTGTAGCCCAGTCATCTGTACAGTTAGTTGTTAGAACAGTTGCTGGCACAGATTTTGGCCTCTGCACACTTCAGGAGCTGGCAAGGTACCGTTTCTGGTGAGCAATTTGGATGTAATCAGCGGGTTACAGAGTCAGAAGGTAATTAATGTTGATGTAATCTGTTCTTTGCAAGCTGGCCCCTGTACCAGGGATCCGTCCTTGGGATACTTGCTAGGAACACAGGTGAAATTTCAGGTGAGATTTGATCCCTTGTATGTGCAATGAGAATTAAACTTTGGGAAGAAAAACATGGTCCCTCTTCAAACTTTGGGAGCAATCTAGGAACTTTTGTTTAACCATTCTCCTGCATTCCCTCCATGCAATGGTCTCTAAATGGGTCTAAACTGATAGGCTCTAAATGGCTACCAATAGTCACATTCAGCAACATTTTTTAAGTATGCAGATTATAGATGGTGGTGAAGTATTAGCTATACATCTTGATTCACTCGTACCTTTCTTTATTAAAAGTAGATGATGAACATTACTTAGTAAAATTGAAAAAAAACAAGTACATGAGTCTCAGACTCCTTGTTCTGTATCTTCCCATGGAATAATTCCACATGCAAATTGTTTATATGTGTGTGTATATCAATTAGACGGATACAATGTAGAGTTAAAATATAATTGCACTGAGGGCCTAACCTTAAAAAAACCTGTTTGAGTTAACATGTTCCAATTGCAAAAATCGGTATATGATGTTTAAGCAGACAAAGATGTCTTTCTCTTGAACTGTGTTTGGTAACAGAGCTAATAACCCTAGCAAGTTAAGAGCTCTTAATGGGAAACCTCAAAGAAGAAAGAGCTCCAAGCAAAACTAAACAGTAATACTGCTAATGCAGAGGCTAGCCAGCACTTTAGCTTTCTCATATAAATATCATAAATTGAAAAAAAAACCACAAACTTATGTTCAAGTGTATTTCTTGCAGAGAGAAATGTCAATATTTTATATTTTGTTTATAGCACACACATGGTGTATTAATGTCCCACCAAAACTGGATCAAACTGATTTCTTCCAAGAGTCCTTTCTGTGCTGTGTGATTTAATGCCTCACAGCTCTTCACTGCGTGGTTTGGAGTTTGTTTTGACCTTCAGCAGAGCACATGCCATTTACTAGTTTTTGGTGTTTTCAGTGTATGATATAATTTTGGATGTGGTGTCCTCATTTCACTCATGTTTTACTGCACATTTTTAGTCTGAAGATGGTGTTTAGCTGCATGATGTTTGATACAGTTTGTTCTCAAGATTTTTTTGAGAATGGCTGTGCATGCAGCAGTTTTTCATGTAAGATCTCTTATGTACTGAGTGATCAAGGTTATACGACTGAGGAACAGCTGCACTGATACGTTGACTCATGACAACATAGAGTCATATAGTCCCAAAACTTGCACTACAACTGCAGATCCAATTTTTCTTTTTAGAGCCCTCTCTAAAAACATCAGAAACTTAGGTGAGCAGAGACTTAATAAAGAGATGACTTAATAAAAGGGGTGAAAGTCATTGTATCTGGAGGAGAAGGTGTAAGTACTCATTACGGTGTTGAAGTGCTATCACCTGGCCAGGCTAACACACGAAAGAGACACAGCATAGTTGTTTGCCACAACAGTCTGGTCATTCAGACCTTAGATCGCACCTTCAGCTAGCTCACAATTTTTATTTGGAGTTACAAGATGTAAAATAAAGTACAGTCACAAGCTCCATTTGCAGGCCTAGTACATGGTGCAAAGTCGCTAATGCTGCAGTTTGTTAATTCCATCAATCTTACTTGAAGATTTTCCTCAATAAAACATGAGAGAAACCTTGTGAGCTGCACCCCAGTGGTAGACAATGTGCCAATAAGTGCTTGGGCACTTTGCTGGTAAGTGTGTCTTGGAGTTAGATGTCATGTCAAATGATTGCTTGATCTGCTCACACCTGTCTTCTGGGTAATAGTGGAGTGCTCAGGCATTTCTACATAAAGCAAAGTTTTTGTGGTTAAAGCTCAAACTCCTATTTTCCAAGACAAGGTTTTAATAGGAAACTTGAGAAATACATGTAATAATAATATGATTTTCAGCAATAAAAGTGCATAAAATCCTGCAGTCTTCTTTATAAGAATCACAACCGAGGATGTGAAAACAATTTCCATGCTATGTGGATTTCAATGTTCTCTTATTTTGAATTTTCAGTGGAAGTTAACTGCTGTATGTGCTCAGCTCCTTGTGCCATTTCTGTCGCTAGGGCAGAAGCAAAAGCACAAGTTGGAGGGACATAAATATTGTTCCTAATGGTGTTCAGGCAGCCACATAACCAACTGTAGAAGTTTTGAGGATCAAAAGATGTTAAACAATTCAAAATTTAAAACGGTAAAGACTTCTGAATAGGAGCAAATTAAAAGTGTAACTGTATAAACTCTAATAAACAGCAGCAGTTGGAAACTGCAGTAAGTAGATCCAGCCAGATCACTTACTTGTAATGGAGGGAGGTGTAAAATGTCCTTTAACTTCTATTAACAGTACTTAAATAATGATCTCATCAACACTGTCGCAAAGGAATCAAAGTACTGAGCTGTCAGTGGTTAACAGCAGTGGTATAACACTTTTTTCCCCCCTGGATTTAAATACAAGAGAAAATACCACCAAGCACAGGTGTACAAATAAGCAGAGAAATGTAATTGCTGGAAATTAGTTTCTGTCTGATCCTATGAATATCAGAATAAGATAAAAAGTATGTGAAAACTCACTGTTCGTTTCACAGCCCATTATTGTGATCCTTAAAATTTATTCTTGTGAGACATTTTATTCCTTTGGGCTATGCTTCTACCAGCCACCAAAAGAATGTGAATTCTGCCTTTGAAATAAATGACAGGATATTTCACACTAATTCTAACTCTTTGTAACATACAGCAGTTTTAATAGTGCTGTATGAGACTACTCAGGCAAGTACTGGAAAAAGGTGCTGCTTGCCCATACAATCTTTTGAGACCACCAACCAAGAGCTGAAATAGACCGGAGGCAAATTTCATTAAGAAATAAGACGTTCATTCTTCCTTGTGACTTTTAACAAGTTACCAAGGGAGGTGATGTGTTTGTTCATTACTTGCATTTGTCCCAGGAAGACTGGACATGGCTGCTGAGATCAGTGCCACGGTTGTGTTTCAGAGACTGGGGATAGTCTTAGGTCTCTGAGACCTTAAAAAATCTCGATGCTGAAGTTTTCTCTCTCACACACATGCACACATACCAACAATTATTTTAAAAAAAACCTGATAAGGTGGGGTCTGATTTCTGGGTGCCAGGAGAGGTTCTGTAGTGATGGCTGAAAATGTACCCTATTGGGTACATTGATTGGTATTTCACTCCAGTGCGCTAGATCTCAGCCCCATTTAAAACTGGGAAAGTACTCCTGACTGCAGTGAAACCAGAAAATCATTCTTGAGCTATACCTACTGTATTAATGGCGCTTCTTTTTGTCATGCCTGTACTTTTATGTACAGGTCAGGGAGAGGGAAGAGAAGGCAGGAGTGCTAAAAATCCCTCAGGGTAACTGTCCGTGAGGGAAATCACAAGCTGCCGGTGTTGGGAGCACCTTTGAGCCTCAGAGCTGCAGCAGCCCACACCGCCAGTCTGCTTACTTCCAGCTCCACAATCACAAGGCAGACCTAAAGAGCTGAACCTTTATTTCTTTTTTAGAAAGAAAAGATGGATTTTCTTAAAACACAATTCTATGGTGTATAGTGAATTCTGTTGTCAGAATTCATGACCAATATATTAACAGCTGAAGTGTAAAGGAAGATGGCTGGCAGGGCAACTGCTTGCTCTGCTGCCAGCACGTAGGCTTGACAGGCTGAGGAGGGATAGGATGGTCTGTTGTCTTAGCACGGTGTCTTGTCCCATTCACTGTGTTTCTGAGTGTCCTCCTGAGTGGAGGTTACGGCAGCCCTATGTGACTAATGTGACTTCAGAGTGCACTGGCTTTCAAGAAACAGCACTTTCAACGAGCAGGCTGTCTATAGCCAATCTCCAGCAGCAATCCTCTGTGTGATTTAAATAGCCGCGTGTCTTATTTTGCTTTTCAACAGCGCTTTCAGATTTATTTTTCAAACCAACGCATAAGTAACGGAGGCAGCGGCAGGCTGCGCTCCCTCGCAGAAGGAGAGAGATGCTTTTCGCCCGGCAGCGATAGCCACTTCTCCTCCTGTTCTCCCCCCCGGGGATACCGGAGCGCCAAACGCCCGCTGGCCCGACCTCGCCCGCGCCGCCCGGGCTCCGGAGGGGCAGCAGCAGCGGGCGGTGCGAGGAGCCGCTGCAGCCGCCTCCGGCTGCCCCCGCCCGCCGGGATCGGTGGCCGCGCTCACGGGGACGGGCAGCTAGCCGCGGGCCCGCCCGCCGGGGCGGTGGTAGGCTCCCGCCGTGCCTCCCGGCGCATAAAGGCAGGCGGCGGGGGCCGGCCAGGGGCAGCGGCTGGCAGCGGCAAGGGAGCGACCGGCGGTGATGGAGCAGCCGGTGCAGACGGAGACGTGGAAGGCGCGGAGCCTGGAGGAGCTGGTCCGTATCCTCCATCAGATATTCGCCGAGGACAAAGTCAGCGTGGACGAGGTCCAGGCGCTTATGGAGTCGTACGAGAGCAACCCCGAGGAGTGGCTGCAGTACGCCAAATTCGACCAGTACAGGTAGAGAACACCACGGAGCAGGGAGCCCCCGGCCGCGCAAGCGGCGCCGGCGTCGGGGCAGAGCCGCGGACGGGGACTGGGACCAGCGGGGACGCGGAGCGAACCCCTCCTGCCCCGCCCCCGCCTCCCCCGAGCCTACAGCCCCTCCGGCGGCGCCGAGGGGGCGAAGGGCAGAGGCCACGGGGCGGCGGTCCCGGGGGGCCGCGGCGGGGCCGGGGGCGGGGAGCGGGCGGGGCGGCCGCGGCCAATGGCGGCCCCGGGGCACGGGCGGGCAGCGGTCCCGCACCCGGCCCGGGCCCCCCGGCCGCCCCGCTGCCTCCGCTCCGGCCGCCGCGGTGGCCCGAGGAGACACAGCGGTGCACCGGAGCCACCGAAATGAGCGAATAAACTCGTAAACAAAGCTGGGGGAAAGGGCCCGAGAGAAGCGCGGCGGCGGCGCGGGTTCTGCGCGGGGCGCTGTGGAGGGGGCGCAGAGGGAGCCGCGCACGGGGCGTGCTCGGTGTCTGTGGCAGAGCCGGTGTCTGTCTGCGTGCCCTGCCTTACCGGCGGGCTGGGAGCCGCCTGCCCCGTGCTCCGGCACAGTGCAGATCGAGGCTTTCTGCTGCTCACCAGGTGGACGGAAAATACCTGTTGGGGTTTTAACTTCCCCTTGATCTGCTAACAAATTATTTCTTTCTTCCACTGTTGGCTTCTTGGTCTTAAATTTCAAGATAAATACATTTTATTCGAGTGTTTTCTTCAAAAAACCTCAAACACCCCAAACCCCGAAACTTTTCCTTTTAACCGTGCCATTGTGAAAGTATCATTCTGGCTTGACATTTTTTTAGCCTCCTTTCACCTCACTTTGACTATCTTCCATTCAGAACAAATCATGAGATTTGTAACAGAGCATAGGAAACTAAGAATCAGAAAAACAAAAGTGTGTTAACATTGGAAGTATGCATGGCAACCTTTTATTTATTTATTTATTATTCGTTATTTACGTATTTCTTTTTGTCCAGCCAGACCTGTACAGAAATAACAGCACTTGCAAAGTCCTGTCAAATGCCAGCATTGATTACTTATTTTTTGACATTATAGGAAAAATATGTCTGCCTAGTAGATGTAGAGGTTGTGGATGCAGTGAGAGGCAGTGTATAGATACACATGTTTGCTTTGGAAGTAGTTTGTTATGAGCATCCTTTCTTGAGTAAAATCGAGTGGTCTTATGGGGACACTAATTTGAAACCATTCTGTTGACATCTGTGTACTTTCTATGTGCCCTTGCTTGCATTTTGCAGGTGAGACTGAGGCGTACCATCATAGGCATAAATATTTTCTTTACTTGGCAAAGTGGAAGTACTCATGACTACTGCTAAAATTAAATCTGAAGGTGCCACTGAGCTACTTGTACTATAGCATCAGCCTCAGATCAGAAGAGTCACACTATGGGAAGCAACAGAGCAAAATCTAAATCCCTTTTCTAGTGAACTTTTCAATAGAAGATGATCAGCAGCTCAGGGGAGGCTTATAGGAGAGTAAAAGGAAACAAACATACGATGTTATTTTAAAATAATATTTGCTCCAATAAACTTTATTTAGAAGTAGATGCTGGCAAAATTTCCCTCACAGGTGCTTTATCCACACAACAGTGCTACAAGACAAGACATGGAACTTTCAGGAACAGAGTGGGAGGACCATGTACAGAAGTCTGACATCTTCATTGTTTGTTATTTTGGCTTTGTACAAATGAGTTCAGAGAAGGAAAGCCAAGAATATTAGAAAAGGAACTGCAGAAGAATGTAACAATTTATTTTTCTTGTTTCATTGCAGTTCTCTGTTTCTAATTATAAGCCAGCTGCTGAAGTGACTTCATTCAATAACCATTTTGACTTGATCCTGTCTACCACTGTAGTCTGACTCACAATTCCCAAACTCCTAGCATCTACATAACTCAAAAGAAATATGATTCTAAAATATTAGACATGTTCTTCCTTTTCCTTTCCAGGGAAAGAACTCTTACCAAATAAAAGCAAAACTTATAAATACAATTTCATTTTTCCTAAGTAAAACTCAGATTTCAAGAAAACAGAAGAAAAAGGGGTTTTGTATGTCACAACCTTCTTTCATAAATATGTCTGTATTATTTTGTCTCTTACAGGCATATTAGTACAGTAAAGAGCAAACACTTTGTATTTCAGGTATACAAGAAATCTTGTGGACAATGGAAATGGAAAGTTCAACTTGATGATCTTGTGCTGGGGTGAAGGTCATGGCAGGTTTGTATCCAAAGACTATGATTTTAGCAAACATATAAATCCCCCATGTCATTCACTGTCATACAAAATAGAGGGAAAAAAATCAGCCCTGTGGGAGCTATCAGAAGGTGTCTGGAAAGTAAGCAGTGCAGAACTCTATTAGTACAGCAGTCCTGAATATCTGCTGTAACTTTTGCAAGTTTATACTGTATGGCCATTTTTAAAGCACTCTTTCATAAATGCTTTGTTTTTCTACAAAATCTAAGCTTCCCTTCTTTCAGAGAAAGTTTTTAGTCCCAGAGATACAGTGATTGATATGACCCTGTTAAACCTGTCCCATAGAACAGACCCATACAACCCTCAGCCTCAGAAGCAGGACTAGGTGCAGTTTAAATACTCTTTGTTTTCCCAGGATGTTTAAATCTGCCTCTGTGGCAAGATGAAAAAAAGTAGATTTAGATTAAGACTGCAGATGGCAAGGAGGGAACTCCTTTCCAGAACTGCTTGGCTTTCTGTAGGTTCATACATCCCATGTCCTCCTTCAAAACTGACCATACTGCTGATGTGGCCTCCTGAGTTATGTGCATAGACTGTACACCTGGTTGTCTGATCTTACCCAATGTGAGGGCAGGATCTGTCTCTTGGAGAGTCTTTCACAGAGTGTGGGCTAAAGCAAAAACTGCAATAGCAAGATAGGCAGATTTTGACTGAATATTCTCACACCATGAATATTTAGACTGAATATTTCTAAATAGAATATAGACTGAATATTTCTAAATAGAAAACCTAAGGAGATGTTGGAACAGCTTTTTGTTTGTTGCAATTGAACATTTACAGTATTATTTAGGGGACGCCATAACATGATACTCAGAGCAATATAGAAACTGAGCTCACCACCTCTACTCCTTCTTGGCTGTTCCCACACTGCCTGTAATTTATGTCAAGCTGTGTTCAGGTTGGATGGCCATTTGCCACAGCTAGACTGAGACAGGTTGTTTTTGCTTCCTACAAGAGGAGGGTCAGATTTTCTCATGTTTTTTGGAAGGACCATGACAATGTGGCATTTGTGAAGTGTTCTGTGCCTGAAGCAAGCTCTGCTCTCTTGGCATCTCAGTTTGTAAGAAATCCTAATATTTGTTTACTAAGAACAGTAATGTACAAGTACCAAGTTTCTGATTGAAACTTATTAGCACTGTACTTCGGAGGGTCAAATTCCCTCTTCTCCCTTGCCCCTGATGAGTTCTCCCTTTGTCCTAATCGCATTTACTCCTATAACAGTTAATCCTGTTCTTAAAAAAATTAATCCAATACTAAACTAAGTATCTAACCCATATGTAATCTCTAAATGTAGCAATTAGAACATGCTTCAGAGCAAGAAGAGAGATCAAGAAAGCAAACAAATCCTACTAGATTCTGTTGGGTTTTAACATTAAAATTCCGGGGAAATTAATATCTTAATGTAGCTGGTTGTACTTAGTACTATCAGAGTGAGAAGTACAGCATTTTTTTCTTTGACAATGCCTGTGCATCCCAGCAGTAAAGGGGGCATAGAAATTAAGCAGAATTAGCTCATTTCTTCATGTTTTGGGAGCGAGCATGGTGGATTTGCAAAGATCATGTATACTTGCATGATTATCCCAGCCTCTGCGTGGGATCATGGTGGAAGAGTTGAGTTTCTGTGAAGAGTTTTTGTGTTCTGTAGAAATTTTGAGCCCTATTCCTTTTTCCAGACTTCCTTTGTATTTCTTCATGTCAGAGTCATATTTTGACCAATATCTGACTCGTCTCCAAATCCTGCTGTATGTGAGCTTATCTAAATATATTTCTATAGTAGCAGTTTTAAGTAGACAACCCTTAATGCATGTCCCCTGTGAAATGGAATTTCATTCTAAGGCTTTGTCCCCATACGATATGCAACGCTGTCTGTCTTGCACTGAATTTAAAAATTAGTATCACACTGAGTTTGATTATTCTTTTTACATATATAGCAGTATCCATGATCACACTGACTCACACTGCTTTATGAAGATCCTCCAGGGAAATCTAAAGGAGACTCTGTTTGAATGGCCTGAGAAAAAAGGGAATGGTGAAATGACTAAGAAATCAGAACGAGTTTTGAGGGAAAATCAATGTGCCTACATTAACGGTAAGCTATTGAGCTTGTTTTGACAACTATTTGTTCATGATTCTTATTCCTAACAGAAGAGTTCATCTGCTCTCTAGTCTCCTACCTTTAACAGTATAATACTTATGGCTTTATGCACAGTTTAAGAATGTAACTCTTTAGATTCTGCATAAACCTGTATTTAGATTCAGTAAAATAAATCACCACAACAAAAACGTGCTTTTAACACACTCTTAAAACATTGTAGCAATTGTTCGATAATTTAATATACTGTATATCTCCTCTAGCCCAAGCAGCCTTTATCACTGTGCCCCAATGATTATCTGAAATTGCTTGTAAACATAAACTTGAATAGCACTTTCTAAGAAATAAGAGAAGCAAAGTTTAGATAGCTTGATCATCTTGCTTCCCCCCCCCCCCCCAGAGAAATAACGCTTTTGCTCAGTCATGGAAAATCTATGTTGAAAATGTAAAAGCTGTCTATGAAATAAATTGACCAGCCAGGAATAGAAACCTGTAACAGTGCTACTTATTGTCCAAATCAACAAAAGACTGTAGTGCTGAAGTGCAGTGTGAGCAGAACAGAAATTGCCAGTCTATGAAAAAAATACACAGTGTTGAGAATGACTAAGACTCTATCAGTAAGGCTCTTCAAGTACCTAAATCCATGCCATCATCACATGTATCTGTAGCTATTACCACCTTGTACTTTGCTGGAGGCCATCCTGGAGTTGCCATCTGAGTGTAATGTGTGCTGGTGCTATGAAAGACACTGCACACCGTGCTGGACCACCTTGAGTTCAACAGAACAAAGGTGAAGCAGCAGAGAAGGAGGTCACCTGCCTTTTACATCATGGGTTAAACACTGGAGAACATACCTTGTGGGGCTGACCTTGGGAGCTTCCCAACTAGAGTAGCCTCATGTTGGGTTATGGACTTAGCCAGGGTGAGGGCACTGGGGAGCAAGACTGGTGTTCTGCAGCCCTCTGCTGAAGCTTTGCCATGCTAAATGAAAACACAAAATTGATAGGGCAGGAAATGCAAGAAGGGGCTTGACACATCTGGCGATGCTCCCATGCCAGGTATGTGAGTTCTCAAACTCAGTCAGGTTTTCCTACATATGCAGTTCTTTCCAATGCAAACAATTACAGACTGTGTGCATCTTATCCAAAGCTTCCTTGGTTGTTTAAAACAAATTTGGTATCCAGTTCTCTGAGGCTGTTAGGATGTCTGCCATGTTTTGTAACAGATGTTTTGGTTTAAAAGTAAGGTGTTAAACAAGCAGAAGGAAAACACTGACAGTGTGTTGATTGCCATAACTGCATCAATAGCAAGTGCCTTCACGATTCTACTGCATGCTTCTTGGTTGCTCTTGTGTGTTAAGGGTTAGAACCCACTAAACTGTTTATTTGAGTTTCCCATTAGATGAGCACAGATTTAGGACTCTCCCCCCAGCTGCTACATCCTCTGTTAAGATAAAGTATGTTAACAACATTTAGGGCTTACAATCAAAGTTAAGAGTGTACTCATCACTCTCAGGGTACCATGGCTATGTTGCACAATCCAGGTCCAGGTATTACATAACAAATTCAAGTACAAAGGCCTGAGTTGTTTTTACAGCAGGGTCATAAACTTACATTCAAAGTCTCTCTTAAGTAACTCAAAACCTCCATTTTAGTGTAGAATGGACATGGTTTGTTTCACAGATGTGATTTTTCATACCTTACGTTTTTATGTAATAGCTTGATTTCTGCTCCACCAGTGCAGAGTGACCACACAACATACAGTGCTTTGTTTTACTACGTCTTCAGTTATGCTTACTATTTAGTCATGAGTGGAAGTATGCCAGTCACTATTGATTAGTCACATTATTGGAAAGAGAGAACAAATGGAAAACATGTTCTGCGAACCAGTGAACTGGAAGGATTAATTAGGAAACAGATGCCTGCAGTAGAAGACAACCATATCTCTGCCCATAAGTCCATGACCCAAATGCATGTAGCTGACTTTTATTGTGACTCACATCCCTGTTACTTGTGAAGAATTAGCAACACCAGAAGCTTTTGTCCTCTTCCTGCTTTTGGAGCATGGATAGCAACAGCTCTCCTAGGAAAGTAAATGAACTTGAAGTCCTTTGGGAATGAGAGCTAGAAGATTACTTACAGTAATGGTCTTCCTTAATTTTCTTGGGATTTTGGTTGGCCTTTAGACTGTGGTGGAAAATCTAGAAATTACATGAACTGTGGAAGGCAATAACACATTTTGAATTACCAGTGTAGATTTAGGAATCTGTGCTAGAGAACAGCAGTCAAATTCCTTGTACTGAGTTACTTGTTGCCCATAGAAGTGTGGGCATGCCTAATTGCTCATGAGTTACAGTTTAAAAAGCATTTTTTTCAGGCAGTTGAGATCTCATTGGATCTTCCTGCTAACACATCTTCTCGTTTTGTGCCTTTGCTGGTGTAGACTCCATTGGCCTGCACCGTGTGGAGAACATAAGCCACACAGAACCTGCTGTTAGTCTGCATTTGTACAGCCCACCCTTCGACAGCTGTAACACCTTTGATCAGAGGACTGGGCACAAGCACAAAGTCACGATGACCTTCTACAGCCAGTTTGGAGAAAGGACTGTCTGCGTAAGTACGAGATGAGACACTCCTCACCTGGCCCTGGGCTCTGAGCCCTGTGAGGATGGGCCCAAAGGGCTGCCCATCTGCCTGCACAGGCTACAGTGACACTGCTCTGGGTCAGGCAGAAGGATCAGCACCTCTTCCCTTCCTGGGCCATCCCTGTCTAGGATCAGATAAAACCTGTTTCCAAGTACTGTCTGATTGGCAGAGTTGAACTTCCGTTGTATGGAGTTCCCCATTTTGTAGTCTACCTCTTCTTTGTCACATCAAGAGATCAGTTCTGAGCAGAGAGGAGGATTAATGAGACCTCTGCTACTAGTTAAGCATCTTCAGGCAGCAAATGATGGTAAACGCAACCTAGTCAATGGAAAATGTGAAGTAGCTACGTTGTTTTGGCCAGCTTTAGTCAGGTGTAACATTTCCTGCCTAAACTGTTCTGCCAAAAAGGATCGCATTTCAAGAGGTTTTAAACCTTGTAGCTTATTGTAAATACTTCTTTGATCAATTCAATTCTTCAGAATCACAATTTTCACAGAGTAAGACTTGCTCTGAGGGTGAGAGTAGGCTGGTTGTCTGTTGTCTGCATTCTTGAGCAATGGCATAAGATTTTATTTGGATAGGAAAGAAATCTTAAGAAAATTTTTAGAGTAACCAAGCTAGGACATCTGGGAGAGGTTAACAGGGTTTCAGCACTATTCTATGCACTGGGAAAAATAACTATTTACATGTGGAGAAAAGACTGATTCTGGATGTTCAGCCACAGAGGTTCAAACACTGTTTAGTTTTGTTCGATACTGAACACTTTAATTTTTCATTGAAGCCAGAAATTCAGTGCTCAGGAGTTTCCTAGAGTGAGTCTTTAGTCAGATCAGTTTAAAGTTCTATACAGTTGACAAGTACCATGTAAATTATTTCTTTGAAGCCTGTCACATTACCAAACAGCTGAAACACAAATTTTGACTTTGCCAAGTTTGAAAGGTCCTTGAGAAAGTAAATTTGAATTTATGGTTCAGATTTTAAAGGGTAATTAATGTGGAAGAATTCTGAACAAAACTCATGCAAGGATTCAGTGTTTGTTTGCTTTCTTTTTGTTTTAAATCTTTACTGGATATGAAGTACATAAGATAGTAAGTGAGACTAGATATTTTGACTTGGACTCTTTCCCTACTCTGATCTGTACTCATCTGGCAGTGTTTTCACCATTTGTGGGAAAGTGGATCTGGCTTACAGGAAAGAGCTAACTTTTAATCATTGGGTCTCTTTCATGAATTCCTGTAAATGGAATTCCATTAAGGAAGAAAGTGGTAAAGTCTGGACCATCTAGCTGTCTAAAATGCCTTCATGCTACAAAAACCTTCTGGTCTCAGTGACTTGGTTTCTGGAAAGCTGACTGGAAAAGCAAACTTTCTTCTGCTTACCAGATCACAGAAGGACATAGGCAGGCAGAGATTTATAAATTATAAATACCAAGAGAATAATGTAAAGTATATTTGTGTATGTTTTATGAGTAAGATCTGCCTAACAAAAGCATATTCAGTGCTTCCTCTTTGTCTTAATTATTTTACAGGTAACACACACAGGTAAATCCCTAGTGACTTCTGGCCTCTGGCCATGATGAAGTCTTGATTAACTAACTCTCCAGGAAATATACAATAAGTTATTAGGCTTAATAATAAAAATATTAAGTGTGTCAAAGGACTTGCCTGTGGGAGTAACTGCATGGTTCAGGTACAAACCATGAGAATACTGATAGGAAAGTTCACTGAGGGAAAACTGATTTTGTCTTGGGTGTCACAGCACACCAGTTCCTTCTGCCAGCAATTTTGCAGGGGGAGGCAGTATCTCTTTGCAGCCTGTCTTCCAAGCTGGACATTCGAGCAGTTTCTGTCAAAATGAAGTAGAGCAGACTACTGGGGAGAGAAGACAGTCTGAAGGAGGAAGCACTCCTCAGCAGTCCTTTCTGCCATGGGCTTACTCAAGGTCACCCAGAGCCAATGGACAGGGTGACTTTGTCAGGCATGTAGTGCCTTCTACAAAACTCTGGCAAGGAGCACTGAAAATATATGCTTCAAGTATGTTAAGGTGCTGAGCTACTCTGAGAACAAAGGTCCATGATGAGACCATGAAATAGGCAGTGACCTTCTCTTTCCTTAAAGCAACAACCTCTCCTCTTTCCTTTTAGGCAACAGGAGCGCCACAGGAGAACAACTGAGAAGCACCAGCATGCATTTGCATAAGACCTGCTGAATGTTTAACTGGGGACAGAAGACTTGCATGGCTAAGGTTGACAGCCAGATTAATTTCAATACATTGTCCATTGGAGTACACTAGGGCAGCTTCCAGACCGCGCACAGTTTCCTCGAGCAAATGCCAATTATGGGACACTAAGCTAACTAGTGCCATAACCTGCTTCAGAGGTTAGATGCCTTTTCCTAGGCTCCTGTTAGAATTAAGTAGTTTGTCTTCTAATTCTAGTGCCTTTTAAACTCCACCTTGGATATCAGAAATAGGGTTTTTAAACATCATCTGACAGTTCTCAATAGACCTATGGGTATTTATGCTCTCAACGTAATTAGTAGCTATATAAACTTCTAAGCTTCCAGTCACTTGTACCTATGGGTAGCACAGTAGATACAACTAACAGCAGCGCCTTTTTTTTTTTTGTTTAATTAAGTCTTTTAGGTTTTAATGCTCTAGGCCATCTTGATAGTTTTGTGCATTTTTTACTTTTTTTTTTTACAATTTGATTTGTCAGATCTTGTTTTAAATAGGAACAGAGAAATTCTTCATGCACAATGATTTTTAAAACTGATTGCACAGAGATTTGGCTTTTAAGAAGACTAATCATACTTAATTCAGCTAACGTCCAGTTCCCAAAGTATTCTGTGTAGCTAATGAAGAAGAAAACTGAAATAAAACTGGATTTGTGCACAGATTTCAGTGTTTTCAGCATTTTTCTCATGGTAACTAAAATACTGATCACACTTTACCAAAATGCACATTCCTCATGAACATCTAAATCTTTTCAATCTAAATCAAGTAATACACTGCTAGAAAAGACTTTTAAAAGCTGGAGGTATTTCAAACATGCAAAGAATCCTGACTCAAATTAAGTTAGGAGGGAATTCTGCCACTGAGTGTGCTGATGTTTAGTTTTATCCTCCAGATTTAGTCACAGGAAAGAACCTTCTTGAAAAGAGTTAACTGTAATTAAACATATATAAATCAGCAAAGCTGTCTGCACAGAGGCTATCCCATTCATTTAATGCAGTTAATAACATATTCTCAAGTAGGGAATGTGTAGCAATTCTCCTAGTGTAATAGGTGAGTGCTGGTTAGTCAGACACCAGTTTAAATTTTAGCAGTATTGGTTTTAGATGACTCACATATTTCCCTCTGTTTTGACAAGCCCAGAAAATATTTACTTTATGAGACCCCATTTCCAGGGAGGCTGTGTCAAATTTTCAGAAAATGTTTGAGCAGCATAACTGTTTTAGAATGAACCAATGCCTTGTTGTGGAAGTGTCACAGCATCAGAGATGAGCTGAGGCTGGCAGTCTGGCTGCCCTGCTCATGCAGGGTCACCTTCAGCCTATGTCCAGTTGGATTTTGTGTATCTACAAGGACTGAGGCACTACAACCTCTCTGGGCAAACTCCTTCTGGTGTTTAAAAAAAAAAACCTGCTATCTCTGTGTGACCTTGAACAAACTGCAAACTGCCCTGAAAAAGTTTTGCTCAGTTTAGAGGCATAGAAAGACACAGAAATTAATTTCTGGGCATAGGCAGCGATATGGGATACACATCATAAGGTCACCCCAAGACACAACCTCACTGTAAAAAAAGCTTATGTTTAGACAAAATGTCTTGCATTTTAGTTTCTACCCAGTGCCTCTTGTTCTCCTCACCTTTCTCACAGAAGATGAGCAGTTCATGTAGTTAACTTCAATTACAGCATATTCATTGGGCTTTTGCTTACTAGATAGAATTAAAGAACAAACACTATAGCTTGTAGACCACATGTTCAGTCAGGCCAGGGGAAATGGAAGATCAGAGAGACAGCCCAGAAGACACAATAGTGATGACAGCAGCCAGCTGTACTAGGATCCATGCATATAGAATCCCAGATAGGCAGAAGTGATAATGACAATCTACCCAAGTTGTCTCAAATACTGTTTAGGCCATGGTAAACATGATATCTTACATTGCATATAATAATACAGGAATTTCAGTGTTTCAGAAGAAGGTACCTACCAGGTATTTATGTCCTCTATACCTCAACATATGGGAGGTAGCCTGCCCAACATAAAGGGTACAAATACAGGAAACCTCAAGAGAAATGTTTAATTGGGTCCACAGTCCTTAGAACACACACCACAGCCACCACCTTTGCTACTTCCAAAGCATTAGCTATGCATAAAGTGCTCTGAACAGCACAAGCATAAAGCTACTACCTACTAAAACCAATATTTCATCAACAAATACCAAGTAATATAATGAGAAGCAGAATCACCTTTCACTTACACAAATATGTTCATATAACTTGTGCCAGTTTAAAACACAGAAAATAACCAAGTAGTATTTGCACACTATTATGGCTGAACAGCCAAGGTATTAAATCTTCCAGAATGCACCTGAGCTTTGGAATAGTGCTAACTGGCCATCTGATGAGGTAGCAATATGCTGTAGGCTGACAATTAGCTTTCATTGGGCAATGAACAGATGTTTAGCATTTCATATGCTTTCACCTGAAAAGTGCTATTGAACGGTGTCACTGTAAATTGAAGAGAGTTTAACATTTACCTGGGTTACCGCTAAGATCCTTACGTGGTAAGAGATACTGCCTCAAATCATTCAGGCTGGTAACAGCAGGAGGAACTCAGCCTAGATATGATTTGATCCATTAACCAAGACTTCAGTAAAGGAGCTGTGACAAAAAGACAGAAGGAGACAAAGTAATGCCAGGAGAGGAGTGAAGTGCACTATTTACATAAATTCAGCAAATTCCAAGTGTGTGGTGGTGTTGGTTTGGGGTGTTATTATTAAAACTTTAGCAAGAAGAGAAACTGTTTATCAAAGACATGTTTTAGATGAGAAGGCTCTACAGCAAAGAGTCACTGGTAAGGCATATGCCATAAGCAAGGGTAAAGATGACAATGGGGGCTCTCCAGGAATGGAAATGCTATCTCAGTTTATTTGGCTGTGGAGGCCAAGGGCTAGATACACTGAAACTATACACATGTTCAAGGGGGGTTCACTTAGTTATAACCAGCAAGTGAGCAGCTCTTTCTCCATATGCTGAGGTCTGGGACCTCTAAAGCCTTTAACAGAAATTGTTGCTCAAAGAGGGCACCTGGCTGCCTAAAGAGTTTCTCAATGTTCTTGTGGATAATTGAGCCTAGAGTTACTTTGTGTCTAGCTCACTACAAAATCCTGGCATAAACAAACCTGTTCAATTTGTTATTTAAGCCTGGGTGACAGCTTCATCTCTTGATGTTTGAACATTCTTCATCATTGTCCATTGTGGATGTATAGAGGAACACAGCAGAATCAAGATCCACACTATATATAACCCTTCTTTCATTACAGTTTTTTTTTCCTTAAACCACAAAGATACAAGATGTGTTATTCACCAGCTAATCCCTGAGGTTATTTTTTCACACTCCTCTCATGACTGAGAGAAAGCTGTGTTGCAAGAATATAGCCTTCCCAAGGGTAAAAGAGGTGACCTGCCTACAGTGACTGTTTGCAGAGACAAACAGAACAAATCAAGCAGAAGCTCAGTGTTTTTCAACCATAGTATATACTCTGCTCCTGCCAGTTTAGCTCATGAAAGATTTCACTGTCCTTGAATGTCAGAGTCTTATGTTCTGTGAATGGAGAGTAATTCCATTCACTGTGTCTGGTAAAGGAAAAAAAACCACCATGGATCAACTGTGCAGGTCTTCAAGACTAGTTCTGACACTTGTAGTTCCTATGGAGATTTATTCAATAATTCTTTCTCAAATCTTTGAACCCTGTGGTGTTTTAACACTACAGTGAATTTCTTCAGGGATTAATGACCCCCAAAATAGGGATAGACAATCTCTTCTGACCTAATTGATCTTTTGTGCATGCCACACAAAAAACGTTTGAGGGGTTTTTAAAAGTAATGAAATATCTCTTGCCTTTTCCGGATGCCTCCCCTTTGCTTTTACTCTCTAATTCACTAGAAGCCTTTGGTACAGACAGATAAGTGTATTATTTTCCCTTAAAACTTAACTTCTTGACATTTAAGGTGTACCTCCTTCCTGTCTCATTGCAGGCTGAGAAGAACACATAATGTTAAAATCATCTCTATTTGCACTGCAGTTCCCAGTAGGAAAAATTCTTTCCTGAACCACAAAGATGAGGTGCATATACTGTTCACTGACTTCTGCTTTGGTTTATTTTTCATGCCCATTCTCTCAAGCCCCTATGCTTTCTCCCAGGTTTAGTTTAGCTGATTGGTTGACCTATGGCCAGTGTTGATGAAAAACATTTTAAAACATGATGATTACATGTGAATTATGTATTTCTTAGGCGACAAAACATCATCAACTTGCTTCTTTAATTCATAATGATTAGAGGAACAGCATAAGAGGATTGTGTGGCACATGCTACCCTTATCTGGCCAGTTTCCCTGAGATTCATGAATCACATGCATCACAAAGCTACCACGAGAAAGCAAAACTGCTGCTGCAAAAGACAGCTACATCTTGTTCTCTGCTCCCCCTCAGTATTCAGAATCAGATCCTCAGGATCTCTCGGTTTTCTTTTTTGTTTGTTTTTGTTTATCTTTTGTTCGTTTTTTTAAAAATCACGTTGTGAATGCAAAGTGTTTGATTTTCATTGTTAATCACTGTCTTGGGAAGCTCTTAGAGCCACAGTCAGAAAAAGCAAGCTCCTTTTTTCCTACCCAGCTGAAAAAGATGCCCCAGCAACACATCCCCTGTTAACTATGAGCACTCTGATCAAATAAGATTGCTGAAAAATGCTTCTTCCCTTGTTTCAATCTGCAGGTAGGCATACAGCTTTGCCATTAAGAGAATTACAAAACTGCTGTGTGAGTGCTTGGAACCAGGTGCTTGGAACCTCCTGCTGATAACTCACTCAGTGGATGGCCCTGAAGGTGCATGTCTCAAGCATAAGGACAGGCATTTCTGAGGGGCAGAAATAGTTCTGGACATTGAAGAACTATTCTGTAAATGCTGAGGATCTGTTGCTACTGCAAAGACCAAGTTCATTTGAGGTATGGTTACATATGGTAATAGAGCATGTGGTTTGAACCTTCTACTGGAATCTACTGGAGGCACTCAGACCTGTGGCATGTATTTATTCCTCTGTCATAGCTAGGGGTCTGAATGGGCCTGGGATTGCTGGTAGAACAATATTTACCAAGCATATTCATAGGGAGAAAACAAGCACTTGAAAAAGTTTGCTTCGTAGGAAATGTGCAAAATAGTCCTGTTTAAACTTAGACGCTGGAGGAAACCTTATCATCTTCTTCAGCTAGATCTTTATCCAATAGAGGCTGTAATAGCTGTGCTGTTGTCAACCAAATTAAAATGTTTTACACTGATTGAAACAGCCATTATTAGGACTGAGTGTTTAATTCTGGTTACATGTATTACCTGAGACTTCAGACTATGTCCCTCCCTGAACATGATTACTTACTAGTGAAGAGGTACTGCTTGAGGAAAGCTTTAACAGCAAGTGTGTCATGTCCACCAGGAGTATTCAGAATTAGAGTCTTCAGACAACAGGCAAGTATGAGAGGAAAAGCTTCTTCCTACATCATTGCATCAGTTAAAACAAATAGCACATGTCTCTGCTTTTGGACTTCACTTTGCTGCTTCATTGCAATTGAGACAGAGATTAAGAAGGTCCTTTAATTTTTTCTACCTATTTTGGGATCCTGATCTCTTGCAAAAATGAAAACCTTGTGTTAAGGTTTACAATCTGAATTCTGGCCCCCGCTCTGTTGGCACAAAGCACTTGAAAAAACAATTTAAGTAATTTTAAGTTTAAGACTCCCAAACTTGAAATTTTTGGTAATAGAGTGTTTAAGGCATTCTGCAAAGTACTGTAATATTCCAAATGTAAAATTTCTTAAACCAGGTAGGAAAAAACCTCAAGGCTCTCAATGAAATTGAATTGCAGAAAGTATAAAAGTGTAAATTATTGTTGCCTTTTTATATGCAATGTGATATCTCTTGCTCCATTCCTCTCTGAGTCCTAGAAGGGTGTAATAGGCTTTAGAACGTGAATTAGAGAGAATTAGACTGTCATACATGAAATGAGATAAATTTTGCCTAAGTAACCTGTAGAGCCTCAACTGCTTCAGCATCTGAGCTCCTGAAAGTTTTTATTCCTACATTATCAAGTCTGTAGCAGCTGAGTAATATGAAGTTCTTTAGTTAGAAGGGAATTGAGCACAGAGAAATTGTTGGCCTTCTGTCAGACAGGGCAGATAGCTCTACAAAAATGCTGCAAACCCTGCTGCTAGTTTTCAATTAATTTAGCTAATCTGTGTTCCTGTTGCTGCCTAAAAAAATACCATCTTCCATGGAGAGCGAAAATATAAGGATGGCAAATGCTCTTATGGGGCAAGTATGCGGGAAGGGAAGGGAAGGGAAGGGAAGGGAAGGGAAGGGAAGGGAAGGGAAGGGAAGGGAAGGGAAGGGAAGGGAAGGGAAGGGAAGGGAAGGGAAGGGAAGGGAAGGGAAGGTTGCATGGAGACTTCAAAGCAACCTTCCATATCTGAAGCCTACAGGGAAGGGCCTCCAGGGAAGCCAAAAAGGGACTCTTCATCAGGAACAGTAGTGATAGGACAGGTTGCCCAGAGAAGCTGTGGATGCCCCAACTCTGGCAGCGTTCAAGGCCGGGTTGGACAGGGATTTGAGCACCCTGGTTTGGTGGAAGTGTCCCTGTCCATGGCAGGCAGGTTGGAACAAGATGATCTTAAAGGTCCCTTCCAACCCAGGCCATTCTATGATGTATCATCCAGTTACCTTGCCCTTCTATTGAAAGACTAAAGTTGAAAATAAGACTGAGAAATATCAAATGCACCTTTACAGAGAAAGCCCACTTCCAAAAGAAATAATGTTAGATATTTTGTAGTAGTTTTTGACTCTGAAGTCACAACTTTAACATTCAATAAAAGCAACTTTCATAATCAAAAATTCCCAAACACTTGTGCTGGTCTTTTCCACAGGGCTGAAAATTATACAAAACAAATGGAAAATTCTTTCCATAGACTCATACTAAAATAAAGGTGGGGTTTTGGCAACCAGTTAGTTCTAAACAAAACAAGACCAAATATTGACTTGCCTTTGGAATTCCCTTATTTTCAATTGCAGAACGGCTAGTTAAGCGGATCCCAAGCACATGAGTGAGTCATGGAGTCACTGTAACATTAAATGCTTACCTTAATTATAAGGCATTTCTCTGAAACAGGTGTTGCTCTTTATCTGTAAGGGATATCTCACTGTCACTTGAAAAAAAAATGAACCAATTGCAAATAACTGCATTTTCACAGTGCCACTAGCTTGTGTTTACAATCCCTGTTGAAAGCCAGCTATACCATAAACCAGATAGATTCCAAAGCTCAGGCTTTGCCATGGACTGCAGCTTCACTGGGATTAGCTGTGTGAAGACATTTGTACAGTTCAGTGAGGAGCAATCAGGACCAAGATTCACCAGTGGGTTTGAAATGGACAGGTCAAACAGCTGCTACCTTCAGCTGTCTATCTGAACATACATGTTTCAAAGGCTGAAGCCTATTCGTAGGTTGAAGGTACTTCTGAGCACCACACTCTGCAGCTTTGCATATTAAGGTACACTGAAATTAGCACCAGATTTGTTACACGCAGAGCAATGAATCACCGGAGTTCATGAAGAGCTATGCATACTTTCAGCTGCTCTTGGTGTAAGGTGGAAAGTGTACCAGTAAAGTCACGCTCAAAAAACAGTGAAGCAGCAACCACTTAAACTGTAAATCTCCTCCTTTGAATTAGGATGGGAAGAAGGAAACACTCTGGTGTTGTACCAGGTATACTCACCAACATAACAATTTGGAACTACTAGTGGTTGCTTTAATCTTCTACGCAGATGTCCTGACCTTGTTGTTAAATAAATACAGTGGCTTGAAAGCAGCTTCATGACACTAATGAAAAGTGGCAGCGCATTAAGTTAGCACACAGGTATTCCTACATACTATGCCACACTCTGGGTTCATGTAAATGATTCCATGCTTAAATAAAGAGAATTTGAATAGCCCTGGGTGATAGACCATGCAGAAAAGAAGGAAAGATTATGACCTTGGATCAAGCAGTTTTACTGGCAGTAATTACGAGGTCCTGAGACCAGAGTTGCCTACACAAATCAGATCTCAAAAGAATATTTTATGGAAGTCTTCAACCAACTCACAGTCTTTGCTTCCTAGGAGCACATAAGATTTCCACATGCAAGATTCCCTTGAGGACTCTGCTGAAACCGTACCCTTAGAAGAGATCTGTAGCTATTGATTGGTGAAAGGGCAATGACTTAGCAGTTAAAAGCCACGCTGATTTCTCAGTGTTATTACTACTCATATTATTGTGATGCAAATATCTTATACCAAACATGAAGAGTGCTGAGAAGATATTTATTTTTGTTTAATAAGTACATGAAGTTCCTAGTAGGGGTCAAAGTACGTGGCCTTGCCTGCTAGGGTAGGGACATCATGGGTTACAGAAGCCAGTACTGCCATCTCACTTGAATGAATCATGGGTATATCTCAACTAATCCTCTTTTGCTGATGGATACAGATCTGTTGCATCACACCCAGTGGAGCATGGTTCTGCGGTACACTTTGGGCTCTTAAACACTTTTGGGTTGCTGCAGCTTTGTTGGCATTTCTCCTAGAGAACAGAGTCTGTACTAGCTACCTGTGTGTTGGCACAGGATCTCACTGAATTCTCAGTTTCTCATGTTACCACTGGCTCTTCCAGATATGTCAGTAGTTTCCATGGACTCATCCTCTGGCATCACATTCCCAGATGAGGCACAAGGAAGGTAATTGGCTTACAGACAATCATGATGGGGGGGTGGTATCTTTGTGATACATCTTGTAACTCATTTTTATAATTCATAAATTAATAAGAATAATGCTCCAGAGACCCATACAAAAGAAAACATTAATTTGTACCACAAGAGTCATTATACCAGCTAGCACAATTACAAAAGACGGACAAGTTTCAGGCAGATACAACCTCCTCCTGCTTTGAGATAATGAACACATAGGATTAAATCTCAGAAGAAATTTATGGCTAAGATGGCAACCCACTGGTTTACAGAAAATTTCTTCATAGAGGTGGGATTCTTTTAAAGAAAGGCAATATCACCCTGAAGGAAAAAAAATAAAATGGGATTGACAGGAAATTTGCAAAGTAAGACAATGCCAAAGTTCAGAATAGCTTTTCATACAAGTGCTTTTATAATAAACTTTGAGTTTTTCTATTGATCTCCACAGAAGTAGAACTGGATGCAATGGTGATGATCTGTCTCTATCCTAGTGATGTAACGACAAGTTTTTGAGGTTGTGCATTTGGAAAGGGCAGCACCAATTCAGCAATGTTCTTTATATCTCTTAGATCCCCTTCAGCAGAGACAGCTGTGATTTAAAAATTCCTGTGAACTCTTCTGATTCAGAAGAGACAGGAGACAGACTGTTCTTTCAAGAGATGCCTAGCACCAGAAGGGTGTGGGCTATCTGGGATCTGAGACTTCGTGACAGTTTTTGTTATGTTCTGGCTCCAAACCACTTGTTTTCTTTACTTTCCAATTACTTTTCATTGCAGGGCACAATGTTAGTTCATCTCATAGGAATTTGTTTACTGTTTTCCACTATTTCAAGCCTGTTTCCTGGTTAGTTTTCAACTTGGAAATTACCTTTTTCCACACAGACACATTTTTCCCCCTACAGTTCCGATTAGATACTATTTTTTCCACTTATGGCATTACTCCCATAAGAGCATTACTTCTCACTGAAGAACACCAGTTGGCCTGCAGCTGTATTTTTTGTTATGGTTGAAGGTCTTCTCCAGTTAAGAGGGTGTCTTCTTTGCTGGATGCTGACCAGTAATAACTCACTGGAGTGAAAGCAGGGAAAATAAGCCAGGCATTTTGAAGTGCACTGTTGATGTGGTTTGTAAGTTATTTTTCACTGTCTTGGTCTGTGGGAATGTGCTGTCAGCTCAAAATCGAGTTTTATTTCCTCCTTTCCCTGCTCCTCCCCTTTCCATCTTATTTTTACTCTTTTATCTTCCTGACTTTCTATGCTATTTTCCTTCTCCTCTCACGTTCCACCCTCTCCTGCCTTAATGATATTTTGTAAGCATCATGGGCTGCAGCCAGGAGAGGGAATTTGATTTTGTGGTGAAGCTCTAACGAAGCAAGAGTGGGATGTTTAAATTGATTGGCAAAGCAGCACATTCAGTATGGAAGACGCTGAGGTTTTTCATCCACTGTTCTACCATACTGTTTCCAAACATCTTCAAATTACATCTTTTTACAGGGCTTAAGCCTGCCAAATAAAGGTATCAAGTTGACAGGATTCTCTGTCTTGCCTCTCTCTCCTAGTCAGTGGTGCTTATACCAAGGCTAACATGGAGGCACAATAGAGGATTCTGTTTTCTCAGAGACCTCGTTCTTGCTAGCATTAAGTCAAATTCCTTCCTTTTAGTCAAATAGATAGGCTGTTGAGGTTACAGTTAGGGCACTGAAGGAGGAGGATATTGAGGTAACAAAGAAATTGTCGTTTCAGAGTGAAAAGTCACCACAATATGCAATACTTTTTCCTGGGAGTCCTTTTAATTCCTAAGACTAAAATCTCAAAGGTCTTACATTGCTAAGGGAAGCAAGAAGAAGGAATTCAAGAGCCAGATGTGCTGTCTGAGCAAACAAAATGCTCAGCACCTTCTGGGGGAGCCCTGATAGACATGCTGTGCCATGCTGATGATGTGTCATCACACTATTGTGAGCATGATGGAGTAGAGAAGTGGAACCAGGCCCTGCATTGCCAGAACAGCTCAAGGTTAAGTGTAACATAAATCCTAGCAGCCAACAGGAAAAGCTCTGCTGGAATATTGCACAGTAGCAGCTGGAAGACATTACATTACAATTACAGTTGGCTCCTACTCTAAGACAGGTTTGTTTAAGATGTGTGCTTTCCTACTTAGTAGTAAAATATTTTAAATCATAATATGGTTTAAAATAGAGAATATATATATAGTCACCCTATAATACGTGATCTCCACTTCCACTTGGGAAGGCAGAAATTTAAAAATTGTGTCATAACATGCACACACTTCAGATTTATTTAACATTTTCCTTGGCTCTAATTTTCTACTCTCTAAATATTTATGATTTACTTTCTAAATATATAAACTCAGCTAAATGGAATATATACAGAAAAACAAATTGGGAGGGTTCTGAGGGTATGTTTTCACATTCTAAGAATATAAATCATGTAGTGCATCCCAAATGGATCAATATTTCTTTGGCGAAAGAAGGTTTTTTTACCATAAAAATAATTACAGTGAGAGATGTGCCAGTTAAGGACAGGTGGTTATATGCAACCAACTGTATCAATGTCTATATAAACCAACCAACTCCCAAGAACTGTATCTGAATCTGTGTGTACAGATTGTATGTGTGAGACGGGAATTACTTATTAAAAAACTAAATGTAATAACAATTAATGCCCATCTGGCTTCAAAGAATCCATACAACCATGACCAGAGCTTGAGCAGATGTCCTGTGTCGCTTCTGCCAGAACACAGTTAGAAGTGCCCTGGACTTCATAACCCGCATTGCTAAGAGCAGAGTGCCTGAGGATTTAACTCATGTTGTATGTCAGACTCTGCACCTCATACAGTCATATTCCTAAGGGACAGCCAAGACAGAGCATGGAATGAAACCTGTGATGTTCTGGAAGAAGGCTCATTGTAGTCTCATATCGTGGTGGGCCCAGAGGAAGTAGACGGTGTAAAGCTAATTCAAGGCAGTAGGCACCTCAAAAGGGAAAATACTCCTTCCTTCAGTGGAAAAAGAGCTGGAGAACTGTTTTTGTACTTTTTTCTGGGATTCAGCTGCAAGTGCCCAGTTCTCAGTGGCACTCATCAGATTGCTTGCTGTTCTTTAAACTGACACTGTCACTGAGGTGACAGGTTTGACTTAAGTCCATCCGTGAGTTTCTTCTCCTTCTGCAGCTCTAATGTCTGGTTTCTTAGCACATCTCTTACTCCTTCAGATGCACTCTCTTGTGCACAGAACATTTAAGCTATGCCTTGGTAAATGTCTGGGGGCTTAAATTTTGTACCTCAAGGTATTTATTTGGTTTACACTGACTTTCATTTTCTTGGACTGCCATTAATTTAAAGTTCTGTATCTTTGCTTAAACATGAAATATATTAATCCATGTTATGATAGGTTGAGTTCTACTTTATTACACTTAGGTGGAGCTGGCGAAATCACATGGTTATATTGATCTGAGCTGAAGTTGGGGTTCAGTTTTGACCTTCGACATACTCACACAGAGTTCCTGCTGATTACAATAAAAATTAGGCATATGCAGCCAAGGCTCAGCATTTGGCCTTTGGTCAGAATGTGTATTAGGTTTTGCTTTTCTCTAGAAATAGAGGTTATGTCAAAAACATCGCCTATTTGAAACTTGTTTACTTTTGCTTGTCTAAAATGAGTTGTCTGTTCCCATCATCTGACCCCACATGAAAGTCACAGAGCTGACTTCTAACTTTGCCAGCTGTAGTTCTCCCAGATTGCCAGTACTTTTGCATCAATGACGAGGACAGGTCACATCATCTTGTTGACACAAAGATAAGCCTTTGCAAAGCAGCCCAGGGATGACACAGGTGACACTGTCTGTTTCACAAACAGAAGTATAACGTCAGTTCTTGTTGGAAATTCCCCCTGGTCAGGCACCTAATAAAAAACAGTGGTTTAGCTGTTTAGATGGTACTTAGTTATGTTTATACAGGAACTGTTAAACTAATTTAGCAATAACATATTTAAAACTACCACTTTGCACAATGGAACCAAAAAGCTGAAAACAGCTAAAACTCATGTTAGTTTGAATGGCCCCAACAGAGCTGGCCAAATTTTTTTAGCACTTATTTTAGTGTCATTCCCACAGAGTGCACAGAAAGTTGAAGGTGAGACAGAGTTTTCTCGTTCTGGTTCCAGACAAAGGCACAGCAAGGAATTTCCTGTACTGGGAGCTTATATTGTCTGAAGATAAAACCAGAAAAAGTTGTAGGGGAAAAGAAGAACTACTACACAGTTGTTGAGATTAAAAACCTCGGGCAAAGAAAGAATGATTTGTTCAAAGTTACCAGAGGTTGTGGTGTTCTGAGGACCTTCACTCACTGCTTCTGGACAAAGCACCAGAATATTTTTCTACTCAAGTTTTGCTCCTTGGAGTAACATTTAAGAGTGTGCATGGCAGAGTACAAATACACACAAAAACAAACCAAAGTAGTTCAGATCAACTTGTGGTTTATATCTACCCTTTGTGTGTCTGTGTCTCCCGTAACGCAGGTGAAAGCAGCTGTCCAGAACGGTAACCTAAATCTACTTTTTAACTAGTTCTAGAAGCAGAATTGGACAGACATGAGGAAGAAAGGAATCACATTTACTGGCAAAAAGAGACTGAGGGTTTGGATGAAGTTCTGAGACATCCTTACTCATCTGACCACAGTTACTGATGGGCTGAAAGCACCACAGAATAGGGCTATGTAAAATACTCTGCTGCTTGTGACACAGTCCATGTTGTACTGATAAAAGGTATGCATTTCTGGGGATATTTTGTGCTATTTACTATGAATTTTTAAGGCTCTTTTACTGAATTTAGCAGTTTGCTTCTGATGTTGGAATAGTCCTTTCCTGTAGCAACCTTGAAGTCAAATTTTGGAATCAGCTGAATTCCAAAAAACATGGGGAAAATTGAATTTGAAATAATGTGGATGCTTATATGTAAGTATTTAGATACGTATGTACAAGACTTAGGTGTATATAAAGTAGAAAGAAAGGATTGTAAGGCATTATCATTTAAGGAGCTAGGGCTCAAAGAGGCTTCCTTCTATATATGGGGGAAATTTTCTTTCTGCATTCTTAAGAAGTTTTGTGGGGTTGATCTCTTTTTTTGGTCTTGGCACACTACTTGTGCAGGCCCTACCAAAGTGATGGCTGCATACCTTCAGACAAAGTTCTCATTGTCATTTGGTAGGATCATTTCCCTGATGTTCCTCTGAAGGCATTTAAAACAGTTCTCCTTTATAAGATTAGTTGGTTTAAGTTTGTGTAAAAAAGAGTTTAAAAGTGAAAGACAAAACCGCTGCTGAAGTCTTCTAGTCAAAGGTCTCCTCTTCACCCACTGCTCCTAAAATCTTGTGCATATGAAGTCTGAAAATGGCAACTGATTTATTTTTGCAAGAACTGAGACAATAATTGGAGAAATGTAGGCTTTAAGGTCATGATAAAAGCCTGTGGAACATTATAAAATAGTAGTTACTACTGAAAGCTTGATAGTTAGGTTGTGAAGAGATCCATTGGCATCTCTGTTGAGAGGCTGATGACACCAGCACCTTTCTTAAGAAATGTGAGGAAACACCTCCCTAACTAGGACAGATTCTGGGAACAGAATGCCAGACTGTCTGAGTCATATTCTCTCCAATGGTTTAAAAGTCTAAAAGAACATGAAGTGCAAGAAGATCTGTTCTGTGTCAAGTAATGGAGGAGCACCTGAACAGGTGAAAATTTTTGATAAAAAGGTGGGCCTCTTTCAGAATTTACACAGTGAGGAGCGTGGCAAAAGTACTGGCCACCCAGAGAACAAAATCTCACACAACTTTTTGTCAAAATGCTGGATTGGACATGTACACTTATGAGTAGCTTACTATTCTCTTTTTGCTGCTTCCCTCATCTTTTCACTGTCTCTCTCTTTTGAAAAACAATCACCTTGGTATTTCTATTGATTCAATTATTTCACAATTATTTGACATGTCAGAATATCCAGAAACACTAAATTAGATAAATGGTCTCATACCAGAGAGAAAATTCAAATGCTAGTGTAGCCATAGGCCCTTTATTCCTGGTATATTATTACATGGTAGAATATAATACTAGGGCTGACTCTGCCTCACTTGCTATATGACCATTCAAAAAGTCCACCTCTGAAATGGAAACACTTCCAAGTATTTTGTCCCATGTAAATGCCAAGCTGTTTCCATGTATTTGAAAGACAAAGTCCAGCCTGTTTGTCCTGCAATATTCAGGTAAGTGTTTTCATAGAATCATAGAATAATCAAGATTGGGAGGGACCTTTAAGGTCATCAAGTCCAACCATCAACCCAGCACTGCCCTAAACCATTAAACCACATCACCCAGTGCCAGATCCAGATGTTTTCTGAACACCTGCAGGGATGGTGACTCCACCACCTTCCTGGACAACCTATTGCAGTGTCTGACTACCCTAACAGTGACAATTCTTTTCTTATATCTAATCTGAATCTCCCCTGTGTCAGCTTACAGCCATTCCCTCTTGTTCTCTCACTGCAGGCACAGTAGGAGAAACTGGCCCCCTACTCACCACAATCTCCTTTCAGGGAGTTGCAGACAGTGATGGGACCCTACCCCCCTGAGCCTTCTCAAGGCTCCTGTTTTAAAAGGAGAAATTCAAAAATGAAAGCTCAGTATATTAGAAAAAGTAGAAGTGGCAGCTGTTTCATGGAAACTTTGCACCATTTCTTTTAGTAGACAATTATGTGTAAATACTGCTTAAAAATGTGAAATAACATTTTGTTAGAAGATGTAAAACCTAAAACACCTGCCTATTTGTTTTTTTCTGGTTTTTTATTCCTTGTACAGAAAACAAGGTCTCATTACTTAACAAGATCCATCTCTTCAACTTTTCTTTTTTTTTCTACCATAGAATGTTTAAATATAGGAATATCCAGCAATTTTAGTTTTGTTCTTCTTTCATTGAAATGATGTGGGAGGAAGAAAAACACCTAACAGAAACTAACAACCTCTTTGTTAGATGGCATGCTGATGAGGATGGCAGAAATATCTACCCTGAGTTCAGGGGTCAGAGCTGGACTCTGTAGCAATAAGCACAAGGAAAGAACTGGGAAAATTTTTTTTTTCTTTCTTGCCTGGCTTTCTGAAGCTCACTAATCTTTCAACAAAAGACCCTTTAGATTTGCAGTTATTTGGGATTGAGGAAGAGGTATTCAATTTCACTGTCAGCTCCTTCCAGCCAAAGCTATAATTCAGCAGCTTCTACCAGCATGCAGAAAAAGAGTTGTCAATCAGCAGTTAAATACTGACATGAATAGTGCCTTTGTCGATATTTCTGTTCTGCCTTTGAAAGCTCACAACCCAAAACAAAAAATCTTTTGACAATGTGCGAAAAACAAAACTGAAACGCTTCAACAACCTTTGGCAGCTAGAAAGCTGCCCATATAAAGTCTTAAAAATTGAATGGTCTTTGTCAGGTGGAGGAAAGCTTGTGTCCTGAGATTTGACCATCAGTAGTTCAGCAGTGCAGCTGTGTGTCTTATAAAAGCATTTCTTAGATGTGTCACTGTGTTGGTTGCATTTTTATTCACAGTCACGAAACATTTGCAGTCATCATTGTATTCATCTTGAGCGAGTTTCCCTTTTAAAGGCATTAGCAAGACACTGAGTTTCCAGATCTTCAGCCAGATTTGATACATTCTAAGTTCTGCCAAATAAATCCCCAAGCTGGGTGATTTCCTTACCTGGAAGAATAAGGATCTGAGTTTGTGTTGATTCCTTTTAAAATTCCAAATGTTCTTGGTGTCACAGACTCAGGCTGACTCTTTGGCAGCACCAGCAGAAAGCATTAGGTAAGCCAGACTTAGATAAAGTATTTTTTTGTGTAATGTCCTAATTCAATTAAGTTATGTAAGCATATTTCTGAATTTAAATACATGGATAATTTGAATTATTCAAGTGAAATGCTGGCCAGCTTCTGAGATGTTTTGCTTGTTCTCCATGAGTGGCTGCACTAAAGCTGTTAGCAAAGCCTTTCTGAGTGTGAAGTGCAAAGAGCAGGGATGGAGGCAAAGAAAGAGAGGAAGTTTTTATAAGAGGCAGTAGGAAAACGAGCTTCACACACACAAAGAATATACTTTTCATACACATAAATTTATAATAATCTGTATTGGATAGTGTCAAGGACAGGTATTGCAGAAAATATTGCAGGCAGTGACTAACTAAAGAGCATTGGGACAGAAGTGGAGCAGTTATCTTGAGTTGCACAACCACACTTGCAAAACTGAATATTCAGACTTGTTTAGATTAAAGGGCACATAGGCCGAAGCTGCCAATTTATCTACTGCTTTTATTCTCAGTTGTCTTGGATTTTAACTTTCACCAGTGATGGCAGGAAAATTATTACTACCTATGTAATATCTAGCAGATTCAAAAGCAGCACCACTGCTCAGTCTGCTCAGAAGTGGCTGGGAGTCCAAATTTTCTCAAGAAAATTAAACCCAAGGCTTTGTGTTCTAGTTCTTTGTGGGAAAGTTGTTTCAGTTTTGGGGTTTTTTACAGGATAAACTGCTTCATGCTCACATACAACAATTTGGAGTTGGTTTTTTTCAGTCATCTGGCATCTTTTGTATACTAGTTAACACCTTTTGGAAGGGCATGTCTATTGTAGAATTGTTATGTTTTCAGCAGTTACCTGTAATTAGATCAATACTTTCCTCTGGATAGTCATTACTCAGATTAACAGCTGAATTAACCTGCATCTTTTATCTGTAGGTCATCCAAGATCAGTTCAGCTGATTGCAACCTTCCACTTAGATTTTTATATTAACTAGTCCTGGTAAAATTCCAGTTTATGTATACTCAACATAATTTATACTAGAGCAGCCCAGTTGCCTACCTCTAGATGCACTTGGTAGGAAGGTCTTCAATTCTCTGATCACTGTAAAAAGAAAGAAATTCCCTGACATGCCAAGCCAGCAGCACTGGAAATGATGGGCAGAAACTCTAGGGTCTTTGAAAAATGGGGAATGGGGAACGCATCTAAGTAACTGACGGTGCCAAGGAGCGATCTCTTTTCCAAGCAGAAATTCTCTCAGATTCTTCCAAGTAGATTCTTTTAGAGCATAGGAGTCTTCTGGAAACCTAAAACACACTTGCAAATCTTTAGGTGGAGAATTAGCCTGCAGCTTCTGCTGAGGAGAATATTGCTAGCTAGAATACAGGCTGTGGTAAACCTTCTTAAAATTATGAGGTATAACACATGGTCTTAATCTAAAGCAGATCAATGCAGGTTTGCTTAAACAGGAAGAGACAGATGTAAACATTGAGGTAGAAATAATTTCCAAATGCTGCCTGAGTTGAGAATATATGCCTATAGATAGATGGAGAGATACATACAGAAACATTTAGCATCCAAAGGGAAGCCTAAATTGTAGGGCTTTGGATAACATTCTGCAGAGCTGTGTTGGATGAATCTGTGGTTTCTCATGGCACCAGCCATCTCCACTCATTTCCAGCCTGTCCTTTCTAATGTAGTAAAACTGGAGGCTTGGAATCAAGAGCAGAAAATACCTGAGTGAATTCTGTTACTTATCCTGGTGTAATACTCTTATGGTGGTAATTAAAAGCTACACTCATATTTTGAATTTGCAGTAAGGGCTTATGGTAAAATACTTTTTTTTCTAGATCTTTATCTAGGATGTGCAGTTATTTTGTCCACTGAAGTAGTGAAGTAACAGTGACTTAAGTCATCTGAGCTTTAATCCTGCCTGTGACTGGAAGCCCAGTGTTTCCTTCCCACGCTTTGCAGTAGCAGAAGAAAAAGCACTAGAGATACCACTTCTGTTTTGGACCAGAGACCATTTCTTCTCTTTGGCTTTGGTTTCTGGGGTTTTTTCCCCCATTTTTAGTTTATTTATGAGTTAGTCAACACCTACCAAAGGTGATACTGCAGCTGAAATGGTAATCAATTATATATCAGAAAATCATTGGGCTTGCATGCATTGACAAGTGGGATAACACAGTAGGAGTGGAGCTATAAAATAAAACAATTCATGGGTATTCCACAATACATTAATTTCAGTAGGTTTTACTTTAGATTGATCCTGCTCTGATTCTGTTGCTCATTTAGTGGCTGAAGCACTGCAGGGGCACATCTTCTGGATTGGAGTTACCTGCAGGTAATCCAGATAATAAGCTTTGAGACCTCTCTGCAGCATGTAAAGTGGGAAAAATGGGGAGGTTTGTTTCAAAGTTGTGCTTCTGGTCTCACCTAAAATGCAGTGTAGAAGGAAGGTTTATCACTCTATCCTGAAGATAAGTCACCAGTTTTCCATACTACAGTAAGTGCAGTCTGCATATGGTCTTGCAAGTTCTTCCTTTGTTAAAAGTCTTCCTACTGGATTATAGGTAAGCTTGCTTGCTAAAGGATTGTTTCTGAGCTGAAGTAAAACATATCTGGTGTAAAGCATTGTTTATACTCCTCCAAGGCTTTCCAGAGAACAGCTGTTTCTTATTTTTGAGGTGCAGTGAAAAGGAGACAAATCTGGCAGAAAAACTCAGAGGGGTGGTAATGGCTTAGAATTTGTGCTCCCTTCTTCAGGCAAGATATTTGCCTCAAAGAACTTGAAACCAGAGCTGGACAAGCTCCCTGAAGCAATATGAACGCCAAAGTGATTGAAATTTTTAAAGAACTGACAAATACATTTTTATCTGGAGAGGAAATTAATAAGCTATAAGCCTTGCCACTGAAGTTTTATACCTCTCAAGTTACATACTTTCATTTTCGATGTGCCCAAATGACCAACATCACTTTACTTTTCACAAAGCACTAACTTCACAAATCAGAGGACAGACAATAAAAGATTGATCTGAAGTCATTAAAGCAATTAATCAGTATGCTTATTTGGCAGTAATTCTTCCTGGAATAAATCTGAAACCACTGGTAGCCCCAATATCAGAGCTGGTGAGAGCAATTTCCAGAGGGTAGATGAAGGTGGCCCTGACAGCTGCACTGAACTGTCATGCTGCACATTCCATGGTTTAAACAGTAATTTATTTTGCAATGCCTGCATCATCAATTCTGGGATGTTTGTCCATAATGTTTAATGTTTAAAGAGGTCAATATTTAAAGAGACCTGTTTTCAGCAAATAAAATCTCTATGTTGCTTTAAAGTTAATATGTCACACACTCTGATGGTGATACAGAGCAAGAACTGTCACCCACAAAGTGTCAGTGCCTCTGTTAAGACAGGAAATTATGGTGCCAAGTGAACCATTAGTGAAAAAGACTGTTTAAAACTTCTGATGCAGTTTCTGAGTATCTTAGTAAAGTTCACCGGAGCTTAAAGGAAAAACTCCATTTGTTAATCCTATTCAAGACGTGTAGGGGAACAAAAAAGTGTGAATAGTACAAAATAGGCTATATAGGATTTGCCAATGTAGAGAAATCTGCTGCTCTACCTTCTTCTGCAAGCCAGCGTGGGAATGAACCAGCATGTGTATTGGCAGGCTGTGGGATATGCTGCTGCTCTGAGCAATGCCTGTAAGAGCTTACACAATATCTTCCTCTAGGATCTCTCCTTTGAAGTAGCACAGTCATGCTTGACATCGAAGTTCCCAAAGGGATGCTGGAATAACCAAAACAGCAAATTTGTGTGTTGTGCTGCCCACAGGGAAGGTGATAGCAATAAAAGCTGGTACTATAGGCATAGAAATCACTGCACACATGACCGTATGGTAATACAAGCAAAGAAGTAAAGGGCTGCTGGAATCCTTTCATGTGCTGGTGACTTGAGGTTGGCAGGCTTTGCCTCTGCTAACCCTGCTCCTTCTAGATCACCCCCTTTGCCTGACAGGGCTTTCTGCTGCTAAGGTCTGTGGCAGCAATGCTGGGAAGCATAACCTGCCCTCCCCCTCCTCCCACACAGAGGAGGAATGCTGCCTTAAACAGCAGACGGGCAAAAACCTCTGAGTAAAATGCATAATTACCGGAATCTAGAAGATCCTTATAGACCTGTTAATTGAAACTCTTAGAAAGATTAGTGAGAGGATTTCTGAGTTTATAGCATTCATTATATAAATACAAACATAAAATTTAATCTGATCTGGGGAAATTCACACCTACAAGCAAAAAAACCTCATTCCACTGTTTTGGAAAAGCACCCCTTGAATCTACAATTAGTTTAGTTAAAGCATCAGGTTAAACATTTTGATGTAGTGTATTTGTTGTCCAAACACAAACTAAACCAGAAAAATTCTTTTAATTTTTCTGATTTTTCAGAAGCTGTGGCCATTTGTTTCCAGATAGTCTAGGCAGTTCTGATAATTCTGGGAAAAGGGGAGGTATTAAAAATCATACTGTCTCTTGACAAAGAAGTTTGGCATTTTAAGCTGATGTGATTTTCACTTTCTGAAAATCACATCAGATAAAAGCTTTCCTTGGCCAGAAATACTTTTGTTTGTTTGTTTAAAGGGAGGACAAAATACAGTCTAACACTTCTAAGTACCATTTCTAAAGGAGTGGGGGACGTAGTTTGTTTCACCAACCTAAGCTTTGTGAGTTAGATCCTCCATAGTCCCTAAAGGCATTAATCATTTCTTGTAAATAGGAAAGAGAAACAAACAAGACTTATAAAATCATCTCAATACTCAGGTCTCTGCACTCTCTCTCCCTCTCTGCGCTCTCTGTCTCCAGACCTAAAAATGTTGTGAAGTCAAGGCAAACTGCCAAGAGTTTCACACCCAGTGCCGAACTGGCATAGACTCAAAGGTTGCTACTTGAATTTGGATGCCAAAACATTAGCACTGCTCTCACTACTGGCTTTTATACATCCTTTTACAGAGCTACATACTTTGCAATCTTTGCCTCTTCTACAAGCTTTCACTGCTTGCTTTTCCAAGTTTTCCTTGAGTGCTAATCTTGCTGCTGGTAAGAGAGCATCTTGCATACTAAAATATTCCTCTTCAGTAGTACTTGTTGATGTATGTCTATCTTCTGCAATGGGAAGCACATGCTTCAAGTGCTGTATGCTCTGTCTATCTCACCAGTATCGGTTCAGTGATATTCAAGCCTGCTCTTTGGTCTACATTCACCATTCAGCCATACTGAGTCAATCCCAAAAGCCTCACTGAGAGGCTGCCTCAGTCTAAGCTCCACAGATGTGTGTGGATGGCGACAGATTGCCCCTTCTTAGAGCCCCCAAACACATCCAGACTTTCACTCAGAACTGGAGCATGCCAAGGGCAATACCACTCTGTCAGTGCAGAGCATTGACCCTCAGTAACACTGTATGAATACTCTCAGTGACTGACGACGGCAATTCAAAAAGCCACAGCCCACACCAGCTGGGATCTGTCCCTGATCCCTGGTCACAAGTAATGTCTACCCTCAGAAGATACCCTACCAGTATAGCAAGGTGTTTGACCCAGAACTCGCAAGCATACTTTTGGGACACCCATCAGGAACTAATAATTCACAAACTTCACTTTAAGCTCAGAAATGTTCCCATTGAACACAGTGGGAGTATTCACATGTTAAATGTGCTGGGATCAGTCACATGAGTGAGGCTATGAGATCTACCCAAAGTCCTTCTCTTTTATAAACATGTACGTGTACCAAAGCATCTGACGAAATGGCAGATTGACACCCTGACAATATGGGATATTATGGCACTTTAATAGGAGGCTCTGTTCTATGGGAAAAGCAAGGACTCAATCACAGAAAACATTATTTCTTTGTGGATCTCCAAATGGCCACCAGAAGCAACCAAAACAACTGAGCAAATGTCTCCTGGTACCAGGGCAGAGTTAACTCTGGCAGCTGGGGGGAAGAACTACTGCAGCCTGCGGGGAAGTATTTAATCTCTGTTCTCCTGTGCAGTTCTCAGCAACACCGTAAAAGAAACACACACTACAATTAATGATTCACATATTTATAACCCAATCCTCTTGACCTTTGTTAGCCAAAACACCTAAGTAAACCAATCTCTACACTTAAATTTCTTCTAAGAGCTGTGAATAAGGCAAATGTTAAAAAAAAGTTGGGCTGGATGATTAACTGGTTTAATTCTTTAAGGTAACACAATGTAAGAATACAGGAACAGTCAGATGGAGTTGAACAGTAACCCAAGTGGTAACTGCTAAAAACAAAATGTAAAAAGCTATTTTGCTTGTGTAGCACACTTTAATTTTGCAATGATATCAAGTTGTTTGTTTATCTCATCCAAGCAATTGTTTCCTCATTTCATGTTACAGCAAACAGCTGACTAGGTGAAAAGGGTTGATCAGTAATTTTGAGGATTATAACTGCATCATGGAACTGGTTCCAAGTTAATGGTCATTAAAAAATCTGTTATCTTTGCAGTAGTTCGTTGGACAGAACACTATATTTTGACTATTTCCAATTCCTAGGATGGCAGGCACATCCTAAAAGAATATATAAAATATATACATACTCTTTTTAATCACTACCTGTTTTGGCTTTATCTACACACTGAAATGAACAAAATCTGAAAGTAAATTTTATGCTTTTGAACAAGAGCAGGGTTCCTTTTCTGAGTATGTCTCACTGAAGCTCCTACAGCTTGTAGCTAGTGTTTTGTCCTATAGTAGCAATGTATGCTTCCTATTTTGCAGTAACATATGGCATAATGATAATTTAGAAGCCTATTTGTGTCAGGCTAGCAATGGAAAGCCAAATGAAGAAGCAAAGTTATTAGGAGAAATAGTGCATCTCTCACTCTGAAGAACTCAGTGCTCTAGTGCCAGTGAAGAAATTCCTACTCATTTTTAGCATTCTGCTTTAGAGGCCAGAAGTAAATTGGGACCCATAAACACTATGGATTCCTTTAGCTCCACCTATTTTCTGTTACTGCCAGATCAAAGCTTTTAACTGAGTAAACCAATTTATGCTTCTATATTTGAATCAAACATGCTCAACAGTGCACACCCTCCTGATTAAAAAAAGGTGCTTAATCAGCACAAATGCATGCCTTGTGCACAAGAGCCCGGTTTCTCACTGGAAACAGACTGCAGCATTTCAGCTGGGGAAAACGGCTGTTGTCTGGTTCACCAGGGATTTGGAAGGTTGTTCCTCTGTTACACACAGAGGCCTATAAGGCAATGACTGTTGGATGACATTGGATCCATATTGGCGCAGAAAGGGTCAGAAAATTAATTGTTAGAGAGGCTTTAGGGGGGAATGGAAGGATGCTTGTTATGTCACCCTGAAAAGTGTAACATATAAACAATGAACATGGGAGCTTGCTCAGCAATTACTCAGGAGTAAAAGGGTATCACTGTGACTTCCTATGTAGAGACACAATGTAGAAAAGTGTTTGTCTCTCTTCCAAGATTTTTCTTATGACAATTTGTTATTGAAAACAAATAACAATTATTCAAACAACCAAACCAACCCTCCACTCCCAACATTTTAAGTAACCTCACAAAGGTTATCTTTCTCTTCCAAAATCAATTTTTGCTCTTCTCTATTATGGAGTCACTATTTCCTTTGTTCTTCATGCTCAGGACTCACAAAGTAAAGAGGTTCTTCATTTCTGAAGTGAAATAATGCAGACCTAAGGTTAATTTGCAAACAAGCTTTCACCTTCCCTCAAGCCAGATGCTCTAAGACACAAAGATGTAGTGTTCTTCACTTTCAGGACTGAGAAGCAAGAAGAAGAAAGGAAAAACTCTCTTTAATTTAACATGTGTTACTTATGTATTTCCTTAAATAGAAGGCAAACAATGTAAGCTAAAGCATCTCAAAATCATTTTCTTTGACTTTAATTGGCTGGCAGTTTGAGATAAGACGCTTAACTAACCTGAGTCTCAGTGTTGTGTCCAATCCATCCCTTCAGTGCTGTAACAACTGCTTTGTTACTGCAGTGTATACCTACAGGTATTGTGTCCACTGGGTATTTAGGCATAAAACCTGGTCTAAAGGCATCAGTGGGAATTATGCTACTTCCTTTGCAGCAGACATCTCACTTACAGCTTGTTGAATCACTCTTTGGTTTGGTTTTTTTTTAATAACAGGGTGCAAGATGCAATTAGATGCTACCTATCACATTAGTATTTCTGATGACTCCACTGAAAACCTACAGTTTATGCCTGAGTTCTTCAAACTACATGATATGAGAAAACCTTCATGTTCTGTTTGCAGTATTATTGCCTTTTGTGAAGCAAACATCTCTTGTTAATCTGCCTAAATGGGTCTAAAAAAAGGCAAAAAATGAAAGCAGAACAAGGTTTTAAAATTTTGAAAGAAAGCAGCTGTTTCTAGGTATGCAACAGCAGTTGCAAAAGCCATATCAGTGGGACAGAAGAGCATTATACCAGGAAAATTAGCAACTAACCCCCAGAGACCTGGCTCTTGATATGTTGGAAGAGTATCTGAATGATACTCTATGGAGGAATTTCAGGAACATAAATGTTAACCTTACATATTCAAATCCATCTTCCTTGGAAATGTGACTCTTTCTGGAAAAACTGATTTGCATAAGTGTGCCTTGGGATAAGTGACCTTTGGTGTTTTCCCATTAAAGTAAATGATTTTTGGTACCCTGTTTTCTAGCTACACCAAAGATTGTCTGTTTTGTCTCTCTTTTTGTTGGGGAAGCGGGGGGAATACCTTCTTCAGATTAGAAGTATGTGTATATTATAACACAGATAATGAGACAGATCTTGAATCATGGCAGTCTATAAAATCACTGCTCCAGGCCACTTAGTTTTATTAGAAATGAGCAATGCAGGATCCTTCTTTGCCCAAACTCACAATTTCTGATTGCATCCATTTCCCCATCTTTCCTTAATACTTCCATTTTGCAAAAAGCATAAACCTGCTCGGTTTGGCACAGGTGCAAATGACTTAGCAATCGTAATCACAAATGTCCCATTATATAACTGCACTTGCTTCCTATTTTAATCAGTGCACCAAATTAGCAATTGTATAAATGTGCAATTAAAAAACTTGCTGATATTACAGCATGATAGAGAAACCTTCACTTTTGAGATGCCACTACCCTCCAGCTGAATATATCATGTTCAGTGCTATAGTTCTGTGACACACTATCTGGTTCACCTGTTTACTCTCTAAGAAATGTGCTGAGTTGTAACTTTTGTGCCCTATTGAAGAAGCAAATGATGCCTTCATTTGGGTGACCTCTGCAGGAGCAGAGATGATCACGTTGCTGCATTAGAAGTATCATGCATTGATCCAAGGTAAACTTTAGCTATCTCCACACTCAAGATCCTTTTAGACTGGGAGTAGCTGACCTAGCAGTGAAAGAATCAGCTATTTCTAGAGAAAGAAGAAAGGTAGTTTACCCTGCTTGTATTCCTTTATTTTCTTGGACAGATGATCTCAAGACTGCAGACTTTCCTCTATGCTCCATGTAACATTGATAAAACAGAAAAACCTTGTTGAGGACTGTGATCCTGGCTAACTCTTCCCCTCAAATTACAGCTAATATTCTGACTGTTAGCACAAGGAAGGAAAGGCATGTGTGTCCTTTGACATACACAGAAAGTTAAAAATTATCAACAAGTAGCGACAATCTACTGAGACATATCAACACTCTTGAAAAGGAAAAGCGCATATATATGGGGGGGGGAAAAGTAATTTTATAAAGTTCCCTCTCTAATTTGTAAACTTAATGTTATGAAAAGTATTACTCACAGTTTCAGGGGCTCTTTTATTGCTTGTCCAAACCCAAAGCTGTTTCAAGAATGCAATATATGCATATTTAACATGCTTATTCCAGGAAGGAAACAGAGGTTTTTTTGTTTTCATGTTCTCCCACTTTTTGCAGCATCTAGTATATTAAAAATGTGCAAACGCAAAGGGTATCTGAATGAAAGATTCTACCTGTTCTGTTTGTCACCAGAACCACATGTATTTTTGTCCAGACCTGCAGACTGCAGTAATGATGATTGTTATCATTTTTGCAGACACAGCCCTACAATTTAAAGTCCTCACCAGTTATTGATAATATCAACCCAGAGATATAAATTCTAACTCAGAAAAATTAGCAGAATATATACTATAAGCACCTAAATTCCAAGACAAAAAAGTGCATGGATTCATTGCAACCTCCTTACAGCTTTATTCTAAAAAGTTCTTTAATACCAACATCACTATTTTGCAGTGTAACTAAAGGTGCAATTTTTAAAGTCTTCTGGAATTAAAATGCTCCACATGTGACTTTCAAAAATGGAAGCAGTACTCTAAACAAAGCCCCTGAATTTCTTTAAATACTTAATTTTCTCTGCAGAGTTTCCTTATATCAGCTTTCAGTTTCATTTAATGCAGAAAAAACTGCTGTTAAAATCCTGTCTGTACTATGGTAAGTTATTAAGCAAATTAAAACCATACTATGACATTAATCCAGATCTTGGTTTTTAATTCTGTATACAACTTTAATTATTACCTACTTGTTACAACATAAAGAGTTTTCAGTCTACCTTATTTTTGTATTGAGAATGTGTCACAGTATCCTAACTAGTAAAAAGATGCTGAAAAATTAACAACTGCAGTTCCTGGCACCAAGAAGATCTACAAGTACTTAGAACTAGGAAACTGACTTTTGTTACTGCCTCTCACTCATCTGCAATACTATCCTAACTTTTCTTCTTCTCCCCATAAGCAAATCTAACTGTTGAAGCAAACCCTTGTTTCCCTACCACAGCCACTTTAAAACTCTCCCCTCTCTGTTTTAAAAACGCCTGTATCACACCAGACCAGGTTTATGAGATTATCTGCTTGCCACTTTTGCTAACAAAACAAATTAATCTTCTGCCCTGAAAGAACCTGTGAGCATCTGGGATAGAAAGTATATTGCAAAATTATCAAGTCGCTAGGAGCATCTTTTGAAGGCAGCTGTGGGTATACAAGTAATTTTACAGACTGGCATAAGGACATCATCTTTCCATGCCTGTGATTAAGTACCAGCCAGCACCAAAGACTTCAATATGTAATTCAAAATACAGCATGGAAATCTCTCTGGTTTCATAGTCCATACTGGTATAAAACCTGGTTATCCATTAACCTAGTGATAGCTACCTGTCTTACATGAATGTGATAGGCCCTGCAGACTAGACAGTACCCCTTATAGAGACAAATAATAAACATTACAAGTTTAGGTGGATTACTTATGCAAATAATTTGAAAATATCTTTAGAAGGGCCAAGTGAGATGATAACCCAAGAAATTTCAGGAAGTGGAAACAGAAAATATGAGATTGGAATAGAAGCCTTAGGAGAGGGAAAGGGAACAGGTTTCACTGTCTATCAGTATAACTATTTCCCTGTGCCCAGGATCCAGTAAAGAACAGCAGCAACAACAATCAGTCCATAAAAGCCTGGCATCATTCCTGTTCTTTCTTTCAAAAAATATTTCTCCCTGTTGCCCAGTGTCCTCATTCATCACAATCATAAGATTTTATGACAGGACTTGCATTACTGTTTTCTCCTAACAGAGTGGCAGACAAGCAGCAGATGCTGGCTGTAATATCATCTCTAATATGACCTGTTTCCGTACTTCCTCACAGGTGTTTGTCTTCCACATGACTGACAGCTGAATTCTGTTCAAAAAGGGTGATTACGGCTGCAATAGGTATGAAGCCAAGTTTCCTCTTGGATTCTCTTCTTCTTCCTGCTGTGCCCCATGTGGCTGACAGAGCTTTGCCGTTGTGGAACAGAGGTTGCTGGAAGTGAATTCTTCTTAAGCAGACAAGCTTTTGTTCAGTTTTGACTCAGGCTTCCAGCCCAAACTCTTGAGCAATCTGCACTGAGAAAGGTCTCTGTGTCTGCAGTAAGGTTTGGGGGCGGGGTAGTTTGGTTGGTTGGGGGTTTTTTTTGCTTTTTTTTGCTTGTTTGTTCGGTTTTTTGGATTTGTTTTTTGGTGGGGTTTTTTTGTTGTTGTTGGGTTTTTTTGGTTTTTTGTTTGTTTTTTGTTCTTTTCTAGAGGCTTCCAGTCAGAGTCAATCTGTGGTACAGAGAACCATTTTCTGAAAGACTGTCTTCTGGGCAGAAGATCTTCATTATCTGCCTTGCACGAGCATATTCTTTGAGATTTACATGAAATTAGGCTTTAGATTTAGATGCAGATGAAATTATTCTTCAGTTTCTATACCTCTATTTCTTTATGTGGACCAATTGCAGAACAAATCAGGGTGGAAAACTGCATTCTGTCACTTCTTGTCTATTAATTAGTTAATTAATTCATCTTTTTACTCTGTACAAATGGGTGAAAAAATGGTGTTTACACATGAAGCTTTTCTTTCTGAAAAAGGAACACATGATTCAACAGTTCATTTTCTGTCACAGCCATGATGTCATCATGTGAAATCCAAGGTTGCTCTGTGTTCTAAAATAGTTACCATGTTCCACATCTTTTTGTGGACATGTAAGAGGCCAAATAGTTGTGTGGGTTTTACTAATCCTTTTCCACTTCTCTTGTTATGACTTCCAGAATTAAGTATCTGCAATGTCTTTGCACAAGTCTACAAACTGAGACACTCTTTAGAAATACAATTTTTTCGGTGCACTCAGTACAATGTTCACACAGCATTTTGTGTAACTGTTGAAAGAGCATCCCTCTTTCATTTTATTAGTGACAATGGTAGATAACCATTCCTGTCTTCTAGAAGTTATCATCTCTCACCCAAGTTTGAAGCACTTCTAGCCAGCCTTTACCTGACAGCTATTTTTGTTGAATGCTTTGGTGAATCATATAAAAACTGTATGTGCCTTTTGCTGCAATATACACTTTACACTGGCTACTTTTCCAGCTAAAAAGAGAGGAGTGAGGACTAGAAAGGGTTCCCATGTTTCTTCATCTAACTGTAAGTCCCAAAATGCACATTCACTTCTCTCTATCCTGTTCTGCACACGGCAACTTTACAACAGCTACAAGCTCCTGGGTAGCAGCTTTATTGTTATTATTTTCAATCCCACCTAAGACGTTTGCTTTTCCCCCTTAATCCTGTTTTCCCCATCCTCATTGCACCTCAAGAAATTCCTCTGCCTCTGACTCTTCCTCTCCCTCTCCACACAGCTACATGGGTTTTTTATCCTGAAATCATTTAATGGATGATCTTTGCCTAGACTTAATCTGTTACAGATTGTCACATCCAGGCTTGAACTCCTATTTTTAAAACACTTTGACAACATATTGCTTCTCTAAAGGCTTCTATTTCCTCTAAGAATACGTGAGTGCACCAGTATCTCAAATAAAAGCAGCAAAGCATACAGAACAAGTGAGAAAAGCCACAAAACAAAGCTCCAGCTGATTCCCAGTGGACCTGATTATTTTGCTGGAGTCACTATGAATGGGGAAGAACCATTCAGCTATATTGCAGAAAAGAAAAACTGAATTATAGAATGGTTTCAGCTGAAAAGGATATTAAAGATCATCCAGTTCTAGCCTCCCTGCCATGGGAAGGAAATGCTTCCACTAAGCACCATTTTCAAAACCTTCCTTGAAGCCCCATCCAACCTGGCCTCAAAGACTTCCAGGGCTGGGGAATCCACAGCTTCTCTGGGAAATCTGTTTCAGTGTCTCACCACCCTCACAGTAAAGAATTTCTTCCCAATATCCAATCTAAACACATCCCTTTCAGTTTAAAGGCATTCCTTCTTGTCCCATCACTACATATCCTTTTTAAAATTTCCTCTCCAGCTCTCTTGCAGGCCTTCTTAGAAACTGGAAGGCCATTAGAAAATTGTCTTGGAGCTTTCTCTTCTCCAGGCTGAACAACCCTAATTTTCTCAGCATGTCATCATAGGAGAGGGCTCCATTCCTCTGATCATCTTCATGGCCCCAGTCTGGACTTGCTCCAACAAGTCCATGTATTTCCTGTGCTGTGCTGAGGACTCCAGAACTGTACACAGTGTTCCAGGTGGGGTCTCACCAGAGCAGGGGGGCAGAATCACCTCCCTCTCCCTGCTGGAAATGCTGCTTTTGGTGCAGCCCAGGATATGGCTAGTTTCCTGGGCTGCAAGTACACATTGCTGGGTCATGTCCAGCTTCTTTCCCAGCAATAACCCCCCAAGACCTTCACCCAAGGGCTGCTCTCAATTCATTCCCTACTCAGCCAGTACGTGTGCTTGGGATTGCCCTGACAGGTACAGGATACTGCACTTGGCCTTGCTGAACTTCATGACGTTCACATGGTCCAACCTCTCCAGCCTATCATGGTTCCCCTGGATGGCATCCCTTCCCTCCACCATGACAGCTGTCCCACCCAGCCTGGTGTTGTCAGCAAACCTGCTGAGGGTGCGCTCCATCCCACTGTCCCTTGTCACCAACAAAGATGTTAAACCATGCTGGTCCCAAGGTTCCCTGATGAACATCGCTCGTCAACAGTCTCCACCTGGACATTGAGCTGTTGACTGGAACTCTGACTGCAACCATCCAGACATCTCCTTATCCTTTGAGTGGTCGAGATGCAAAATGTATGTCTCTCCATTTTACAGACAAAGATGTTGTGTGTGAGTGTCAAATGCTTTGCACAAGTCCAGGTACAGGAGGCCAGTCACTCCTCCCTCATTCACCACCTCTGTAATCCTGAGATAGAAGGCCACCAAATTTGTCAGGCATGGTTTGCCTTTAGTGAAGTTTGTCACCAATCACCTCTGTATTTTCCATGTACCTTAGTTAGTTTCCAGAAGGTTTGGCTCCATGGTTTTGCCAGGTACTGAGGTGACTGACCATCCAGTAGTTCCCTGGATCTTCCTTCCTTTTTAAAAATATGGATTATGTTTCCCCTTATTCACTGGACTGCCATGACTTCTCAAGTATGACAGGTAGTGACTTAGCTACTTCCTTCACCAGTTCACTCAGGACCCACACAAGCCTCTTGCTGGGTCCTTCAGGTTTCTTAGATGTTTTTGAACTTGACCTACAGTGGGTGGTTCAGGGTCTCTCAATCCCTGCCTTCACCTTCTGCAACTGGGGTGGTGTGACTGGAGAACTTAACTGGTGAAGAGAGGCAAAAAAGTCATTGAGTACCTCAGCCTTTTCCACACCCTGAGTAACCAAGTCTCCTATATCCATCCTGAGAGAGCTCACATTTTTCCTAGTCTTCCTTTATCACCAGTGTACCTATAGAAGCTTTTCTTATTGCCCTTGATGTCCCCCAGTCAGATTTAATTCTCTCTATTAGCTTTTCCAATCTAATCCCTGGGTATTCAGACAATCTCTCTATATTCCTCCCAGGCTGCTTGTCCTTGCTCCAAGCCTCTGTAGGCTTCCTTTAAGTGTTTGAATCTGTCCAGCAGCTCCATGTTCATCCGTGCACGCCTCCTAACGTTTTCACCTGGCTTCCTCTTCATTGGGATGCTCCTGAGCCTGAAAGAGGTGATCCTTGGACATTAACCAGCTTTCCTGGGGTCTTCTTCCCTCCAGGGCTTTATCCCATGGCAGTTTACCAAGCAGATCCCTCTAAGCCAAGACAGCTCCCCCAACGTCCAGGGCTTGCTTTGCCCCCTCCTCTCTGCCCTAAGGATCTCAACACCACCATTTCATGGTCACTGCAGCCCAGGCTGTCCTTGAGCTTCACATCCCGCACCAGCCCCACCTTCTTGGTGAGAACAAGGTCCAGCACTGCACCTCTCCTTGCTGGCCTCTCTATCACTTGGAGAAGGAAGTTACCATCGAGGCATTCCAGGAAACTCCTGGGTTGCTTAATACCCTGCTGTGTTGTCCATCCAACAGATGATAGGGTGGCTGAAGTCCCCCATGAGGACCAGGGCTGTGAACATGAGGTAATTCCTATGTGCCTATAGATGACTCATGTCCCCTGTCCCTGCCATTTAATCCTGGCCCATCATCCATGCCCAGGCAGAAGTCCATGCACTCCGAGCTTGTCATTGACATAGAAGGCAACACGTCCTGCTCATTTCCCCTGCCTGTCCCTTTTTAAAGAGGAATATATAAAATATAGACAATTATTATTGGTTTTGGTCTTTTAAAATGTGTCCACTATTATAAAGCCACAATATTGCTTCAAATACTTTCAAACAGTTTCTGTAGGGAGAACGATGTATTTTATTAGACCCATTACACACATAGTTGTAAAGATAGTAAGTTATTAAGTACTATCATGGTTTAACCCCAGCTGGCAGCTCAGCCCCACACAGCTGCTCACCCATGTGCCCCTAGTGGGATAAGGGACAGAATCAGAAGGGTAAAAGTGAGAAAACTCATGGCTTGAGATAAAGACAGTTTAATAGGCAAAGCAAAAGCCACACATGCACACAAAGTGAAACAAAGAAATAATGCACTCCTTCCCATGGACAGGCAGGTGTTCAGCCATGTCCAGGAAAGCCAGGCTTCATCATGCATATGAGTGACCTAAGAATACAAATGCCATCTCTATGAACCTCCCTCTTTTCCTTCTTCTTTGTCTTCCCTCAACTTTCTATGCTGAGCATGATGTCATAAGGTATATAATATCCCTTTGGTCAGCTGGGGTCAGCTGTCCCAGCTGCATCCCCTCCTTAGCTCCTTGTGCATCCCAGCCCACTTGCTGCTGGGGTGGGGTGAGAAGCAGAAAAGGCCTTGGCTCTGCATAAACACTGCTCAGCAAGGAAAACACCCTGAGTTATCAACACAGTTTTCAGGACAAGTTCAAAACCCAGCACCACACTACCTACTGTGAAGAAAGTTAACTCCATCCCAGATGTTTTATAACATAAGTACCCTAAATCTGAGGGAATAAAAGTGCACATATGAAAACACAAGTCTTTCTTTCATTAGGTAAAGTGTAAGAGGATTATCAAAATTCAGCCATGACTGGGAGAAAAAAACTAAACAGAAGGTGAGCTACTGGGAGGAGTGCTTTGGAATCTTAAAATGCTTCATTTAAAATCTGGTCAGGGCATCCTTTGGGCTTCCTATCTAATTCAGCCAGCCTTTTATTGTCTCTTAGGGTCTTTTAGCCTTTCCCCAGATCCCTCCCCTTCACACCATCCACTGAATTCCAGGTTTGGACTAACAGGAATTGATCTTTCATATACCCTGAGCACTCCAAGTCCTAATGAAACTAAAATAATTGGGGATGGTCCTACTGTCGCAGCCCAGCACTATATGCTGGGCAACAGGGCTGGAGACGGCACCTGTCTCTGGAGAGGACTGGGAACTGTTAATGTCAGCCAGAGATTGCTGAGAGCAGGTCACATCTGCCACAAATGCCAGAACAGAGAAATGTCAGACATTTCCCACGGGGTAACATTTCTTCATTTCCCATGAAGCAGCTTTTGCAGCTCCCTCCCTGCTCAGAAGACGGGTGCTTGTAAGCCTCACTGCTGGAGATCTCTGTAGGTTATATGCACGGAGTCCTGGTACCTAAAGTGGCGTGCGGCTTTCACTGCTGCACTGTGAGACCAAGGTGTGAGCCTTCAGTGCTATGTTCTGTTGAGCTATGCCTACTTTATGTATGGCCAAGATTGCCACTATTTCACTTTAATTTTTTTAAAATTTTGATATCCATTTATCACTGAATTAAAAAGGAAAAGAGTTAATTTGAAAGGGTGAAAACCTTACGTACAGAAAATACTTTGAACAAAAACTGAGAAGAGGGAACTAGAAGAGTAGTGATTTTAAACCGAAAGAGGGTAGGTTTAGACTGTGTTTAAGAAAGAAGAATTTTACAATGAGGGTGGTCAAACACTGGCACAGCTTGCCCAGCAAAGCGGGAAGTGCCCCACCCCTGGAAAGACTCAAGGTCAGGCCGGATGGGGCTCTGAGCAACTGATTTAATTGAGGATGTGCCTGGTCATTGCAGGGGGATGGACTAGATGACCTACAAACGTGCTTTTCAACCCAAACCATTCCATGATTCTATGGCTCTATGAAGGTTGTGGTGACCAAGAGCTCCCTCTTGTGTGCTACAGAATGAGCAGCAGTCCGAGTCTCTGCAGGTCTCGCCTCGGGCCGGTAAGTAAAAACTTTTTCCAACATTTGCAATTATGTTGAGTCCCCTACCTTGTCTGAAAAGAAAAAAAGCAAGAAACAAACAAACAAACAAAAACCCACCATGGAACGGACATTTTGAAACAAATTCTAATCCATTCGACCTTCTTACGTACAAATATATCTTTGAAAATCCAAGGACTGTGTTTATACGAATACAGGTTCACAAACTGTTCTTGTTAGTAAGACTCAGGACTCTGCAAGAGTGCATGTGGGGTATTTCAGATGGTAACAGGGGTCACAACTTTCCCAACAATCTCCCTTCTTCCAACTCCTTGCACTGAGCAGCCTGTTTGTCTGGGAAGCTATACCTGTGGAAATACAGTAAATGCTTAAGTTTGGGTGCACCTAAATTTGGTTTTCATCTAAAACATTTACTTGAATGTGTTATTTTCTTGGTCTATTATTTTGAAGGTGTTTGGGCTTTTGTGTAATCAACTAACATGAGCGTAGACAGTAGTGCACTGACTTTCTAGACTCAAACAAGCTCATTTCATGTTCACTGCAGTTTTGAAAACATGACAACAGAGGTTAGAAAATGCACTGAACCTTGCAAAAAAGGATAAATTCAAGCAGCTTTAAGGTCTGGTGATTTTTTCCTCCACAGCATGACTTTGCACAAATTACACTGAAACAGTGTGAAGAAAATGTGTTAGTATACTTGACTGTCCTTCAAGTGTTTTTTGCAGGTGCCAGCATTATACAAGGCTGCTTTTCAAAGTATGAAGGGCAGTGAAAAGAAAGATTAATTTGTATTTTAGCTTGTCTGGTTTATTTCAGTAATTTTAGCCTATCCAAAATTAAGCACTATACTGGGAAGAGGAATTAATATCTTGACATCAAGGTCTATTATTTATATAAAATCTGCCAAAGCAAGACAACAGCAAAGGCTTTCAAAGCTGAGGTACTTAAAATGGGGAAACGTTACCATTTTATGTAGTCTGAGTAGCAACATAAAGCATACTGTGGAATGCGCTTTAAATGAAAACAAAATTTAAATTATAAAGTGGATTTTTTTTAACTGTAACACACAATCAGATTTCTGGAAAGATATTAAAGGACTGTAAAGGTGAAGAACAGGGGTTTTTCTGTTTTACTATTTAAAAACAGGAAATATTATTTCAGTCATAAGACCTTATTTTATAAGTCTGTAATTGCATCCATATCTACAACCTCTAATATGGGTAAAAGGTCTGTAACTACCTCAGGAGAAAAGATCAGAAACTTGTTTCAGCTACAAAGCAGAGAAGAAACACAAACACCTGAATATCCTGTATTTTGCAGATTTCTTTGGTCTTTCTGCAGTGGCTTCCATGTGTTTTTGAAGGAACAAGAACTGCTTGTACAACTACGGTTCACTAGCAGTCTTCAGAAGAGCATGTTTTAACTGTCTGCACAAGAAATACAAGTCTTTGACAATTTTAATTTTCCACAGACAGAAAGTGGCAACATACACTTACAAGTCAAACCAATGTAAAAATAAAATGAATCCTTGGTTTTTTTCTAGTCTTTGACTTTGCACATAAGGTAAAAAGGATTATTAATAAAGTCAATTGTCTATGCATACATGGATGGGGGAAGTTGTAATACTGACTTCTTCTTGCAAATATTCTGTCATAATAGAGAAAAAAAATCATAAAGATTTTTCTCAGGCAAGAACTATGCTGAGAGCACCTCAAACCAAGTCTCCCCCTGCTTAAACAGATTGTCTAGTAGGAAAAGAAAACTCTTCCTATGACTCCCTCTAAAACAGATTTCTTGAACTTATTATATTTATTTAACTTATTTCAGTTTCAAGCTGCAAAAGAATTACTGAAATTCATAAGCAGTTCATATTGCTAGTAGCTAGTTCTCAGTTACTATCATGATTGCTACATATATAAAACAATTAATCCTTACCAAATCCACACCAGATGAGCTACAAGCACACAATTCAGTGGAATTGATGCTATGCAGTTAGTGCTGACATCTCTGCTTGTTGGTGGTCCTTAGTCACTGGAGTTAAGGGGAACAGGCTTGAGAGCTTCCTGCAAGCAGTTTGCCTTCTTCACTTAGTTGATGCTTTATACTCTCTGACCCCAGTCCAAAAAGAAAAGGATGTCATCTCATCTGTTCTTGCTGATTTATTTTGGGGATTGGGATATCTTCTGGGTTTTTGCTTATTCTGCAGGTGTCACCAGACTTCTTTCTTGCCTGCTCTATATCTTTAGCCTTCTGTTTTCTTGTCTGATTATTTGGTGATAGGTTTCCAATTGTCATTTCTTAGGTAAGCTTCATTTTGCCCATTTAGGGAAACTTTAAGAAAACAGCTGGAAAGAATGAACTAGGAAACTGTAAGTCATACATGATCACTACAGTTGCTGTGAAAAATCACAGATTAAGTCCTCCTGAAATGTATTTCTTGCCACATGAAGGAGAAGATGATTAGGTGATACAGTTCTTACAAGCCTGTAGTCACTGATTTCAGTAAAATGGCTGGAGCTGCATCGTATATATATAACCTGCTTTTGAGCTGTCTCAGCTATCAGCCAACACTTAAATGCCATCTAAAATAAAACAGTCTGTTTAAATGAAAACAGCAAGTATCTGAGGATTAATTGTAGATGGATAATGTCTGCCTCAGCTGCTGGTGGGGTGGGGGGTGTTACTTGGTAAAGCATCTGCCATCTCACTATAATCCACACCTGCAAATCTACCAGAGCCTCCAACATATGAATTTTGGGTACCTCAGTCCTGTGAAATCCACAGTCCTCAAACTGATGCCCAGGTTTCTTACACAGTGCTGAGGATGAAAATCACACGTTTCACACGCTAGCACATGACTTGTCTCTTCAAGGCTAGAGGATTATGCAGCAGCAGCCCAGTGTGGCGCCTCTTTCGGCAGTAGGTACTTCATAGAAGTTCAGCCCTCCTTCCGGAGGAGCAAAATGGGTGACCAGACCCACTGCATTACAAGCTCACGCTCCTGCCTGGGAGGTTTGAGCTGAGTTTTCCTTTTCCTACTCTGCCTGATTTGCCACAGAACTTAATAAGAATGGACGACATCTTTGATTTCTTTTTTTGAATTTGTAAAAATGACTGAGAAAGGCTGAGAGCGTTGGGGCTGTTCAGCCTGGAGACCTTATGGCAACCTTGCAGTATCTGCAGGGGCCTGCAGGGAAGCTGGAGAGGGACTCTTTGCCAGGAACTGTAGTGAGTACAAACTGGGTACAAACTGAAAGAGGGGAAACCTAGATTAGACACGAGGAAAAAATTCTTTACTGTGAGGGTGGTGAGACACTGGAAGAGGTCGTCCAGTGAGGTTGGGGATACCCCAAACCTGGCAGTGTTCAAGGCCAGGTTAGATGGGGGCCCTGAGCAACCTTCCCTTCTAGTGGGAAGTGTCCCAGCCCATGGCAGGTGGGTTCGGACTCGCTGATCTTTAAGGTCCCTTCCAACCTTTAACCCTCTATGACTCCCTTGACTGCATTTACTGGAATAGAACTTGAAGGCCAACACTCCTGCAGTCAGAGTAAGCATTTTGATCGATGTTTTATATATCTGTTTATTCATTCATCTTATTCATTCTCTGCAATGAACATTTAAGGACCTGCGAAGCAGAACTCTCCAGATTCCTCCCTGTGTGGCCTGCTTCTCGGAGGTCGCTTCTCGCGTGCGCTCGGCAACAGCAGCCCGCCATTTCCAGCTTTAGGGCCTACCGCCTAGACGGACCCTCCCAACACCTAACCGCGGGCAATGGCGCTGAGCGCACAGCCAACCTCCAGTCGCGACACGATGGGGGAAAGCCGAGACCATGCCCGCCGGAGCCCGCCCCCTCACCGCCCCCTTCCCCGCCGGTCACACGTCCCGGAAGCGCTCCGGGAAGGCGCTGCCGCCGCGCGGGCGCTTCCGGCTGCTGCTGCTCGGTCCCCTCGGCCACGCCGCGTCCCGCCCGCAGCGCCCTCAGCCCCGCAGCCCCCGCCGCCCCGAGCCGCTCCGCGCCCTCCTCGCCTCTCCCCGCGCCGGGTGATGCCGCCGCGGAGCTCCCGGGGGCCGCTGCCGCCCTTGCTGCTGGTGTGGGCGCTGGCGGCCTGCGCGGCGCGGGCCTCCGAGATCACGTTCGAGCTGCCCGACAACGCCAAGCAGTGCTTCTACGAGGAGATCGCCCAGGGCACCAAGTGCACCCTCGAGTTCCAGGTACCCGGGCGGGGGGAGCCGCCCCGGGCGTGGCCTCGCGCTGGCCGGTCTGGGCCGCGGCCCTGAGCCCAGGCCGCTGCTGGGGAGCTCTCCCTCACCTCCCTTTCTTTAGGGAGTATTTGGGAGCAGCGCCTGGCATCGGAGCAGCGGCTGGATCCAATGAGGGGTTTCCAGCTGGACTAAGGAAAACTGTGGGAGCGGCTGGGAGGCTTCCGTGTAGTGCAGGGCTGAGGGGACACAGAGCTGGCCCTGCAAACTGGCAGTGTCTGTGCCCTGGTCGCTGCCATGTAGTGCCCCACCTGAACAGCGCAGAGAATACCTAAAGCACACCTGACCAACAAGGTGCCGGAGACGTAATTTCCTTGTGCTTCGTGAAGCATCGCCAGGATGAGCATAGAATATCTGAAGAGCTAATGTTTCATATTCCAGTACAATTCAGATTTGGGTTACATACTAAACAGTGAAAGGGTGATAGGACAAGCATGCAGTACAGCATCACTGTTTTGGTGCCTCTGAGTGTATTAGCAGGGTTAGAACCTTTCAGTCTGTCACTTCAGTAGATGAAGTCAGTGGCAGTACGCAGTAGCATGAGACAAAAGTTATCCCTGATGACTTTTTGGGGGCTTTTGAAAGGACTGTGTGATTTTTATGGGCTGACTTTTCTTGCTGAAGTCCTGTGCTTTCTAGGTTGTCGGCTGCTGTCCCATCAAAGTATATTTGGGGAATGTTGCTGCCGAATATTACCATTTTACTATGTCCTGTGTGTTCTAGGTCCTGGATAACTTTTTCCCTACCCAAATATTTCTTGTCCTTGACTGTTTCTTCTATAAAGTCTTTTCTGTATAGTACTTTCCTCTGCAGTTTTGAAGTGGGAATCACTGGACAGATAAGCCTGCTGTTGCCACTTTTATTGGTGACCAGAACAGCGTTAGCACTGCTAAAAGAAAAGTCTGGATTTGACCAGCCACTGGCAGGCTGAAGTGCCGTGTGAATGTCCTTTGGCAGTATGTCTCAAGGGCTGACAGGAGGTACAGCAAGTTCCATGGAAGGAATCCTAGGGGAACTTCAAAGCCCTGGCCAATCTTTACTGCCTCTATGTAAATTGACATTTTCAGGGTGTCTGTGCAGCTGAATGCAAGTGACTGCCATGTAATTGGTAAAAAGCACACCCTTATCAAATTGTAGATTGTATTTCAAAAATGAAGAGCTGTGTTATTGCTTGCCAATTGGATACTTGTAAAACTTTGCCTTTGTGGAGGAGCTGCTGTTCCAGTCTGCTGTTATTTCAGTTTTACCACTGACGTCATCATTTTAATAATCTGGTACTTCAGTAAACTGATGAGCCATTTGGACTGAAGTGCAGATACAGATACTAAAATATTTCAGTGATTTCTGCACGCATATGAAATTAGTCTCTTCCTCCTTCAGCATGCTTTATCTAAAAAGTAAAAAATTTGCAGCAAGGATAAAGTGTAAGATTGCTATGTAAGAGTCATCAGAATACCACCTTGTGGACACCTAAACTCCTGATCAGTCTTCCTGTAGAATCCAGGTTGTAATACACTATAGACCAACAGTAATCAAAGCCTCAAAAACCCTTTGGGACAATAGTGAAGTTTTGAGTCAGTTGCAGGCATTATCCGGATGTGCTGGTTTTTGGAAGAACTCCCGTGTGTAACTGTGCAGGAGGGAGGCAGGGAGGCGACAGGTCTCCCAGAGTGTTGCTCTGTTGTTAGAAGCAGATGGGAAAACTGGACAGATTGGAATTCCTGTTCTACAGGTCAAACACCATTCCTGCAGCCTAACCCAGCTGATACAGTAGGGCAGTTACACTCTTCTGGCCACACAGGAAGGAAGTGTTTGGCTGCATGTTCACAGTCTCAGCTGGATTAATCAGTTCCACGAAGGACTTGTGTATATAAATGTCAGACTCATTACAGTCATGTCTTTGCTGTCCCACTGAGTTTCATCTACTGTAGCCTTTGCTGTTGTACAGTTATTAATAACAAAGTAACTGAAATTGGTCTCCTAAAGGGTTTGAAAATACAGTTGACATTGCATATGCTGAATTTAAAGCATTTTAAATTATCTTCTGTGTGTTGTCCATGGGAATATAATTTTGCAGGCTTGCTTTGAAAGATTCTCATTCAAATGAGTGCATTATATTTTAAAACACTTACAAAGCAAAAAGCTTTGCAGTTCCACCTGACAGATCATACTTCTTAGAAGAAATATATCAATGTCCATTTCTTTAAAGAGACAATTTCTTGGTTTTTGTTTCCAGGTGATCACTGGAGGTCATTATGATGTTGACTGTCGGTTGGAAGATCCTGATGGCGTTGTACTGTACAAAGAGATGAAGAAACAATATGATAGTTTCACATTTACTGCATCCAGAAATGGAACATACAAGTTCTGCTTCAGCAATGAGTTCTCTACTTTCACACACAAAACTGTGTACTTTGATTTCCAAGTTGGAGAAGATCCACCACTGTTTCCTAGTGAGAACAGAGTAACGGCACTTACCCAGGTAAAACGCTGTTGTATTTGACAAAAGTTGTTAGGTGAAGGCATTTTTTTCTTCAAGTTCAGCTGCATTCGTTATCTATGTCACTTTTGAAAATAAATTCATTGAAGCTTTTAAAATACTCTAAATTACTACAAATAGGCTTTCTTTGTAATGATAGGATTTGTAGAACACAAAACAGAGCTGAGAAGCAATCATCGAATGTTTAAGAGGAAATTAGGACAGAAACATAAGGCCATTATTGTTTGGGGTCTTGTTGTTCGGGTGGTTTCTGGGGGGTTCTTTTGATTGTTTTCGGTTTGGTTGGTGGGGTTTTTCTGAAGTTTCTAAGGAAACTTCCTTTTAATGCCTCAGCAGTGTGCCTCTTGATGTGTGGAATTCACAAACTAAATATTGGTGGAATAGGGTTTAAAAAGTTTTCCAGGCTCTGGAGAAACTCTGGGGATTGTTTCTATATTTAAAACAGGAGAGTCTTTTTTTAGGAGGAGGACTCATTTAACTACTGTTTTTTAAATGGAGAAGGAAATTCTAGCAAAATAAATTAATAATGTCAGCTGTATTCATCTGGCTTCTAGATATTTGATCTTTATAAGTCTACAAAGTGTTGGAGCATCACTGTTACTATATTTTCAGGATTTTACAGTTATGTACCACCTCTACACAATCTAAATACATTAAAACTTCCTTTGGAACATTTAATGAATTCCTGCATTGCTATATTTTGTGTTCAGATTCTTGATACTGTATCTCTTAATTTCTTTTCCTTGCTTCTCTGGTAAGGAGGTTCTTTGTGCAGTTCTGGTCAGGCTTGTGGCATGACCAAATTTGGGCAGCCTTTCATGGGAGTAGTTAAAGTAAATCTCTAAAACCAGTGTGACCTTGTTTAAATCCCTTGTGCAGATCAGGTTGTTTCTACAATTTACCAACAGCAAAGCTTAGTTTGGGAAAACTCTTCCTGAATTTTGTTGAGAAGATTACCTTAGACTTGTTCAGACGTGTGTCTTGAAAGTCATCAACTTGAAAATACGGTGAGACACAAATATAAGTGACTGAGAGTGGCCCTATAAGGGTGTTAGACCTTTCCTTTTATGATAATTCGTGCTTATACTCATGTTAAGCCATTAAAGAGAAACCTAAAATTGTTAGTAGAAAATAAGTCTATTGAAGATATATTGACTAATCTCTTGATGATTAAAACACAGTGAGGAGTACTTTTCCTTACTGAAGATAAAGTGAAGGTGCGAGAAATTTATATAAAAAATTATCTAGGGCTTGGATAACCAATAATGCTTTTTTAAAATGAAAAATTACAATGAAATTGGGCAAGTTTCTAAGTATTTTTATATGAGTATAGTACTGAGTGTTCAGGAGCACTGAAGGATAGCAATTGTCCCTTCCCTAACCACTTTTTGTATACATGACTAAGAGAATGGTCTCTTGACAACAGAACAGACATTGTACAACTTGAGTGAGAATGAAGCAATGAAGAACGTCATATTTGTGAAACAGAAGCATTCAATATATGCTGTGTGCATATTAGTATTCTAAGCAATTGCTTGTTTTCCTGTGGAATTAACAGCTGGAGGATCACTGACATTTCAGAAATGTTTGTGATGTTCATTTTGAATCCAAGTATGAATTTAGAATTTTTTCATTAATTCTCAGAGCTCATTACTTTTTATTAGATCTGTGGTTTTATCTGCTTCTGTATTTAACAGCACCACATTTTTGTGTGTAAAGTTTGATCAGTATAAGTTAAATTTTACTGTATTTACACTATTTCAGTCTGACATTTGTCTGAGTTAATTCTTAGCTTGCAAAGTCACATGACTCCTCATTTTAAATACCAAAGCACAAAACCACTAGAAGCATTCTTAATTCTGTGTTGTGTATTTATTTGTTTCTGCAGATGGAGTCTGCGTGTGTTTCAATTCATGAAGCTTTGAAGTCTGTCATTGATTATCAGACTCACTTCCGCTTGAGGGAAGCACAGGGCCGCAGCAGAGCAGAGGATTTAAACACAAGGGTGGCCTACTGGTCAATAGGGGAAGCAATCATTCTTCTTGTTGTTAGTATCGGGCAGGTGTTTCTCCTTAAAAGCTTCTTCTCAGATAAAAGAACCACGACAACGCGTGTTGGATCGTAACCAGTGGCGGTAATGTTTCAGGTGTGTTACTCACTAAGATTAGCGGTTCTCCAACTAACTGTAGGTACAGAGGTCTGAATATATGCAACATTCAAATGTGTATACTCCTCATCTGTTAAAAATCACAAAACAGACCCAAAATGTTATGAAAGGGACACATAATTTGAAATATTTTTAAGGATACTTTGGCACTTAAGTGTTTCAATTCCTATATTAAAATATCTGTCAGTGTCTAGTCTCTCTTTATTTCTACTGATACTAATCCAATCCAAGCATGATTTTTACCAGTACAATTAGTCATCTGCAGTGTAACACTTTAAAATAACCCAACAGTCTAGTGTCCGATATGAGAGATGATATATATGGAAATCTCATTTGATTTTAATTTTCAGGCTGAATATCTTGGATTATAAAAATGAAAATGTGATTAACTGTAGTGCACTGATTTGATTTTGCTGTTTTAAAAAAATGCAATCATACCCCTTGCTTATTTGTAAAATTGTTGAAAGCTTGGCACTACATTGTGGTTCACTTTCTTCATCAGCCTGGAAAGTCTTCATCTTCAGAATTTGCTGAATTTTATACTTCATTATGATTGCTTAAACATACATTTCTTCTGCATTAAAATAAATACATTTTCTCTTTTGCTACGTTTGTTTTACTGAAGAAATTGTAAGCTGAGACTACTCAGGAAATCCACTTCTGCATACAAAAGAAATCCAAACTTCCAAGTTAATGTAAAAAACATGCAGTAGAATAGGGAGTCTTGTAACTTTGTCATTGAAACTGTGCAGTACTCATATATGCTGCTGCTGCCTTTTGGATTTAAGACCAGAAGTAGCTTAGTTTGTTAAGCAGCACAGCACCAGCACTGGTTGAGGTTATATTATGTGTTAGGCACGTACAAGGCTTTTTACTAAATTGTTTTCCTAGTTAAGAGGGCAATTTTATATTGATACTATTGCACAAGTGCTGTAAATATTCCTCTGTGTGGTGCACTGAGACATGACGGCCTTGTGCATCTAATTGCCACTCTATTTTGTTAGTGGTCAGGAAATGTTTTAAATATTTCAGGTTATATTTTTGGTAGAGTTATTAGAGTTGCGTTGTTTTCACTGCTCATGTCTTCAGTAGCTTACGTACTGTAAAGTTCTGTTTTATTTGGTTGTGGAAGGTAGTAAATATATGTACATGCCCATAGCTTGAATTGGGCTGGTCATAGTTAGGCTAAACTCCTTCAAATGGCTCTGAAAGAAAAAGTAGGCTGACCAATTCTTAAATGCACACAAAATTAAAGTGAAAAATTTGTGATGTATTACTAGCTAAATCAAAAGATGCTTCTTGTACAAGTGCTTGGCAAGCAGAGAAAGAGTGCTACACCGTTATTAATTGCTTATATTATTTCTAGTAAAAATTTGAAATTACATGTTCAGGTGACACTTCAGCAGTCTCAAGAATTGATCTAAGATGACTTGATTTTAAAATCATGTCATGGCAGAAAAAAATAAAAGTGTCCCTACTCTGCTGTGGACTGAATGACTGCTCTTTTGGAAACTGAAGGAAAACATCAGACAGCTCAAAGATTATTTAGAAAGTCATGGAGGTATTAAAAATCTTTTAAGTAAAATTCAGGATGTAAAGTTTTGCTGTCCTGTACTGAACTTTGAATACTGCAGTCTCGTTTTGGGATGCAGGTTCCCCAGAAATAGTTAGACCCACTAATACGAGAAAACAAAAGAGTGTGCTTTTGTCTTGCGATACAAATCTGTGCCTGCACACAACATTCTTGATTGTACCTCTATGCTTTCTTCTTGTGTTTCAGCAACTGACGTCTAGTACTTTCTGTGCTGCATTGCACACAATAATGAAGCAAGTGGTACACTTTTGGTTCAAGTGTCAAAACATGATTAGTTTGCTAGTGTTCACTATTTCTGGAGTTTGAATATTAGTTATGTATCTTTAATCACATCAAAGGCATTTGTTTTAAGGCTTGAATTGTGTTGGGGTTTTTTTCCACTGAGTTGTTCTGTGTGCTGGCAAAATTGGTAAATAGTGCTATGAAACTGATGATGATCAGCTATCGCATACATGTCTCTTTATCTTTCATAATGTTTGAATGTGGGAAGTGGACTGTTCAATATTAGTCCCACTGCAGAGGTTTAGCAGACTTGACTTTTCCATTGAAGTTAGGTGTCTGAACCAATGCTCTGGCATCCTGCTGCCTAATATGCAGCACCAGCTTAACAATGCCTTTATTTTTGTGTTGTTAAAAACATGGCACAAATACACATTTAAACATAGCTGTATATAGTTTTTAAAATAACTGACTGAATAGGATATAATAAAACACATGCTAACACGCAGTGGGTGAAGAAGTGCATTGTAACCTTTGGTTAAAGCTGCACCTTTTTAGTATATGAACAGTTTGGTTAATGGTGTGATACACAAGAAAACACCCTGCGTTAAAGGGGATATAACTGTGTTTTTAATAGCTAAATGCTCTGGGTTTCAGCTATGTGTTGGATGTTTTATGTTTACAAGACTTCTTTTTGTGTCCTGAAATGTCGGTTCTTTAGTTTGAGGGAATGGGGGGAAAAATTTAGTTTGAATAAGACAAAAAGCAGACCCTGTGAATATTGTATGGGAAAATAAAAAATTAATATATGAATGTGGTCTGATTGTTTTGTTTGCATATGGTTTTGGGAAACATTATTCTTCAAAAAAGCTTTGCATCATAATTTGAGTAGTCAACTTGTGTTCTAACATACTACAGTTAATCTACCCCCTGACCCTTGATCATTACTTCTATTGCTGTATATCACAAAGGTTCCCTGCTGTTTGTAATCAGCCGTGCTTAGCAAGGCAGTGTGGTTACTGGCTCTTTGCTCAGCACGTCACTAATGCAGGCAGTCATAATCATAAATCTCTTCGTGTTGGGGCAGAATTCAACTGCAGATGCCAGAAATTATTTGGGATCTACTGCATCCTTTCACATTAATTCTGTAAATACAAAGTTATGGGGGGAACTGGAAAGGTGCCTTCAATTAGTGTTGTCCAATTATGAGTTACGAACTTCAAATAAGCAGTAACTAATTGTGTGATATGAGGTACTTTATATTGCATGGCTTAGGTTTAAAGAATAGGTATGGTAGACATCATTGTTTTGTGTGGACACCTTCCAAAATTACTCCTAAGTCAGTTGCTTTATATTCAGAAAATTTCAAGACTATTTATACAGGAGTTGGATTAAGAAAAGCTTTTGTCTAGAAGTGGGTAAGTGCTCTGTCAATGATGTGTTGCTGTTATGGTCAAGTAGTTGTCTGGGGCTTTTTCAGGTGCATGGCACCCAGGATTTAAAGTAACTTAAGTTGTGGTCTGAAGTGCTTTTCTGCTGAAAGCTGATAATCCTACCAAAAAAAAAAAAAAAGACAAAGTGAATAAATGAGTCAGTGGATCAAATGGCATGCATCATGATGATGAAGGCTTTTATCAAGGAGGAGGTAGAAATGTGCTCTGGACCACCACAAATTTAAACAATTCCCGGACTGCCAGGCTACCAGAGGGCACAAGTACAGCAGTGATACCACAACCACCCCCTTCAGGGGCGAGAGGAAACCAAGAGTTTAACACAGGCCCTAAATGAGATGGATGCAAAGTCTTTCTCTCGCATTCTTCCCCTTGACTTGCAGAATCAAGTTCCAGAAAAGCAAGGTTATGCTCTGTGCATACTGAGGGTGCTACCAATTTAGATCAAGTTAAGTGTTGTGAGACATGAGGGGAAGTGGTGACTCAGCTTAGCTTAGTAAAAACTCTGACAGTGGTAGCTTTCAAAAGGTTCATTATTTGTATTAAAAAGTCCATGTTGCACTCCACAGGGCAAGATGTTATGTAAACTTAAGGTGTTTTTACTTCACAACACTTCTAAGCAGATTGATTTGGCTCACTCATACCTTCTCCCCCTCCTGCTGACAGGAACCAACATACACGTGCAAGTGGCCTGGCCAGCATCTATTGTGTGCAACACACTTTTAAGCAAGTGGATGGCCTTGTGTGTCCATGTTTTATGTTTCTTATTACAGGCTGTTTTGCTGGTGAACTAACAGGAAAGGGAGTGACATGAGTTATGCTGTAGTTTTGTTGCCAGCCTCTTGTGTTCAGGATGGAAAGTCCTCAAGTGAGTCATCTGAACTGTGGTTTTACCAGAGTGCAGAAACTAATCCTGAGAGGAACACCATGTTCCTTAATTTCACTGCTGATCATTGTGTGTTTGGGTATCAGCAGAGGCCATTGAACAGAACTTCGTCCTTTTTGTGATCTGAGTCTCACTGTGAGATACTGTCCAGCTCAGAATATAGCACGAGAGGCAATACAGCAGGATGCCATCCCTTCAATAGCCTGCATTGTTCAGGTGCACATTCCATAGCTGAATGTATTTTTTGGTGTGTTTCCCCTAGAAGGATGCAGTGACCTCCTGCAGACAGTATGTAACAGCACATAGTCCTTTAGCAGCTGCACCTTTGAGAGGCCTCTGCTTGATGGGGTATTCCTGGCTTAAGGATGAACCTTTTTGTTAGGGATGGTTTCTATGCATATCTTGGGACATTCTGTCCTAAATTTATGTACAGGGATTTTCTTAGCACCAAGGACAGCAGATTTGTTCAGACCTTGAATGAATACAAATTACCAGAAAGAAAGTATATGAAGAACCAAAGGGAAGCATTTTCTTCCTGGAAGAAATCAAACATGAGGAAAAAGCGGTTGGGAAGGTTAACATTGATATGAGTTGAGCTTTTTTGGCACAGCACTGTCTTTTGCTCTCGTGTTTGGAGAACACAATACACTAGGTGTCAAGAAAGTAACTCAACAGGAACAGAAAGAGGGGGAAAAAAAGAGGCAGAAGAGAGGGGAAAGAAGGAGGAGGAGTTAGGGAGTAAGAAAGGACAAAAAGAAGGGAGAGGACAGATGGGACAAAGCAGGGAAAGGAGCCCATTTCTGGGCTCTGTGCTTGGTTTATGAGGCTTGAGGAGTGTCCAGCTTGCTCCCTATGGACAAGAGGTGCTCCTTCTCCTGGGATGCTGGTAGCTTTTGGTGGCTGCTGCCCCCAGTACAGGTTCACTGCACAATCTACAAATAGCAGCTGAAAATCACACCAGAATCAACTCTTCTTGATGCATATTGGCACACATGTAGTGAGGAATTCAATGAAAATTGCCCTGGGGGAACTTAGAAGAAAGATGTGTCAAATGGTGGGCAAAAGATGGAAGAACAGGTGGCTGCTACGGGGAAGGAATGTGAAGGATAGAGAATGGTAACAACCAGGAGGTGCTGTCACCTATGAAATACTCTGCCTCGCCTAAAACGAGCCGTTAATCCAGTGATACAAACCCCCAGTGACTGCATTTCTGTGTCAGGGACTGTCCCGAGCTACTGACTTTAGGTAGTCAGCTGTCCACCAATTCTGCATGTCCCTTTCACTCACAGAGATGCCTAAGACATTTAAGAGCTCACTTATTACCACACCACACTTGCTCTTCTCTGGAACAAAAGCCCCCAGAATCCAAAAATTCACGGAGCAGAAAATGAGTCCATATTTCATGACTTGCACAAATCCCTAGGCCAAACCCCTAGTGAGTTACACCTCATTAGGTGAAATTGTGCAGCAAATGGAATTTTTGCAACCCTCTTGCAACTCTCACCTTAGAAAGAAATTGCTTGAATTTCAAAACGCAATTAAGATCTTCAAAAAAACATTGGAAAATAATGCTTTTAGGCAAAATACATGGCATTTGTCAGTCTAAATACTGCAATTTAATTTCAATTATAGACTGTCAGGATCTACAATACATTAGAACAGAGCACATGACAGGATGTCTAAAACATTTCTTTCCTCCAAGTTACTATACTTTTCTGCAAGAATACTCAAAACCAAAACTTCCCCTTACTTATATCCCAAAACCCCAAGAGGTGAAAGTTGGGCCTCCTGCAGCCAAGAGTCCTGCACCCAGTGCAGTTAACAGCAGAGGAAAACACTTGTGGGTCTCCTGGGAATCTGTATTACTCTGTAGGATTGGGCTCAAGACATCTGTTTCCTTTCCATAATATTTTCTCATGACTTTACGTGCAAGAAGGACTGCTATAAACTAGGATTGCTTCTGAGCACTTCACTGGAAGCAGTGATTTTACTGATGCACTTTTTTGGAAGTACACTGAATGCACAGCAATAAAGATATAGGATGAATGGCACATGTCTGAAAGTGTAAATCAATATGCTCCATGAATGCCAAGACAGAAATATTGCTGCCTACCTTCAGCTCATCTCTGTAGGACTGAACTTTCTCACATAAATCCTGACACTAGCACATGATAAAAGAATCCGATTAAGTACAAAAGTTAAATAGAAATATGTAACTTCTGGCAGTCATAGAGGTAAAGCTCCATACAGGGAAGGATGACTGATTTAGAGCAGGGAGTGCTAACAGGCTCATTGGTTACACATCTTCTTTACAAATACATAAAGAAAACCACTGCCCATGGGTGATAGCAACCAGGTTCTGCATTGGAAGGTATTCAGAAATGACAGTCTTGGAGTGTCTTGCTGTAATATGAGAATTTCAACGTCTGAAGTCACTGCAGAAACTACATCTCTGCCTTTCATTTCCACTTACTGGCAGACCAAACACTGCATTGTAGTAAGGAGATCCCTGCTTGGTGAATACAAACTGTCACTTGACACTCTTGCTGCCTTTGGATGTTTGGATAGGGAAGGCTCTGATAGGCTTTTTCATATTCAAAAAGTGATCATGACAAACCTCTTCATCTTTGTCATACCTGTGGTGCATACTGATACAGCCCAAATTCCCAATAAGCTTAGACCAAAAGCCGTTCTGAAGTCATAACAAAAGCCCCAGGAGAGGGGGGCTAGCCTGGTACTTGGACACCTGGGTATGCCTTCTCCTCTTGAGGCCCTAATCCCTCCTCAGGAGATCTATGCATTTCATGACACACAGAACCATCCACTTCCATTAAACTCCTAGGAATATGGTAAGATAAAAACAGGGATCATTTGGATCACTAAATCATATCTCCTTCAGATGCATCAACCATGAAATGAGCATTTATCCTCCAGCCTTCAGCACTTAATAGCAAGTAAATGGCCTGTCATTAAAATACAAGGTCACAAGTCTCAGTGGAGATTCCCCAGACAGTAGTCCACAGGACAACCTTTAGCAGATCTGAAACAAAGGTTGGTGATGGAAAAGAAAGTGGAAAGAATGAAATTCTGAAAGACCCAGAGCCATCGCACCCCCAGGCTTGCTCACTCACTCACTGCTGGAAATAGCAGACCCTACACAGCTCTGCACAACCAATTCACAACTCCATGCTTTCAAACTTTTTGTGGTTATCCTTCAGAGCCCTTCACAATCTTTGAATCACCCAGATGTGGACACCTAGATGGTGGTACAAGATGGGCAGAAGAAACAGGTGTTTTTGAATGGGTATTTCCTCTCCACATGACAAACATTAGCTCCTTTTACATGAATTTGGAGCAAGAAAGGTTCTTTTTTCCCCATTCTGCAGACTAGGCAGTGGATCAGAGGAGGGAAAATCCTTCTGCCTCAAGTTCGTCATTGAGCTTGTGGAAGTAACTCCAAGGTAGTACCAGAGTCGGGCTATGGAGCAAGACTGTCTCAACTCCATCTCAGCTTCCAGATTCCAGGACAGCACAGCAACCCTCCTACACACCTTGTGAAACCTAGTAACTCTCAGACTCGTTTTTGTTCATGCTTTCAGCCTACCCAGGACTGCAAGGCTGGTATGGATTAAATCACTAGGAAGTGGGGAGTGAAGGTTCATGGAGGCCAGGGAAGAGGGAGAAGGGAGGTGCAGCAGTTTGCTTCCCAGCACCTTGCCAGTGCCTGCAGGAATGTAGAGCATTTTGGAGGTCGTGGTGATTGATGATGGTTCAAAACTGTTGCACAGTGTCTAGCTCTAGCTTTGAGCCGTAGCTGTAAATGTTGAAACACCATCTAAAGGACAGAAGACAGCACTGGACAACCTGTGTGAGGACAGTAGTGCATCCCGGGGATGCCTTAAGGCAGAGCAGGTGGCTGCTCATTAATTCCAGCTCCTCAAAAAACTCATTTACTTTCGGTACATTTACCTTCCAATTTGGCTGATTTGGCTGATTTGGCTGTCAGGATTTATCTTCACATCTTCATTGCCAAAAACTGCTTTCGGGTGTGAAAGAAACACCCAGTCTTTGCTCTCTAGCGTTATTAATGCAGGATAGCAAGTGGATGCAAGGAGCAATCTACTTATTTTTCTGCCAGCATTGAGAAACTTGCAAGAACAAAAGCTGTTGCTTGATGGCTCATGAAACAAGTTGTTTGAGATAAAACAGCATGATAGCAAACTCCTGAAGCTGAATAGCTGGGTACTCTGGACACATCTTTACACTTTCTAGACCAAGGAATAATACTTCCCGTGCTCTACCAGGCACTCTGAGTAAAGACAGGATTCCACAGTTTTTATGTAGCTCTGACTTTGAGTTCTATGTGTGTTCCTTTGCCATTTTCCCTCAGAACAAGTGTATACATTGAAGTTGGCTTGGGTGTTTCCGAACTACAGTGCCCTCACTGTAGTTTTGCCTGCCCTGTGACTGGGCTGTAAGACTTCTGTAAGATTATTGCTCTGCATTTAGAACCCAAATGAAGGAAGATGTGTTTCCACATCAGTAGCCTAAAGAGAAGGCCTTTAACATCATTCTAGAAAGCAGAGAAGGACAGGGAACAGGTCAGTCTGGCAGTTTTGTGTAGAGTGGCTGGGCAGATGGAGAACACAAGTATAGGCAGTGCTGAGGTTGCAAGGCCAGATCTTTCCCAGATCTAGGCAAAGGACAGAAACTGAGCAGCACTACTAGCCACAAACAGGGTGAGTGCTGTGGCACCGGGAAAGGTGCAGAGCTGAAGGGACAGGACAACAGAAGTTAAATTAGCTGAATTAGCAGAACTACAGAAGTTCAACCAACACAAGCTTTCCCCAGATGCTGCATTCAGGCACTCAAAAAGGCAGAGATCCCCTAAAGGTTGGTATTGCAGGAGTTGGGATTGCTTCACAAGGGATAGTTTCCTACTGGTGGCTGTGGCACAAGAATCTGCTGCTTGTGCAGAGAGGATATTTGTTTACTCAGTTAGAGAGCTCTCCAACTTGCAGCAGCTGAGAGTAATGCAGAGAACTTTGGGAGAGTTGTAGGGCAGTAGCAGTACTCTGAAACTTATGCTCTCCTGAGGCTGCCTGAGTTTCCTGCACAAGAGAGCAAGGATTGCAGTACACCTTGGAGGAGCAAAGAGCATAAAGAACAGCAAGGAGCAACTGATGCTGTCAGAAAACTCTGTTGCTAGACCTGGGTGCCTGTGCTTGGGAAATTAGATGACAGCCAGCTGCTGGGCACAAAGGCAGCAGGCTTTGTGTAACATCTAGATGAGAGGTTCCAGGGTCACAGATTGGTATTTTGGTCCATCTTTGTTCCACTGATGCAGGTAAATGGAAGGGGCCAGGTTTTTGGCCATCAGACAGGTGGCTAAGGATGAGGACCTTGAATTCTAGGAAACACTGTCAATTCCATGTATGAAGCCAGGAACATACAGAAATCCAGAGTCTTAGTGCCCAAATGAGATGCAGAGAGCAAGGACTTAGATCCATGGAGCACTAGGAAGCCTTCAGGGACAAGAGGAGTCTGAACAAGAGGAGAAGGCTGCACTTTGATCTTAATGAAGTGAGCCTTCTGGCCCTAAAAATTCAAAGGCTCCCAGAGGAATATTTAAAGTAGAAGCTGGGGGAAAGCAAACAGGCACAGAGGAGCGTGCATAGCAGACTGATGTGATGTTAAAAAGTAACAAGATAAAAGGATATAGCTAGGGTTTGCCGCCCCTTGGGAAATACCGGAAGGGAAATGAAAATAAAAATTGCAATAAGGACAGTAAGTTAGACTGCTAATGCCAGTTCATTTTCACATGCAAAATTAAATGTTGGTGTCAGGGCAAAACTTACAGGTGCTGGCACATCCATACATGGAGCCCAGAGAAAGAAGTTAGGGATGCTGAAATGGTCACCTTCAAAGAATAATGGCCATTTCGAGAGCTGGGATATGGAGGATCAATGGGATTCAATGTTACCTTGCTGCCAGTTTCATAGCAGGGAAGTAGTCAGTGCCCTCCTCCCCTCTGCAAAGCTCTGACCAATGCCCTCCTACCTCCCCAAGTGCCAGCAGAATACGCCTCATGTCCACTGAGTGCTCTTCTGCTCCTACAGGAATGCTGCCCGGGAGAAGGACAGGGGCCTTCATGGCCCATTCCCACTGGTACAGCTCCTGTGATGCCAGCTGGTGCCTGTGCCCAGCAGGACACGAGCAGGTGGAGAAGGGGTGACTGCCAGTGACTCCAGTGCCCACAGTTCCAGTGAGCACCTCCTTCTCTGAGCAGGGATGGGGGCTTTCTGTGATGCTGGGTCATAGCCAGTGCCCCCCATGTGCAGCTCTGCCCAGTATTAACTGGCCCCGAGGCAGCACTCCCCATGCCCAGGAGGCCCAGAGGGCTGTCTCTGTCCCTGGTGGTCACTGGGCACAGCTGAAGCCAGATGGAATGTTGGTGGGATGAAGTTACTGAAATGCTTCAAAAACCTTCCATGCACCCACCTTCAGTGAGTCAATGGACAAAAGTGGGAAATTAAAATCTGCACATAGAAGAGTGTTATTACCGCAGGCCTGGTTCCTACGGTATATCACCGTGTCCCGCAGCCATAGGGAGGAGGAGGAGGAGAAGATCCAGCAGGCAGGAATTGTGCAGCAAGATTGATTTATTTAATTATTTTACAAACTCTTTTATAGACTTTTTTCTTCTTAGTCTAATTGGACAAAGGACCAGCCACCCCTTGGGGGTGATTGGCTAAAATCCTAAAACATCCATTGTCAAAATATTTTTCTACTATACCATAAACAAGACTTTTCAAGGTTGCAGGTGTCTTGGTTGTTTACATTCCCTGCTACCTCTTCTGTGAGAGAGAAAATCTCTCACGGACTTAGAAAATAGCAAGAAAATCCTCGCTAACAGCATTTTTGTACCTACAGAGTGTGGCCAGCAGGACCAGGCAGGGACTGTCCCTCTGTTCTCAGCACTGGTGAGGCCACACCCTGAGTCCTGTGTCCAGCTGTGGGCCTGTTACCAAAAATCAGTAAGAATAAAAACTTGTTAACACTAATGTAGACTTAAGAAGCAGGCATTCTTTATTCAGGTGGATGCATGAGGGGATATCTCCTCCAAAATCTCATTCATGCTGAGCACAGAGAAAGCTCCAGTTTATATACTATATTTTACATACATATTGATAGGTTTTCCTAGAAGAAACATAGATATGATACTCTTCTCTCTGAAGCCATTAACATATGTTCCCTCCCCTCTGTGCATGTGTTCTTCTGTCCTGGGGGTCTCTTTGGTGATCCCTGGTGATCGGGGACCCCAAAGTCATACCTGATTGCCTGGTGAACTGGTGAAAGTTGGCACAACTGCACTGGTTGCTTTCCAATTCTTCCTACAGAGTAAGCATTGTGCAGTTTCATAGGTCAATGGTTTTTGACGAATAAGCATTGTATTAACCCACCAGGTGCAAACAATTCATCTGGCAACAGGCCCCTCACTGCAAGGACACTGAGGAGTGAGTCCAGAGAAAGGCAACAGAGCTGATGAAAGGTCTGGAGCTCAGGTCCTATGAGGAGCTGCTAAGCGAGCAGGCTGTAGCCGGGCAGGGGTTGGTCTCTTTCTCCCAGGTAGCAAGTGACAGGATGAGAGCACACAGCCTCAAGCTGTGCCAGGGGACGTTTAGGTTGGACATTAGAAGGAATTTCTTCACAGAAAGGCTGCCTACCGAGGTGGTAAAGTCAGTGTCCCTGGAGGTGTGTAAGGAAACACTGAATGTGGCACTCAGTGCTGTTTTGGTTGACATGGTGGGGTTCGTTTACAGGGTGGCCTCGGTGATCTCAGGGATGTTTTCCAACCCGACTGCTTCCGTGATTCTGTAACAGCGGAGCCATTACAGCGCACACTACACAGACCGCGGTCCTGGCGCGGGGGCACATCGGTACCGGCGGCAGCCCCAGCGGCGCTGCCCGGCTGGGCCGGCAGGACGAGACGGAACCGGGGAAAAGAGGCTTCTTTCACGTCTTGTCTCTACCCGGAACCACCACACAGAGCAGCACCAGGGCCACGCCTGCGCCGCGAGCGGAGCGCGGCAGACGCGGCGGGGCGGGGCGCGGATCGCTCGGCGCGGCCGCCGGCCCGGCCCTCCCCGTGTGTGGGCGGTGGCGGCGGCGATTGGCCAGGTCCGGTTCCGACATGGCGGCCAGCGCGGTGTCCAACCCGTCTCAGCTCCTGCCGCTCGGTAACGATGCGGGGCTGCGGGCGCCCCGACGGGGCCCAGCCCGGGATCCCTCTCCGGGCCGGCAGCGGCGGCTGCGGGCCCTGTGCCGGCGCCTGGCGGGAAGCGCGAGGGCGCGAGCGGCTCGCGTCAGGCGGCGGGGCCCGCGCGCGGCCCGGGGGGATATCGGGGGTCTGGGGCGGGCAGAAAAGGGGGGTGGAGTAGGGGATAGGGTGTGGGGGTGCTGGGGTCTGGGGGGGGCGGCTGAGGTGGGATGTGGGGGTGTGGGAGAGTCTGAGGGAGGCCGGTGGGGGTGGGTGTAAGGAGGTCGGGAGGAGGATGGTTTGTGTGGGAGAATGGAGGGGGAGGGTGTAAGGGTGTATGGGGTGTGTCTCTGTTTCTGTAAAAGGCACGAGAGACTTGTTTTGTAGAACGTATTCTTTTCTGTGTATCTGCAGAACTTGTGGACAAGTGCATAGGCTCACGCATTCACATTGTGATGAAGAGCGACAAAGAAATTGTTGGGACACTTCTAGGATTTGATGATTTTGTCAGTATCCTTTGATGGAACTTTAAGGCTGTATGCTTTATGCTTTGGCCTAATTAATTTATAGCTCTTGAGAGTTTTGAGTTCACTGAATAGAACTTTTTTATATGGATCAGTTGTACTGATATTTTCAATTTTCAGGTAAAATCACATTTTGGAATAAAATGAAAATAGCATTAAATGCTTTTGTTTTAAAAATCTGGGTGTTATTTTCCTTGAGACTGGATTTTCAGATATGGTGTTGGAAGATGTTACAGAATTGTAAGTATTTTTTCTGCCTCTTGTTGCTATTTAGTGTTTGCTTCACTGAGGCAAAAGACTGTGTAAGATCTGCTAGCAAAGTGTTTTTATATTTTTGGAATACTTGCCAGCTGACCAGTTTAACCTTGGACTTAAAACTGTTCAGAAAGTGATCTGTTCAGGACAGCCATGTCATAGAGTAGCTGTTGCATGATTTATGCTTGTGTGGGGATCCTATGTGTAGTCTTAATTTTACATGGTTTGTGTGGCAAGCTTTCCAGTAGTTCATTTGCTTTTACACTTCCTTAAGTCCTAGGCAAAGATTCAACAAGGTAGCAGTCTTAAGCATAAATATTTTTACTTTGTCATGCCATGTTGATATGTCGTATTCAAGAAATTGCCAAGCTTTAGAGGGTGAATACACATTTCCATGTACTGAGTAGAAGAGACCTTTCTAGATACCAGTTAGCTTTCTGTACCGAGGTGGTCCATTTTTCAAGATCATGATGCAGTGTGGCTGGTTTATTTGTTAGTTCCAGCAATGGTCACCTTAATGCAGAGATTTCTGTTGGTTTTGTGGTCAAAACTGGTCCATTGTCCCTGGTTCTGTGTTCTTACTTGCTGTTTCTAATTCTTCTTCAGCGAGATCACACCTGAGGGCAGAAGAATCACAAAGCTGGACCAGATTCTGCTAAATGGGAATAACATAACAATGGTAAGTCATCAAAGGCATGTGTTGGCTTTCTGTACCTGTAAATTGATCAGTGATTGTATTCAGCTACTTTCAGCTGCGCTTTCTGTTACATCAGGAAGTTTCAAGTAGCATCTGGGGCATTTGTATATGTGAATGATACTGGAAAGTTGACCTTTACTGCCTTACTCAGTATATGTTGCATTTTACAAAAGAATAATTAAAAGAGCCCTGTCCTGATTTTTTTTTGGTGAATGTTTTTCTGGTCTTCACGTGTGTGAGGGAGTTCCTGACTTTGTAAGAATCATAAAATCACCAAGGTTGAAAAACATCTCCAAGACCATCAAGTCCAACCTTTGACGAAATACCACCATGCCAACTAAACCATAGCACTAAATGCCATATCCAGGAATTTCTTGAACAGTTCCAGGGATGGTGTCTCCACCAAATGCTGTATCCAGTCATTTCTTGAACAGTTCCAGGGATGGTGTCTCTACCACTTCCCTGGGCAGTCCACTCCAGTTCCTGACTACCCTCTCAGTGAAGAAATGCTTCCAGATGTCCAGGCTGAACCTTCCCTGGCACAGCTTGAAGCCATTTCCTCTTGTCCTATCACTGGTTGCCTGGGAGAAGAGGCCAACCCACACTTCACAGCCTCCATTTAAGTAGTCACAGGCTGGCTCTTCAGTGGCTTTTAACCCCTGAGCGTTTACCTGTCTACAGGCCAAGCACTTCTGCTTTCCTGCATGTACAAATGTGTCTGTAGCAGTTTGGGTGCTTCGTTGAGTCATCTGGCGACTACAGTACCACATGGTGCCCAGAGAGCTGCACCTTTATGCATTCTGCCAAAAAGTCTGGAGGTCTGATGGATTACACCAAATCAGTAGCACTAGGATTTTATCATGTGCTGATATGTACAGATCAGTACTGAAACAGTAATTAAAAGCTGTGATTATGCATCCTTGAGTTGAATTTTGCAACTTCTTAGACACCACAAAAGCAGACCTACAGTGGCTTTTTTCCTTGTCTGCATAGCTGGCCACAAAGCCTGGACTTCCAACACAGGGACATTCCTAATTTTTTGGGAAGAGGAAGGCTCAAGTGGGAAGACTTGAGTTGAAATTGGCTCTGTATGAATGAGGAATTCTCTCCATTTTGTTACTTACCTATCTTGCACCTCTGCATTGTATGTCTGAGCAAGTGCCATCCTGTCTTAATTTCTACACCTTTTTCTGCTTCGGTTTTTGTTCTTCATGTTGAAAGGACAGCATATGTTCTGATTCCTTGTGTGGGGTGAAATTCCTGCCATCCAGTTAAGCTGGTGGTGTGTAGCCCTTGAAGAAGAACCTGGTGAATTTTCAGCAAGACATAGATTATGTTTCTGCGTTAGATCCCGTGTCTCTTTTGGGGAAGTATCTTCCTGAATCAGGAAGTCTATGCTTAAGACTTTTTCTTATTTTGGTCCCAAAACTAGTGAAGCTCTTCTTCTTTAGAAGTGCTCAGCTGCTTATGAAGAAGATATCAGCAAAAGGAATGGTTAAAGTTTTGTTTTTTCCCCCTCGTGTTTTTCCTTTTGTATTTCTTTTTCTGTTCTTCAGTTCTTTGCTTCCCTCACTGTGCTGACTTACTCCCTACTGCCTTTTTGGTTTGTGCATCTCTGGCAATAACTGACTTCCTCTGTTTGGAGAGTCTAAAATTGTAGTCTACCGTGAAGTCTCCATGTCCTAAAATGTTTGTTGTAATGCAAGAGCTGTCATGTATGGGTTTGTAAAACTCAGCTGTATGGTGCTAATGCAAAAATGTCTTACTCTTTTATAGCTGGTTCCTGGAGGAGAAGGACCTGAAGTGTGAAGACATGATACTCATCTATATTTTATATAGATATGCAAAATCTAAATAGAGATCTTGGGGTAGAAGTGTGTTTTGGTGTGGATTGTCTGTTTGCTTTGCTTACACACTTGGCATTTTACAAAAGACAACTCTTAAAGAAAGGTGCTGATGGTAATGTGGACTTTGTAAGTTGAAATCATGACTTTCTTGTAAAGACACATGAACCTCTTCTGAATAAAAGGCTTTTTCTTTCTTAGTTACTGTGTTCTGTTATGTAAGTGTAGAAGTTAGATAGTTTTGTAACTACTCGATGGAGTAGAAAAATGACAAATATGTTTCAGTTGCCATCAGTCTTCAGTTTTTCTACAACTGTTGCATTTGTTTCTGGCCCAAGTCTGTATAATACACAAGTCTTGAGCCAGGATGTCGCTGTCCTTTGACACACAGGTAGGCACTGAGCTGAATGTTCTGTTTAAAGGCTTGTCACTGGAAGCCATGTGGCAGAGTTTTGTAGAGTTCTGAAAGCCCTTCAGACTGGGTGCATCTGTTTGATGCTCAGCAGCCTTTGGTACTGCATTGAGGTTCAGCTCTTGTGGACCATTTTGCTTTGCAGATGTGCTTCCTTACAGCAGAGGACCTGTAATGGCACGTGGCAAGTGAGAACAGACAGACCAGACCTAATTCATGTTCAGGGGCTAAAAATCCCAAAGGCTGGTGTTCAAATCCCACTGATGTCAGTGGTGGCTGCTTTCACCACTCAGTGATGCTATGTATACTCAAAACTGGGAGCTGCCTGGGCCTGCTTGCATGGTTTGGAACACTCATTTTAGAGTAAACAGGAGTTTTTGGCTCCATCTGTTCTCCTGTGATACAAAAGCTTGACAGATACTGCAAGCTACTATTTTAGGACAATTTCTGTAAGGAATTGCTATTTTGTTGTGATGCCATGCTGCCAGTGCAGCTTATGCTTCCATAGTACACCTCTCAGCTGGCTTCTGTGTGTAAATGTCTTTGGAGAGGAACCACACGTGCCTGCTGTCACTGTAGACAAGGAGGGTGCAGCATCGGCTGTCATGGATGGGACGTGCTTTGCCTTCCCATCACCAGAAGAAAGAGTTGAAGAAGGGGGCTTAGGAGCAAGATGCTGCAAGGAAGGTGCTGTACTGGATCTTTCTGCCTTACTTTAATCTGACAGAAAAGCTGCCTTCTGCTGGCTGGATCTGAGCTCACAAAGCAGTGAGAACCTCTTGCTGTAGCCTGTTAAAAGGGAGAGGGAGTCCCTCTCCCAAGGAGCGTGTGCCTTCTGGATCATGTGTTCTGAATAAATGATCTACAGTTGCAATGTTTCAATTGTGTCGTGGCAATCTGTACCGTTTACTCCCTGAACATGTTTTTTTTCCTGTCTCCGTTTCTTCCTCCACCTTTTTTAATACAGATATTAAAAAGATACATTTTTTTAAACTTAGGTTTGATTGAAACATCATCTGTGGGTGTTTGCCTCAAACACTTTCTTTCCTAGAAAAAAGAAAAGTCTTTTCACAAGAAACGAGAACACTTCAAAGATGTGTACTTGGGGCAGCACTTCTCTGTTGGGGTACTGTTGGATAAAGTTACGGTTTTGTTCCAGTGTAGGCGCTTAATTTCTACTTAGTGTTTTGAAAACAGTCATGCTTCTGAGAGAAGAAGAGTAGATCTTGGCTCAAAAGCAACTTTCACTCTGACAGCACAAATCTCTTGTTCTCACAGGATTTTGTTGCCTTGAAAAAAACTAACTTGATACTGCCTCAGTTCCTGCTTGACCAGTTGTGTTCTGTTCCACTCACTCCAGAAGAAGTGCTAGGACTTAATCGTTTAGGAAGACATTTTAATTCCTGATTCACAGGTCTGCAGAGATGCATCTAGAGACAGTCTGTTCGTGCAAACACTGTTAATTCTTTCTAAGATTAAACATTTTTTTCACTGTCAGCTAAGAATACAAAGTATTCCAGGTGGGTCTGGCTTGCTTTTCATTCATTATTCCTCTAGCCTGTTGCCTTGGAAGTGCAACTAATAAGCTTGTCTATTCACCACTTGTAAGTAGTGGTGGTTTTTGTTCTTCCTCCCCTAGAAATCCAAGTGCTTAATTATACTGCACTGTCTTCTTGTGGACACTGGTGTTCTCCAGAATAATATTAGGGTGCCACCACATGTAGGTCATTTAAAATAATAACCTTAGGCTTAAAAGAGATAGAGAACTAAATGAGGCTTTAAGTTTAGAGCAAGGTAGTTGTCAGGTTAAAATAACTTTGCGGTTATGACATGCACAGTGGTGGTTCTATTCAGATTTATGTTTGTTTCACTTTCTGTTTTTCTTTAGGATAGCACTGGTTGCAATGGTCTTTAGTTCTACTATGTGGCTATCCATCTTAGTATGGAAAAGTTCCCTTCTGCCTCCTATTTCAGTAGAATTGCTCATTTTGGTGTGGATGTAAATAGCCTCTGAGTAACCTCACTGAAATTATTAAAAAGACTCCTGTTAGTCCCGGATCACTGATAATTCTTAATACAGTCACTGCTTCCAAAGCATATCATTGTAATCTACCAGTCTCATCAGTAATGTGTCGTTTTGCAGGTGTAACAGTATTTTGGTCAACTGAACTACAGTCAGACACAATGTAAGCAGAGAACACTAGAAGATTTATTACAGGTCCAATGAATCTGAGCTCGAGGCAGTTGATACAAGGAGTCAGCAAATATTTTCAGGAGCTTACTTTGACATTTTCAAACTACCATAATGAACAGGAATCAAAATTCAGCTTTGTTTTGATTGGTGCTGCATTAATGCCAGGCCACACTTTTGCTTTCTGCTGAAACAAAGGATGGATTTGAATTAATCATTTGTCAACAGATTCTACAGCTTAATGTCACTATCATGAGGACACTATGGTTGGTTAATTAAACTGTTAGAAATAATATCAGCTATTCTAAAACAATGCCATTTTATTTCAGAGGTCTTTGCTTACGTTTGTACAATATATTGCATAACGCTCCATTTTCTGCAAAACCTAAAATACATTTCATGGCTTTTTCTATAAGCTTTTATAAGCTCACATTCTCTTGAAGCCTTCTTCTAGAAGTTCAAAATAAGCATTACAAATGAAGTATTTGTTGCTTTAATGGGAAAACAATTACAAGAAAACACAAAATTACTCCTGCTCAATCCATTATGAAGAAACACTTCAAGCAGATTGAATACGATCTTCATATATAAATACTTAATACAGTTTGCTTGCCATTTTCTTTCCTTTTTTTATACTATATTTTATCAAAATTTTAAAATACCTGTTTTTATAGAAAAAATGGCAAAGTACTGTAGTTTCATTCCGATTAATGGGTTCTTAAAACCCAGAGTAACCTTTTTAAATTTAGTTCAAACCTGCAAACATTAGTTAAGTCTTTGTTTGTTTGTTTGTTTTTGCTTGCTTCTTTTAATGGATCTTCATATTTTGTTTTCAGGACTAATTAAAAAGCGTGGCCCTCAACAGCCATTAAGTGCAAAGTGATTTGGCAAGTCCTGCTGTCACCTGCATTCCCCTGGCATTCTATTTGGTGAAGAACTTGACATGGCAGCAGCCCCTGCACAGGAAGAAGAAAACTGTTATGAGCAGTTTTAAATACGCAGTTAAAATGTTTTTCCATTCAGCAAGCAGTGGTATATTGTTGTGATTTGGAATGTTACTCCCCAGTTCAGTGCTCCCACCGGGGCTCTCCAAACCGTGTGCAGTTGTTAACAATCCTCTGTACTGTTCAACTTTCCCAGAGGCTGGTGCATGGTAAGGAGTATGATTTACCTCCTCAATATCATAATCTCTGGCCCAGGTGTCTGTGTGACTACTTTTGAAATTAATTCCATTGTCTGACTCAGCTCTTTCTAGGGTTTCATGTCAGCACAGGGCTTGCTTTTCAAGGCCTAAGATGTTTGGGCAGTGGGGTGAGGCACAGGGTATGTCTCCAGCAATCCAGTGCTTGCTTCTCCTATGGTCAGCACATACTGCTTGCCTTGGTAGGTTTGTGCAGTGTCATCAGCCAGGCCTCCCCATATTTATATTTTGACCATTGTTCCTCATACCACAGAGGCTTGTCTCAGTGTGATTGATTGCAGTGCATGTTTCACAGTTAAGGAAAATCTGGGAAAGAGTGTCCATGGTTAAGTCCACCCCTTGGTATGTTGCTTCTCTTCTCTGATGACCTGAGGTATCATGGGCCCACCGAGCCAGAAATAATTCACCCTTTTTTATTTCCAGTCCAAAACCACCTGAGACACTTCAATCTTGGCAGTCCAATCCAACTGTCCATTATTGTGATGTTTTTCAGTAGCCCAGCTCACAGGTGCATGTGCATCTACATGACGTACTTTTACAGCCAACTTCTCTACCTGGGGAGTGATGTTTTGTCAAACCTCATTAGCCCAGGTGGGTTTACCTTTGTGCTGCCAACTTACCTTTTCCATCAATCCAGCCACCTCCACAGAGCATTTGCTGCTGTTCGGTGGTCAGTGTAGAGGTAGAGCACTGGCCATGTCTCTTGTTCAGTGATATCTAAAGCCATCTGGAAGGCTTTCAGCTCTGCAACCTGACTTGATCCACCTTGTCCTGCAGTAGCTTCTGTGACTCACTGTGTCATACTTCATATAGCATCTTCACATTTTTGATTTATCCCCCTGATATGGCAGGAACTGTTAGTGATGAGGACATGATGCGGTTCTTTTTCTGGTGGCTGATTATATGGTGGGGCCTCCTCAGAACATGTTACCTTTTCCTCCTCTGATGATGATGATGACTGTCCAAAATTTTTGGCTTCCTTGATTTCCAAGATCCCTGGGCAATTGGTATTTCCTATTTGTGCTTGCTGTGTGATCAGCACAACTCACTTACTCCATGTGTCATAAGTGGCATGATGTGTGGCAGGGGCTTTCCCTTTAAACATCCAGCCCAGTGCTGGCAGTCAGGGTACCAGGAGGAGCTGTGTCTCAGTGCCAATCACTTTGGAAGCAGCTCAAACCCCTTCATAAGCTGCCAGGATCTCTTTTCCAGGTGGCATGTAACAGGCCTTAGATCTCTTGTAACTCTGAGTCAGGAACCCCAGTGGTCATCCTGAAGTCTCCCTGGGTACTTTTTCCAGAGACTCCATGAGGGACCATCCTCCCCATCTGGAGTGTAGAGCACATTTTTCACAGGTGCTCCTATCTTGACTGGCCCAAAGGTTACTGCATGAACAATCTCCTATTTAGTTTGTTCAAAAGCCTGTTATTGTTCAGCACCCCACTTGAAATTATTCTTCTTCCATGTCACAGGATGTAGAGAGGGATTATAATCTGACCATAATCTGTAATATACATCCTCCAGAAACCTGCAGTGGCTAGGAAAACCTCTGCTTCCTTCTTGCTGTTTGGTGGGGACATAGCTGCTTGTTTGTTCACCACATCCATTGGAATGTGACAATGTCCCTCATGCCATTTTAGTTCTAAAAGCTAGATTTCCCAGGCAGATCCCTTAAGCTTGCTTTGCTTTATGGCAGGACTGGCCTTCAGCGGGACCTGGATTATCTTCCCCTTTCTCAAAAACTTCGTTTGCTGTGTTGCCCCATGTGATATTATCAAGGTACTACAAGTGTTCTGGGGCCTCACCCTTTCCCATTGCAGTCTGGATCAACCCATAGCAAATGGTGGGGCTGTGTTTCCACCCCTTTGGCAGTCAGTTCCAGGTGTACTGATCGCTCCTCCAGGTGAAAACAAGGTCTGCACTCTGCTGCTGAAGGAATGGAAAAAAATGCATTTGCGATGTCAGTGCTGGTACCACTTTTCTGCCCTGGGCTCCAGTTCGTACTGAAGTTCCAGCATGTCTGGCACAGCAGCAGTCAGTGGTGGTGTGACCTCCTTCAGACCACTGACAGTCTATTGTCAGTCTCCACTCTCCACTGGACTTACACACTGGTCATTTAGGGCTGTTAAAGAGTGAGCGAATCTTGCTGACCACTCCCTGGCTCTCCAGATCTCAAATCATCTCCTGGATGGGGGTCATGGAGTTGTGGTTGGTGCAATATTGCCAACACTGCACTGCTGTAGTAGCCATTGGTACCTGTTGTTCTTTGATCCTCAGCCGTCCCAGAGCAGAGGGGGCAAGATCATCGTTGAGAGAATACCTTTCCCTCACACTTGACAGGAGCTGCCTCCAGAGGCTGAGAGTTTCTGTGCTCTTCCCAATCCCCTTGTCAATGCTCCCAACCCAGGACAGAGATCCCAGATGCTTGGCTTCACTGCCATCCAGTTTCATATCACACGCCACGACATCCCAGAATCTGAGCAGCCAGGTCACCAGGGGCTCTCTTGGCTGGTGTTTGAAATCTATTCCTGTATCTCACAGCTCACCTGGGGATCAGGATCGAGTGATTATCTCTGGCCCTGCCTCTTCCTCTTGTTTTGAGGGCTCTGCTTCCTCTTCATCCCTTGCCAAGTGAACTGACTTCATATTGGATTTCTTTTTCTGTATCGGGGTGACTGCTACCAGCAGGGGTTGTTCCTCTGTTTCAGCAGCAGTGTGAGTGGCTATGGTGCCTGTTGGTCTGCTTTCTTTCTCTCCTCCCTGAAGGTGATGTCTACTGTTGAACAGTGTCCAGTAAACAGCAGCCAGGACAGAACACGTTGCATGAGTTCATGCCTCTCTGGAGCTACCACAGCATTTTTCTGTTTCGTATTTCATCACTTTAACAGGCTCCTGTAGTTGTTCAGGGGTCAGCTGGCAAACCATTGGAGGAGAGAAGTCCTCCAAACACTGGCCTATATCCTCCCACATTTCATGCCACTCATTACTATCCCACTTCAGGGCAAATCTCTGAATAACCTCCCTAGAAATCTTTCTTGACTCTAAATATGGTGTGCACCACACTGAGGAGACCTGGCAGACCTAGCAACAAGAACATGCTTTCCTTAACATCCAAAGGGAATTCAGAATTCTTAAAAGCTGTTGTAATAGGCCTGAAGGAGGAAAAGGGGGTGAAAGGCTGGGGAACATCATCCTCCTCTTTTCCCCCCACAGACTGGATACTTTTAATAACGGACTCCCCAAGGATAGCGCCTTAGGTAAGGGTAGGACAGCAACACTGAATACACATCCCCTACGACCCTTGGTATTATCATGTCATGAGCTGATATCAGACAGTGGAACAGAGCAATCCTGATCCCTCTCCATGCTCTGAAAAAGAGCAACACGATGGGCACATAGTGCATATATGGAAATGTATTGAATTCCTCTGGCCTGGTTTTGGTACTGGGGGTTACAGGGGTGGCTTCTGTGAGAAGCTGCTGGAAGCTTCCTCCCTGTCTGGAAGAGCCAATGCCAGCAGCCTCCAGGACAGATGTGCCACTGGCCAAGGCTGGGCCAATCAGAAATGATGGTAATGTCTCTGTGATAACAGATTTAAGAAAAAGAAAAAAAAGAATTATTGCACAGATGCAACTGTGGCCAGAGAAGAGCAGGAGAATACTTGAGAGGAACAACTCTGCAGACACCAAGGTTAGTGGGGAGGGACGAGGGGGAGTTGAGATCCACCTGCAGTCTGTGGAGGAGAGCTGGGCTCAGGTGAATGCCGTGAAGAGGCTGTGAATTCATGGGAGGCATGTGCTGAAGCAGCCTCCTGACAGGGACCTGAACACCTATGGAGAGAGGAGCCTGTGCTGGAGCAGGTTTCCTGGTAGGACTTGTGACCCTTTGGGGGACCCATGATGGAGCAGCCTGTCCTTGAAGGACTGCACACTGTGGAAGAGTGACCTCTGTTGCAGCAGTTTGTGAAGAACTGTTGCCTATGGGATGGGCTCACATTGGAGAAATTAATGGAGAACTCTCTCCCATGGGAGGGCCCCCATGCAGGAGCAGCAGAGGGCCTCTTCTCCCTGAGCAGTGGCAGAAACACACAAAGAACTGGCTGTCCATCCCCTATCTCCCTGTGACACTGGAGGGGAGGAGGTAGAGCTGGAAAGGAGGGAGAGGTGGGGGGAAGGTGTTCTTGTTTTATTTCTTGTTATCCTTCTCTGATTTTGTTAGTAATAAATTAAAGTAATATCTCTAATTCTAGGTGGTTTTGCCTGTGATGGTTTTTGGTGAGTTGTCTTTCCTGGTCCTTATCTCAGCTCATGGACCCTTTGTTATATTTTCCCTCCCCTGCCCAGCTGCAGAGGGGATGATAGAGAGGCTTTGGTGGGTATCTGGCATCCAGCCAGGTTCAACCCACCACAGGATTACGTAGCACACTCACACGAACAGACCAAGAACCATTGTGACCGGTGGCTCTGTACCTAATACAACAAGTGCTTAGATCAAATCATTTCCAGCTCACCGTGGGCAGATCTGTTATTATCTCAACCCTTCAAACCCTGCACTGGGAGACCAATGAGGCTGTTGTGGTTTAGGAATGGCAATCCCCAATTCAGTGCCCGCACTGAGACTCTACCAAACTACACACCACTCTCTCTTGCTCCCCACTCCCTGCTGCAGCATGCTGGAGAGGAGAATTGGAGGAATGGAAGGTAAAGATCATTGGTTAACATAAGAACAACCTACTTGAAACAGCAATGAGATACAAAACCAAATGATAACAGCAACAATGCTAATGTCAGAGGGTATAAGAAGAGAAACAATTCACGTGGAAATCCCAGATAATACACTATATTAGACAGCTTCCTCTGCCACATTTTCTTGACCAGAAGAACTTCTTCTCTCCAGAACAGAGTCCCTTTTCCCTGCTCCTGGCAGTGATGTGATGTGGTATCAAATAAACTAGCCATGCTTCCTCCTGGCTACTGCAAAAAAAGTAACGCTGTCCTGGTGAAAATGAGGACATACCTAGCAATGAAAAAGAAAAAAAACTCTTTCCCCTACTTTTGGTGTTGTTGCCCCTTGGAGCCCCGGTTGACCAGCCATGAGATCAAGAGTCCCACCAGAGGACACCAGAGCTCATTCCCGATGCACCAACAAGTCAGTTTTCTCTTTCTTTCCTCTGGGAGTCGGCAGAGATAGGACCTTGTCCCAGCACTGAATCTGCACCTGCTCTGGCAACCAAGTAGCAACTGCAGTTCCCATGCAATGGCTGCAGCCATAAAACCTTACTGTATCTGCAGTCTTTCTTCTTGTACTCAGTGAACTCTTAATTGCATACATGAACTAGACATAGAGAAAATGATCCTTCTAACACTCGTAGCAGAAGGCACACTAGAACATTTCCTGCAGCAATACTTGTGGCAGCTTCAGAAAAATGAGACATTCTATTGATTATCTCCCTTACATTCTTGAAATAAATCTCTAATTCTAAGTGGAAAGCACTAAGTAGGTGCACAGGCAATGCTACAGGAGATGTATCCATAGCTTGATGAAAAGTTAGAAGTTATTAATAACCTTTATTTGCTGCTTAGAAAAGTTTATTTTCTGTATATTTTTTCCTGTATAAAGTAGTTCTGCCTTAACAGAATTAACTAGATTGACTGCCTTGTTAATGTTTTTCCCCTTACATCATCACTGGGTATCTGATTCAGACTTTCTGAAGGTCATAAAATAACTGTATCCAGTGTTTTCAGGAAAAAACAAGCATACACACACTCCTAACAGCACTAATATTCCTAAAGATTATTCAACTCTTGTTAAAATCTTAGTAACATGACATGCAATTTAGCCCTCTAAAAGTAGATGTGAGTTCCCAGCACTTACTTTCCTGCTCTTTTTTCTTTAAGCGCTTTCTCCTATCAATGGCAGCCAACTCAGCTTTCAACAACAGGTAACATTTCCGGATTTCCTGCATTTTTGCTTGGAGAACTGTTATGCGCTCAGTGCTACTCAAATTTTGCAAGTCAGCTGCAAGTTAAACAGTTTCTGTTAATTATTGCATTGCAGCATTTCCCATGCCTTCTGAATTTCAGCGAAGGGGGAAGTACTCAAATCTTAGTGATGTGCTTTGATGTAGCAGGCAGCAAAGCTGAGAAACAGCACCTGCTGTTTATTATCACAATCTTGACTGACACAAACACACTGAAATGTCTTCTTACAAGAAATACTAAACAAGTCCGGGTTCATTAAGGCAAAATGGAAGGGGAAGATTCAAAAATCAATGATCTAAGAGGCTGAACAAGAAACAGAGAACGAGGATTAAAACAGCAAGAAATAAAAATATCAAGATTTATGACAAAATTAAGCAAACTGAGGATAGAATGGTTTTAGAGGAAAATCCCCTCAGAACTAGAATATTCCAAAAGCCTTCTTATAGTATATGTCAAGACCACAAGAGGCATGTTTCAAAGAAGATACTTACACACTTGAAAACTCCATTTGCAACTTTTGGGCGAATGATTATCGTGTTCTTTTAGATCAGACTCCCTCTCTCCACTTTGGCCACATTTTCCTGTGAGAAGGTAGATTGTTAAAAAAACAAAGCAACCTTCCCACCCAACCCAAAGCTTACCAGGAGCTGTCTCACTCTAACATGACAGAATCCATCCTGGTGTAGCAGCTTAGCACACAGCTCTCTGCACCACTGGTGCCCAGGTACAGGACCACAAACCAGGTCTGTAATGGGGCCCCTCTAATTCTGGCATGCTGGGAAAGGAAAACCTTGCACTGGAAACACTGGCCAGTTAGTTGTTGTGCACATAGATTCAGATCTGTTCTGTGGATTTATGGGAACCAAAGTCCTACAGACCTAGAAGGCTGATAAAAGTAGCAGACTGTGGCTCCACAATCCATCCCAAAAACTGGCAAGTATATTACTGAAAGCATGTGCACATGAACATAAGGAGGCAGGGTAGGGACACACTTCCTGGAAGGAGATTCTTGAATACAATCCAGCTGCTCAAGGTTTGTATAGCCACAGTCCACTCTACTCTCCAACTGGATCATGACAGCAGTGCACTTATTGCTTTAGAATCACAGCCATAAATAAATTGCCTGCATCAGAAAATAAGGCAAAGAGGCACTGTAATGTGTTCATGTAGGTGCCAAAATTGTCCACATCTCTAGTTATGGAGCTATACTTCTTTTAAAAGACTTTGCAAGACTGATTATTACATCCTAGCTCCTCTTGACCTTTTTTAATATTCAATTCAAGCAAATGACATGGTACTTCCACACATTTCATTTCACACTGATCTGCTGTACTTACTACTTTTATTCTTCTTTTTGATGTTCACAGAGGTTTTGAGGCTCGTTTTCTGCTTTTTTGAGGAGCTGTCTCTTCCCTGAGCATCTTGAATTTTTTTTTGGTCTCTGAACACTATAAAGGAGGGAAAAAAAAAAACCAAAAGTAGAAAGAAATAGAAATAACAACAAAAACAAAAAAGCTTGCAGTTCTCTGTGTTTTTCTCAAAGTATATGCACCTGAGATTAACAAAGCAATAGAGGTATATTTATTGAAGGCTCCCTATTGACCTCTCCCAAACTCTTGCCTTTGTTCAGTGAAACACATTTTGTTGCATTCTTTTGAAACAACACTTCCAGATGAATGATGGTAGTAACAGATCTTAAGGGCATTTTGAGGAACTCCAGTTGTTAACTGGAAACCTTTGCAATGAAAAAACCAATTCTGTCATGGCAGGATTATAGTCGCACTCATATGTTCTTCCTTAGTGTTAAAAAATTTTTAGGCACTAAAACAGAGTGAAAGCAGCTGTACTTTTGATGGAACTGCAAAAGAGACAGTCACTTTCACCAAAAATCTTTTGGATCCAGCCTTGCCAGCAGTTAAAAAGCAGGCAGCAGTACACTGACATCATGTGCACAACTGTTGGCTGTGTTTATTATCCTCTGTTCTCTGGTAGTCTGAGGATGAATCTCGAAATCACATCTGAATATGAAACCCAGCTAAGAAGGTCAATGTTTGACATCAATTTGACTTCCATTTTTCAGAACATTAATTTCACAAGGAGCAAGTTTGAAATGGTTGCCCAAACATGCAATAACTGGCACTTTCTCTCCCAAGTTAAACAGCTTACAGAGAATCAAGCTTTATGCAAGAAACAGCATCTTCTCCTTTTAAGCAGGGCACTCAAAATGCTTTAGTCTTGTTACAATAAATATTCTTCACATGATGTATTACACCTTGTTCTGGGTTTTTCTTGTCAGGTCCAATATAAACAGCATTCTTATATACTTTTTTCCTCATTGAAACCATCACAATTCCTAACAAAAGGCCAAGAAACTTCCTGGCAGTTGTATTTTCATTCACTAGATGACTGCACCATTCCCACACATTTGAAGCAGACAGTAAGCTACTATTTCCTACAAAAATTCACTTCCCAGCAGCAAAACTATAAGAGAATGAAGATACATCCACTGTGGTAAAATGACAGCTGCTTAGATTGAAGACAGCTCTTTTTACCCTTTCCTTTATCATTTTCAGCATTCTCTGGCTCTGATTGATTACCGCTACTGGAGCTGACACTGGCATCAAAACCTTTTGAAGAAATATTTCTCTCAGACTGGAGATCTTGCAGCTGTCCTGTAGCATTCTGTGCCTCTGTTGTGCCATCCGTTTCACTTGTAATGCTTCGTATCTCTTCCTGATTTGGTGGCAGACTCCCAGAGACCGTGACAGTGGACTGATGGTTACTGTACTCTGCTACAGCTACAGTGGAAGGTGACTCAGGAGTTGGAGGAGGATTTAACATTGAAAACTCTTTTTCCTTCTCTCTGTCAGTTTTATTCTAGGTGAAAGAACAGATGAAAAACTCTTCTCATTTGAGCAATTAGAAGATTGTAATCTTAAAATGATGCAGACCTTACAATTATCTTAAACTTTCGATGTGTGGAGAAAAGCTCTCCTCTTTATTTAAAAGACAAGTACCTTCTTGCAGTCCATGCTGAGACCTTTCTACTGAAGACAGGAACTTTGTCAACACCAAAACAAATGTGGAAGCAGACACAGCCCTTGCTGGAGAAGCAGTGGGGCCACAGGGTGACAGGTACAGCACAGCAGCCGTTGGGCAGTTGGGCAGTTTGTGGCGGTTGGGCAGTTCCTTGGCACAGGGGTTCCAGAGGTTCCACCATGATGCAGGGGAAGGAGGGAGAGTGATGCCTGAAAACTAGGCAAGAAAACAGTACTCCACAGTATAGGGCCTATAGAGCAGATATTTTTTTATTGGATGCTGGGAGTGAAGTGGATGGCCCCACCACAAACTCACTCATCCATTCTTCGCACAGTACCAGCTTTTATACTTTTTTACTTAATGTGCACATTATATGTTCCTAACCTTCATATTGCAACATATTTTCTAATCACATGATTATGTCAGCCCTTGTAGCACATGTGTGGTTTCTGCACAAGGTGGTCATCAGCCTCCCAGTGGTCATTTTTCATGAAGGCTCATAAGTCTTCTTGGGGCTTGAATTTTTCCCATTTTCTGCTCATGCTCTATAAGATTGTCTGCTCAAACAGCCAGGGGTCAGCTTTTTGCAGTTAGCCTATTCTGCTATATGTGGTGATTTCTAAAATGTGCTTCATTCACATACCCTGTTACAAAGGAACTACTTCTTTCTGCATAGCTACAGCTTTTTGCATAGCTCAAACATTATCTCATTGGCTTCACATCAGAAGGTGGGGCAGCAGGAGCACTGACTCCTGTGGCAGAAAGAAATTCTTCCTTGCAGCCCACCGCCTGAGGAACCTAACCTATGCCTAAATATCGGTCTAAAAAAAAAAGAATTGTGAAGGAAATGCTCTGAAATAAAATGATAGAGATACACAGACTAGTCCTGTTTGCTCTTCAGAATCGGCAGAGGGAGCTCCCAAATTTCACCCCATCAAACTGGCTTCCAACACTTATGACATGGATTCTTCTCATTTGTTTTCTATGAAGTCATATGCAAATTTAATACTAAAAAAGAAGTAAAAACCCCAAAATCTTTATGGGAAAAGTCTTCATTTTTAAAAGGCTGGGAAGTAGACTGTCTAGTCTAAAGGGACATCCACAACTGTCCTGTCAAGTATTCATATACCAATCAAAAGAAGCAGAATGGGGAGTACTTAAGAATGTATTAAGCCAAAGTTGGGGGTAACAAGAGCAAAAAAGGAGAGAAACTACCTTTATTTTCTTTCGTTCTTAATTTTTGGTACTTTCCTGTTCCGGTTTGGCCAAATTTAGAAATGTATCCTCAGAGAGAAGGCGCAACCACCCCTCCCACACCAGGTTCGGGAAAAAATAAATTTTCCTCGAAGGAAAGTGAAGAAGATAAAACTATTTATTTAACAAACACACTGGAAAGGAAAATAATGCTAAATAATAAAATCTTTCACTGTGGAGGAAAAAAACCTGGGAAAGCATTCGAGTCCTCCCTTTGGTCTCCTCGGAGCTAGGGCTTGGCCCAGGGCCAGGCCCTCTGTGCCCGGTGGAAAGTCCTCCCGATGTGCTCTGATGTTACAGCAATCAAGCAGTCCAGTAGAAAAGGGAGAAAATCCGAAATTCCAGAGAAGGAAAAGTTCAACTCTCAGTCTCTCTCTCCAGAGAACAAGAAACTGGAAAAACTGGCCAAAAGCTGACTGGAAAGCAGCCAGCTGGGTGCTTCCTCGCTCCCCTGCCACATCCGGGGAAAAACAAACCTGCTATCTTTATGTGACCTTGAACAAGCTGCAAACTGCTTTGAAAAAGTTTTGCTCAGTTTTTCCCTTCCCCTCTCAGGCTCAGTTTAGAGGCATAGAAAGGCACAAAAATTAATTTCTGGGCATAGGCAGCAATATGGGATACACATCATAAGGTCACCCCAAGACATTTCCTTAGGTCTGCCTTTATCCATTCATCACACCTAAACACAAATATAAATTGTACACATTTATGGTTTTTAGCAGCAAATTACAACATTTGTAAGAGAAATTACTGGGAAAAAAAGAAAATCAGGAGCCATATAAAATTGAATTGGAATTTGAATAAAGAAGTCATTTGTGTACTTTTCAATCTGCTAAGTTTCAGCTAAGGTTCAATTCTCCAGGTATTGGAACACAGAGGATGAAGGCTTTTTTACACTGACAAGTAAGCAAAACGTGCTGTTTTTCCAGTCAGCACTGAACAGTAGGGCACAGGTAAAACACACCACCCAAATGAAAATTCTGTATGGATCTCTAGTAGGTTTACTTCCTATATATACTCTAAAAATTTAACAATACAATAAATTCTTACAACTAGATAAAATGTGACCAGGATAAATACTTCTGAGCCTGAGTGTCTTCAAAGTGGGTATTTGAAGTGACTAACACTTTGGAGTCACTAACTTTCAAGTTACTGATTTTGCACTAAGATTTTCAATTCTTTTTCAGTTCAAGGTTTCCATTTTTTATCAGAAGGATGCAAAGCAAACACTACTCTCTAAGCACCAAGATATTAACAACAGGCATTTTATATCTAAGGCTGGACCTGTTCAATCCAAAACCAAAGAGGTACATTCTCAGAGATTGCCTTGTAGATCCTCCACAGAATTCCTAGAGGGAAAACAAGGAATAAAGAGTGTTTTTCCAGCTGCTAGATTTATACCAGCAAAGGTATCGCTTTCTCAGGAAGAAAAATGACCTCAAGGAAGTAGCAAGCCTTGGCAAATTCACTGGAAAGTTCCAGTACTCCTCTGTGCAGCTCGTAACATGAAAGGATCAAATGATTTTTTTTTTTGCTGTAGTCAAAGAAAGGAGGAGAGTTAGTGTCATACCCAAATACTGGAATATTAGGTGAGTGTCACTATTGTACCGAGAATGGCAAGAAGAACGACACAGAATTCAAGTCCAGGGTAAAATGGGATTATTTAATTAATTATAAACTTGTTTATATAAGGTGGTTTGCAAGAATGGCATGACATTATTGGTCTCTTGATCAACCACGTACCAGTAGGATTGGCTGAGACTCTACAACACCCATTTCAAAATAACTTTCCAATGTACCATAACAAAACTGGAAAACAAGTTCACAGGTGCAAGATAAAGTCTTGATTTACAAAAACCTCAAACTGTTTTCAGCTAGCTTGCATGAGAAAGGAAAACTTCACAGGATGCTGCAGAAAGCTGGAAAATTTCTCTGCTTCTAGCTTTTTAGTATCTACAGATAAGGGCTCCATTTTTAAATTTAATTTATTTTTGAATAATTTCCCGTCTTCCCCCTCTCCCCACCCCAACATACACTACTCTTCAAAACTTGAAATTTCATCATACGTGTTCCTTTTTTTTCAGTGGCTGACTGTAAAGTACAAAACTTGTATATTGGTATACCTTCAACAAACTGAGACAGAAACCAGCACTTGGACATGCAGCTTTCTGAAGGGAAGAAAGAAAAGTGCTGACAAGAATAAGTCTAAGTTTTAAATGCCTGAAACACTGAAATATAACATGTTTTGTGATAATGTACCATATGTCACTGTGCTGGTTTGGCCAAATTTAGAAATATATCCTCTGAGAGAAGGCACGTAACCACCCCTCCCCAGCCAGATTCGGGAAAGAATAAATTTTCCTCGAAGGAAAGTGAAGGAGATAAAACTATTTATTTAACAAACACACGGGAAAAGGAAAATAATGCTAAAGCATAAAATCTTTCGCTGTGGAGAAAAAGCCTGGGAAAGTGTTAGAGTCCTCCCTTTGGTCTCCTCGGAGCTGGGGCTTGGCCCAGGGCCAGGCCCTCTGTGCTCGGTAGAAAGTCCTCCCGATGTGTTCTGATATTGAAGCAGTCCAGCAGAAAAAGGGAAAAAATCCGAAATTCCAGGGAAGGAAAAAAATTCAACTCTTAGTCTCCCTTCGGAGAAAAAGAAACTGAAACTGGCCAGAAGCTGACTGGAAAGCAGCAAGCCGGGTGCTTCCTCCCTCCCCTGCTGCAGCTGGAAAAAAAGTCGCTATCTCTGGGTGACCTTGAACAAGCTGCAAACTGCTTTGAAAAAGTTTTGCTCAGTTTTCCCTTCCTCCTCTCAGGCTCAGTTTAGAGACATAGAAAGGCACAAGAATTAATTTCTGGGCATAGGGCAGCGATATGGGATACACATCATAAAGTCACCCCCAAGACAGTCACACAGAGTTAAAACAACCACAAACTCATTAGTATCTTGAATTCATTGCCCACTACGCTTAGAAATTTTGCTTAAGACGCTTCACATCAAAGATCCGGTTCCTGTAGGTCACTGTCGATGTTGATCAAAATCCCACAAAAAATCAATATCAAAACCAGCAATAGTGAGACTTTTCTCCTCGGCTGTGGCTTAGGTGCTCCTGGAAATGACCATGCCTAGACACAAAGATGTGTATTAAAGGTAGGGAAAGAATCATCATGCTTAGCTCTACGTGTGACCTTTGCTAGCAGATCTTACCAGCAGTGAATAAATGACATTTGTCCTGCTCTTAGTCAGAGGCGTGATGGGAATCGAAGTCTAGTTGACAGAAGAAGGTCACAAGAGCCTCAGCCTTTCCAGAAGAGGAAAAACACAAAGTACAGTGAATTTGCCTCAGGTTTACGGTGTTTTTTACAGATCTATAGAGACAGTAATGAAGCTGAAAACATGACAGCCAAGGACAACCAGCAGGTACACTGAAACTGGGTAAAGAAGAAGGAGACTTGCAAATTAACTTAAAAGCATTTTAGAAAGCTTTTCTATTTTTTTCAGTTGCTTCAAGTTTTAAATGGCAAAAATATAGGAGAACTTCAACTTATTTCTATTAATTCTAGAATAAAGACAATCAAAAACATGTACTCCTGTAAATAAAGCACAAGAGGCCATTAGACTAAGAAGAATTGTGTTTAGAAGGTTGAGGCATCCTTAGGGTTAGAGTGTGGAGGGGTGGAAATCGGGCCTGTCTGCCCCACTCAAGGAGCATCCAGTAAATGAGCAGCCCCATCCAGTAAATGAGCAGCCTCTCGCTTCAAGTCTCCCAGCAGATGGAGTCAAAATGGAGCCACAGCTCGGCGGGGAAAGTGCCGGGGCTGTGAGTCACAGGTAGCAGGGGCTCCTCCATGGCGCTGGTTGCTGACAGGCGTGACACATTGTATGTGCGTCCAACACATGGCAAGAGCGGCCTGACCCAGGTGTGAGAAGAGGCTCAGGAGGCAGCAGTGCAGGAACAGGGCTCTGCAGGAGGCCCCGGCAGCTACACACACCCGTGGGGGATGAGGCTGGCCCAGAGGGTCCCCCGGGTGGATCTGGGGTGAAAAGGGAGGAAATGAGGAGCAGGAAGCAAGGGCCAAATATCACTAAAGGAATGCCATTACGTCCCATTGGTGACACAGTGAGAAGAGGGCAGGAATGAACCAGTGATTTCTGATGATCACCCTGACATCTTCAGGACAAGAGGCCTGGAAAGGACTGCACATCTGCCTCCTGGTGCTGTTCTGACTGCGAGCTCGTTACCTGGTGAGCATTACCCAGGAATCTCTCTTGAATGCTCGTGGGTGTTCCCCATTTCAGGTAAGAAAAGCTGCTCACCTCAGCAGGTTCTTTGGGCCTCTGACACCTCAGAAGGCAGTGTCCAGCTTATCTACAGCCTGGCAAGGAAAGGAAACTTCCAACACTCCTCATATTTTAGAGTTTTATTGCCAATCCGGAAGAAATAAAGGGTTGAAACAGAGGGCGTCTGGCTACATCTTCATCTTCCTCATTCTGTCCTCTCAGTGACCTGTTCTGGCTGACAGCTTGTAGCATCTGTGTAGTCCAGTACTGCTGCGTCCCAGCTTTTTCTCTCATAACTTAATGATTAGTATGACAATTAATCCATTTTTAGTTCAAGGACAATATTCAGGTGCGCTAAGTTAAAAATACTCTACTATTAGCTAAACAAACATGTATTAATGAAACATTATATAGTCTATAGTCCATAAAATTCACACCCTAATTTTCTATACCTCATTCAAATTTGAACTTTTCAGATAAAATCAAATACAGGTTTAAAACAAAATGGAAGAGCTGCTCTGGACAACGAGGCCTCGCGCGCACCGGGACAACGTTGCGCTGACAGCACTGTGACGCGGCACGGCTCCCTTGACGTCACAATAGCAGCCGCTCTGGCTCTGTTGGCGTAGCTACGCCCAGCAACCGAACCTTCTGTGCAGCTGACGCCAAAGAAAAGCCTGGGAAGATCTCCTCAGCCGTAAAGCAGGAGAACAAATCCTTACCGTCCATAAGCCAGTGCTCAAGGCATCCCGGGCTAACTCCGAAAACGCACCGATCCAGCAGGCCCCCAAGAAATGCAAGCAAACGTGACTTTTCCTCCCCGAGGCTTTGACTAAAAGCAGGCGTGCTTGTTCCTGCTGGCATCTTTGTTGCTTCTGAAAGCCCTAACCGCTTTGATGACATTCAGGGGACAAAAGAAGCCAAGGAAATCAATTTCCAGGAGTACTGCAGTGCGCAGCTGCTTCTTGAGCACGCAGGTGCATGCTGACCTTTGCTCTGCCTCGGTTTGGAGCCTGACCTCCCTTTCTGGCAGGGAGATGTTGGCTTGTCTCCCGACGCAAAGCTCCTCCCTTCCTGCTTGCTGTTTCTTTGGCACCTTAACGTCGGAGAGCACGCAGAAGAGCTGCGCGGTGATTCTCGGGCTGCCAGAGTTTTGTTGCGTTGGAGCTCTGGCAGCAGCCTGCGGCTACCGCTCTGCAGTGGCCTGCAGGTGCCGAGCCCAAAGAAGGCCCGTTTCAAACAGTCAGAAGCTGCAGCCTCACACATGTTTGCCCAGGCTCCATGCTCCCTGTAAGACATTCCTTGCAGACATTTGGCTAGCCACATCCCAATGCAAATGAGATGCAGTCATTCCCTTCTCTGTCAAAAGCTCCAGTTAAAGCCAGGAGCCAGCTTGAAAGAGGAAAGAAAGTAGTGAGTGGGAGAGGCAAACGAGTGCACGCATCTCCTCTGGAAATCACCTCTGCTTGCCCGTGGAATAATGACTCCGGGCTTAGCTTGCTTTTCTGGTGACTCAGCACAGACACGTGCTCTGCTGGTGGACAACGCAGTGTCTTTGAGGAGCTTCACGCTGGGCTCTCCACACTTTGGATGCTGCGGGTGGCAGTTGAAAATCCATGCAATGGCTGAAAGGCCCAGCTGCAGCTTGGAATTCTGTTGCTGGAAAACTGCAGTCGTATACCAGGATAATTCCCCCAATTGGAAAGCGTCTCATTTTCCCCATCTCCCAGAAGGCTCACATCAACCAGCCAATTGTAGAGCTTACAGAAGGAAGAAGGACACCTTAGCAGGGAAAGCCGAGCGTAGGCCCTCCGACTCCCTTGAGCAGAGCGCTTTGGTGCCCCAAAAGGACACCAGCGAGAGGGAAACGTTTGGGAGACGTGCCGTTTCAGCCCTCCTTGACTCTTCGATGCCACGTGACCGCCAGGAAAGGGGAACAAGCGGGGCCTGGTCCCTCCTCCTGCCCCGCCGTGAGGGGCGGCTGGTGCTGGGGGACGCCAGGGCACGGGGGCGCGGGGGGAGGGGCAGCATCTCCGCAGGGCGGGCGGGGCAGCAGCCGCCACGGGGCGCGTGGGGCGGGACAGGGCCCCTCTGTGAGGGGGGAGAGCTTTGGGCCGCTGGGAAGCAGAGCAAAGCCATGAACGGGACAGCCCGTCCGGAGCGCACGGCTTCGAAGGCGCTGTCCAGCTAAGGCACAGCGTGGCAAGGAAGGGAATCTTGCAGGGCTCTGGAGGTTTTACAGTTTTTATTGGCAGTCCTGCTGAAACCAAGGGCTGAAACCAAGCGTCTTCTGGCTACTTCTTCATCTTCGTCATTCTGTCCTCCTGGTGACTTGTTCAGGCTGGCAGCTCACACCTGGTCCAGTTCTGCTGAGTCCCAGCTTTTTCTCTCATAGCTTAATCATTAGTGTGACGATTCGTCCATTTCTAGTTCAAGGCGAATTCTCAGCTTCCTTACGTCAACGATACTCTACTCTTAGCTAAACAATGCTCTATCAATGAAGCTTTCCTAATGAAAACCAGCTAAGCTAAGAAAATCTCAAAACCATACATTTCCTAACTACGGCATAGCTCATTATAAAACTCAGGGGATGGCCGAATCTTCTCCTAAAACGCGGTGCATCCCCTCTTCACTGCTCTGAGCTGGCGGGGCACCAAGGCCTCCTCAGGCGCAAGCGTCTCCTCCCCACTCTTCCTGCACTTGCTTGGCTGAGATGACCAGAGCAGCCAGGCTGGAGGCAGGATCGCCTGAGGTCACAAACGGATGCTGCCCAAAGGAAAAACCAAACCAAAAAGGAACCGTTACTTCCCAAGGTCACGGCCAACAGGCTCAAGCAGGATTCCTCTGCTACCAGGAAGACGCACAAAGAGGACCGAGGGCACCACCGGCCCCTCCGCCTTCCGGTCCCGGACCTGTCTGGCCCAGGCCCACGTGGCCCACAGCGCTCTTCAGCCCTTCATGCAGGCGTCCACAGCTCGCAGGGCTTTCTGCCGCTTTGCTTTTTCTTACCTTCAGGAGTTCCTGGGCAGACCAGCGCCTGTCCTCGTTTGTCTGCAGGCAGCAGCGGAGAAAGTCGCGCAGGAGAGCCGAGTGGTGCCTGGGGTTCTGCAGTTTTGGGGCCCCGTTCCTTTCTATCAGTTCAAAGACCTACAAGAAATGGAAGAGGACACTCTTCCTGCTCCTTTCCTAGCCACAACAGCTCTCTCCGCACAGACGCGCACTTTTAAGCTGCACCTTACCCTGGGAGGGGGTTCCCTCTGGTAAGGAGCTTCCCCTTCCACCATTTCCAGCCCCACGATCCCCAGTGACCAGATGTCCACTTTGGGGCCATAGGCTTCTCCTCTCACGACTTCCGGCGCCATCCAGCTGGGAGTGCCGACGCTGGAGCTGCACTTGCTGCGCTCAGGGGTGAGCTGAGCACAGAGGCCAAAGTCAGCTGCGGAGAAAAACAAACCCCGTCAAAGCCAGCTACGAGTGGCAAACCCAGCCAAAGAATTGCCCGCTCAAAGCCTGACAAGGCCACGGTGAATCTAGCTGGAAAAGCAGCGGTGCTCTGCTTCCGCGGGGCTGTAGCCAGGGAAATAAGGCATTCGCCACTTCAAAAAGGCCCTCACGTTTTGCGCGCTGGCCGAGCAGCGCTTCTGGGGACCTGGCAGTTACCCCAAAGCAGCCCCAGAGCGCATCCCGGGAACGCTGCGCCGCACCAAGGATACGCACCCAATTTCACAGATCCGTCCGTGCCCACAAGAATGTTGCCGCTTTTGACGTCTCTGTGGATGACTTGGCGGGAATGAAGGAAATGCAGTCCTTGAAGGCACTGAGAGAGGAGAGAGGAGAAAGGGAAGGGTGAATGTTCAGGACCTGATGTCATCCCGCAAGAAAGGAACGGGCTCGACGAGAGCGACAGCTTTCTCTCAGGGAATTGTGAGCCAGGGCGCAGCATCCTAGTGCTGTCAAGAGGAAGAGCTTGCTGCTTCAACGCTCTTACGGGTGTTCCATCTTTCCAAGCAAAGGCACATCTGAGCTTCCAACAGCCCCTCCTCCCTTCGGTACGTAGCGCGTGCCCTTTGGCTGGGGGGCGGCATGGCAAAGATTTTCTTGGTAGCCTTGTGGCAGCAGAGGAGGAAGCAGCACGTTAGACCTGTTCCAGAATCCAACGCCATCTGGGCTGCAATGCTATCCTTTGAAGCTGAGGACATCTCCTTTGCCCTTAGCTTGAAATTCTGCCACCAGCATGCTGGCTTAGAGCAGCAAGGAATGTGGGACACACAGACAGGCTCCGGGCAACCGTCGAGAGGCAAAGCTGGCAAGAGGAAACAAGTGCGACAGAGCGAGCGAGCGAGCGAGCGAGCGAGCACGAGCGCCAGAGCACAACGGCAGTAGGTAAGAGTGCGAGAACAGAGCCTAGGAAGTGCGGGGACACTGGCAGGCAGTTGGCTTCAGATGCTCTTTCTTCTCCGTGTCGTGACAGCAACAAGCAAAGCAAGGCCGTGAGCAAGAAAACTCTGCTGTTCTTAACCAGCAGTTGACAAGGGCCATCCTGCGCAGGCCAGGGGAAGCACAAGCGGCATCCCTCACCTCCCGACAGACGGCGCCTATCTGTCCTTCCTCGAGGTACACTGCCCCGAGTACATCAGACAACGTGCCGCCGTCCATGAACTCCATCGCCAGCCAGAGCTCCCCATCGACCAGGTAGCTGAAAGAAGAAAAGCCCGGCATGGAGAGAGAGGACCTGGGCACAGCCCAGTCACCCGAGGGGCTGACCCAGCTTGTTGGAACTGCTCGCCAAGCTGCATATGCCAGAAGAGGTTATTGCAGACCAAGTGCAACCTCCTCCCACGCACTGGAGGAGAGAAATCCTCAACAGCTCCATTTCCTGCCAGTGACCAAAGGGGTTGGTCACTTTGGGCTTGCAGGATCCTAAAGGAACACTGACATGAGAAGAGCCCCACCTGTCCAAGTAGGTAACAATATTGGGGTTCCTACTGTCCCTCATGACCACGATTTCATTGACAGCCAGCTCCTCGGACATCTCCCCTTGAAGCGCCATTTTCTTGATGGCCACCTAAAAGGACATTGAAGACGGTTGACTTGAGAAGCCGCTCGTCGCACGAGATCCCCAGCAACACGCAGCGAGTGCTTGTGCAATGACGCAGCCAAGCTGTGCCAAAGGGCCTTCTTACTAGGCAGCAGAGCTTAGGAGACGGACCAAAGCCCGTCCCAAATGCTGTCTGCAGGCTGCTGAGCCTAGTCTGTGCTTCAGAGGAACAGCCTCTGCCGCAGAGATGGAGCGGCCACCCAAAGCTCCAGCCGAGGCTCGCAGCCGCGGCCAAAGGCTCCAGAGGTGCAAAATCTGCTGGGGGTGTTGACCCTTTACCTGTTGTCCGGTGCTGGCGTCGAGGGCTTTATAAACAGCTCCAAAACCCCTAGGAAGAAAACGGCAGCAGAAAAAGCCCTTTAGTCCCCGGCACTGAAAGCCAGCCTAGGCAGGAGATCTCCCCAGGGCTGCCTGGAGCATTTGGAAAACGCCTGGTTGCAGCGTCTCCACCGCCAATAGCACAACAGCCCACCAGCCCTCTGCCGTGCAGGGCGCCCAGGAGAAAACTGAGGCCCAACGTGAACACAAAGGGCTGCTACAGATCTCCAAGGCACACGCCCGATTAGTTCCGTTCCCAGCCTAAGGGGGACTCTGTCCGTGTGCGCGCGCGCGCGCGTGTGGAAAAACTGGAGAAGAAGAACTTGGAAAACTCTGCCTTTGAGAAGTGTTATCTGCCAGCTCTCGGGTGACAAGGTGCTCTGTTAGGCTGGCATAACGTGGCAGGGGCGAGAGATCTTCCGGGTCCCGCTCCTTGCCGCAAGCGAGGCAGACATCGCCAGCACCAGGTTGTCTTTGATGATGCCTTGTGACTGCTCTGACTGAGCAGTCCTGACAGGTGGCAGGAAGGTAAAGCTGGAGTCTGACCGTGTTCGCAGCTTGCCTGACTTCACGCTTGACACTAACAGCGGCCAAAGACCGGGCCCACGGTTTTGCATAAGGAGCAGGCGTCAGACTCACCCGCGTCCAAGTTCTTCAAACGCCGAGTATTTCCTCCTCGGCTCGCCCAGACTCACAATGCTCCCTGAAAGACAAAAGCAGTGCAAGGTGCTCCCTTTCAAAGGGAGATGCCGCTCCCCAGACGATCCAAGATGCAGCCCCACTGTCGGGAGCTCTGTGCCCTTTGCAGTCACTTGGCTTCCAGCCGCTGAGAACAGCGAGCGGGAGGGCAATCTTCTCCACCTTTCAGCAGCTGGCCTTTCCAAGAAGGACTTCACGGCTTTCAAGCACAGCAGCTCATGTGATAAGCCAGAACGATGGGCCTTTAAGAACTGGGCCCTCAGAGCGGAGGAAGGGCCTCCGCAGCCTCTGCAGTGGCACCCGCCATCACCGGCAGGGCCACTTAGGAGAACAACAGGCACCGGTGAGCGGAGGAGTGAGAACAGTGGTAAAAACGGCAGCCAGAGAATTAGCTGGGGCCCGAGAGCTCCCTGGGGCCTAGCCAGCCGCTAGGTGCCAGCCTTCTGCTCAACAGAAACAATCTCTGCTTTTGTCTTTGGCACAGAGGGCAGCCCAGGCAAAGGCAAGCCAGCGCCGGCTGCCCTCAGAGGCAGCGGGAACACGCCCAGCGCTCTCTTGCTGCCTCAAAGCACAGCAACAGGCTCTTGTCGGGAGGCCTAAATGCCTCTGTGACACTAAACCCAGGAGGAACTTGTGGCGCAGCCAATACAGAGACACGCAGAAAACACACCGCTCTGGCAGACCAGAAATACACCAGACGTACTCAGTCTCTTCAGGCTCTGCTCCTCTCTCATCTCCAGCTGCTGGGCTGGGCTGCGGGACGAAGTGCTGGCACGTGGGGGAGTGCTGGCTGCTGCAGACCGTGCTGGTGCAGCGGCACGTTGAACGGCAGGGCGCGCGTCAAGAAAGAGCTGGGACAAGAAAGGATTGCTCGTCAGAAAGGCGGCTGGCACAGATCCCCCCGGAGAGCACACGGCAAAAGGAAGGCTGTGAGCCGCCGCCGGGCCTCTTTGGCTGGGGGCTTTTGGATGTCCCCTTCTCAAAGGCAACGGGCAAACCCCAAAGGCTGCTGTGATCCCAGCAGCACATGGCCGGTTTCATGCTACATTTTATCGATTTTCTGCAAGACGACTGCAACAAGGTTGCAAAGATACAGACAGAGATGGGAGCAGGGCCCCAGAGCCTTGTTGCTTTCCTCCTGCTGTGTTCCCCTGGGCAATGAGGTCACCCTCGAGTGGGCATGGTAGTGTCTGACCAGAAGGCCAGAGTCTACGTTGTGCCTGAAGCTAATTGGTCCCTCCCAGGGGCCAGTGTCTCCTAAGTATCCTGCGAGGCTGTGAACTGCGTCTTTGGACCGCTCTGTGCGCTGAGCCCAGGGAGCCTGCGCCAACACCGTGCACCAAGGGGCTCACTTCTGTGCTGGCAACAATTTAAAGGCACAAGGCTGCCTCTCGTCTGATCCCAAGAGACATTCTCCGGCCCTCTCAGCGTCCCAGCAAAATGGCGCTTAAATTTAAAATTTTAAAATTTAAAAAAGCCCTTTGCCAGGGGTCCCTGGCCTGGCTGAAGCAGCACTACGTCATGGCAGGCACACAGCCCCCAGCATCTTCAGGCACGAGCGGCAAAGGCTGGCTCGTCAGAAACTTGAAGCTCGGCCCTGCACCAAAGGCAGTGCCAACCCCAGGTGCCACTTACTGGCTCTGCACGTTCAGGCCGTGGATGGACAACAGCTGGAGGCTTCTTGTCATTTTGCTCCTCTTCAGCATCTTCCTCAGCAAGAGAGGGAGCCGGAGGAGGTGCTGACCCTGCTGGTGAGCCCTGCAGACAGACAGCAGCGAGAGGGACAGGGAGCAGCCCGTCCTTTAGGAGCTGCTTTCTTGTCAGCTCTGTAAGCTGGTTTCTTTTCACCCAGACTAAGGGGAAATCATAAACTTGGATACAAGTGGGATTCTGAGTCGTGAAATTCACCCTCTTAAGGTGGGCAAATTAGGTGGTGCTCCGTCTTGCTGTGCATTTGATCTTCCACCCTGGCTAGAATCAGCAAGACACCTTTGGCCTGCCACACTTGCCTTTCATCTCTTGAAAGGCTCTTCAATGGAAAATTAGGAAAGAGCCGGTGCTCCCTGCGCTACTGCTGATGCCAACACCGACTTGGGCTTTCTTGCCGCCTCCCAGGCTGGCACTCTACACTCTACCGCAGCAGGCCAAGCTCACAGCTTGCTGCACAATTCTTACACGCCAGCATCGTCACAGGTTCCTTTGCCACTCACCAAAGGACGGGCTGGTCTCCATCCGCGTGTGAGGTGACCTGCAGCGAGCAAGGGAAAAGGAACCAGACGCCGTTAGAGAAGTGCCTGTGCTGGGGAGTCCCACAGGACAAGTCAGTCCCAACAGAGAGCATTTTCCTTTCCCAACATCCCTCCGGGAGCAACACAAGATTTTCCCACGGCAAGCCAGAGAACAACCAAGGACACTCTACTAGGCTCTCTCTACTTTTGTCGCTGAAGAAACAGAAGCACGGTCACAGAAATGCCAGGTGTTCTTTAAGTCAGAGCTTCTGTTCTGCCCAACAGCTCAAGCAGCTTTTTCCTCTTCTCTTTCCTGCAAGCTCTCTTTTCTGGGATCTTTGTTTTGTTTGCTTTGGTTGGTTTTTTTAAATAAATTGCATGCACTAATTCCCATCAATTTGCTGCAAATGATACTCCAGGAAAGCTCCCACAAAGGGCCCCATAGCTGGGGCGGTTCTCTTCTAAAGCAGCCCAGGAACAGCTCCTGGCTTCAGGAGCAAACCCTAACCGGTTAGGAGCTTGCACTTCATGGCCAAGGGAATCGCTCTCGTGGCACACCGTAAAGGGTCACAGCAGAGAGCCAAGGCCTCCAATGGCAGGATTTGGAGCAAAAAATGCTTTCCCTCACTCCCGGGGAATTTTTAGAAGTACTTGTCAGGCTCCCTCCCAGCCTGCAATTTGCAGGTTGTCTCGGTTGAAGCAGCAAGCTGAGGAAACGACGGACTCCAATGCCACGCGCTCTCCCGTGGAGGGAACGCAACCCCCGCAGGTTACGTTGCAAACACTCTCCACCCGCCAGCGAGTGCAGACACCCCCTTTGTAGCTGATGCTGTTGGCAGGAGCTTTAGCAAAGGAGCGGCATCTTAATGGCACCTTTGCTCCCAAATCAGCTTCATCACTACAAACGAGCATCAAGAGCAAAGTGAAGCAAAAGCCGTGTGGTGGCTACCGCCAGGATAAACCTTTACTTACGAGTCAGGTGGGTCAGGAAGTAGCCCGAATATGCCACAGAAAAAAGCGTGCAAACCGCGGCACAGACTTGCCCGATCATTCTAGCAGTGCTGTGCGGGTTTGCACACTGAATGCCACCCGGGGGAAAACACCAAGGCTCCTCTCGGGGTGCAGGCCGTCTGCTGAGAACGCCTCGGTCACGAAGGTCCTCCTGCAGCGAGCAAGCCGAAGAGCTGCTCTGGACAACGAGGCCTCGCGCGCACCGGGACAACGTTGCGCTGACAGCACTGTGACGCGGCACGGCTCCCTTGACGTCACAATAGCAGCCGCTCTGGCTCTGTTGGCGTAGCTACGCCCAGCAACCGAACCTTCTGTGCAGCTGACGCCAAAGAAAAGCCTGGGAAGATCTCCTCAGCCGTAAAGCAGGAGAACAAATCCTTACCGTCCATAAGCCAGTGCTCAAGGCATCCCGGGCTAACTCCGAAAACGCACCGATCCAGCAGGCCCCCAAGAAATGCAAGCAAACGTGACTTTTCCTCCCCGAGGCTTTGACTAAAAGCAGGCGTGCTTGTTCCTGCTGGCATCTTTGTTGCTTCTGAAAGCCCTAACCGCTTTGATGACATTCAGGGGACAAAAGAAGCCAAGGAAATCAATTTCCAGGAGTACTGCAGTGCGCAGCTGCTTCTTGAGCACGCAGGTGCATGCTGACCTTTGCTCTGCCTCGGTTTGGAGCCTGACCTCCCTTTCTGGCAGGGAGATGTTGGCTTGTCTCCCGACGCAAAGCTCCTCCCTTCCTGCTTGCTGTTTCTTTGGCACCTTAACGTCGGAGAGCACGCAGAAGAGCTGCGCGGTGATTCTCGGGCTGCCAGAGTTTTGTTGCGTTGGAGCTCTGGCAGCAGCCTGCGGCTACCGCTCTGCAGTGGCCTGCAGGTGCCGAGCCCAAAGAAGGCCCGTTTCAAACAGTCAGAAGCTGCAGCCTCACACATGTTTGCCCAGGCTCCATGCTCCCTGTAAGACATTCCTTGCAGACATTTGGCTAGCCACATCCCAATGCAAATGAGATGCAGTCATTCCCTTCTCTGTCAAAAGCTCCAGTTAAAGCCAGGAGCCAGCTTGAAAGAGGAAAGAAAGTAGTGAGTGGGAGAGGCAAACGAGTGCACGCATCTCCTCTGGAAATCACCTCTGCTTGCCCGTGGAATAATGACTCCGGGCTTAGCTTGCTTTTCTGGTGACTCAGCACAGACACGTGCTCTGCTGGTGGACAACGCAGTGTCTTTGAGGAGCTTCACGCTGGGCTCTCCACACTTTGGATGCTGCGGGTGGCAGTTGAAAATCCATGCAATGGCTGAAAGGCCCAGCTGCAGCTTGGAATTCTGTTGCTGGAAAACTGCAGTCGTATACCAGGATAATTCCCCCAATTGGAAAGCGTCTCATTTTCCCCATCTCCCAGAAGGCTCACATCAACCAGCCAATTGTAGAGCTTACAGAAGGAAGAAGGACACCTTAGCAGGGAAAGCCGAGCGTAGGCCCTCCGACTCCCTTGAGCAGAGCGCTTTGGTGCCCCAAAAGGACACCAGCGAGAGGGAAACGTTTGGGAGACGTGCCGTTTCAGCCCTCCTTGACTCTTCGATGCCACGTGACCGCCAGGAAAGGGGAACAAGCGGGGCCTGGTCCCTCCTCCTGCCCCGCCGTGAGGGGCGGCTGGTGCTGGGGGACGCCAGGGCACGGGGGCGCGGGGGGAGGGGCAGCATCTCCGCAGGGCGGGCGGGGCAGCAGCCGCCACGGGGCGCGTGGGGCGGGACAGGGCCCCTCTGTGAGGGGGGAGAGCTTTGGGCCGCTGGGAAGCAGAGCAAAGCCATGAACGGGACAGCCCGTCCGGAGCGCACGGCTTCGAAGGCGCTGTCCAGCTAAGGCACAGCGTGGCAAGGAAGGGAATCTTGCAGGGCTCTGGAGGTTTTACAGTTTTTATTGGCAGTCCTGCTGAAACCAAGGGCTGAAACCAAGCGTCTTCTGGCTACTTCTTCATCTTCGTCATTCTGTCCTCCTGGTGACTTGTTCAGGCTGGCAGCTCACACCTGGTCCAGTTCTGCTGAGTCCCAGCTTTTTCTCTCATAGCTTAATCATTAGTGTGACGATTCGTCCATTTCTAGTTCAAGGCGAATTCTCAGCTTCCTTACGTCAACGATACTCTACTCTTAGCTAAACAATGCTCTATCAATGAAGCTTTCCTAATGAAAACCAGCTAAGCTAAGAAAATCTCAAAACCATACATTTCCTAACTACGGCATAGCTCATTATAAAACTCAGGGGATGGCCGAATCTTCTCCTAAAACGCGGTGCATCCCCTCTTCACTGCTCTGAGCTGGCGGGGCACCAAGGCCTCCTCAGGCGCAAGCGTCTCCTCCCCACTCTTCCTGCACTTGCTTGGCTGAGATGACCAGAGCAGCCAGGCTGGAGGCAGGATCGCCTGAGGTCACAAACGGATGCTGCCCAAAGGAAAAACCAAACCAAAAAGGAACCGTTACTTCCCAAGGTCACGGCCAACAGGCTCAAGCAGGATTCCTCTGCTACCAGGAAGACGCACAAAGAGGACCGAGGGCACCACCGGCCCCTCCGCCTTCCGGTCCCGGACCTGTCTGGCCCAGGCCCACGTGGCCCACAGCGCTCTTCAGCCCTTCATGCAGGCGTCCACAGCTCGCAGGGCTTTCTGCCGCTTTGCTTTTTCTTACCTTCAGGAGTTCCTGGGCAGACCAGCGCCTGTCCTCGTTTGTCTGCAGGCAGCAGCGGAGAAAGTCGCGCAGGAGAGCCGAGTGGTGCCTGGGGTTCTGCAGTTTTGGGGCCCCGTTCCTTTCTATCAGTTCAAAGACCTACAAGAAATGGAAGAGGACACTCTTCCTGCTCCTTTCCTAGCCACAACAGCTCTCTCCGCACAGACGCGCACTTTTAAGCTGCACCTTACCCTGGGAGGGGGTTCCCTCTGGTAAGGAGCTTCCCCTTCCACCATTTCCAGCCCCACGATCCCCAGTGACCAGATGTCCACTTTGGGGCCATAGGCTTCTCCTCTCACGACTTCCGGCGCCATCCAGCTGGGAGTGCCGACGCTGGAGCTGCACTTGCTGCGCTCAGGGGTGAGCTGAGCACAGAGGCCAAAGTCAGCTGCGGAGAAAAACAAACCCCGTCAAAGCCAGCTACGAGTGGCAAACCCAGCCAAAGAATTGCCCGCTCAAAGCCTGACAAGGCCACGGTGAATCTAGCTGGAAAAGCAGCGGTGCTCTGCTTCCGCGGGGCTGTAGCCAGGGAAATAAGGCATTGGCCACTTCAAAAAGGCCCTCACGTTTTGCGCGCTGGCCGAGCAGCGCTTCTGGGGACCTGGCAGTTACCCCAAAGCAGCCCCAGAGCGCATCCCGGGAACGCTGCGCCGCACCAAGGATACGCACCCAATTTCACAGATCCGTCCGTGCCCACAAGAATGTTGCCGCTTTTGACGTCTCTGTGGATGACTTGGCGGGAATGAAGGAAATGCAGTCCTTGAAGGCACTGAGAGAGGAGAGAGGAGAAAGGGAAGGGTGAATGTTCAGGACCTGATGTCATCCCGCAAGAAAGGAACGGGCTCGACGAGAGCGACAGCTTTCTCTCAGGGAATTGTGAGCCAGGGCGCAGCATCCTAGTGCTGTCAAGAGGAAGAGCTTGCTGCTTCAACGCTCTTACGGGTGTTCCATCTTTCCAAGCAAAGGCACATCTGAGCTTCCAACAGCCCCTCCTCCCTTCGGTACGTAGCGCGTGCCCTTTGGCTGGGGGGCGGCATGGCAAAGATTTTCTTGGTAGCCTTGTGGCAGCAGAGGAGGAAGCAGCACGTTAGACCTGTTCCAGAATCCAACGCCATCTGGGCTGCAATGCTATCCTTTGAAGCTGAGGACATCTCCTTTGCCCTTAGCTTGAAATTCTGCCACCAGCATGCTGGCTTAGAGCGGCAAGGAATGCGGGACACACAGACAGGCTCCGGGCAACCGTCGAGAGGCAAAGCTGGCAAGAGGAAACAAGTGCGACAGAGCGAGCGAGCGAGCGAGCGAGCACGAGCGCCAGAGCACAACGGCAGTAGGTAAGAGTGCGAGAACAGAGCCTAGGAAGTGCGGGGACACTGGCAGGCAGTTGGCTTCAGATGCTCTTTCTTCTCCGTGTCGTGACAGCAACAAGCAAAGCAAGGCCGTGAGCAAGAAAACTCTGCTGTTCTTAACCAGCAGTTGACAAGGGCCATCCTGCGCAGGCCAGGGGAAGCACAAGCGGCATCCCTCACCTCCCGACAGACGGCGCCTATCTGTCCTTCCTCGAGGTACACTGCCCCGAGTACATCAGACAACGTGCCGCCGTCCATGAACTCCATCGCCAGCCAGAGCTCCCCATCGACCAGGTAGCTGAAAGAAGAAAAGCCCGGCATGGAGAGAGAGGACCTGGGCACAGCCCAGTCACCCGAGGGGCTGACCCAGCTTGTTGGAACTGCTCGCCAAGCTGCATATGCCAGAAGAGGTTATTGCAGACCAAGTGCAACCTCCTCCCACGCACTGGAGGAGAGAAATCCTCAACAGCTCCATTTCCTGCCAGTGACCAAAGGGGTTGGTCACTTTGGGCTTGCAGGATCCTAAAGGAACACTGACATGAGAAGAGCCCCACCTGTCCAAGTAGGTAACAATATTGGGGTTCCTACTGTCCCTCATGACCACGATTTCATTGACAGCCAGCTCCTCGGACATCTCCCCTTGAAGCGCCATTTTCTTGATGGCCACCTAAAAGGACATTGAAGACGGTTGACTTGAGAAGCCGCTCGTCGCACGAGATCCCCAGCAACACGCAGCGAGTGCTTGTGCAATGACGCAGCCAAGCTGTGCCAAAGGGCCTTCTTACTAGGCAGCAGAGCTTAGGAGACGGACCAAAGCCCGTCCCAAATGCTGTCTGCAGGCTGCTGAGCCTAGTCTGTGCTTCAGAGGAACAGCCTCTGCCGCAGAGATGGAGCGGCCACCCAAAGCTCCAGCCGAGGCTCGCAGCCGCGGCCAAAGGCTCCAGAGGTGCAAAATCTGCTGGGGGTGTTGACCCTTTACCTGTTGTCCGGTGCTGGCGTCGAGGGCTTTATAAACAGCTCCAAAACCCCTAGGAAGAAAACGGCAGCAGAAAAAGCCCTTTAGTCCCCGGCACTGAAAGCCAGCCTAGGCAGGAGATCTCCCCAGGGCTGCCTGGAGCATTTGGAAAACGCCTGGTTGCAGCGTCTCCACCGCCAATAGCACAACAGCCCACCAGCCCTCTGCCGTGCAGGGCGCCCAGGAGAAAACTGAGGCCCAACGTGAACACAAAGGGCTGCTACAGATCTCCAAGGCACACGCCCGATTAGTTCCGTTCCCAGCCTAAGGGGGACTCTGTCCGTGTGCGCGCGCGCGCGCGTGTGGAAAAACTGGAGAAGAAGAACTTGGAAAACTCTGCCTTTGAGAAGTGTTATCTGCCAGCTCTCGGGTGACAAGGTGCTCTGTTAGGCTGGCATAACGTGGCAGGGGCGAGAGATCTTCCGGGTCCCGCTCCTTGCCGCAAGCGAGGCAGACATCGCCAGCACCAGGTTGTCTTTGATGATGCCTTGTGACTGCTCTGACTGAGCAGTCCTGACAGGTGGCAGGAAGGTAAAGCTGGAGTCTGACCGTGTTCGCAGCTTGCCTGACTTCACGCTTGACACTAACAGCGGCCAAAGACCGGGCCCACGGTTTTGCATAAGGAGCAGGCGTCAGACTCACCCGCGTCCAAGTTCTTCAAACGCCGAGTATTTCCTCCTCGGCTCGCCCAGACTCACAATGCTCCCTGAAAGACAAAAGCAGTGCAAGGTGCTCCCTTTCAAAGGGAGATGCCGCTCCCCAGACGATCCAAGATGCAGCCCCACTGTCGGGAGCTCTGTGCCCTTTGCAGTCACTTGGCTTCCAGCCGCTGAGAACAGCGAGCGGGAGGGCAATCTTCTCCACCTTTCAGCAGCTGGCCTTTCCAAGAAGGACTTCACGGCTTTCAAGCACAGCAGCTCATGTGATAAGCCAGAACGATGGGCCTTTAAGAACTGGGCCCTCAGAGCGGAGGAAGGGCCTCCGCAGCCTCTGCAGTGGCACCCGCCATCACCGGCAGGGCCACTTAGGAGAACAACAGGCACCGGTGAGCGGAGGAGTGAGAACAGTGGTAAAAACGGCAGCCAGAGAATTAGCTGGGGCCCGAGAGCTCCCTGGGGCCTAGCCAGCCGCTAGGTGCCAGCCTTCTGCTCAACAGAAACAATCTCTGCTTTTGTCTTTGGCACAGAGGGCAGCCCAGGCAAAGGCAAGCCAGCGCCGGCTGCCCTCAGAGGCAGCGGGAACACGCCCAGCGCTCTCTTGCTGCCTCAAAGCACAGCAACAGGCTCTTGTCGGGAGGCCTAAATGCCTCTGTGACACTAAACCCAGGAGGAACTTGTGGCGCAGCCAATACAGAGACACGCAGAAAACACACCGCTCTGGCAGACCAGAAATACACCAGACGTACTCAGTCTCTTCAGGCTCTGCTCCTCTCTCATCTCCAGCTGCTGGGCTGGGCTGCGGGACGAAGTGCTGGCACGTGGGGGAGTGCTGGCTGCTGCAGACCGTGCTGGTGCAGCGGCACGTTGAACGGCAGGGCGCGCGTCAAGAAAGAGCTGGGACAAGAAAGGATTGCTCGTCAGAAAGGCGGCTGGCACAGATCCCCCCGGAGAGCACACGGCAAAAGGAAGGCTGTGAGCCGCCGCCGGGCCTCTTTGGCTGGGGGCTTTTGGATGTCCCCTTCTCAAAGGCAACGGGCAAACCCCAAAGGCTGCTGTGATCCCAGCAGCACATGGCCGGTTTCATGCTACATTTTATCGATTTTCTGCAAGACGACTGCAACAAGGTTGCAAAGATACAGACAGAGATGGGAGCAGGGCCCCAGAGCCTTGTTGCTTTCCTCCTGCTGTGTTCCCCTGGGCAATGAGGTCACCCTCGAGTGGGCATGGTAGTGTCTGACCAGAAGGCCAGAGTCTACGTTGTGCCTGAAGCTAATTGGTCCCTCCCAGGGGCCAGTGTCTCCTAAGTATCCTGCGAGGCTGTGAACTGCGTCTTTGGACCGCTCTGTGCGCTGAGCCCAGGGAGCCTGCGCCAACACCGTGCACCAAGGGGCTCACTTCTGTGCTGGCAACAATTTAAAGGCACAAGGCTGCCTCTCGTCTGATCCCAAGAGACATTCTCCGGCCCTCTCAGCGTCCCAGCAAAATGGCGCTTAAATTTAAAATTTTAAAATTTAAAAAAGCCCTTTGCCAGGGGTCCCTGGCCTGGCTGAAGCAGCACTACGTCATGGCAGGCACACAGCCCCCAGCATCTTCAGGCACGAGCGGCAAAGGCTGGCTCGTCAGAAACTTGAAGCTCGGCCCTGCACCAAAGGCAGTGCCAACCCCAGGTGCCACTTACTGGCTCTGCACGTTCAGGCCGTGGATGGACAACAGCTGGAGGCTTCTTGTCATTTTGCTCCTCTTCAGCATCTTCCTCAGCAAGAGAGGGAGCCGGAGGAGGTGCTGACCCTGCTGGTGAGCCCTGCAGACAGACAGCAGCGAGAGGGACAGGGAGCAGCCCGTCCTTTAGGAGCTGCTTTCTTGTCAGCTCTGTAAGCTGGTTTCTTTTCACCCAGACTAAGGGGAAATCATAAACTTGGATACAAGTGGGATTCTGAGTCGTGAAATTCACCCTCTTAAGGTGGGCAAATTAGGTGGTGCTCCGTCTTGCTGTGCATTTGATCTTCCACCCTGGCTAGAATCAGCAAGACACCTTTGGCCTGCCACACTTGCCTTTCATCTCTTGAAAGGCTCTTCAATGGAAAATTAGGAAAGAGCCGGTGCTCCCTGCGCTACTGCTGATGCCAACACCGACTTGGGCTTTCTTGCCGCCTCCCAGGCTGGCACTCTACACTCTACCGCAGCAGGCCAAGCTCACAGCTTGCTGCACAATTCTTACACGCCAGCATCGTCACAGGTTCCTTTGCCACTCACCAAAGGACGGGCTGGTCTCCATCCGCGTGTGAGGTGACCTGCAGCGAGCAAGGGAAAAGGAACCAGACGCCGTTAGAGAAGTGCCTGTGCTGGGGAGTCCCACAGGACAAGTCAGTCCCAACAGAGAGCATTTTCCTTTCCCAACATCCCTCCGGGAGCAACACAAGATTTTCCCACGGCAAGCCAGAGAACAACCAAGGACACTCTACTAGGCTCTCTCTACTTTTGTCGCTGAAGAAACAGAAGCACGGTCACAGAAATGCCAGGTGTTCTTTAAGTCAGAGCTTCTGTTCTGCCCAACAGCTCAAGCAGCTTTTTCCTCTTCTCTTTCCTGCAAGCTCTCTTTTCTGGGATCTTTGTTTTGTTTGCTTTGGTTGGTTTTTTTAAATAAATTGCATGCACTAATTCCCATCAATTTGCTGCAAATGATACTCCAGGAAAGCTCCCACAAAGGGCCCCATAGCTGGGGCGGTTCTCTTCTAAAGCAGCCCAGGAACAGCTCCTGGCTTCAGGAGCAAACCCTAACCGGTTAGGAGCTTGCACTTCATGGCCAAGGGAATCGCTCTCGTGGCACACCGTAAAGGGTCACAGCAGAGAGCCAAGGCCTCCAATGGCAGGATTTGGAGCAAAAAATGCTTTCCCTCACTCCCGGGGAATTTTTAGAAGTACTTGTCAGGCTCCCTCCCAGCCTGCAATTTGCAGGTTGTCTCGGTTGAAGCAGCAAGCTGAGGAAACGACGGACTCCAATGCCACGCGCTCTCCCGTGGAGGGAACGCAACCCCCGCAGGTTACGTTGCAAACACTCTCCACCCGCCAGTGAGTGCAGACACCCCCTTTGTAGCTGATGCTGTTGGCAGGAGCTTTAGCAAAGGAGCGGCATCTTAATGGCACCTTTGCTCCCAAATCAGCTTCATCACTACAAACGAGCATCAAGAGCAAAGTGAAGCAAAAGCCGTGTGGTGGCTACCGCCAGGATAAACCTTTACTTACGAGTCAGGTGGGTCAGGAAGTAGCCCGAATATGCCACAGAAAAAAGCGTGCAAACCGCGGCACAGACTTGCCCGATCATTCTAGCAGTGCTGTGCGGGTTTGCACACTGAATGCCACCCGGGGGAAAACACCAAGGCTCCTCTCGGGGTGCAGGCCGTCTGCTGAGAACGCCTCGGTCACGAAGGTCCTCCTGCAGCGAGCAAGCCGAAGAGCTGCTCTGGACAACGAGGCCTCGCGCGCACCGGGACAACGTTGCGCTGACAGCACTGTGACGCGGCACGGCTCCCTTGACGTCACAATAGCAGCCGCTCTGGCTCTGTTGGCGTAGCTACGCCCAGCAACCGAACCTTCTGTGCAGCTGACGCCAAAGAAAAGCCTGGGAAGATCTCCTCAGCCGTAAAGCAGGAGAACAAATCCTTACCGTCCATAAGCCAGTGCTCAAGGCATCCCGGGCTAACTCCGAAAACGCACCGATCCAGCAGGCCCCCAAGAAATGCAAGCAAACGTGACTTTTCCTCCCCGAGGCTTTGACTAAAAGCAGGCGTGCTTGTTCCTGCTGGCATCTTTGTTGCTTCTGAAAGCCCTAACCGCTTTGATGACATTCAGGGGACAAAAGAAGCCAAGGAAATCAATTTCCAGGAGTACTGCAGTGCGCAGCTGCTTCTTGAGCACGCAGGTGCATGCTGACCTTTGCTCTGCCTCGGTTTGGAGCCTGACCTCCCTTTCTGGCAGGGAGATGTTGGCTTGTCTCCCGACGCAAAGCTCCTCCCTTCCTGCTTGCTGTTTCTTTGGCACCTTAACGTCGGAGAGCACGCAGAAGAGCTGCGCGGTGATTCTCGGGCTGCCAGAGTTTTGTTGCGTTGGAGCTCTGGCAGCAGCCTGCGGCTACCGCTCTGCAGTGGCCTGCAGGTGCCGAGCCCAAAGAAGGCCCGTTTCAAACAGTCAGAAGCTGCAGCCTCACACATGTTTGCCCAGGCTCCATGCTCCCTGTAAGACATTCCTTGCAGACATTTGGCTAGCCACATCCCAATGCAAATGAGATGCAGTCATTCCCTTCTCTGTCAAAAGCTCCAGTTAAAGCCAGGAGCCAGCTTGAAAGAGGAAAGAAAGTAGTGAGTGGGAGAGGCAAACGAGTGCACGCATCTCCTCTGGAAATCACCTCTGCTTGCCCGTGGAATAATGACTCCGGGCTTAGCTTGCTTTTCTGGTGACTCAGCACAGACACGTGCTCTGCTGGTGGACAACGCAGTGTCTTTGAGGAGCTTCACGCTGGGCTCTCCACACTTTGGATGCTGCGGGTGGCAGTTGAAAATCCATGCAATGGCTGAAAGGCCCAGCTGCAGCTTGGAATTCTGTTGCTGGAAAACTGCAGTCGTATACCAGGATAATTCCCCCAATTGGAAAGCGTCTCATTTTCCCCATCTCCCAGAAGGCTCACATCAACCAGCCAATTGTAGAGCTTACAGAAGGAAGAAGGACACCTTAGCAGGGAAAGCCGAGCGTAGGCCCTCCGACTCCCTTGAGCAGAGCGCTTTGGTGCCCCAAAAGGACACCAGCGAGAGGGAAACGTTTGGGAGACGTGCCGTTTCAGCCCTCCTTGACTCTTCGATGCCACGTGACCGCCAGGAAAGGGGAACAAGCGGGGCCTGGTCCCTCCTCCTGCCCCGCCGTGAGGGGCGGCTGGTGCTGGGGGACGCCAGGGCACGGGGGCGCGGGGGGAGGGGCAGCATCTCCGCAGGGCGGGCGGGGCAGCAGCCGCCACGGGGCGCGTGGGGCGGGACAGGGCCCCTCTGTGAGGGGGGAGAGCTTTGGGCCGCTGGGAAGCAGAGCAAAGCCATGAACGGGACAGCCCGTCCGGAGCGCACGGCTTCGAAGGCGCTGTCCAGCTAAGGCACAGCGTGGCAAGGAAGGGAATCTTGCAGGGCTCTGGAGGTTTTACAGTTTTTATTGGCAGTCCTGCTGAAACCAAGGGCTGAAACCAAGCGTCTTCTGGCTACTTCTTCATCTTCGTCATTCTGTCCTCCTGGTGACTTGTTCAGGCTGGCAGCTCACACCTGGTCCAGTTCTGCTGAGTCCCAGCTTTTTCTCTCATAGCTTAATCATTAGTGTGACGATTCGTCCATTTCTAGTTCAAGGCGAATTCTCAGCTTCCTTACGTCAACGATACTCTACTCTTAGCTAAACAATGCTCTATCAATGAAGCTTTCCTAATGAAAACCAGCTAAGCTAAGAAAATCTCAAAACCATACATTTCCTAACTACGGCATAGCTCATTATAAAACTCAGGGGATGGCCGAATCTTCTCCTAAAACGCGGTGCATCCCCTCTTCACTGCTCTGAGCTGGCGGGGCACCAAGGCCTCCTCAGGCGCAAGCGTCTCCTCCCCACTCTTCCTGCACTTGCTTGGCTGAGATGACCAGAGCAGCCAGGCTGGAGGCAGGATCGCCTGAGGTCACAAACGGATGCTGCCCAAAGGAAAAACCAAACCAAAAAGGAACCGTTACTTCCCAAGGTCACGGCCAACAGGCTCAAGCAGGATTCCTCTGCTACCAGGAAGACGCACAAAGAGGACCGAGGGCACCACCGGCCCCTCCGCCTTCCGGTCCCGGACCTGTCTGGCCCAGGCCCACGTGGCCCACAGCGCTCTTCAGCCCTTCATGCAGGCGTCCACAGCTCGCAGGGCTTTCTGCCGCTTTGCTTTTTCTTACCTTCAGGAGTTCCTGGGCAGACCAGCGCCTGTCCTCGTTTGTCTGCAGGCAGCAGCGGAGAAAGTCGCGCAGGAGAGCCGAGTGGTGCCTGGGGTTCTGCAGTTTTGGGGCCCCGTTCCTTTCTATCAGTTCAAAGACCTACAAGAAATGGAAGAGGACACTCTTCCTGCTCCTTTCCTAGCCACAACAGCTCTCTCCGCACAGACGCGCACTTTTAAGCTGCACCTTACCCTGGGAGGGGGTTCCCTCTGGTAAGGAGCTTCCCCTTCCACCATTTCCAGCCCCACGATCCCCAGTGACCAGATGTCCACTTTGGGGCCATAGGCTTCTCCTCTCACGACTTCCGGCGCCATCCAGCTGGGAGTGCCGACGCTGGAGCTGCACTTGCTGCGCTCAGGGGTGAGCTGAGCACAGAGGCCAAAGTCAGCTGCGGAGAAAAACAAACCCCGTCAAAGCCAGCTACGAGTGGCAAACCCAGCCAAAGAATTGCCCGCTCAAAGCCTGACAAGGCCACGGTGAATCTAGCTGGAAAAGCAGCGGTGCTCTGCTTCCGCGGGGCTGTAGCCAGGGAAATAAGGCATTCGCCACTTCAAAAAGGCCCTCACGTTTTGCGCGCTGGCCGAGCAGCGCTTCTGGGGACCTGGCAGTTACCCCAAAGCAGCCCCAGAGCGCATCCCGGGAACGCTGCGCCGCACCAAGGATACGCACCCAATTTCACAGATCCGTCCGTGCCCACAAGAATGTTGCCGCTTTTGACGTCTCTGTGGATGACTTGGCGGGAATGAAGGAAATGCAGTCCTTGAAGGCACTGAGAGAGGAGAGAGGAGAAAGGGAAGGGTGAATGTTCAGGACCTGATGTCATCCCGCAAGAAAGGAACGGGCTCGACGAGAGCGACAGCTTTCTCTCAGGGAATTGTGAGCCAGGGCGCAGCATCCTAGTGCTGTCAAGAGGAAGAGCTTGCTGCTTCAACGCTCTTACGGGTGTTCCATCTTTCCAAGCAAAGGCACATCTGAGCTTCCAACAGCCCCTCCTCCCTTCGGTACGTAGCGCGTGCCCTTTGGCTGGGGGGCGGCATGGCAAAGATTTTCTTGGTAGCCTTGTGGCAGCAGAGGAGGAAGCAGCACGTTAGACCTGTTCCAGAATCCAACGCCATCTGGGCTGCAATGCTATCCTTTGAAGCTGAGGACATCTCCTTTGCCCTTAGCTTGAAATTCTGCCACCAGCATGCTGGCTTAGAGCAGCAAGGAATGTGGGACACACAGACAGGCTCCGGGCAACCGTCGAGAGGCAAAGCTGGCAAGAGGAAACAAGTGCGACAGAGCGAGCGAGCGAGCGAGCGAGCGAGCACGAGCGCCAGAGCACAACGGCAGTAGGTAAGAGTGCGAGAACAGAGCCTAGGAAGTGCGGGGACACTGGCAGGCAGTTGGCTTCAGATGCTCTTTCTTCTCCGTGTCGTGACAGCAACAAGCAAAGCAAGGCCGTGAGCAAGAAAACTCTGCTGTTCTTAACCAGCAGTTGACAAGGGCCATCCTGCGCAGGCCAGGGGAAGCACAAGCGGCATCCCTCACCTCCCGACAGACGGCGCCTATCTGTCCTTCCTCGAGGTACACTGCCCCGAGTACATCAGACAACGTGCCGCCGTCCATGAACTCCATCGCCAGCCAGAGCTCCCCATCGACCAGGTAGCTGAAAGAAGAAAAGCCCGGCATGGAGAGAGAGGACCTGGGCACAGCCCAGTCACCCGAGGGGCTGACCCAGCTTGTTGGAACTGCTCGCCAAGCTGCATATGCCAGAAGAGGTTATTGCAGACCAAGTGCAACCTCCTCCCACGCACTGGAGGAGAGAAATCCTCAACAGCTCCATTTCCTGCCAGTGACCAAAGGGGTTGGTCACTTTGGGCTTGCAGGATCCTAAAGGAACACTGACATGAGAAGAGCCCCACCTGTCCAAGTAGGTAACAATATTGGGGTTCCTACTGTCCCTCATGACCACGATTTCATTGACAGCCAGCTCCTCGGACATCTCCCCTTGAAGCGCCATTTTCTTGATGGCCACCTAAAAGGACATTGAAGACGGTTGACTTGAGAAGCCGCTCGTCGCACGAGATCCCCAGCAACACGCAGCGAGTGCTTGTGCAATGACGCAGCCAAGCTGTGCCAAAGGGCCTTCTTACTAGGCAGCAGAGCTTAGGAGACGGACCAAAGCCCGTCCCAAATGCTGTCTGCAGGCTGCTGAGCCTAGTCTGTGCTTCAGAGGAACAGCCTCTGCCGCAGAGATGGAGCGGCCACCCAAAGCTCCAGCCGAGGCTCGCAGCCGCGGCCAAAGGCTCCAGAGGTGCAAAATCTGCTGGGGGTGTTGACCCTTTACCTGTTGTCCGGTGCTGGCGTCGAGGGCTTTATAAACAGCTCCAAAACCCCTAGGAAGAAAACGGCAGCAGAAAAAGCCCTTTAGTCCCCGGCACTGAAAGCCAGCCTAGGCAGGAGATCTCCCCAGGGCTGCCTGGAGCATTTGGAAAACGCCTGGTTGCAGCGTCTCCACCGCCAATAGCACAACAGCCCACCAGCCCTCTGCCGTGCAGGGCGCCCAGGAGAAAACTGAGGCCCAACGTGAACACAAAGGGCTGCTACAGATCTCCAAGGCACACGCCCGATTAGTTCCGTTCCCAGCCTAAGGGGGACTCTGTCCGTGTGCGCGCGCGCGCGCGTGTGGAAAAACTGGAGAAGAAGAACTTGGAAAACTCTGCCTTTGAGAAGTGTTATCTGCCAGCTCTCGGGTGACAAGGTGCTCTGTTAGGCTGGCATAACGTGGCAGGGGCGAGAGATCTTCCGGGTCCCGCTCCTTGCCGCAAGCGAGGCAGACATCGCCAGCACCAGGTTGTCTTTGATGATGCCTTGTGACTGCTCTGACTGAGCAGTCCTGACAGGTGGCAGGAAGGTAAAGCTGGAGTCTGACCGTGTTCGCAGCTTGCCTGACTTCACGCTTGACACTAACAGCGGCCAAAGACCGGGCCCACGGTTTTGCATAAGGAGCAGGCGTCAGACTCACCCGCGTCCAAGTTCTTCAAACGCCGAGTATTTCCTCCTCGGCTCGCCCAGACTCACAATGCTCCCTGAAAGACAAAAGCAGTGCAAGGTGCTCCCTTTCAAAGGGAGATGCCGCTCCCCAGACGATCCAAGATGCAGCCCCACTGTCGGGAGCTCTGTGCCCTTTGCAGTGACTTGGCTTCCAGCCGCTGAGAACAGCGAGCGGGAGGGCAATCTTCTCCACCTTTCAGCAGCTGGCCTTTCCAAGAAGGACTTCACGGCTTTCAAGCACAGCAGCTCATGTGATAAGCCAGAACGATGGGCCTTTAAGAACTGGGCCCTCAGAGCGGAGGAAGGGCCTCCGCAGCCTCTGCAGTGGCACCCGCCATCACCGGCAGGGCCACTTAGGAGAACAACAGGCACCGGTGAGCGGAGGAGTGAGAACAGTGGTAAAAACGGCAGCCAGAGAATTAGCTGGGGCCCGAGAGCTCCCTGGGGCCTAGCCAGCCGCTAGGTGCCAGCCTTCTGCTCAACAGAAACAATCTCTGCTTTTGTCTTTGGCACAGAGGGCAGCCCAGGCAAAGGCAAGCCAGCGCCGGCTGCCCTCAGAGGCAGCGGGAACACGCCCAGCGCTCTCTTGCTGCCTCAAAGCACAGCAACAGGCTCTTGTCGGGAGGCCTAAATGCCTCTGTGACACTAAACCCAGGAGGAACTTGTGGCGCAGCCAATACAGAGACACGCAGAAAACACACCGCTCTGGCAGACCAGAAATACACCAGACGTACTCAGTCTCTTCAGGCTCTGCTCCTCTCTCATCTCCAGCTGCTGGGCTGGGCTGCGGGACGAAGTGCTGGCACGTGGGGGAGTGCTGGCTGCTGCAGACCGTGCTGGTGCAGCGGCACGTTGAACGGCAGGGCGCGCGTCAAGAAAGAGCTGGGACAAGAAAGGATTGCTCGTCAGAAAGGCGGCTGGCACAGATCCCCCCGGAGAGCACACGGCAAAAGGAAGGCTGTGAGCCGCCGCCGGGCCTCTTTGGCTGGGGGCTTTTGGATGTCCCCTTCTCAAAGGCAACGGGCAAACCCCAAAGGCTGCTGTGATCCCAGCAGCACATGGCCGGTTTCATGCTACATTTTATCGATTTTCTGCAAGACGACTGCAACAAGGTTGCAAAGATACAGACAGAGATGGGAGCAGGGCCCCAGAGCCTTGTTGCTTTCCTCCTGCTGTGTTCCCCTGGGCAATGAGGTCACCCTCGAGTGGGCATGGTAGTGTCTGACCAGAAGGCCAGAGTCTACGTTGTGCCTGAAGCTAATTGGTCCCTCCCAGGGGCCAGTGTCTCCTAAGTATCCTGCGAGGCTGTGAACTGCGTCTTTGGACCGCTCTGTGCGCTGAGCCCAGGGAGCCTGCGCCAACACCGTGCACCAAGGGGCTCACTTCTGTGCTGGCAACAATTTAAAGGCACAAGGCTGCCTCTCGTCTGATCCCAAGAGACATTCTCCGGCCCTCTCAGCGTCCCAGCAAAATGGCGCTTAAATTTAAAATTTTAAAATTTAAAAAAGCCCTTTGCCAGGGGTCCCTGGCCTGGCTGAAGCAGCACTACGTCATGGCAGGCACACAGCCCCCAGCATCTTCAGGCACGAGCGGCAAAGGCTGGCTCGTCAGAAACTTGAAGCTCGGCCCTGCACCAAAGGCAGTGCCAACCCCAGGTGCCACTTACTGGCTCTGCACGTTCAGGCCGTGGATGGACAACAGCTGGAGGCTTCTTGTCATTTTGCTCCTCTTCAGCATCTTCCTCAGCAAGAGAGGGAGCCGGAGGAGGTGCTGACCCTGCTGGTGAGCCCTGCAGACAGACAGCAGCGAGAGGGACAGGGAGCAGCCCGTCCTTTAGGAGCTGCTTTCTTGTCAGCTCTGTAAGCTGGTTTCTTTTCACCCAGACTAAGGGGAAATCATAAACTTGGATACAAGTGGGATTCTGAGTCGTGAAATTCACCCTCTTAAGGTGGGCAAATTAGGTGGTGCTCCGTCTTGCTGTGCATTTGATCTTCCACCCTGGCTAGAATCAGCAAGACACCTTTGGCCTGCCACACTTGCCTTTCATCTCTTGAAAGGCTCTTCAATGGAAAATTAGGAAAGAGCCGGTGCTCCCTGCGCTACTGCTGATGCCAACACCGACTTGGGCTTTCTTGCCGCCTCCCAGGCTGGCACTCTACACTCTACCGCAGCAGGCCAAGCTCACAGCTTGCTGCACAATTCTTACACGCCAGCATCGTCACAGGTTCCTTTGCCACTCACCAAAGGACGGGCTGGTCTCCATCCGCGTGTGAGGTGACCTGCAGCGAGCAAGGGAAAAGGAACCAGACGCCGTTAGAGAAGTGCCTGTGCTGGGGAGTCCCACAGGACAAGTCAGTCCCAACAGAGAGCATTTTCCTTTCCCAACATCCCTCCGGGAGCAACACAAGATTTTCCCACGGCAAGCCAGAGAACAACCAAGGACACTCTACTAGGCTCTCTCTACTTTTGTCGCTGAAGAAACAGAAGCACGGTCACAGAAATGCCAGGTGTTCTTTAAGTCAGAGCTTCTGTTCTGCCCAACAGCTCAAGCAGCTTTTTCCTCTTCTCTTTCCTGCAAGCTCTCTTTTCTGGGATCTTTGTTTTGTTTGCTTTGGTTGGTTTTTTTAAATAAATTGCATGCACTAATTCCCATCAATTTGCTGCAAATGATACTCCAGGAAAGCTCCCACAAAGGGCCCCATAGCTGGGGCGGTTCTCTTCTAAAGCAGCCCAGGAACAGCTCCTGGCTTCAGGAGCAAACCCTAACCGGTTAGGAGCTTGCACTTCATGGCCAAGGGAATCGCTCTCGTGGCACACCGTAAAGGGTCACAGCAGAGAGCCAAGGCCTCCAATGGCAGGATTTCCCTCACTCCCGGGGAATTTTTAGAAGTACTTGTCAGGCTCCCTCCCAGCCTGCAATTTGCAGGTTGTCTCGGTTGAAGCAGCAAGCTGAGGAAACGACGGACTCCAATGCCACGCGCTCTCCCGTGGAGGGAACGCAACCCCCGCAGGTTACGTTGCAAACACTCTCCACCCGCCAGCGAGTGCAGACACCCCCTTTGTAGCTGATGCTGTTGGCAGGAGCTTTAGCAAAGGAGCGGCATCTTAATGGCACCTTTGCTCCCAAATCAGCTTCATCACTACAAACGAGCATCAAGAGCAAAGTGAAGCAAAAGCCGTGTGGTGGCTACCGCCAGGATAAACCTTTACTTACGAGTCAGGTGGGTCAGGAAGTAGCCCGAATATGCCACAGAAAAAAGCGTGCAAACCGCGGCACAGACTTGCCCGATCATTCTAGCAGTGCTGTGCGGGTTTGCACACTGAATGCCACCCGGGGGAAAACACCAAGGCTCCTCTCGGGGTGCAGGCCGTCTGCTGAGAACGCCTCGGTCACGAAGGTCCTCCTGCAGCGAGCAAGCCGAAGAGCTGCTCTGGACAACGAGGCCTCGCGCGCACCGGGACAACGTTGCGCTGACAGCACTGTGACGCGGCACGGCTCCCTTGACGTCACAATAGCAGCCGCTCTGGCTCTGTTGGCGTAGCTACGCCCAGCAACCGAACCTTCTGTGCAGCTGACGCCAAAGAAAAGCCTGGGAAGATCTCCTCAGCCGTAAAGCAGGAGAACAAATCCTTACCGTCCATAAGCCAGTGCTCAAGGCATGCCGGGCTAACTCCGAAAACGCACCGATCCAGCAGGCCCCCAAGAAATGCAAGCAAACGTGACTTTTCCTCCCCGAGGCTTTGACTAAAAGCAGGCGTGCTTGTTCCTGCTGGCATCTTTGTTGCTTCTGAAAGCCCTAACCGCTTTGATGACATTCAGGGGACAAAAGAAGCCAAGGAAATCAATTTCCAGGAGTATTGCAGTGCGCAGCTGCTTCTTGAGCACGCAGGTGCATGCTGACCTTTGCTCTGCCTCGGTTTGGAGCCTGACCTCCCTTTCTGGCAGGGAGATGTTGGCTTGTCTCCCGACGCAAAGCTCCTCCCTTCCTGCTTGCTGTTTCTTTGGCACCTTAACGTCGGAGAGCACGCAGAAGAGCTGCGCGGTGATTCTCGGGCTGCCAGAGTTTTGTTGCGTTGGAGCTCTGGCAGCAGCCTGCGGCTACCGCTCTGCAGTGGCCTGCAGGTGCCGAGCCCAAAGAAGGCCCGTTTCAAACAGTCAGAAGCTGCAGCCTCACACATGTTTGCCCAGGCTCCATGCTCCCTGTAAGACATTCCTTGCAGACATTTGGCTAGCCACATCCCAATGCAAATGAGATGCAGTCATTCCCTTCTCTGTCAAAAGCTCCAGTTAAAGCCAGGAGCCAGCTTGAAAGAGGAAAGAAAGTAGTGAGTGGGAGAGGCAAACGAGTGCACGCATCTCCTCTGGAAATCACCTCTGCTTGCCCGTGGAATAATGACTCCGGGCTTAGCTTGCTTTTCTGGTGACTCAGCACAGACACGTGCTCTGCTGGTGGACAACGCAGTGTCTTTGAGGAGCTTCACGCTGGGCTCTCCACACTTTGGATGCTGCGGGTGGCAGTTGAAAATCCATGCAATGGCTGAAAGGCCCAGCTGCAGCTTGGAATTCTGTTGCTGGAAAACTGCAGTCGTATACCAGGATAATTCCCCCAATTGGAAAGCGTCTCATTTTCCCCATCTCCCAGAAGGCTCACATCAACCAGCCAATTGTAGAGCTTACAGAAGGAAGAAGGACACCTTAGCAGGGAAAGCCGAGCGTAGGCCCTCCGACTCCCTTGAGCAGAGCGCTTTGGTGCCCCAAAAGGACACCAGCGAGAGGGAAACGTTTGGGAGACGTGCCGTTTCAGCCCTCCTTGACTCTTCGATGCCACGTGACCGCCAGGAAAGGGGAACAAGCGGGGCCTGGTCCCTCCTCCTGCCCCGCCGTGAGGGGCGGCTGGTGCTGGGGGACGCCAGGGCATGGGGGCGCGGGGGGAGGGGCAGCATCTCCGCAGGGCGGGCGGGGCAGCAGCCGCCACGGGGCGCGTGGGGCGGGACAGGGCCCCTCTGTGAGGGGGGAGAGCTTTGGGCCGCTGGGAAGCAGAGCAAAGCCATGAACGGGACAGCCCGTCCGGAGCGCACGGCTTCGAAGGCGCTGTCCAGCTAAGGCACAGCGTGGCAAGGAAGGGAATCTTGCAGGGCTCTGGAGGTTTTACAGTTTTTATTGGCAGTCCTGCTGAAACCAAGGGCTGAAACCAAGCGTCTTCTGGCTACTTCTTCATCTTCGTCATTCTGTCCTCCTGGTGACTTGTTCAGGCTGGCAGCTCACACCTGGTCCAGTTCTGCTGAGTCCCAGCTTTTTCTCTCATAGCTTAATCATTAGTGTGACGATTCGTCCATTTCTAGTTCAAGGCGAATTCTCAGCTTCCTTACGTCAACGATACTCTACTCTTAGCTAAACAATGCTCTATCAATGAAGCTTTCCTAACGAAAACCAGCTAAGCTAAGAAAATCTCAAAACCATACATTTCCTAACTACGGCATAGCTCATTATAAAACTCAGGGGATGGCCGAATCTTCTCCTAAAACGCGGTGCATCCCCTCTTCACTGCTCTGAGCTGGCGGGGCACCAAGGCCTCCTCAGGCGCAAGCGTCTCCTCCCCACTCTTCCTGCACTTGCTTGGCTGAGATGACCAGAGCAGCCAGGCTGGAGGCAGGATCGCCTGAGGTCACAAACGGATGCTGCCCAAAGGAAAAACCAAACCAAAAAGGAACCGTTACTTCCCAAGGTCACGGCCAACAGGCTCAAGCAGGATTCCTCTGCTACCAGGAAGACGCACAAAGAGGACCGAGGGCACCACCGGCCCCTCCGCCTTCCGGTCCCGGACCTGTCTGGCCCAGGCCCACGTGGCCCACAGCGCTCTTCAGCCCTTCATGCAGGCGTCCACAGCTCGCAGGGCTTTCTGCCGCTTTGCTTTTTCTTACCTTCAGGAGTTCCTGGGCAGACCAGCGCCTGTCCTCGTTTGTCTGCAGGCAGCAGCGGAGAAAGTCGCGCAGGAGAGCCGAGTGGTGCCTGGGGTTCTGCAGTTTTGGGGCCCCGTTCCTTTCTATCAGTTCAAAGACCTACAAGAAATGGAAGAGGACACTCTTCCTGCTCCTTTCCTAGCCACAACAGCTCTCTCCGCACAGACGCGCACTTTTAAGCTGCACCTTACCCTGGGAGGGGGTTCCCTCTGGTAAGGAGCTTCCCCTTCCACCATTTCCAGCCCCACGATCCCCAGTGACCAGATGTCCACTTTGGGGCCATAGGCTTCTCCTCTCACGACTTCCGGCGCCATCCAGCTGGGAGTGCCGACGCTGGAGCTGCACTTGCTGCGCTCAGGGGTGAGCTGAGCACAGAGGCCAAAGTCAGCTGCGGAGAAAAACAAACCCCGTCAAAGCCAGCTACGAGTGGCAAACCCAGCCAAAGAATTGCCCGCTCAAAGCCTGACAAGGCCACGGTGAATCTAGCTGGAAAAGCAGCGGTGCTCTGCTTCCGCGGGGCTGTAGCCAGGGAAATAAGGCATTGGCCACTTCAAAAAGGCCCTCACGTTTTGCGCGCTGGCCGAGCAGCGCTTCTGGGGACCTGGCAGTTACCCCAAAGCAGCCCCAGAGCGCATCCCGGGAACGCTGCGCCGCACCAAGGATACGCACCCAATTTCACAGATCCGTCCGTGCCCACAAGAATGTTGCCGCTTTTGACGTCTCTGTGGATGACTTGGCGGGAATGAAGGAAATGCAGTCCTTGAAGGCACTGAGAGAGGAGAGAGGAGAAAGGGAAGGGTGAATGTTCAGGACCTGATGTCATCCCGCAAGAAAGGAACGGGCTCGACGAGAGCGACAGCTTTCTCTCAGGGAATTGTGAGCCAGGGCGCAGCATCCTAGTGCTGTCAAGAGGAAGAGCTTGCTGCTTCAACGCTCTTACAGGTGTTCCATCTTTCCAAGCAAAGGCACATCTGAGCTTCCAACAGCCCCTCCTCCCTTCGGTACGTAGCGCGTGCCCTTTGGCTGGGGGGCGGCATGGCAAAGATTTTCTTGGTAGCCTTGTGGCAGCAGAGGAGGAAGCAGCACGTTAGACCTGTTCCAGAATCCAACGCCATCTGGGCTGCAATGCTATCCTTTGAAGCTGAGGACATCTCCTTTGCCCTTAGCTTGAAATTCTGCCACCAGCATGCTGGCTTAGAGCGGCAAGGAATGCGGGACACACAGACAGGCTCCGGGCAACCGTCGAGAGGCAAAGCTGGCAAGAGGAAACAAGTGCGACAGAGCGAGCGAGCGAGCGAGCGAGCGAGCACGAGCGCCAGAGCACAACGGCAGTAGGTAAGAGTGCGAGAACAGAGCCTAGGAAGTGCGGGGACACTGGCAGGCAGTTGGCTTCAGATGCTCTTTCTTCTCCGTGTCGTGACAGCAACAAGCAAAGCAAGGCCGTGAGCAAGAAAACTCTGCTGTTCTTAACCAGCAGTTGACAAGGGCCATCCTGCGCAGGCCAGGGGAAGCACAAGCGGCATCCCTCACCTCCCGACAGACGGCGCCTATCTGTCCTTCCTCGAGGTACACTGCCCCGAGTACATCAGACAACGTGCCGCCGTCCATGAACTCCATCGCCAGCCAGAGCTCCCCATCGACCAGGTAGCTGAAAGAAGAAAAGCCCGGCATGGAGAGAGAGGACCTGGGCACAGCCCAGTCACCCGAGGGGCTGACCCAGCTTGTTGGAACTGCTCGCCAAGCTGCATATGCCAGAAGAGGTTATTGCAGACCAAGTGCAACCTCCTCCCACGCACTGGAGGAGAGAAATCCTCAACAGCTCCATTTCCTGCCAGTGACCAAAGGGGTTGGTCACTTTGGGCTTGCAGGATCCTAAAGGAACACTGACATGAGAAGAGCCCCACCTGTCCAAGTAGGTAACAATATTGGGGTTCCTACTGTCCCTCATGACCACGATTTCATTGACAGCCAGCTCCTCGGACATCTCCCCTTGAAGCGCCATTTTCTTGATGGCCACCTAAAAGGACATTGAAGACGGTTGACTTGAGAAGCCGCTCGTCGCACGAGATCCCCAGCAACACGCAGCGAGTGCTTGTGCAATGACGCAGCCAAGCTGTGCCAAAGGGCCTTCTTACTAGGCAGCAGAGCTTAGGAGACGGACCAAAGCCCGTCCCAAATGCTGTCTGCAGGCTGCTGAGCCTAGTCTGTGCTTCAGAGGAACAGCCTCTGCCGCAGAGATGGAGCGGCCACCCAAAGCTCCAGCCGAGGCTCGCAGCCGCGGCCAAAGGCTCCAGAGGTGCAAAATCTGCTGGGGGTGTTGACCCTTTACCTGTTGTCCGGTGCTGGCGTCGAGGGCTTTATAAACAGCTCCAAAACCCCTAGGAAGAAAACGGCAGCAGAAAAAGCCCTTTAGTCCCCGGCACTGAAAGCCAGCCTAGGCAGGAGATCTCCCCAGGGCTGCCTGGAGCATTTGGAAAACGCCTGGTTGCAGCGTCTCCACCGCCAATAGCACAACAGCCCACCAGCCCTCTGCCGTGCAGGGTGCCCAGGAGAAAACTGAGGCCCAACGTGAACACAAAGGGCTGCTACAGATCTCCAAGGCACACGCCCGATTAGTTCCGTTCCCAGCCTAAGGGGGACTCTGTCCGTGTGCGCGCGCGCGCGCGTGTGGAAAAACTGGAGAAGAAGAACTTGGAAAACTCTGCCTTTGAGAAGTGTTATCTGCCAGCTCTCGGGTGACAAGGTGCTCTGTTAGGCTGGCATAACGTGGCAGGGGCGAGAGATCTTCCGGGTCCCGCTCCTTGCCGCAAGCGAGGCAGACATCGCCAGCACCAGGTTGTCTTTGATGATGCCTTGTGACTGCTCTGACTGAGCAGTCCTGACAGGTGGCAGGAAGGTAAAGCTGGAGTCTGACCGTGTTCGCAGCTTGCCTGACTTCACGCTTGACACTAACAGCGGCCAAAGACCGGGCCCACGGTTTTGCATAAGGAGCAGGCGTCAGACTCACCCGCGTCCAAGTTCTTCAAACGCCGAGTATTTCCTCCTCGGCTCGCCCAGACTCACAATGCTCCCTGAAAGACAAAAGCAGTGCAAGGTGCTCCCTTTCAAAGGGAGATGCCGCTCCCCAGACGATCCAAGATGCAGCCCCACTGTCGGGAGCTCTGTGCCCTTTGCAGTGACTTGGCTTCCAGCCGCTGAGAACAGCGAGCGGGAGGGCAATCTTCTCCACCTTTCAGCAGCTGGCCTTTCCAAGAAGGACTTCACGGCTTTCAAGCACAGCAGCTCATGTGATAAGCCAGAACGATGGGCCTTTAAGAACTGGGCCCTCAGAGCGGAGGAAGGGCCTCCGCAGCCTCTGCAGTGGCACCCGCCATCACCGGCAGGGCCACTTAGGAGAACAACAGGCACCGGTGAGCGGAGGAGTGAGAACAGTGGTAAAAACGGCAGCCAGAGAATTAGCTGGGGCCCGAGAGCTCCCTGGGGCCTAGCCAGCCGCTAGGTGCCAGCCTTCTGCTCAACAGAAACAATCTCTGCTTTTGTCTTTGGCACAGAGGGCAGCCCAGGCAAAGGCAAGCCAGCGCCGGCTGCCCTCAGAGGCAGCGGGAACACGCCCAGCGCTCTCTTGCTGCCTCAAAGCACAGCAACAGGCTCTTGTCGGGAGGCCTAAATGCCTCTGTGACACTAAACCCAGGAGGAACTTGTGGCGCAGCCAATACAGAGACACGCAGAAAACACACCGCTCTGGCAGACCAGAAATACACCAGACGTACTCAGTCTCTTCAGGCTCTGCTCCTCTCTCATCTCCAGCTGCTGGGCTGGGCTGCGGGACGAAGTGCTGGCACGTGGGGGAGTGCTGGCTGCTGCAGACCGTGCTGGTGCAGCGGCACGTTGAACGGCAGGGCGCGCGTCAAGAAAGAGCTGGGACAAGAAAGGATTGCTCGTCAGAAAGGCGGCTGGCACAGATCCCCCCGGAGAGCACACGGCAAAAGGAAGGCTGTGAGCCGCCGCCGGGCCTCTTTGGCTGGGGGCTTTTGGATGTCCCCTTCTCAAAGGCAACGGGCAAACCCCAAAGGCTGCTGTGATCCCAGCAGCACATGGCCGGTTTCATGCTACATTTTATCGATTTTCTGCAAGACGACTGCAACAAGGTTGCAAAGATACAGACAGAGATGGGAGCAGGGCCCCAGAGCCTTGTTGCTTTCCTCCTGCTGTGTTCCCCTGGGCAATGAGGTCACCCTCGAGTGGGCATGGTAGTGTCTGACCAGAAGGCCAGAGTCTACGTTGTGCCTGAAGCTAATTGGTCCCTCCCAGGGGCCAGTGTCTCCTAAGTATCCTGCGAGGCTGTGAACTGCGTCTTTGGACCGCTCTGTGCGCTGAGCCCAGGGAGCCTGCGCCAACACCGTGCACCAAGGGGCTCACTTCTGTGCTGGCAACAATTTAAAGGCACAAGGCTGCCTCTCGTCTGATCCCAAGAGACATTCTCCGGCCCTCTCAGCGTCCCAGCAAAATGGCGCTTAAATTTAAAATTTTAAAATTTAAAAAAGCCCTTTGCCAGGGGTCCCTGGCCTGGCTGAAGCAGCACTACGTCATGGCAGGCACACAGCCCCCAGCATCTTCAGGCACGAGCGGCAAAGGCTGGCTCGTCAGAAACTTGAAGCTCGGCCCTGCACCAAAGGCAGTGCCAACCCCAGGTGCCACTTACTGGCTCTGCACGTTCAGGCCGTGGATGGACAACAGCTGGAGGCTTCTTGTCATTTTGCTCCTCTTCAGCATCTTCCTCAGCAAGAGAGGGAGCCGGAGGAGGTGCTGACCCTGCTGGTGAGCCCTGCAGACAGACAGCAGCGAGAGGGACAGGGAGCAGCCCGTCCTTTAGGAGCTGCTTTCTTGTCAGCTCTGTAAGCTGGTTTCTTTTCACCCAGACTAAGGGGAAATCATAAACTTGGATACAAGTGGGATTCTGAGTCGTGAAATTCACCCTCTTAAGGTGGGCAAATTAGGTGGTGCTCCGTCTTGCTGTGCATTTGATCTTCCACCCTGGCTAGAATCAGCAAGACACCTTTGGCCTGCCACACTTGCCTTTCATCTCTTGAAAGGCTCTTCAATGGAAAATTAGGAAAGAGCCGGTGCTCCCTGCGCTACTGCTGATGCCAACACCGACTTGGGCTTTCTTGCCGCCTCCCAGGCTGGCACTCTACACTCTACCGCAGCAGGCCAAGCTCACAGCTTGCTGCACAATTCTTACACGCCAGCATCGTCACAGGTTCCTTTGCCACTCACCAAAGGACGGGCTGGTCTCCATCCGCGTGTGAGGTGACCTGCAGCGAGCAAGGGAAAAGGAACCAGACGCCGTTAGAGAAGTGCCTGTGCTGGGGAGTCCCACAGGACAAGTCAGTCCCAACAGAGAGCATTTTCCTTTCCCAACATCCCTCCGGGAGCAACACAAGATTTTCCCACGGCAAGCCAGAGAACAACCAAGGACACTCTACTAGGCTCTCTCTACTTTTGTCGCTGAAGAAACAGAAGCACGGTCACAGAAATGCCAGGTGTTCTTTAAGTCAGAGCTTCTGTTCTGCCCAACAGCTCAAGCAGCTTTTTCCTCTTCTCTTTCCTGCAAGCTCTCTTTTCTGGGATCTTTGTTTTGTTTGCTTTGGTTGGTTTTTTTAAATAAATTGCATGCACTAATTCCCATCAATTTGCTGCAAATGATACTCCAGGAAAGCTCCCACAAAGGGCCCCATAGCTGGGGCGGTTCTCTTCTAAAGCAGCCCAGGAACAGCTCCTGGCTTCAGGAGCAAACCCTAACCGGTTAGGAGCTTGCACTTCATGGCCAAGGGAATCGCTCTCGTGGCACACCGTAAAGGGTCACAGCAGAGAGCCAAGGCCTCCAATGGCAGGATTTCCCTCACTCCCGGGGAATTTTTAGAAGTACTTGTCAGGCTCCCTCCCAGCCTGCAATTTGCAGGTTGTCTCGGTTGAAGCAGCAAGCTGAGGAAACGACGGACTCCAATGCCACGCGCTCTCCTGTGGAGGGAACGCAACCCCCGCAGGTTACGTTGCAAACACTCTCCACCCGCCAGCGAGTGCAGACACCCCCTTTGTAGCTGATGCTGTTGGCAGGAGCTTTAGCAAAGGAGCGGCATCTTAATGGCACCTTTGCTCCCAAATCAGCTTCATCACTACAAACGAGCATCAAGAGCAAAGTGAAGCAAAAGCCGTGTGGTGGCTACCGCCAGGATAAACCTTTACTTACGAGTCAGGTGGGTCAGGAAGTAGCCCGAATATGCCACAGAAAAAAGCGTGCAAACCGCGGCACAGACTTGCCCGATCATTCTAGCAGTGCTGTGCGGGTTTGCACACTGAATGCCACCCGGGGGAAAACACCAAGGCTCCTCTCGGGGTGCAGGCCGTCTGCTGAGAACGCCTCGGTCACGAAGGTCCTCCTGCAGCGAGCAAGCCGAAGAGCTGCTCTGGACAACGAGGCCTCGCGCGCACCGGGACAACGTTGCGCTGACAGCACTGTGACGCGGCACGGCTCCCTTGACGTCACAATAGCAGCCGCTCTGGCTCTGTTGGCGTAGCTACGCCCAGCAACCGAACCTTCTGTGCAGCTGACGCCAAAGAAAAGCCTGGGAAGATCTCCTCAGCCGTAAAGCAGGAGAACAAATCCTTACCGTCCATAAGCCAGTGCTCAAGGCATGCCGGGCTAACTCCGAAAACGCACCGATCCAGCAGGCCCCCAAGAAATGCAAGCAAACGTGACTTTTCCTCCCCGAGGCTTTGACTAAAAGCAGGCGTGCTTGTTCCTGCTGGCATCTTTGTTGCTTCTGAAAGCCCTAACCGCTTTGATGACATTCAGGGGACAAAAGAAGCCAAGGAAATCAATTTCCAGGAGTATTGCAGTGCGCAGCTGCTTCTTGAGCACGCAGGTGCATGCTGACCTTTGCTCTGCCTCGGTTTGGAGCCTGACCTCCCTTTCTGGCAGGGAGATGTTGGCTTGTCTCCCGACGCAAAGCTCCTCCCTTCCTGCTTGCTGTTTCTTTGGCACCTTAACGTCGGAGAGCACGCAGAAGAGCTGCGCGGTGATTCTCGGGCTGCCAGAGTTTTGTTGCGTTGGAGCTCTGGCAGCAGCCTGCGGCTACCGCTCTGCAGTGGCCTGCAGGTGCCGAGCCCAAAGAAGGCCCGTTTCAAACAGTCAGAAGCTGCAGCCTCACACATGTTTGCCCAGGCTCCATGCTCCCTGTAAGACATTCCTTGCAGACATTTGGCTAGCCACATCCCAATGCAAATGAGATGCAGTCATTCCCTTCTCTGTCAAAAGCTCCAGTTAAAGCCAGGAGCCAGCTTGAAAGAGGAAAGAAAGTAGTGAGTGGGAGAGGCAAACGAGTGCACGCATCTCCTCTGGAAATCACCTCTGCTTGCCCGTGGAATAATGACTCCGGGCTTAGCTTGCTTTTCTGGTGACTCAGCACAGACACGTGCTCTGCTGGTGGACAACGCAGTGTCTTTGAGGAGCTTCACGCTGGGCTCTTCACACTTTGGATGCTGCGGGTGGCAGTTGAAAATCCATGCAATGGCTGAAAGGCCCAGCTGCAGCTTGGAATTCTGTTGCTGGAAAACTGCAGTCGTATACCAGGATAATTCCCCCAATTGGAAAGCGTCTCATTTTCCCCATCTCCCAGAAGGCTCACATCAACCAGCCAATTGTAGAGCTTACAGAAGGAAGAAGGACACCTTAGCAGGGAAAGCCGAGCGTAGGCCCTCCGACTCCCTTGAGCAGAGCGCTTTGGTGCCCCAAAAGGACACCAGCGAGAGGGAAACGTTTGGGAGACGTGCCGTTTCAGCCCTCCTTGACTCTTCGATGCCACGTGACCGCCAGGAAAGGGGAACAAGCGGGGCCTGGTCCCTCCTCCTGCCCCGCCGTGAGGGGCGGCTGGTGCTGGGGGACGCCAGGGCACGGGGGCGCGGGGGGAGGGGCAGCATCTCCGCAGGGCGGGCGGGGCAGCAGCCGCCACGGGGCGCGTGGGGCGGGACAGGGCCCCTCTGTGAGGGGGGAGAGCTTTGGGCCGCTGGGAAGCAGAGCAAAGCCATGAACGGGACAGCCCGTCCGGAGCGCACGGCTTCGAAGGCGCTGTCCAGCTAAGGCACAGCGTGGCAAGGAAGGGAATCTTGCAGGGCTCTGGAGGTTTTACAGTTTTTATTGGCAGTCCTGCTGAAACCAAGGGCTGAAACCAAGCGTCTTCTGGCTACTTCTTCATCTTCGTCATTCTGTCCTCCTGGTGACTTGTTCAGGCTGACAGCTCACACCTGGTCCAGTTCTGCTGAGTCCCAGCTTTTTCTCTCATAGCTTAATCATTAGTGTGACGATTCGTCCATTTCTAGTTCAAGGCGAATTCTCAGCTTCCTTACGTCAACGATACTCTACTCTTAGCTAAACAATGCTCTATCAATGAAGCTTTCCTAACGAAAACCAGCTAAGCTAAGAAAATCTCAAAACCATACATTTCCTAACTACGGCATAGCTCATTATAAAACTCAGGGGATGGCCGAATCTTCTCCTAAAACGCGGTGCATCCCCTCTTCACTGCTCTGAGCTGGCGGGGCACCAAGGCCTCCTCAGGCGCAAGCGTCTCCTCCCCACTCTTCCTGCACTTGCTTGGCTGAGATGACCAGAGCAGCCAGGCTGGAGGCAGGATCGCCTGAGGTCACAAACGGATGCTGCCCAAAGGAAAAACCAAACCAAAAAGGAACCGTTACTTCCCAAGGTCACGGCCAACAGGCTCAAGCAGGATTCCTCTGCTACCAGGAAGACGCACAAAGAGGACCGAGGGCACCACCGGCCCCTCCGCCTTCCGGTCCCGGACCTGTCTGGCCCAGGCCCACGTGGCCCACAGCGCTCTTCAGCCCTTCATGCAGGCGTCCACAGCTTGCAGGGCTTTCTGCCGCTTTGCTTTTTCTTACCTTCAGGAGTTCCTGGGCAGACCAGCGCCTGTCCTCGTTTGTCTGCAGGCAGCAGCGGAGAAAGTCGCGCAGGAGAGCCGAGTGGTGCCTGGGGTTCTGCAGTTTTGGGGCCCCGTTCCTTTCTATCAGTTCAAAGACCTACAAGAAATGGAAGAGGACACTCTTCCTGCTCCTTTCCTAGCCACAACAGCTCTCTCCGCACAGACGCGCACTTTTAAGCTGCACCTTACCCTGGGAGGGGGTTCCCTCTGGTAAGGAGCTTCCCCTTCCACCATTTCCAGCCCCACGATCCCCAGTGACCAGATGTCCACTTTGGGGCCATAGGCTTCTCCTCTCACGACTTCCGGCGCCATCCAGCTGGGAGTGCCGACGCTGGAGCTGCACTTGCTGCGCTCAGGGGTGAGCTGAGCACAGAGGCCAAAGTCAGCTGCGGAGAAAAACAAACCCCGTCAAAGCCAGCTACGAGTGGCAAACCCAGCCAAAGAATTGCCCGCTCAAAGCCTGACAAGGCCACGGTGAATCTAGCTGGAAAAGCAGCGGTGCTCTGCTTCCGCGGGGCTGTAGCCAGGGAAATAAGGCATTGGCCACTTCAAAAAGGCCCTCACGTTTTGCGCGCTGGCCGAGCAGCGCTTCTGGGGACCTGGCAGTTACCCCAAAGCAGCCCCAGAGCGCATCCCGGGAACGCTGCGCCGCACCAAGGATACGCACCCAATTTCACAGATCCGTCCGTGCCCACAAGAATGTTGCCGCTTTTGACGTCTCTGTGGATGACTTGGCGGGAATGAAGGAAATGCAGTCCTTGAAGGCACTGAGAGAGGAGAGAGGAGAAAGGGAAGGGTGAATGTTCAGGACCTGATGTCATCCCGCAAGAAAGGAACGGGCTCGACGAGAGCGACAGCTTTCTCTCAGGGAATTGTGAGCCAGGGCGCAGCATCCTAGTGCTGTCAAGAGGAAGAGCTTGCTGCTTCAACGCTCTTACGGGTATTCCATCTTTCCAAGCAAAGGCACATCTGAGCTTCCAACAGCCCCTCCTCCCTTCGGTACGTAGCGCGTGCCCTTTGGCTGGGGGGCGGCATGGCAAAGATTTTCTTGGTAGCCTTGTGGCAGCAGAGGAGGAAGCAGCACGTTAGACCTGTTCCAGAATCCAATGCCATCTGGGCTGCAATGCTATCCTTTGAAGCTGAGGACATCTCCTTTGCCCTTAGCTTGAAATTCTGCCACCAGCATGCTGGCTTAGAGCGGCAAGGAATGCGGGACACACAGACAGGCTCCGGGCAACCGTCGAGAGGCAAAGCTGGCAAGAGGAAACAAGTGCGACAGAGCGAGCGAGCGAGCGAGCACGAGCGCCAGAGCACAACGGCAGTAGGTAAGAGTGCGAGAACAGAGCCTAGGAAGTGCGGGGACACTGGCAGGCAGTTGGCTTCAGATGCTCTTTCTTCTCCGTGTCGTGACAGCAACAAGCAAAGCAAGGCCGTGAGCAAGAAAACTCTGCTGTTCTTAACCAGCAGTTGACAAGGGCCATCCTGCGCAGGCCAGGGGAAGCACAAGCGGCATCCCTCACCTCCCGACAGACGGCGCCTATCTGTCCTTCCTCGAGGTACACTGCCCCGAGTACATCAGACAACGTGCCGCCGTCCATGAACTCCATCGCCAGCCAGAGCTCCCCATCGACCAGGTAGCTGAAAGAAGAAAAGCCCGGCATGGAGAGAGAGGACCTGGGCACAGCCCAGTCACCCGAGGGGCTGACCCAGCTTGTTGGAACTGCTCGCCAAGCTGCATATGCCAGAAGAGGTTATTGCAGACCAAGTGCAACCTCCTCCCACGCACTGGAGGAGAGAAATCCTCAACAGCTCCATTTCCTGCCAGTGACCAAAGGGGTTGGTCACTTTGGGCTTGCAGGATCCTAAAGGAACACTGACATGAGAAGAGCCCCACCTGTCCAAGTAGGTAACAATATTGGGGTTCCTACTGTCCCTCATGACCACGATTTCATTGACAGCCAGCTCCTCGGACATCTCCCCTTGAAGCGCCATTTTCTTGATGGCCACCTAAAAGGACATTGAAGACGGTTGACTTGAGAAGCCGCTCGTCGCACGAGATCCCCAGCAACACGCAGCGAGTGCTTGTGCAATGACGCAGCCAAGCTGTGCCAAAGGGCCTTCTTACTAGGCAGCAGAGCTTAGGAGACGGACCAAAGCCCGTCCCAAATGCTGTCTGCAGGCTGCTGAGCCTAGTCTGTGCTTCAGAGGAACAGCCTCTGCCGCAGAGATGGAGCGGCCACCCAAAGCTCCAGCCGAGGCTCGCAGCCGCGGCCAAAGGCTCCAGAGGTGCAAAATCTGCTGGGGGTGTTGACCCTTTACCTGTTGTCCGGTGCTGGCGTCGAGGGCTTTATAAACAGCTCCAAAACCCCTAGGAAGAAAACGGCAGCAGAAAAAGCCCTTTAGTCCCCGGCACTGAAAGCCAGCCTAGGCAGGAGATCTCCCCAGGGCTGCCTGGAGCATTTGGAAAACGCCTGGTTGCAGCGTCTCCACCGCCAATAGCACAACAGCCCACCAGCCCTCTGCCGTGCAGGGCGCCCAGGAGAAAACTGAGGCCCAACGTGAACACAAAGGGCTGCTACAGATCTCCAAGGCACACGCCCGATTAGTTCCGTTCCCAGCCTAAGGGGGACTCTGTCCGTGTGCGCGCGCGCGCGCGTGTGGAAAAACTGGAGAAGAAGAACTTGGAAAACTCTGCCTTTGAGAAGTGTTATCTGCCAGCTCTCGGGTGACAAGGTGCTCTGTTAGGCTGGCATAACGTGGCAGGGGCGAGAGATCTTCCGGGTCCCGCTCCTTGCCGCAAGCGAGGCAGACATCGCCAGCACCAGGTTGTCTTTGATGATGCCTTGTGACTGCTCTGACTGAGCAGTCCTGACAGGTGGCAGGAAGGTAAAGCTGGAGTCTGACCGTGTTCGCAGCTTGCCTGACTTCACGCTTGACACTAACAGCGGCCAAAGACCGGGCCCACGGTTTTGCATAAGGAGCAGGCGTCAGACTCACCCGCGTCCAAGTTCTTCAAACGCCGAGTATTTCCTCCTCGGCTCGCCCAGACTCACAATGCTCCCTGAAAGACAAAAGCAGTGCAAGGTGCTCTCTTTCAAAGGGAGATGCCGCTCCCCAGACGATCCAAGATGCAGCCCCACTGTCGGGAGCTCTGTGCCCTTTGCAGTGACTTGGCTTCCAGCCGCTGAGAACAGCGAGCGGGAGGGCAATCTTCTCCACCTTTCAGCAGCTGGCCTTTCCAAGAAGGACTTCACGGCTTTCAAGCACAGCAGCTCATGTGATAAGCCAGAACGATGGGCCTTTAAGAACTGGGCCCTCAGAGCGGAGGAAGGGCCTCCGCAGCCTCTGCAGTGGCACCCGCCATCACCGGCAGGGCCACTTAGGAGAACAACAGGCACCGGTGAGCGGAGGAGTGAGAACAGTGGTAAAAACGGCAGCCAGAGAATTAGCTGGGGCCCGAGAGCTCCCTGGGGCCTAGCCAGCCGCTAGGTGCCAGCCTTCTGCTCAACAGAAACAATCTCTGCTTTTGTCTTTGGCACAGAGGGCAGCCCAGGCAAAGGCAAGCCAGCGCCGGCTGCCCTCAGAGGCAGCGGGAACACGCCCAGCGCTCTCTTGCTGCCTCAAAGCACAGCAACAGGCTCTTGTCGGGAGGCCTAAATGCCTCTGTGACACTAAACCCAGGAGGAACTTGTGGCGCAGCCAATACAGAGACACGCAGAAAACACACCGCTCTGGCAGACCAGAAATACACCAGACGTACTCAGTCTCTTCAGGCTCTGCTCCTCTCTCATCTCCAGCTGCTGGGCTGGGCTGCGGGACGAAGTGCTGGCACGTGGGGGAGTGCTGGCTGCTGCAGACCGTGCTGGTGCAGCGGCACGTTGAACGGCAGGGCGCGCGTCAAGAAAGAGCTGGGACAAGAAAGGATTGCTCGTCAGAAAGGCGGCTGGCACAGATCCCCCCGGAGAGCACACGGCAAAAGGAAGGCTGTGAGCCGCCGCCGGGCCTCTTTGGCTGGGGGCTTTTGGATGTCCCCTTCTCAAAGGCAACGGGCAAACCCCAAAGGCTGCTGTGATCCCAGCAGCACATGGCCGGTTTCATGCTACATTTTATCGATTTTCTGCAAGACGACTGCAACAAGGTTGCAAAGATACAGACAGAGATGGGAGCAGGGCCCCAGAGCCTTGTTGCTTTCCTCCTGCTGTGTTCCCCTGGGCAATGAGGTCACCCTCGAGTGGGCATGGTAGTGTCTGACCAGAAGGCCAGAGTCTACGTTGTGCCTGAAGCTAATTGGTCCCTCCCAGGGGCCAGTGTCTCCTAAGTATCCTGCGAGGCTGTGAACTGCGTCTTTGGACCGCTCTGTGCGCTGAGCCCAGGGAGCCTGCGCCAACACCGTGCACCAAGGGGCTCACTTCTGTGCTGGCAACAATTTAAAGGCACAAGGCTGCCTCTCGTCTGATCCCAAGAGACATTCTCCGGCCCTCTCAGCGTCCCAGCAAAATGGCGCTTAAATTTAAAATTTTAAAATTTAAAAAAGCCCTTTGCCAGGGGTCCCTGGCCTGGCTGAAGCAGCACTACGTCATGGCAGGCACACAGCCCCCAGCATCTTCAGGCACGAGCGGCAAAGGCTGGCTCGTCAGAAACTTGAAGCTCGGCCCTGCACCAAAGGCAGTGCCAACCCCAGGTGCCACTTACTGGCTCTGCACGTTCAGGCCGTGGATGGACAACAGCTGGAGGCTTCTTGTCATTTTGCTCCTCTTCAGCATCTTCCTCAGCAAGAGAGGGAGCCGGAGGAGGTGCTGACCCTGCTGGTGAGCCCTGCAGACAGACAGCAGCGAGAGGGACAGGGAGCAGCCCGTCCTTTAGGAGCTGCTTTCTTGTCAGCTCTGTAAGCTGGTTTCTTTTCACCCAGACTAAGGGGAAATCATAAACTTGGATACAAGTGGGATTCTGAGTCGTGAAATTCACCCTCTTAAGGTGGGCAAATTAGGTGGTGCTCCGTCTTGCTGTGCATTTGATCTTCCACCCTGGCTAGAATCAGCAAGACACCTTTGGCCTGCCACACTTGCCTTTCATCTCTTGAAAGGCTCTTCAATGGAAAATTAGGAAAGAGCCGGTGCTCCCTGCGCTACTGCTGATGCCAACACCGACTTGGGCTTTCTTGCCGCCTCCCAGGCTGGCACTCTACACTCTACCGCAGCAGGCCAAGCTCACAGCTTGCTGCACAATTCTTACACGCCAGCATCGTCACAGGTTCCTTTGCCACTCACCAAAGGACGGGCTGGTCTCCATCCGCGTGTGAGGTGACCTGCAGCGAGCAAGGGAAAAGGAACCAGACGCCGTTAGAGAAGTGCCTGTGCTGGGGAGTCCCACAGGACAAGTCAGTCCCAACAGAGAGCATTTTCCTTTCCCAACATCCCTCCGGGAGCAACACAAGATTTTCCCACGGCAAGCCAGAGAACAACCAAGGACACTCTACTAGGCTCTCTCTACTTTTGTCGCTGAAGAAACAGAAGCACGGTCACAGAAATGCCAGGTGTTCTTTAAGTCAGAGCTTCTGTTCTGCCCAACAGCTCAAGCAGCTTTTTCCTCTTCTCTTTCCTGCAAGCTCTCTTTTCTGGGATCTTTGTTTTGTTTGCTTTGGTTGGTTTTTTTAAATAAATTGCATGCACTAATTCCCATCAATTTGCTGCAAATGATACTCCAGGAAAGCTCCCACAAAGGGCCCCATAGCTGGGGCGGTTCTCTTCTAAAGCAGCCCAGGAACAGCTCCTGGCTTCAGGAGCAAACCCTAACCGGTTAGGAGCTTGCACTTCATGGCCAAGGGAATCGCTCTCGTGGCACACCGTAAAGGGTCACAGCAGAGAGCCAAGGCCTCCAATGGCAGGATTTCCCTCACTCCCGGGGAATTTTTAGAAGTACTTGTCAGGCTCCCTCCCAGCCTGCAATTTGCAGGTTGTCTCGGTTGAAGCAGCAAGCTGAGGAAACGACGGACTCCAATGCCACGCGCTCTCCTGTGGAGGGAACGCAACCCCCGCAGGTTACGTTGCAAACACTCTCCACCCGCCAGCGAGTGCAGACACCCCCTTTGTAGCTGATGCTGTTGGCAGGAGCTTTAGCAAAGGAGCGGCATCTTAATGGCACCTTTGCTCCCAAATCAGCTTCATCACTACAAACGAGCATCAAGAGCAAAGTGAAGCAAAAGCCGTGTGGTGGCTACCGCCAGGATAAACCTTTACTTACGAGTCAGGTGGGTCAGGAAGTAGCCCGAATATGCCACAGAAAAAAGCGTGCAAACCGCGGCACAGACTTGCCCGATCATTCTAGCAGTGCTGTGCGGGTTTGCACACTGAATGCCACCCGGGGGAAAACACCAAGGCTCCTCTCGGGGTGCAGGCCGTCTGCTGAGAACGCCTCGGTCACGAAGGTCCTCCTGCAGCGAGCAAGCCGAAGAGCTGCTCTGGACAACGAGGCCTCGCGCGCACGGGGACAACGTTGCGCTGACAGCACTGTGACGCGGCACGGCTCCCTTGACGTCACAATAGCAGCCGCTCTGGCTCTGTTGGCGTAGCTACGCCCAGCAACCGAACCTTCTGTGCAGCTGACGCCAAAGAAAAGCCTGGGAAGATCTCCTCAGCCGTAAAGCAGGAGAACAAATCCTTACCGTCCATAAGCCAGTGCTCAAGGCATGCCGGGCTAACTCCGAAAACGCACCGATCCAGCAGGCCCCCAAGAAATGCAAGCAAACGTGACTTTTCCTCCCCGAGGCTTTGACTAAAAGCAGGCGTGCTTGTTCCTGCTGGCATCTTTGTTGCTTCTGAAAGCCCTAACCGCTTTGATGACATTCAGGGGACAAAAGAAGCCAAGGAAATCAATTTCCAGGAGTATTGCAGTGCGCAGCTGCTTCTTGAGCACGCAGGTGCATGCTGACCTTTGCTCTGCCTCGGTTTGGAGCCTGACCTCCCTTTCTGGCAGGGAGATGTTGGCTTGTCTCCCGACGCAAAGCTCCTCCCTTCCTGCTTGCTGTTTCTTTGGCACCTTAACGTCGGAGAGCACGCAGAAGAGCTGCGCGGTGATTCTCGGGCTGCCAGAGTTTTGTTGCGTTGGAGCTCTGGCAGCAGCCTGCGGCTACCGCTCTGCAGTGGCCTGCAGGTGCCGAGCCCAAAGAAGGCCCGTTTCAAACAGTCAGAAGCTGCAGCCTCACACATGTTTGCCCAGGCTCCATGCTCCCTGTAAGACATTCCTTGCAGACATTTGGCTAGCCACATCCCAATGCAAATGAGATGCAGTCATTCCCTTCTCTGTCAAAAGCTCCAGTTAAAGCCAGGAGCCAGCTTGAAAGAGGAAAGAAAGTAGTGAGTGGGAGAGGCAAACGAGTGCACGCATCTCCTCTGGAAATCACCTCTGCTTGCCCGTGGAATAATGACTCCGGGCTTAGCTTGCTTTTCTGGTGACTCAGCACAGACACGTGCTCTGCTGGTGGACAACGCAGTGTCTTTGAGGAGCTTCACGCTGGGCTCTTCACACTTTGGATGCTGCGGGTGGCAGTTGAAAATCCATGCAATGGCTGAAAGGCCCAGCTGCAGCTTGGAATTCTGTTGCTGGAAAACTGCAGTCGTATACCAGGATAATTCCCCCAATTGGAAAGCGTCTCATTTTCCCCATCTCCCAGAAGGCTCACATCAACCAGCCAATTGTAGAGCTTACAGAAGGAAGAAGGACACCTTAGCAGGGAAAGCCGAGCGTAGGCCCTCCGACTCCCTTGAGCAGAGCGCTTTGGTGCCCCAAAAGGACACCAGCGAGAGGGAAACGTTTGGGAGACGTGCCGTTTCAGCCCTCCTTGACTCTTCGATGCCACGTGACCGCCAGGAAAGGGGAACAAGCGGGGCCTGGTCCCTCCTCCTGCCCCGCCGTGAGGGGCGGCTGGTGCTGGGGGACGCCAGGGCACGGGGGCGCGGGGGGAGGGGCAGCATCTCCGCAGGGCGGGCGGGGCAGCAGCCGCCACGGGGCGCGTGGGGCGGGACAGGGCCCCTCTGTGAGGGGGGAGAGCTTTGGGCCGCTGGGAAGCAGAGCAAAGCCATGAACGGGACAGCCCGTCCGGAGCGCACGGCTTCGAAGGCGCTGTCCAGCTAAGGCACAGCGTGGCAAGGAAGGGAATCTTGCAGGGCTCTGGAGGTTTTACAGTTTTTATTGGCAGTCCTGCTGAAACCAAGGGCTGAAACCAAGCGTCTTCTGGCTACTTCTTCATCTTCGTCATTCTGTCCTCCTGGTGACTTGTTCAGGCTGACAGCTCACACCTGGTCCAGTTCTGCTGAGTCCCAGCTTTTTCTCTCATAGCTTAATCATTAGTGTGACGATTCGTCCATTTCTAGTTCAAGGCGAATTCTCAGCTTCCTTACGTCAATGATACTCTACTCTTAGCTAAACAATGCTCTATCAATGAAGCTTTCCTAACGAAAACCAGCTAAGCTAAGAAAATCTCAAAACCATACATTTCCTAACTACGGCATAGCTCATTATAAAACTCAGGGGATGGCCGAATCTTCTCCTAAAACGCGGTGCATCCCCTCTTCACTGCTCTGAGCTGGCGGGGCACCAAGGCCTCCTCAGGCGCAAGCGTCTCCTCCCCACTCTTCCTGCACTTGCTTGGCTGAGATGACCAGAGCAGCCAGGCTGGAGGCAGGATCGCCTGAGGTCACAAACGGATGCTGCCCAAAGGAAAAACCAAACCAAAAAGGAACCGTTACTTCCCAAGGTCACGGCCAACAGGCTCAAGCAGGATTCCTCTGCTACCAGGAAGACGCACAAAGAGGACCGAGGGCACCACCGGCCCCTCCGCCTTCCGGTCCCGGACCTGTCTGGCCCAGGCCCACGTGGCCCACAGCGCTCTTCAGCCCTTCATGCAGGCGTCCACAGCTCGCAGGGCTTTCTGCCGCTTTGCTTTTTCTTACCTTCAGGAGTTCCTGGGCAGACCAGCGCCTGTCCTCGTTTGTCTGCAGGCAGCAGCGGAGAAAGTCGCGCAGGAGAGCCGAGTGGTGCCTGGGGTTCTGCAGTTTTGGGGCCCCGTTCCTTTCTATCAGTTCAAAGACCTACAAGAAATGGAAGAGGACACTCTTCCTGCTCCTTTCCTAGCCACAACAGCTCTCTCCGCACAGACGCGCACTTTTAAGCTGCACCTTACCCTGGGAGGGGGTTCCCTCTGGTAAGGAGCTTCCCCTTCCACCATTTCCAGCCCCACGATCCCCAGTGACCAGATGTCCACTTTGGGGCCATAGGCTTCTCCTCTCACGACTTCCAGCGCCATCCAGCTGGGAGTGCCGACGCTGGAGCTGCACTTGCTGCGCTCAGGGGTGAGCTGAGCACAGAGGCCAAAGTCAGCTGCGGAGAAAAACAAACCCCGTCAAAGCCAGCTACGAGTGGCAAACCCAGCCAAAGAATTGCCCGCTCAAAGCCTGACAAGGCCACGGTGAATCTAGCTGGAAAAGCAGCGGTGCTCTGCTTCCGCGGGGCTGTAGCCAGGGAAATAAGGCATTGGCCACTTCAAAAAGGCCCTCACGTTTTGCGCGCTGGCCGAGCAGCGCTTCTGGGGACCTGGCAGTTACCCCAAAGCAGCCCCAGAGCGCATCCCGGGAACGCTGCGCCGCACCAAGGATACGCACCCAATTTCACAGATCCGTCCGTGCCCACAAGAATGTTGCCGCTTTTGACGTCTCTGTGGATGACTTGGCGGGAATGAAGGAAATGCAGTCCTTGAAGGCACTGAGAGAGGAGAGAGGAGAAAGGGAAGGGTGAATGTTCAGGACCTGATGTCATCCCGCAAGAAAGGAACGGGCTCGACGAGAGCGACAGCTTTCTCTCAGGGAATTGTGAGCCAGGGCGCAGCATCCTAGTGCTGTCAAGAGGAAGAGCTTGCTGCTTCAACGCTCTTACGGGTGTTCCATCTTTCCAAGCAAAGGCACATCTGAGCTTCCAACAGCCCCTCCTCCCTTCGGTACGTAGCGCGTGCCCTTTGGCTGGGGGGCGGCATGGCAAAGATTTTCTTGGTAGCCTTGTGGCAGCAGAGGAGGAAGCAGCACGTTAGACCTGTTCCAGAATCCAACGCCATCTGGGCTGCAATGCTATCCTTTGAAGCTGAGGACATCTCCTTTGCCCTTAGCTTGAAATTCTGCCACCAGCATGCTGGCTTAGAGCGGCAAGGAATGCGGGACACACAGACAGGCTCCGGGCAACCGTCGAGAGGCAAAGCTGGCAAGAGGAAACAAGTGCGACAGAGCGAGCGAGCGAGCGAGCGAGCGAGCACGAGCGCCAGAGCACAACGGCAGTAGGTAAGAGTGCGAGAACAGAGCCTAGGAAGTGCGGGGACACTGGCAGGCAGTTGGCTTCAGATGCTCTTTCTTCTCCGTGTCGTGACAGCAACAAGCAAAGCAAGGCCGTGAGCAAGAAAACTCTGCTGTTCTTAACCAGCAGTTGACAAGGGCCATCCTGCGCAGGCCAGGGGAAGCACAAGCGGCATCCCTCACCTCCCGACAGACGGCGCCTATCTGTCCTTCCTCGAGGTACACTGCCCCGAGTACATCAGACAACGTGCCGCCGTCCATGAACTCCATCGCCAGCCAGAGCTCCCCATCGACCAGGTAGCTGAAAGAAGAAAAGCCCGGCATGGAGAGAGAGGACCTGGGCACAGCCCAGTCACCCGAGGGGCTGACCCAGCTTGTTGGAACTGCTCGCCAAGCTGCATATGCCAGAAGAGGTTATTGCAGACCAAGTGCAACCTCCTCCCACGCACTGGAGGAGAGAAATCCTCAACAGCTCCATTTCCTGCCAGTGACCAAAGGGGTTGGTCACTTTGGGCTTGCAGGATCCTAAAGGAACACTGACATGAGAAGAGCCCCACCTGTCCAAGTAGGTAACAATATTGGGGTTCCTACTGTCCCTCATGACCACGATTTCATTGACAGCCAGCTCCTCGGACATCTCCCCTTGAAGCGCCATTTTCTTGATGGCCACCTAAAAGGACATTGAAGACGGTTGACTTGAGAAGCCGCTCGTCGCACGAGATCCCCAGCAACACGCAGCGAGTGCTTGTGCAATGACGCAGCCAAGCTGTGCCAAAGGGCCTTCTTACTAGGCAGCAGAGCTTAGGAGACGGACCAAAGCCCGTCCCAAATGCTGTCTGCAGGCTGCTGAGCCTAGTCTGTGCTTCAGAGGAACAGCCTCTGCCGCAGAGATGGAGCGGCCACCCAAAGCTCCAGCCGAGGCTCGCAGCCGCGGCCAAAGGCTCCAGAGGTGCAAAATCTGCTGGGGGTGTTGACCCTTTACCTGTTGTCCGGTGCTGGCGTCGAGGGCTTTATAAACAGCTCCAAAACCCCTAGGAAGAAAACGGCAGCAGAAAAAGCCCTTTAGTCCCCGGCACTGAAAGCCAGCCTAGGCAGGAGATCTCCCCAGGGCTGCCTGGAGCATTTGGAAAACGCCTGGTTGCAGCGTCTCCACCGCCAATAGCACAACAGCCCACCAGCCCTCTGCCGTGCAGGGCGCCCAGGAGAAAACTGAGGCCCAACGTGAACACAAAGGGCTGCTACAGATCTCCAAGGCACACGCCCGATTAGTTCCGTTCCCAGCCTAAGGGGGACTCTGTCCGTGTGCGCGCGCGCGCGCGTGTGGAAAAACTGGAGAAGAAGAACTTGGAAAACTCTGCCTTTGAGAAGTGTTATCTGCCAGCTCTCGGGTGACAAGGTGCTCTGTTAGGCTGGCATAACGTGGCAGGGGCGAGAGATCTTCCGGGTCCCGCTCCTTGCCGCAAGCGAGGCAGACATCGCCAGCACCAGGTTGTCTTTGATGATGCCTTGTGACTGCTCTGACTGAGCAGTCCTGACAGGTGGCAGGAAGGTAAAGCTGGAGTCTGACCGTGTTCGCAGCTTGCCTGACTTCACGCTTGACACTAACAGCGGCCAAAGACCGGGCCCACGGTTTTGCATAAGGAGCAGGCGTCAGACTCACCCGCGTCCAAGTTCTTCAAACGCCGAGTATTTCCTCCTCGGCTCGCCCAGACTCACAATGCTCCCTGAAAGACAAAAGCAGTGCAAGGTGCTCCCTTTCAAAGGGAGATGCCGCTCCCCAGACGATCCAAGATGCAGCCCCACTGTCGGGAGCTCTGTGCCCTTTGCAGTCACTTGGCTTCCAGCCGCTGAGAACAGCGAGCGGGAGGGCAATCTTCTCCACCTTTCAGCAGCTGGCCTTTCCAAGAAGGACTTCACGGCTTTCAAGCACAGCAGCTCATGTGATAAGCCAGAACGATGGGCCTTTAAGAACTGGGCCCTCAGAGCGGAGGAAGGGCCTCCGCAGCCTCTGCAGTGGCACCCGCCATCACCGGCAGGGCCACTTAGGAGAACAACAGGCACCGGTGAGCGGAGGAGTGAGAACAGTGGTAAAAACGGCAGCCAGAGAATTAGCTGGGGCCCGAGAGCTCCCTGGGGCCTAGCCAGCCGCTAGGTGCCAGCCTTCTGCTCAACAGAAACAATCTCTGCTTTTGTCTTTGGCACAGAGGGCAGCCCAGGCAAAGGCAAGCCAGCGCCGGCTGCCCTCAGAGGCAGCGGGAACACGCCCAGCGCTCTCTTGCTGCCTCAAAGCACAGCAACAGGCTCTTGTCGGGAGGCCTAAATGCCTCTGTGACACTAAACCCAGGAGGAACTTGTGGCGCAGCCAATACAGAGACACGCAGAAAACACACCGCTCTGGCAGACCAGAAATACACCAGACGTACTCAGTCTCTTCAGGCTCTGCTCCTCTCTCATCTCCAGCTGCTGGGCTGGGCTGCGGGACGAAGTGCTGGCACGTGGGGGAGTGCTGGCTGCTGCAGACCGTGCTGGTGCAGCGGCACGTTGAACGGCAGGGCGCGCGTCAAGAAAGAGCTGGGACAAGAAAGGATTGCTCGTCAGAAAGGCGGCTGGCACAGATCCCCCCGGAGAGCACACGGCAAAAGGAAGGCTGTGAGCCGCCGCCGGGCCTCTTTGGCTGGGGGCTTTTGGATGTCCCCTTCTCAAAGGCAACGGGCAAACCCCAAAGGCTGCTGTGATCCCAGCAGCACATGGCCGGTTTCATGCTACATTTTATCGATTTTCTGCAAGACGACTGCAACAAGGTTGCAAAGATACAGACAGAGATGGGAGCAGGGCCCCAGAGCCTTGTTGCTTTCCTCCTGCTGTGTTCCCCTGGGCAATGAGGTCACCCTCGAGTGGGCATGGTAGTGTCTGACCAGAAGGCCAGAGTCTACGTTGTGCCTGAAGCTAATTGGTCCCTCCCAGGGGCCAGTGTCTCCTAAGTATCCTGCGAGGCTGTGAACTGCGTCTTTGGACCGCTCTGTGCGCTGAGCCCAGGGAGCCTGCGCCAACACCGTGCACCAAGGGGCTCACTTCTGTGCTGGCAACAATTTAAAGGCACAAGGCTGCCTCTCGTCTGATCCCAAGAGACATTCTCCGGCCCTCTCAGCGTCCCAGCAAAATGGCGCTTAAATTTAAAATTTTAAAATTTAAAAAAGCCCTTTGCCAGGGGTCCCTGGCCTGGCTGAAGCAGCACTACGTCATGGCAGGCACACAGCCCCCAGCATCTTCAGGCACGAGCGGCAAAGGCTGGCTCGTCAGAAACTTGAAGCTCGGCCCTGCACCAAAGGCAGTGCCAACCCCAGGTGCCACTTACTGGCTCTGCACGTTCAGGCCGTGGATGGACAACAGCTGGAGGCTTCTTGTCATTTTGCTCCTCTTCAGCATCTTCCTCAGCAAGAGAGGGAGCCGGAGGAGGTGCTGACCCTGCTGGTGAGCCCTGCAGACAGACAGCAGCGAGAGGGACAGGGAGCAGCCCGTCCTTTAGGAGCTGCTTTCTTGTCAGCTCTGTAAGCTGGTTTCTTTTCACCCAGACTAAGGGGAAATCATAAACTTGGATACAAGTGGGATTCTGAGTCGTGAAATTCACCCTCTTAAGGTGGGCAAATTAGGTGGTGCTCCGTCTTGCTGTGCATTTGATCTTCCACCCTGGCTAGAATCAGCAAGACACCTTTGGCCTGCCACACTTGCCTTTCATCTCTTGAAAGGCTCTTCAATGGAAAATTAGGAAAGAGCCGGTGCTCCCTGCGCTACTGCTGATGCCAACACCGACTTGGGCTTTCTTGCCGCCTCCCAGGCTGGCACTCTACACTCTACCGCAGCAGGCCAAGCTCACAGCTTGCTGCACAATTCTTACACGCCAGCATCGTCACAGGTTCCTTTGCCACTCACCAAAGGACGGGCTGGTCTCCATCCGCGTGTGAGGTGACCTGCAGCGAGCAAGGGAAAAGGAACCAGACGCCGTTAGAGAAGTGCCTGTGCTGGGGAGTCCCACAGGACAAGTCAGTCCCAACAGAGAGCATTTTCCTTTCCCAACATCCCTCCGGGAGCAACACAAGATTTTCCCACGGCAAGCCAGAGAACAACCAAGGACACTCTACTAGGCTCTCTCTACTTTTGTCGCTGAAGAAACAGAAGCACGGTCACAGAAATGCCAGGTGTTCTTTAAGTCAGAGCTTCTGTTCTGCCCAACAGCTCAAGCAGCTTTTTCCTCTTCTCTTTCCTGCAAGCTCTCTTTTCTGGGATCTTTGTTTTGTTTGCTTTGGTTGGTTTTTTTAAATAAATTGCATGCACTAATTCCCATCAATTTGCTGCAAATGATACTCCAGGAAAGCTCCCACAAAGGGCCCCATAGCTGGGGCGGTTCTCTTCTAAAGCAGCCCAGGAACAGCTCCTGGCTTCAGGAGCAAACCCTAACCGGTTAGGAGCTTGCACTTCATGGCCAAGGGAATCGCTCTCGTGGCACACCGTAAAGGGTCACAGCAGAGAGCCAAGGCCTCCAATGGCAGGATTTCCCTCACTCCCGGGGAATTTTTAGAAGTACTTGTCAGGCTCCCTCCCAGCCTGCAATTTGCAGGTTGTCTCGGTTGAAGCAGCAAGCTGAGGAAACGACGGACTCCAATGCCACGCGCTCTCCCGTGGAGGGAACGCAACCCCCGCAGGTTACGTTGCAAACACTCTCCACCCGCCAGCGAGTGCAGACACCCCCTTTGTAGCTGATGCTGTTGGCAGGAGCTTTAGCAAAGGAGCGGCATCTTAATGGCACCTTTGCTCCCAAATCAGCTTCATCACTACAAACGAGCATCAAGAGCAAAGTGAAGCAAAAGCCGTGTGGTGGCTACCGCCAGGATAAACCTTTACTTACGAGTCAGGTGGGTCAGGAAGTAGCCCGAATATGCCACAGAAAAAAGCGTGCAAACCGCGGCACAGACTTGCCCGATCATTCTAGCAGTGCTGTGCGGGTTTGCACACTGAATGCCACCCGGGGGAAAACACCAAGGCTCCTCTCGGGGTGCAGGCCGTCTGCTGAGAACGCCTCGGTCACGAAGGTCCTCCTGCAGCGAGCAAGCCGAAGAGCTGCTCTGGACAACGAGGCCTCGCGCGCACCGGGACAACGTTGCGCTGACAGCACTGTGACGCGGCACGGCTCCCTTGACGTCACAATAGCAGCCGCTCTGGCTCTGTTGGCGTAGCTACGCCCAGCAACCGAACCTTCTGTGCAGCTGACGCCAAAGAAAAGCCTGGGAAGATCTCCTCAGCCGTAAAGCAGGAGAACAAATCCTTACCGTCCATAAGCCAGTGCTCAAGGCATGCCGGGCTAACTCCGAAAACGCACCGATCCAGCAGGCCCCCAAGAAATGCAAGCAAGCGTGACTTTTCCTCCCCGAGGCTTTGACTAAAAGCAGGCGTGCTTGTTCCTGCTGGCATCTTTGTTGCTTCTGAAAGCCCTAACCGCTTTGATGACATTCAGGGGACAAAAGAAGCCAAGGAAATCAATTTCCAGGAGTATTGCAGTGCGCAGCTGCTTCTTGAGCACGCAGGTGCATGCTGACCTTTGCTCTGCCTCGGTTTGGAGCCTGACCTCCCTTTCTGGCAGGGAGATGTTGGCTTGTCTCCCGACGCAAAGCTCCTCCCTTCCTGCTTGCTGTTTCTTTGGCACCTTAACGTCGGAGAGCACGCAGAAGAGCTGCGCGGTGATTCTCGGGCTGCCAGAGTTTTGTTGCGTTGGAGCTCTGGCAGCAGCCTGCGGCTACCGCTCTGCAGTGGCCTGCAGGTGCCGAGCCCAAAGAAGGCCCGTTTCAAACAGTCAGAAGCTGCAGCCTCACACATGTTTGCCCAGGCTCCATGCTCCCTGTAAGACATTCCTTGCAGACATTTGGCTAGCCACATCCCAATGCAAATGAGATGCAGTCATTCCCTTCTCTGTCAAAAGCTCCAGTTAAAGCCAGGAGCCAGCTTGAAAGAGGAAAGAAAGTAGTGAGTGGGAGAGGCAAACGAGTGCACGCATCTCCTCTGGAAATCACCTCTGCTTGCCCGTGGAATAATGACTCCGGGCTTAGCTTGCTTTTCTGGTGACTCAGCACAGACACGTGCTCTGCTGGTGGACAACGCAGTGTCTTTGAGGAGCTTCACGCTGGGCTCTTCACACTTTGGATGCTGCGGGTGGCAGTTGAAAATCCATGCAATGGCTGAAAGGCCCAGCTGCAGCTTGGAATTCTGTTGCTGGAAAACTGCAGTCGTATACCAGGATAATTCCCCCAATTGGAAAGCGTCTCATTTTCCCCATCTCCCAGAAGGCTCACATCAACCAGCCAATTGTAGAGCTTACAGAAGGAAGAAGGACACCTTAGCAGGGAAAGCCGAGCGTAGGCCCTCCGACTCCCTTGAGCAGAGCGCTTTGGTGCCCCAAAAGGACACCAGCGAGAGGGAAACGTTTGGGAGACGTGCCGTTTCAGCCCTCCTTGACTCTTCGATGCCACGTGACCGCCAGGAAAGGGGAACAAGCGGGGCCTGGTCCCTCCTCCTGCCCCGCCGTGAGGGGCGGCTGGTGCTGGGGGACGCCAGGGCACGGGGGCGCGGGGGGAGGGGCAGCATCTCCGCAGGGCGGGCGGGGCAGCAGCCGCCACGGGGCGCGTGGGGCGGGACAGGGCCCCTCTGTGAGGGGGGAGAGCTTTGGGCCGCTGGGAAGCAGAGCAAAGCCATGAACGGGACAGCCCGTCCGGAGCGCACGGCTTCGAAGGCGCTGTCCAGCTAAGGCACAGCGTGGCAAGGAAGGGAATCTTGCAGGGCTCTGGAGGTTTTACAGTTTTTATTGGCAGTCCTGCTCTGTGCTTACAGGGCACAAAAGCCTCCTCAAGTGCAAGGATCTCCTCTCCAATTTTCCTGCAGTTTCTTTGCTGACATAATGAGATCATCCCTGCTGGAGACAGGCTCACCTGTAGTTATAAATGGATGCTGCCTAAAGGAAAAGCAACAAAGGAAGAAGCCTTTACTTTCCATGCTCACATTGTCACAGGCTCAAGAAGAATTCCTCTGGCTACCAGAAAGATGCACAAACGGCTCTGAGCACACTCTCTGCTCTTCCCTCTTCCTATCCCAGACCTGTCTTTCTCAATCCAACTTCTCACACTATCCTCTTCATCCCTTTATGCAGGCATCCTCCAGCTTCAGGGCTTTTTGCCCTGCCAGCACTTTGGGATTGCTGCTTGCTGTCCCAGGGCTTTTTTCCTTTCATGTAATTCCAGACTACCTTAGGTTCCTCTTTTCTCAAGACATGGGTATGTTAATAGCCAGAAAATATGCGGAGTGTAAGATGGTGCTCAGCAAACACCACTGCCTCTAAGAAATATTGCTCCCAGTAGGATTCAGGCTCATATCTTGTTCTCCACAGTGCTGAGGCCTAGGTTTTTTGCAGCAGGTCAAGGGCCAGCAGACAAGTGTTGGAGTGCTGATGAACTCAGCTCTCACTTGCAGCAGGAGCAGTGTCCATCTTTCCACACCACTACTGTGCTGGCTGGCAGCTTTCTTCATGGCAGGAACAGCCAAGGAAGTTGCACGTTCTGCAGCTCCTTCTCTGCCACCAAGTCCAGCAACAAACCTGCAGCAGTTCTCATCCATTTGACTGGGCCAGGCAGCAAACAGTGCTGGGTCAGGTCCTGCCCAGCTGGCCCTGCTTTGGTGGCAGAAACCTCCCCAAGCGGGGCTTGGTGGCAGAAACCTTGAAGAGAGGGGCTGGAGGGACAAACTGGGGCCCCCTCTGAGGCTCACAGTTCATGGCCATTTTCATGCTACATTTTGAGGGGTTTCCTGAAAGATGACTACAACAAGATATTGACTGGGTTGAAACGATGCAGAAAGAGATCTGGCTTTGGAAGAAGAGGATGCCAGTGCATAGGTCAGCTGGTTGCTGGGTCCCTGCAGTTCTCATCTTTGGTCTGAATGGAGTTGCTTGGGCTGGTGCACAGCAGAGAGGTTTTTTCTGCCTGTGCACAGGTGTATGCTCTGAGTCTTGGTCCCTTCTCTTCCCAAGACAGTCAGCCTGAAAGAGAGAACATGCCACTCCTTATTGCATGGTATAAACTGTAAGGTTTCCACCACCAGGGCGAAAATTACTTTGTCTGATCAGGTTTGGCTAAAGAGCTAGGCTGCTTGTGCAGTCCTAAGCCAGGATGGTGGTAACACCTCAGTATGTGCTCACCACGCTTTTATCCACAGAGGAAAGGTGAATTCCTGGATAAATACCTATTGATGGGGTTTTTTTTTGAGAGAGGAATGTGACTATAAACTAACAAAGTCTTGCAATTAAGACATTAGGGAAGGGGAAAATGTTTCTTTTGACTAATTAGACTCTAAATGAAATCTTTTGTCAAAAAAGGAGAGATATTTTCTTTCCATGGCTTGTAAGTCCAGAGAGTACAGCAGCAACTGACACCAAGGGGATCTCTGGGCAGTTTCAGAAGACTTTCCAGCACCCGAACTAGTTTTGGCTAATGAAATGAAGGCCAATAGCAGAAGTGGTAATATATGCTTGGAGGATATACTCAGTTCCTTCTGCAGATTCCAAATGTTTCAAGTTCACTGGACCCAAGGTGAAGCTGGTGGATCTATCTCATTACATTGCAGCTCATTCTGACTCCTCTGGTGTCTTTCATCTTTGAAACCCCTGAAACTTTCATTTATCAGTGTTAACAAGCCTAACACTGGTCCCTGACTCATTTCCATGACCTCTGAAATGTCCTCAGTCAGAGGAGATGCAGCGTTATTTCTGTGATGTCTTTCTGGACCCGCTTAGCAGAAAAGCGCTGGCTGGGCGCGCATGCTGGTTCCTCTAAGGAGGAGGCACTTCAGGGACCCAATGGCCCGGGCTTGTGTTGCTCCATAGGCAAAGGAAAAGAGAGGGGCTTCTGGTCTGGCTTCTAACAGGTTTATTGTCAGAAGTTTAGCAACCAGAACATGGCAATGATCTTAATGGCTGGGAGGGTTTTCCCTCAGTTTTATAGGGGGTTTGAAAACTGTGGGGAAAGGGGAAAACAACCAATGAGTTACAAGCCAGGGGGAGGATACAAGTCAACAAGAACCAATGGGAGAAACCGGGAGGTGGGAGTTATAACAAAGAACCTATGAACAACTGAGTAAGAGAGAATTTTCCCTAGCAGGGGGAGGCTGCTTGGATCTGGGTGCAGCCCAGGGCGACGTGGCTTAGGTCTCTGTGCCGTCCATCGACCCTCCCTCATTGTCACTGTCCTGGGTGAGGAATTCTATCAACAGGAGAGCTCTGAATTGATTGACATTCCCCTGCCCCAGCCCAGCAGTGGGCTGGGTCACAGCAACACAAGCTGACTTAACAAAAGCACAGCCTCCTTATAAAGAAAGATCGTTTTCTTCAGAAAAACTGTACCTGGAAGATCAAAAGAAAAGAAAATGAAACAAAGCATCAAGAGAGTGAAACTATCTGCATGGATAGTTCAGAACTCTGTGTTTCAGAAAGTGTTGCGAAAGCACTTCATTTGTGTAAACAAAGATCTCAAAAGAGGGAAGCCATTCAACAGAATGAAGAGTTTCACAGGCTTTCATTTACCTGGATTTTTCACTGTAGGACCTCCCATGAAGCATGAAATTCTTCATGTTTGGACACTTTACTTTTTCACAGTTTCTCCTTTCCCCCTCCAAGGACTGCCAACAAACTTACAGCTCCTTGTTCTGATGTTCGTCCTCCCATGGATTCTTCTTCTCCTCCACGATCTTTTAGAAATGCTCAGCCTCAAGCACCTTCTGCCTTGACAGTTCAGGCGCCTCACTCAGGCCTGGCCGAGCTTCATGGCCAGTTCCTTGCTGGCACTCTTCATAGAGTTAGCTGTAGCTTCATAGCTAGCTGGGATGTCATCTCTTCTACCTCAACTTAAACAGAACAAAGGAGTCGGAATTGCATTTGTAATATTTGTTGCTGAATGATACTGCCACTGTATGTCATAACTGCCATGGACAATGAGTATGGACTGCTCCAGATACACCAGTCATGAGTTCCTGATACAGCTTGGAACCAGCCAGCAGTACACCAGCCCTCGTGCCCTGGAAGACATCTAGGGTAAACTTAACACACAGACACGGACCAAATTAATTCAACAGACATCTTGGAAGGACACCTATTGTCTATGGAAACGATACCTGTGCTTGTGTATGTATATGTATGTATATATATAGTTCAAAGGTGTAATATCTGGACATGACGTAGATGGTCTAGAATAAGAGGTGGAAAGTATCCTGGTTGCCGAGGTGGGCGGAGCTTAGAGCTGTATGGGTAGGGCTAAGCTGCTATTCTACACCACTGGCATCATTGCTGGGGTCATTGCTGGGCTTTGGAGGGAAGAAAAGGGGAGTGCACCCCAGAAGCAGCACTGTTTTGTTTCCCTCTCTTCCTCAGAGAGATTTCTGGGACCAACCCTACCAACCCTGTCCTCCACAGCTGCTGTCTATCCCTTACTGTTCTTCTGAGATATGGTTCTGAGGCAAACACAGTTGAGACTGTGGCTCTGAGACATGGGTACTAGACGTGTCTCTGAAAGCAGCCAGCTGGAAGCAGCTGCAGGGAACAAAGTGGTGGCAGTGAGCCCAAGCCCAGCCAAGCCTGTGCTGAGTGGCATGGAGTGATGCTGGAAGCAGCTGCACAGCATGGAGTCCAGCAGAACAAGTGAAGCGGAGAAGTCCAGAGCAGTCTGAAATGGCAGTGCTATGTGTAATTTGAACCAGCAGACTGGAGCAGTCTGAAGCAACAGTCTGGATGACCCAGCTGTTTTGGGGGTTTGTCCATCATAATTTTTTTGTTGGCTTGGGCTCGGGGATGGGAAACACTAGCTGTGGGAGAACCCACCATTGTGTCATTTTCAAGGGACCATAAAACATGGTCCGTAGGATGTAGGATATGGGATTATCTTTGTTAAAATTGTTAAAACTTCCTCACCAGAAGGCCCTCTGGGAAAGGCACAGCTGCGGGCTGGACAGTTGGAAGATGGTTGGGGGGTGAGAGGCAGTAAGGAGTGAGGACAGAGTTGGCTGGGTGACAGCTGGAAGTGAGATTCTGATTGGCTGGAGAAACGCAAGGACATCATATGATGGGGAAACTGACTGGGTGATAGGATGCGTAGACAGCAGCACAGCAACTGATCCAGCCAATGAGTGCCTTTCTTCAGGTAAGTTCTGCTAAGTTTCAGGTCACTTCCAGTTGTGTCCAGTGGAAATTAAGGGTATAAAGAGGGGATGATTTCTCACAATATAAGGATCTTCTTTGGACATACAAGGGAGATTGTCGGCTTTGTTCCCCATTGTTACATGTAGGCTCTGGTTTGCCCAGGAACTCCTGAAGGTAAGAAAAAGCAAAGCGGCAGAAAGCCCTGCGAGCTGTGGATGCCTGCATGAAGGGCTGAAGAGCGCTGTGGGCCACGTGGGCCTGGGCCAGACAGGTCCGGGACCGGAAGGCGGAGGGGCCGGTGGTGCCCTCGGTCCTCTTTGTGCGTCTTCCTGGTAGCAGAGGAATCCTGCTTGAGCCTGTTGGCCGTGACCTTGGGAAGTAACGGTTCCTTTTTGGTTTGGTTTTTCCTTTGGGCAGCATCCGTTTGTGACCTCAGGCGATCCTGCCTCCAGCCTGGCTGCTCTGGTCATCTCAGCCAAGCAAGTGCAGGAAGAGTGGGGAGGAGACGCTTGCGCCTGAGGAGGCCTTGGTGCCCCGCCAGCTCAGAGCAGTGAAGAGGGGATGCACCGCGTTTTAGGAGAAGATTCGGCCATCCCCTGAGTTTTATAATGAGCTATGCCGTAGTTAGGAAATGTATGGTTTTGAGATTTTCTTAGCTTAGCTGGTTTTCGTTAGGAAAGCTTCATTGATAGAGCATTGTTTAGCTAAGAGTAGAGTATCGTTGACGTAAGGAAGCTGAGAATTCGCCTTGAACTAGAAATGGACGAATCGTCACACTAATGATTAAGCTATGAGAGAAAAAGCTGGGACTCAGCAGAACTGGACCAGGTGTGAGCTGTCAGCCTGAACAAGTCACCAGGAGGACAGAATGACGAAGATGAAGAAGTAGCCAGAAGACGCTTGGTTTCAGCCCTTGGTTTCAGCAGGACTGCCAATAAAAACTGTAAAACCTCCAGAGCCCTGCAAGATTCCCTTCCTTGCCACGCTGTGCCTTAGCTGGACAGCGCCTTCGAAGCCGTGCGCTCCGGACGGGCTGTCCCGTTCATGGCTTTGCTCTGCTTCCCAGCGGCCCAAAGCTCTCCCCCCTCACAGAGGGGCCCTGTCCCGCCCCACGCGCCCCGTGGCGGCTGCTGCCCCGCCCGCCCTGCGGAGATGCTGCCCCTCCCCCCGCGCCCCCGTGCCCTGGCGTCCCCCAGCACCAGCCGCCCCTCACGGCGGGGCAGGAGGAGGGACCAGGCCCCGCTTGTTCCCCTTTCCTGGCGGTCACGTGGCATCGAAGAGTCAAGGAGGGCTGAAACGGCACGTCTCCCAAACGTTTCCCTCTCGCTGGTGTCCTTTTGGGGCACCAAAGCGCTCTGCTCAAGGGAGTCGGAGGGCCTACGCTCGGCTTTCCCTGCTAAGGTGTCCTTCTTCCTTCTGTAAGCTCTACAATTGGCTGGTTGATGTGAGCCTTCTGGGAGATGGGGAAAATGAGACGCTTTCCAATTGGGGGAATTATCCTGGTATACGACTGCAGTTTTCCAGCAACAGAATTCCAAGCTGCAGCTGGGCCTTTCAGCCATTGCATGGATTTTCAACTGCCACCCGCAGCATCCAAAGTGTGAAGAGCCCAGCGTGAAGCTCCTCAAAGACACTGCGTTGTCCACCAGCAGAGCACGTGTCTGTGCTGAGTCACCAGAAAAGCAAGCTAAGCCCGGAGTCATTATTCCACGGGCAAGCAGAGGTGATTTCCAGAGGAGATGCGTGCACTCGTTTGCCTCTCCCACTCACTACTTTCTTTCCTCTTTCAAGCTGGCTCCTGGCTTTAACTGGAGCTTTTGACAGAGAAGGGAATGACTGCATCTCATTTGCATTGGGATGTGGCTAGCCAAATGTCTGCAAGGAATGTCTTACAGGGAGCATGGAGCCTGGGCAAACATGTGTGAGGCTGCAGCTTTTGACTGTTTGAAACGGGCCTTCTTTGGGCTCGGCACCTGCAGGCCACTGCAGAGCGGTATGTCTTTGGACATACAACGGGGTCTGTTGACTTGGTTCCCCATTGCTACAATAGGGAGTATCCACCATGTTGCGTTTGTTTCAGGAGGCCACGTGGCGCAATGTATCTTGAGAATTTTCCATCTTGTCTTGGTCACAATGACTGCATGGTACTTAGTCATGGTGGTGAACATTTTTTGTGTGTAAAGCACCTCCTCTTTTTATATACTTTTGTTATTAATATTGCTGCTGGTTTTTTGCATTTCTTATTCTGTTGCTGTTTGCTTTCAGTAAATTGTTATCTCAATGGGCAGTATCTACTATTGTCCCTCTCTCATCAGAGCAGGGTGAGGGGAGTTTCATTTCTGGCTGGTGTTAGATGACCACAGATATTCCTCAGCCCCACCAGGTCCATAGAACCAGGAGAAAAAAGGAAATACCATTTCTTGTTTTCAGCTTCTCAATTTTTGTGTCAGTCTTGCTTGGTCACCTGTGTCACATCTCTGTGGCTATGTGTCTTTTCCCTGCTCCTGTTGCTTTGCCAATGTCTCCTGAGAGCATGGACTGCCTGTAGCTGGATATTGCCTCCTCCCCTCCTTGCCTTTCCCTATGCCAGTGTGGGATTTGGAGCACCTGGGCAGTCAATGACCCACCCAGGGTAAAAGTCTCCTACCCCTGTGGGTCTTCCCCTCACTGCAGGGAAAAGCAAAAAGGGGCATTTTGCTACAGCCCCGTCTGCTCCCACTGGCACTTGCCCAGACAGCCAGGTCCCATTCTGTTTACCATGTCTCCATGCTTCTGGAAGCCAGAATTCCTCAAAAGCACATGTGATGGAGCCTGGTGCGACATTTGCAGCAAGGAGCTGCTGGAGTTACTGTCCCTCCAGAGTAGGCCATAGTTTATTATTTTGAGACCTGTCTGCTAAAGAATTACTTCCTTTATAGTTTGTACTGCAAACAAACAAACTTTATCTTCAAGTTCTTGGGAAGCCAGTGGATTTCATTAGGAAGAATGTTGTCTTTTGCCTGAAATAAGAGTGTTCTGCCCCAGATCCTGCAAAAGAATTATCAAAACCATCTCTGTACAGAGAGAGGGAACACACCTTGTCGAGTCTCTGCATCTGTTGATAGCTGTCATGAGCTAGCAGAGAAGGAAGGGGCAACAACGTCCAACTTCAACTCAGGCTGATGAAAGTGACCCATGTGGAAATAATGCATTATGTTACCCTCTTTCTACTATGCATACTATAATTGTTAATACTCTACCAAGACATCAAACTGTTAAATTTTAATGAATTAGGGTCGTTATCATTGATTAAATTCAATCACTGTTGAGCGCTCATGGACACCGAACCAATTTTCATGAAATGATACCAGACTTGCAGTAATATAAACTACGGTAGAATCATTTACCCAGTTGCTGGTTACCAAAATGCCACATTCCCTTTTTACAGGGAGAAGGAGACTGAATCTCTTAACCAACTCACAAACTGATCTGCACTGAAATGAGTATTACATGGAGAAATATGAAGAAACACTTACCTATTACAAAGAATGAAAATTAATCCTTCCTGCAGAATTAGATTGCACTTCCACCAGGAGGAACAGCTGAAGAGAGCATGTGCATAGGAAATACGTTTGCCTTAGCATCCCAAGACATGCCAGATATTTTTAACTGTGAACAGTTTTCACAAGTAATGGTGACTCGAAGACATCCCAGGATTAGATTGCCCATTCTGAGTCACAGCAGTAAAGAGCGACTTTTCAACCCACCCCTTTCAAAATCAGAAATTACCAACCAAAACTGAGTCTCTCAGACTTCTACAAATTTACCTCTGCTTTGTGAGCAGAGTTCCATTACAGCTTTTTTATCATCACACAGATCCTCTCATTTCCCCTACTTTGGCTTTAAGCATTGAAGTAAAACACCTGTTTTGGAAATGCAGCTCTAATGCAACCGTTTCTGCTATTTTGTATAACTTTTCTTGCATGACATGGAAATACTCAGTTGTGCTTTGCTTTATAGCATACTTCCTAATTGTGGGACTGAAAAAAGACCACAGGAATTTCTCCCAGCAATAGAAAGTATGTAGAATAGCTTTATAAAGATGTTCTGGCAATATTCATGTTTTGCTTTATATATAACTTTATTAAATTTATACTTTAGAATGAATGTTACCTAGCAGGCTTTCAGCTCAATCATAGCAATTGCTTTTCAGCAATCTAATTTTCCTGTAAGACTGGACAAGAAAAGTGATCACTTAGGAAAATGAGTTTTCCATATACATGTGCAGTACTCTCATGTCTGGCTTATTCTTAAAAAGGTCTGAAATGGCTCCATCTTGTTGACTGAGTCCACGAGAAACTTAACCGTTCTTGAAAAGAAATTAGTCTGCTTCATTAAATTACAAAATGACCTCTGAAACACCACCCCAAGGTACTACGTACTTCTAGGATAAACAGCTCCAGGGTAGATCCCTGCTGTGGATGGATTCCTCAAAATTAAGATCAAGTATCCCAGGGACTCTGGAGTTGGACTCCAGAGACATCCTGGTCACAAGTCACACCTTGAAACATAGCTCCCATCAGTTTCAAAATAAAATAAAAGTCTTCCATACATGTGCAATTCACAGATGAGGAGGAGGGGAGGAAATGTGCTGGAAGATTCTGAGAGAAGTGAAAAAATATTATAAAAGCTACTCATCCTTGTCCATTATTCCACCGGAGTGAACTCCTTGCTGTTCAGTAATTACAGTTATATTACAAAATGATCAGCCACTGTATTAAAGTTTAAAAGGTTAACTTAAGAGTTGTGTTCCCTCCTTCCCATACAACTGCTTTAGGGATGGGGCACATTGTCACTTGTTTCTAATGCAGTAGAGGAATATATTACGTCAAGTGGATTCTGCCCAAGAGCACAGTGCGTGCTATTCTAATTAGTTACTGCAGGTGCAAGAACTGAGAACTTTCAGCAAATACTGAAAAGAACAGGAAAAGCAGCCTGATTAATACATGGCTTAGAGGCAGCTGTCATAGGTGAAATTTTGGGTTTTATTACCCTGGGGTGGATTACACAGCACCAGGCCTGTAGGGGACACACAGGGTCCATATATCTCAGAGAGGGAGAAGGATTATGGCCCATTAGTGGGCAGGGCTGATTGAGAAGGCTTTAAACCCTATTTGAAGGGGAAAGGGGATACAGCACAGGCCAGCAGTACTAGGGCAGTGATTGTCCCACTGTACTAAACACTGGTGAGGTGACACCTTGAGTACTGTGTTCAGTTCATAAAAGGAAAATGAAGTGCTGGAGTGTTTCCAAAGGAGGGTGATGGAGCTGAGGAAGACATGTCTTATGAGGAGGTTGTAGTGAGGTGGGGATCGTTCTCTTCTGCCATGTCTCAAGTGAAAGGACTAGAGGAAATGGCTTTAAGTTGCACCAGTGGAGGTTCAGCTTAGATATTAGAAAACTTGTTTTCACTGAAAGAGGGGTCAGGTATTGGAATAAGTTGTCCAGCAAGATGATGGAGTCACCTCTGGAAGCATTCAAGAAGCATCTGGATGTAGCACTTGGGGATATGGTGTAGGAGTGATTATAGTGGTACTGTGTTGATGATTAGACTAGATGATCTTGAAGGTCTTTTCCAACCTTGATGATTCTGTATGATTATGTGTGATTTATCAGAAAACTACATTTTCCATCAGAAAAAGTACTGGTGAGAAGTACCCCATCTGTTCCAGCAAGACTTTAAGCTTCTCAAGTGGACAATTGGTATGGAGTTCAGGCTAAGCATGAGAGCCTTTGCACTCAAAGACATCTTTTATTGCTAGGGCCAGCAGAGAGCCCAAGGTCAGTTGGTATCACTGCAGAGCTGGGCTTTTGTGTGTGTTACTCTCTCCTCTACTTTCTGGCACTTTGCTTTTTCCTGGGGTGATAGTAACGGCCACCTTCTGGGCTGTACCCTTGCTCCCATTCTTGTCTGGGTGAGGCCATTGGCCAGGGGAGTTCACCTCCTCTGGGAACATCTTCTTGCCATTCAGGGCCTGTGGGCTGAGTCACATCTACAGATGGCTCAGATGTCTCTACCAGAGTGACCCTGGGGCTCACAGCAGCCCACTTGATCAGTAAAGCCAACAAGGGTCAATGGCCATGAGGATGCAGCACGGCAGTCACACCTGTTTAGTTATGGTGTTTACTGCTTGCTAAAAAAAAAAGGTTGCAAAGCTACAATTTTTCCAGTGTATCTCTTACACTGGTTTTCTCTCTGTTCGGAGTTACCTGTGGTAGGTACTCTGAAGAAATATCAGAAACAAAAACATGACATGCTTAATATTATGTCTTTTCCTATACTTCTTCAACTGCCTTTAATATTTTTTTCCTGCTCTCTACAAAAGGCTCAACCACTATATAAACTGAATGTGTCTGAAAACAGTTTCCAAATTTAAAGAATATTGTGTATAAAGCTTTTTTCTGTGTTTTGGGTTTTTTCATTTTGGTTCGCTTTGGGTTTGATTTTGCTTTGGTTTCTTTTCAGTTTTTGTTCGTTTATTTGAAATAAACCTGTAGTGTTCATATGAACAGTGCTTTTGGTGTTACCTACTTTTCCTATCCATAATTTGCTATATCTTTCCCTTTCTTCCTTCTCTCTTCTTATAATACTCATTTTTAAATTACCAGATAAGGTTTTTTTCTTTCCCCTCCTTAAACTGAACTCTAACTGCATTAAGGAAACTTTACTGTCTGACCTTCCAGGAGCCACTCTGGCAATCACAATCCCACCACCAGAGACTTTCACTTCTGGGGTCAAAGCCCCTATGCTGGTAAGCAGAAATTGTATTAGGCATTATTGGAGTTTCCCCATCTTGCATGAGGCATGCCTAGCCAATCTTTCACTCATGATTTCTCTATAATCATGACTCTGGTGTTTCTTCAGAACTTCTTCCATTGTTCTGTCTGCTTGAGAAAGCACTACTACTACTCTGATGGGACTTGCAGGGCTGGGGAGAGTCCAGGGACTGGAGACCTCCTCTCTGGGGGATTACTGGGTCACCTATGGAGACCAACTTCTGACATGCTGTGTTGGTCTGAAAACCACGGAGGTGGCCATTCCGCTGTGATGTTACAGAGTAGTGGAAGCTGATCACTGGCAGTGGACTGTGACATCACCATGTTGAATTGTCTCCTTGTGCCCCTTACTGAGTATATTTCAGTGCTGCCAGAGCACTCTGGATTATGCCTGGACTCCTGTTGAGCATGTCCACGAGGTCTGGAGAGTCAAGTGAGGCTTTTTCCAGTGCTGGGTGCACAGTACCCATCCAGGAGCCCTCAGTAGTGTTTCGCCAGCCCTACCTGGCTCAGGCAGCTGAACACCACAGAGGTGAGTTGTGCAGGGAAATGTCCCCCTGGGGCAGCCACAGAATGAGTGTTCAGGCTTGGGGAACTGGGAGGGTCCTTCTTGAGGGGTCTGAGCACTTCTTCCTCCTCCTTCCCAGGACAGCTCATGACCATGGTGTCTCCATTTTGCAGTGTGTGGCACCTTTTGGGAGTGCCGGCACCAGGGATGGGGAACATCTTCTCATTCCTAATTCAACGCAGACTGCCAAAAGGCAGAGACAGGGCCACGGAAACAGACTGGAACTGCCCCATCTGCCGCGATGCTCGAGATGACCTCACTTATGTGATGCCCTGCCTCCATCAGTTCTGCCTGGCCTGCATCATGCGTTGGGCAGAGATGCAAAGAGTGTGCCCACTCTGCAGAGAACAGGCAGAGGGTGTCAGGTTTTCTGTGCAGACAGACAGCTATATAGACTGTGTCTTCACAAGCTCTGAAGAGTCAGCAAATGCCAGCAGCTGGACAGGAATAACTCTAGGACAGCTGGTTAAAAACAGCCCCTTTGTGGAGTCCCTTTCACGTACTCCACGGAGGATACTACCCACAGCAGAGCACGGGGGTGCAGGAACAGAGCCCGTAGGTGGCCTCCTGCCTAGTGTGTGGGCAGAACTTTTCCAAAGAGAAGAGCATCTCCTTGACCCTGTGGTGCCCTGGCTGCGCCAGGAGCTGGAGGCAAAGTATGGGACCAGGTGGTACATGGCAAGGATTGCAGAGAGCACCATCCTGCATGCTGTGTCCATCTGTGGTCCAGCTAGGAGTGTCTTGGCCTACGTGCTGCAGGATTTCCTCGAGGAACATACAGAACCTCTAATCCGTGGCATCATCAACATCATTGTGAATCAGTGCACACAAGAGGCCCAAAGGCTGCTGCAGTCCCGTGCTGTCCCAGAGAACAATCCTGCAGCCATCTCCAGCAGATTTCAGATGGATATGACTGCTCCCCACCCAACCTCTGCCAGCAGCCCTGCAGGCTCCAGTGAGGAGCACCAACTCAGCACACCCGAAGCTGTCCTCCACACTCTCCATCCATCTGCTCCCACCCCTGCAGAGCAGGAGGAGCTGGGGGAGGAGGCGGTGGCAGAGGAACCTGCCACAGAGGAGGACAACAGCACTGTGGCCATCTCCATCAGCCCTCAGGAGGATAATCTTGCCCCACAGGCAGCCCCTGCCAGCAGCTCTGCAGGTTCCAGAACGGAGGACCAACACAGTACATCAGAAGCTGTCCTCCACACCCTCCACCCATCTGCTCCCATCCCTGCAGAGCAGGAGGAGCTGGAGCCAGCAGCAGCGACAGGTCCCTCTGCCCAAGGTAGCAGCCACAGCCCCTCCACTCCCAGCCAGGGTAGGGGTAGGGACCCCTTGCCCAGGAGGCCTCAGCGTTCCACAAGGAGGAGGGCTGCCAGCTGTCGGGACTCTCCCCAGCCCTGCAAGAGGCCACGTGATCAGCAGCAGTAGCAGGGCTGCAGTAAGCCTTCACTAAAGAAAAAAGAAATAAATTGCTACATTCCTGATAAAGTATCTGGGTGCTCCTTTCTCTCCCTTCTCTTGCTATCTTTCCCTGGTCCTGCGCACCCTCATCAGCCAAGGGCCCTGGAGACCTAGGATGATATTGGCAGTGCCTTGTCCCACAGGAATTCCTACTGCAGCCACAGCAGTGGGAATGTTTCCAAAAAAGACTGGAAAAGGAGTATTGCATTTGCAAAGGAGAATGTGCAAAATCAAGGCTGCTTGTGCCTGTGCCCAGATGGCCTGACTATGCTGCTCCCTGCATTGCATTTCATCTGTAGCCGAGAGGACAGGAGGGGCCCTGCTGACACCTGCTCAGAAAGGTTTCTGGGAAAACAGGACAGGGAGCTTCAGAGCACAACTTCTCTGCATCTAAACACCACTCTGGAGGGATAACCAGAGCTCCGTGGCTGGTCACAGCACTCTCTCAGAGAAGATTTGCTCTGGCAAAAGAGAACGGTGGTTTTGAGGTTCCTTGAAGAGCTGCACTTTTCATGAAGGAATGTCCTTCATTGAAGACTCTCCTTAGCTGAGCCCCTGACTGATCCTCAGGAACTGTCCAATGGCCTTCTTGGTAGAAAGTTTTTCCATGTAGGAAAGAGTGAAACTTTTAAAAGAGTAAAAGGAGTTTTTTTGCTAGGTAAATTACAGCCACAGAAGAATAAAGCCGTGATCAGGAAGGCTATGGGAGCACTAACAGAAGCATGTACAACTAAGGCAGACATGCCTAGCATGTCAATTTACTATCATCTCCAAAACAAAAATGATGCCTCTAATCCACTTCATGCACACAGTGAAGAACCAGAATACTCAGATATTGGAATCTCAGAAATTGAAATACCAGCAGCTCTGTAGAAGGGGTTAGATTTCACAGAAACCCCGGGGACTGGAGCAGTGCAAGTGGCTGCAGCTACTCTTATGTCCTGAGGAGAGCTCACACAACCAGCTACGGCGGTCAGCAACCCAAGCTCAGCATGTAACTTCAGTCATGGGGAGAACCCATGAGTCCCTTGTTCCGTCTTTTGCATGTTTTCCCCTGATTGGTTAATACTTTGTCTTTCTGTTTTATGTATGAAGTTATGTATATTCATTTTCGTTATTTAATATGTATTAGCTCTAGAAAGTTCCTTATTATCGATGCCCCATTGGATCCTTCCCTGAGTCCCTTCTATGTGTTGTTCCCATTGGTTCCCTTCCTGTCAATCCCACCTGCTTGTCTCTATCCCATTGGCTGAGATCCCTTTCCCCACCTACTCTTACCCAGTATAAGATCCCTGGACCCTCCCACCAGTTGGCCTCTTCGTCCCAGTCTTTTCAGGGCCGATGGAACACATGCGGAGAGTCCTCTCTCTTTACTTCTTTGCCTTCGCCTGCGTGCCTGCTTAACAGCGACAGGAAGATCCAGCCCCTTTTGGGTGAGGAGCTCTGCCCCTTCTTCACTGTGTGTTGGGCACTGAGTGCCGCCTTCCAGAGGGGTGTCAGCGTTGACCTTCGGGCTTCTTTGTGTCGGCACGCGAGGGGTAAATCCCCCTTCTGCCAGCTCCCAGTAGCTGAAAACCCCTCCAGGGGGCTTATCTGAAAATCATCTAGGAAAGCAGGAAAAGGAAAGCATTCATTTTCATATATTGATGCAAGTAGCTTAAAAAGAAACACAGATGAGGCAGTAAGCTTGACATCAAGTAAGTGTGTATGTAAAGAAGTGTTTCCAATTCGTGGTAGGGTGACAGCAATAAGTAGAGTAACTTTCCAAGTCAACTGATACTGAAAGACCTACTCCTAAACCCAGCCCTTCTGGCTGGCAGTCCACCCAATGGAGAATTTTCAGAGCAGGAAAGTTCATTTTTATGGGTACTAAGTGGAGACAGGTAAGCAATTGCAGAAGAGTGAACTGCAGTACAGAAAAAACGCAGCACCTGTCTGCTGGTTACTTCACAGCTCTGGACATGTGCTTTGTTTAGAAGCATTAATGTGACCCAAAAGGACATATTTTCAAAGACACTTGGCATCTGTGGCATTCAAAATATGGTGTTCCAACCAAGGGCTTAAATGTCCTCAAAAAATGGAATCTTCAGTGAAAGTAGAACTTACTGATATTAAATGACTTTTTCTTGTATTTTATTTTCTGATTCTATTTAAAAGCATAGGTAGAAGCTCCAGATAAATATTATATTATCCCTACTGAATGGAAGTGTGTTTTCCACACTCAAAGGCAACATAACACCTTGATGCTAGCAGGAACAAGGAGCATGCAATTCCTCCTTGCTAGAAGAATGCAAACTCTCATCACCCCCTTCCTGCCAGAGCTAGGTAAAAGGTTTTACAGAGTCTTACAGCCAGTGCTTTGAGTAAACAAAAAAGGTACAACTCTAGGGCCCACTAGGAATTTGTTATCTGCATTTGAATTAAGTGGACAAATTCCTGCTGAAATGCAGTGTTTAGAGAAAACAACCCAAAAATAATTATAGCAAATTATTTCACAGCTGTTAGATTTCTTTTGATAATACTTTTTACTTAATAAAATTACGAAGTTTTTGAGAGCATGAGCATGAGTTCTTCACTGAATTTGAACATGTGTTTCTGTATGTTTAAGGAGAAATAAACATCACTGCCACGGACTCTCGCTATTAAAAATACAAAAGTTGGTTTTTATTAGCCATACAGCAATGTCTTAGTGATGATGACACAAACAGACCAGCCGACAAGTAAGTCTAGTCAGAGTACATAGAATTACTAACAGTGATTGATTGTATTATAAATATTTCCTCACTCTCTTAGAGCAAATATTTAAAAAATAAACCAGAGTATAGAATAACATTAAAGAGTTATGTCATGAACCATGTGGAGAGTGATACAGGAGAGCAATGCTGTATAAATCTTAAATAACTTCACTTTAGTAGAAAAGAAGGAATGAAAACATGCTACTTTCACTGAGTGGAAATTCCAACGGTTCACTTGGAGCAACTGTATGAACAGCAATATACTTCTCCCCATCAAGACAAATCAGCTTATTTCTTACAGCTCTGTTTTTTCTTACGTGTATACGTTTTTAGGCGTATTAACTTTTCCCACCTGTGGAATAAGGGGCTGGAAAGCAGCACCATGGAAAGGGACCTGGTGGTCCTGGTTGATGGTAAGTTGAACATAAGCCAGCAGTGCCCTGGCAGCCGGGAGGGCCAGGAGGGCCACACGTGTCCTGGGGGGGCATCAGGCACAGCATCGCCAGCTGGGCAAGGGAGGGGATTTTCCCGCTGTGCTCTGCACTGGGGCGGCCTCACCACAAGGCAGTTTTGGGCACCACAGAAAGATGCTAACTTTTTTAAAGAGCGTCCAAGGAGGGCCACGAGGATGATGGAGAGCCGTACGGACAAGTCTTAAGAAGAGTGGCTGAAGTCACTTGATCTGTTCAGCCTGGAGAAAAGGAGTCTGAGGAGAGAATTCACAATCTACCACTCCTTGTTGAGGGGAGGAGGAAGGGCAGACACTGATCTCTTCTCTGTGGAGACCAGTGACAGGTCCCAAGGGAATGGCTGAAAGTTGTGTTAGGGGAGGCTTAGGTTGGATATCAGAAAAAAGTTCTTCACCCAAAGGGTGGCTGGCACTGGAACAGGCCAGGGAAGTGGTCATAGCACCAAACCTGAGAGAAATCAAAGAGCATTTGGACAATACGTTCGAGCACATGGTGTGACTCTTATGGATGTCCTGTGCAAGGCCAGGAGTTGGACTCAACGATCCTTGTGGGTCCTTTTCAGCTCAGGATATTCTGTGAATTTTTTTAATTGGTAGGGAGTGCTCTAAATCCTGAATATTTTGGTTAAAAAAAAAATAAACGAACCAAGAGATGCATCAAGGATGCAACACCAAAAGTGGCTTCTGCACATTTCTCTGCAGAGGAGCAAGGGCTGTTACCTGGGCCAATGATGCTTTTTAATGTGCCTTATTTTCCTAAAGTACCAAAAGCTATATTTTTCATATTTCTTGAAGCCATGTCCAGACAAGCCCAACAGGTGTAAAACTGCTTTGGTGGAGCTAGAGAGCAGAACACACAGTTGAAATAAATGCCAGATCCTCCTTCCTTGGAGTACATCAAGTGAAGGACAGACCACGGTCATGGCAAGATTTTCCAGGGAGAATAAGGAGGAACAGTACTGGGGGAGAGTGGGTAGGGAGGGGGGAGAGAGGAAAGATGTGAAAACTGCCCGGGTAAAGATTCCTCTGCCCTTGTCTCAGACAACATGGCATGCACATACAAGACACACGTCGTGCTGTCTGCCAAACCTCGTCCTCTTGTCGGGCTGGGCGCCAACGACGCGAAATGCAATCCAGTAGCGTCCCCCACCCTCCTCCCAGTAAAGAGTTATTTTAAAACTTCAGGCATAGTGCTCGGTAGCAACAGTGACCAGGGATAAAAGGGCAAAGGAGGAGGGCAAGAGAGGGAGCACAGGAACAAGAGGACGGGTAAACCCCACCAAAGCTGCTGCAAAACGTCTGCAACAGCATCAGCGGGGAGACCCGGGACGGGAAGGATGGCTCAGGGTCCGGGAGAGTCGGGGGCGTCCTCGGAGCTCCGGCGAGGCACCTTGCGCTGGGCTCGGCGCCGGCAGCGCGGTGGCCCCAGCCGCTGAGGGCACAGCCGGGGCCGGTGTTCTCCGCAGCGGAGCGGAGCCGGGACAGGAGGCGAGGCGGTGGCAGCGCCGCAGGAAGTCGGCGCCCGAGGGGGCTGGCACGGGGGCGGCGGCGGGGCGGCCCCGCCCGGACCGGCCCGGCCCGCCGTCCGCAGCGGCCGCCCGCCGAGAGCCGCCGCCGGAGCCCCCCGCGTCGCCACCGATGGTGCTGCCGGGCTCCTGCTGCCCCCTCCAGGGACTCGTCCCGCTGCCCCAGGCGGCGTCGGGCTCTCTGTCCGCCGCGGCCGCCGGCCTTTCGCCGCCGCCCCTCCGCCCGGGCGCGCCGCCGCGCCGCCGCCCGTCCCCCCTGGTTGCGCTGCCCGCCCGCCCGCTGCTCGGGCTGGGGCTGCTGCAGACCGGCCTGGGCTGCGCCCTGGTGGCTCTGAGCTTCGGGGCGCTGTGGCTGAGCAGCGCCCCGCAGGTGAAGAGCGCGTGTCCCCTCTGGGCCGGCTCCTCGGTAAGTGACGGCCGCGGGCAGGGACACGCCATGCTGGGGTCCGGCCCGGCGTGCGCGCGAGCTGCGGTGTTCGCTGTCCCGAGGGATGCGTGATCCCGCTCCTCCGCGATTACTTGGAAACAGCCTGCGGGTAAAGGCTTTTCGCTGACTGCTTTGCAGATGTGTACCCCCGTTTGCTACCAACGGAGTAACAAACGTAGAGACAAACAAATAGGGGATTTATTTCCTGACGTGCATTTTTTCTGAAAAAAACCAAACCAAACCAAACCAAAAACAACAAAAAAACAAACCTCGGTGTTTTTGCGCGATCAGAAATAGGATTTTCAAAAGTCGTTGTGTATGTAGATGTAGCATATTGCTTTTGTGCTTTGTGCCTTTACTCGTAGGCATAATGTAGAGATAAATCAGCGATGTTCCTGGGGAAAAAAAATGGATGGACTTAAGAGAGTTTAGTAAGGAGTGCTGAAAGAAGTTATTCCATCTCCTGTTGGGCTCTTCTTTAAACCACAGCTTCATATATACAAGAGTTTGTATTGCAGAAGCTAGGCAGTAGTAAGCAGAAGTTAGCAAGTGCAGGAGAGTCAGATTGATTGGTCCCAGTTTGTGGGCCCTCCAGCAATCAGCAGGTCGTGTTCTGGACTGGACCGCTCAGCCTCTGCTGCCTGTGTAACAGCATCACCTTATCCCTCACTTTAAACATTTAAATTAAATTGCCAGTATTGTTCACCACCTGTGGAAATGTGCTCAGTGCAGTAGTTTGGCGATCAAGGAGTGCTTGTTTATCTGTATAATGCAGTGTTCATCCCTGTAAGTACACAATCCTTGGGGGCTGAGTAGTAATCCAGACCATCCAAATGTCTGCGTTTGATATCTCTGTTATGATCTTTCTTTCTTTTTTTTTTTCTTTCTTACTCTAGGTTAAAAGAAGTTTAATATATGTAACTTATGGACTTTCTTTGAATTCTGCACACAGAACCATGCTTATGCTTTTAAAATGCTTTAAAATTGCACATATAAGATATAGGTACTCAGTATCTTCAATAATCAAAAGGGTGTTGGTTTTGTTTGGGCTTTTTTAACTGTATTTCTGAAACAATAGTACACTCAGAAAAGTTACCTAATACCTTTTGGGTGTAAAAATATAAGTGAAAATTTTAGCCCAGAAGCAACCTAGAAAAGCAGATGCCATTAAAAGCTAGGATTGATGTGTCTGGTTGGGTGCTTTTTGGTTTGGTTTTCTTTTCATTAAAGATGAGATATTCTGACTTATGAGGGGCAAGTCAGGAAAACTTTGAGAAAGACTTTCTTTTCTTATCTTTAACAGATGCAATGAAATAAAGTTGTTGTACTTAGGGAAAGAAAAAAGCTACTTACATCAGTATTAATGTGCTTTGTTATAAAATCGTGTGTCCATTTTGTAGTCAGAGAAGTCAAAAAATACTTTGTTATGAAACTGCAGTTATGTATGTGGTTTTGCAACACCAGTGATGATATCAGTAGGTATTTTGGCCAAGTCATATATGCACGTTACGCTAGATTAGATTGATCATGTCAAGTGAATGAAGTTACAGAAGGGATTTATTAAAAATACTAGTGGATGACTTCCTGCTTGTTCCAGTCTTCCTGTTTCTTTTTAGTGTAGGAGCTTAGTGTCAACTGGCTTAGTCACAAAGTTCTGTGAGTTAAAAGTATATTTGCTGATTTATGGGACGTGCTGAGAAACTGATTTACCTGTCTTTATAGGGTTCCCATTCTTCTGTGAGAGGGTATTCGGATATGCTGTTTGTTTCAGTTCTATGGCAATTCTTTATCATTCCTTAATTATTTTGCCCTGTAAGGTAAAAAGAGAATCATAGGGTTCGGTTCTGTGATTTAGCAAGTTTGGTCTAACAACTGCTGTAGCAGAAGGATGTGCTTTTTATTTTAACTTCTTTTCTCATGCTGATACTGGCATTCATCTGATTAAATAGCAAATAATTTCAGGGAGATAGTTCTAGTGCTCTTTATTGATTTTGGTAGGGTTCGTGCTCTGGGTTTTTGGTTCACTGAAGTGGTCAGAAGTCAGCAAGCAAGAAGAAAGAAGTAGGAATTTAATGAAGTGTTGAGGTGGTGATTGAGGGAGAGGAAGAAAGAGACAGGTTTTAGATTTGCCTAGCCATGTTGCAGAGAACAAGTACTCAATTGGCTGAAAGCAATTATTTAAGGCAAACATGGAGGTTGGAGTTGCTGACATACTACTTGTCCCCATGCTTTTTTTCTGGGAGGAAAAAATAAGAAACGAGCAGATTTAATTTAGTTTTTATTTCACAGGATGCTCTTAAGAGCGAAGAACCTAATCAGCACAGGTATTCTCAGCTTTAAAGTGTGTCTTTGTATCTTCCCAACATTGCTGTAGTTTTCCAAAGTAACTTTCATCAGAAGAGTAATAAAAACCGTGTAACTGGCATTTTTTGAATATTTGCTTTTTGGTGACACTATGTTTTTTGCTGTTGTAGGCAATCTTATGTGGAATCTTAGGGCTAACAACATGGAAGAGGCCAATGATGCTTTTGGTACGTATGGATTAAAGTTTGTAAGGAAATTATATTAAAATGATCCTAATTTAATAGTCATTGGTAAAAAATAATCACCCCTTTCTTCTTTTAAAAAGTAATGTTGAATCTTTCTTTTCAAATGGTAGAATTGTAATTATTAATAGAGAAGTCAAAGACCGTGAAAGGCCATATTCTTTTGTGCATGAATGAAATCTCCAGTAAGGGCAAGAAGTGTCTGGAAGAATTGTTAATGTTATGTAAAGAGCAGGTTTTATGTTTTTGTATGTGTAAGAAAATGCTGGCTTAGAATAAGTAATTTAGTTCTCTGAGGCAGTGCAGCTTGAACTGAAATGAAGGGGATGGTTCTAAATCTTAGCTTAGTTGTAGTGTTTTAGTTTCTGACAATGGGTTTGAGAACTAACTTAACACCATACAGTAGGATCCTGTGTTAGTTTCATATACAGTTGACACTGCATTGCTGTGAGTGAAGTAGATTGATGTGCAGGGTGTGTAAGCTGTTTCCGCTTGTAAGTGGAATCTGAAGCTGTGTGGCTCTTAATGTCTCAGAGTTGGGATTTGAAAAAAGTTTTGGAGTTGCTTTTGTGTGGGGGTTTAGGGAGTTTTTTAGTTTCGTTGGTTGATTTGTTTTTTTATGTTTACTTGTTTGGAATTTTTTGCCTTACTGTCATTTCTGAAGACTTTTTCCAGGCCAAGGCAGTTGTTTCATTTTTATGCACCACTTCTTTGCGATCCGCATGAGTATCGGGGAGGAGTACCAAGGATTAGATGTGTGAGCTGTGGATAGAATCATAGGTTCAGCAAGGTTGGAAGAGATATTTGAGATCATCAAGTCCGACCGTCAACACAGAACTGCCCTAAACCCCTAAACCACATCACCCAGTGCCAGATCCAGATGCCTCTTGAACACCTCCAGGGATGGTGACTCCACCACCTCCCTGGGCAGCCTATTCCAATACATGACCACCCTAACAGCAAAAAAGCTTTTTATAGTATCTTATCTGAATCTCCCTTGTCTCAGCTTAAGGCCATTTCCTCTTGTCCTCTCACTGCAGGCACAGTAGGGGACACGGGCCCCCACCTCACCACAGCCTCCCTTCAAGGAGTTGCAAAAAGCAATGGGGCCCCCCCGAGCCTCCTTGAGACTAAACAACCCCAGCTCCCTCAGGTGTCCCTCATGAGAGATGTTCTTCAGTCCTTTCAGGAGCCCCGTTGCCCTTCGCTGGACACGCTCCAGCCCCTCAATGTCCTTTTTAAAGTGAAGGGCCCAGAACTGAGCACAGACCTGGGCTGTGGCCTCCCCAGTGCCCAGTACAGGTGTGTGATCGCTGCCCAGCTCCTGCTGGCCATGCTGTTCTTGACACAGGCCAGGATGCCATTGGACTTCTTGGCCACCTGGGCACACTGCTGGCTGGTGTTCAGCTGGCTGTTGACCAGCACCCCCAACATGCATTGTCATTTCTCAGTGTGCATTGGTTAACACAGGCAAATTTTTTAGGAGTTTTGTGGCTATAGAGAGGAGCCCGGTGTTAGAGACTCCCAGTCTGGAAGGGCCATATTTTCATCCAGATAAATGTACATGCTATCAGTCTCAAGCTGCCTAAGGCTTGCACAGTACTCCTGTGTTGGTATTGCCTGTGTTCTGTGCTGTTCCTGTAGCATGTTGTTGCTGTTGTTTACTTTTGTCTGTTGTTGCTCTTTCACTCTTTAACATTCTCCTTTGTATAAATTTTATTTTCCTTTCCTAATTTTACTAAAATAGAAAGCACCAAACTCTTCTTTTTCTTTCTTTTATATCAAATTATCTTTAGAATGGTCACATGCTGAAGGAGATGGCCCTGGGATACTGTGCGGCAGATGGGAAAGTTTCTGATGTGAAATTGATTGAAGCCCTGAGCAGCCTGCCATGGTTTCATAGTTGACCCTGCTTTTGAATAGGAGGATACACAGGAGTTTTCCTGAGCTCTCTTACAGCCATAATTATTCTATGATTATGTGATTCTGTGAAGTTGTTTGGGTTTTTTTTCTTATTTGTATGTGTGTTCTATAGAAGTTTCATTTTTTCTAGCCAGATTAGCTCAGCCTTGACGCTGGGAAGCATTTCTGATGAAAGAGCAGTCAAACGCTGGAACAGGGTCATAGAGAGGTGGTTGATGCCCCAAGCTGTCAGTGTTTAAGAAGCATTTGGACAATGCACTTAATACTGGGCTTTGATTTTTGGTGAGCCCTGAAGTGGTCAGGCAGTTGAACTAGATGATTGTTGTGGGTCCCTTCCAACTGAAATATTCTATGTGAAAAAAAAATTAAACTCTTCATGAGGGTAAGGAAATCATGCCTTAAACTATCTACAGTCTGTCAAGGACAGATTGTTAGTTTCTGTGAGCATATTTATGTTGGGCAAATATCTATTTTGTCTACCCTCTAGTAACTTGAACATTTTCTCTAGGGAGTTATGAAGAATGCACAATTACATGAACTGTAAAAGCAAGCTTCCTAAAGGTCTCAGCAATGAGAATCATTACACAGTCATGACTTACAATTATGACATTCATAAGTAAAACTAAAAAACTCATTCAGAACTAAAACATATCCTTTTTTCAGTTGTGACTGTCCTCCCCTTTTAATTCCTTATGTAAGGCCTTAGCAGTCCCAGTGATGGTTTCTCACTATCTGTGTTTGGGTTTTTCTGAAGGGTCAGGCTGTCTATGGCTGCCACTTCGATCCAAGGCCTTGGTCATGGAGAAAAACAACCAGAGTGTTGTTTTTTTTTCTGTGACAGCAAGATTCTGGTGCTGCTGATGCTTGCAGAAAGCACAGGGCTGCAATGCTGTGAAAAAGGAGCTTGGGATGGTTTCAGCCACTCTTGTTTTCCCCTTGGAGGGGAGAAAGGAAAGGAAACACATTGGTTACAGATGTAGTGTACCTTTAGTAGCACCATCTGTGAAAAAACAGCCATGAAGAGGGATGGCTGTGATAAGACCTTTTAGTAAATAAAATGGAGAGCCACATTTGGGTTTTGCCACCTGCGCTGTTTTACAGCTACATTACCAGTGTGGGACGATACCAGATAAATAATACATCTGAGAGACAGGGTACTGCAAAGCAAAATCAAGCTACAGTCACATCTTTTGAAGGACATTTTTGCAAGGGAGGCCTAGCCTTGAGCAGTACAGATGCTGAGAAGTCCAGATTCTGAAATCCTTCCTTAGTTTTAGGTGTTTGAGGAATTTCTGTTCTGAATATCTGTTGTCAATCAGTTTTGGAAGTCAGTTTTTAATGCTTGTGCTTTGAAGCTGATTTTAATTTGAGGTAATGCTGGGTTAACACTGGACTTGATGATCTTGGAGATGTTATGATCCTATGTTACTTCTTCTTCAGGACTGTCCAAATGTATTAATGGAGAAAGGGAAACTCACCACCACCTGCCCCTCCAAGTTACTTGGGTATTGACTCTGAACCTTTCTGGGCTTCCATGCTTAGAACCTGGTTCCTTCCTCTCTGCTCCTAAGCTCCTTCCTTTCACACAGCTTTAAATCTTATTTTTAACTGAAGGAACCTAAATTTTTTCAGAAAGTACATCGGTTCTCCATTGTTAGTTTGATTGTGTATGTTTTGAGGGCAGCTCACATCTTTGACAGGTCATGCTTGCTGTTATAGCCTCTGTCCTTACTTGTATGTCAGTCTGGACTAATCTGAGTTTATGTTGCATTCCCAGGAGTTGCCAGGTGCCGTACATGCTTTGCTGAATGCAGAAGCCCTTAGCTATTGAAGCATCCTTTCCTTTCAGTTGTGTACAAATTAGTTGCAATTCTGTAGAGCGCTTTTTAGGTGACTCTCTGGTTGTGTTTCTTTCTGCTTTTGGTTTTTTTTTTCACCAGCTGAAACAAAGACTTCAAGTTAAGCATCTCTCTTCCTGATGCTCTCCTTGCTAAAAGGAGACTTAGCTGTGATTGAATGAAAGGGAAAGGAGTGCCAGCATCCAACAAGACACCAGCCTGTTGTACTGTGCAGAGTTCAACTGCTGCAGCTTCAAGAACTGGGGAGCAGTTTGGTACCTGCAAAATGCATGGGATCGAGAAATCAAAAAACATACAGGCTGGTTGAATGCAACTCTGGCTTTCAGCTACATCAAGCACTGCATGCTTTTGTTGTTTGCTAGCATGGCAGCTTTTGTGTTCATAAATGTTACCTGTTTTCATGTAAAGCTTTGAGGGGTTTGACAGAAAAGTCAGAGTTGCATGTGCAGCATGAGTCATTCAGTCCAGATTCTTCTCATGGTTTACAGTGTGGTAACATAAGCATTTGAAAATTTTATTTGAAACACTTTCAAGTTAAAAGTGTTAATGTTTTTGGCTTATGAAAAATATTTACAGATATTACGTTGAAAACAGAAAAGTTTATGAAATTTAGCCTTTATTTGTAACCTTGAAAATTTTTGAAGAATTAATTTGTGTTAAACCTTGTATTTAATTGAAATTTTTAATGCAAAGAAAAGTATGTCCTGGAAGACTTTAAATAAAGATTTCTTAGGGCTGATTGCTGCTATGATATCTGCACCTTGACAGATTTTCATGAATTTAGCCAAAATTTAATGTATAGACCGAGACACGTAGTTCTGGTGACATTCTTAAATTTTAGCTCTGCCAGCAACAGTATAAAACACTGTGAACAGAAGCTGCATATCATGTCCCTAACCCTGAAAAACAGTGTCTCCCTAGCCATGTATTTTATAATGAGCAGTCATTTAAGTTGTGAGAATTACTGTAGCAGTATCTTTTTTCCCTGGATGTTGGAAGTGAAATAGTTCAGTGTTAACCTCTGTGCTCACATTTAGGACTCCAGCATTAAGTCAAGAAGCGGTAATTACACTAAGGTTTTAAAGTCAGTATAAGCAAATAGAAATATGCTTTTAAATTTGAGAGTATGAAAAGCCATTAGAGGCTTATAGCCATTTTTATGCTGCAATAGCTTTTGTCTTATACCTGAGATGTTTTAATTTTGCTTTTGGAATATGTGACTTTTAAAATTAAATTAATTAAGTAGCCTTTTCTTGTGGGGCCTTCCTTTGTTGACAGTTGTGTTGTGGGTCTCCATATGGTACAATAAAAACCTCTCACAACTGCCAAAATTCTAGTAATGTCCCTTGAGTTTTAATTATTGCTATTTGCTGCTGTGCATATGGACACTTAATAAACTGACTTACTTTTTTCTACAGGATATTTATAAAGTATGTAAACGGATATAAGAGTTGATGATTGTGAAACAACTGTTTGTTCTTTCCTTTAAGTGCCTGCTTGGGCATCAGTCCTGCGTGTGCATATTCGAGTGAAAACAGTTCCTCTCTGACATTAGATACTTGCTTCAGTGGCAGCAGCAGCAGCACAAGAAGCAGCTTCCCCTTGCAGAATGAAAGATAGTGCCAGAGCTTTACTATGCAACTTTATTCTTCCTTGGAGTCCTCAAAGGGCCTGATGATACTATTTTACCTGGAAGAGATCGTACATGCAAGACATTAGCAAATATGAATAGAATACACTTTGCTTTTGTGTAGTTTAATTCATATGAAGATTCTTCGCAGCTTTCTGCAGCTGTTCACAGTCCATGTGTATCTAGTGCTCTGAAGATGAAGCTGTGAGCCAAGCTAAAGCCATAATTTGAGTTGTTTCCATTTTTATAACTGCAGTTAAGACCTGTTACCTCTGTTTAGGCTTTTAAAATACCATGTTTGCCTTTCTCTGTTTTTTTCAAAGTTGAGAAGTACGTCTCTCCTCTGGGTAGGATCTTCTGTCACTGGGATAAAGTGTAACCCCTGTTTAATTGACTGTTGATGTTTAAATTTGCATCTGCAGGAGAGTATTTGTAACAAAATAAGCTGACAGAATACATGTTTGATTGGACAAATGAGTGGCTGAATGGCTGAGCTCAGAGGGTTGTGATCAGTGGCAAAAGCCGAGCCAGCTCAGGGCCAGTCAGCAGTCTTGAGCCCAAAGGGTGGAAACTGGGGCCAGTACTACTGAAGTGAATGCTCTGCACAGTAGATCCCAGTGCACTCTCAGCAAGTTCACAGGCGGTGCAAAACTGGGAGGAATGGCTGGTACTCTAAATATTGCCATTCAGAAGGACCAGGACAGGCTGAAGAAATGCGCTGAATCTCCTGAAGTTCAACAGTGGGGAGTGCAGAGTCCTGCCTGTATAGGGAAATTGTCCTAGTACACAATAGAGAACAGCTCGGTGGAAAGCAGCTCTGCAGAGAAAGACCTGGGGATCCTGGTGGACAACAAGCTGCCCATGAGACAGCAAAGTGCTCTTTGTGGCAAAGTGGTGTCCTGGCTGGACTTAGCAACAGGTTGAGGGATGTGATCCTTCCCACACCTGGAGAGATGTGAAATCTGTGGTTGCTCAGCCTGGAGAAGAGAAGGCTCAATGGGAATCTCCTGCATCTCTATAAATAGCTGATGGGAGGGAACGAACAATAGGGAGCTGGACCTTTCTCTGTAGCGCTCACTGGCAGGAGAAGAGGCTGTTAGCACAACTGAGAAAATAGGAAATTCCATCTGAACATGAAGGATGACTTCTTTACTGTTATGATGGCCAAAAACTGGTGTAGGTTACCTGTAGAGACAGTCAAAACCATCTGAACGTTATATTCAACAGCTTGCTATAGGTCATAAAATCATAGAATGGTCTGGGTTGGAAGGGATGTTACGGTTCCAACCCCCTTGTTGTGCCACCTGCTTGAGGAGGAGATTGGATTTGGATGGTCTCAAGAGGTCCCTTCCAATCTCAGTGATTGTGTAAAAATGCTGACCAGTGATGGAGCATAAAGAAAAAGGATTTTTTCTCTTGACAGTCAAGTACAATGTATTTTCCATTGTCAGATATGTGGTAGAGAATTTTGTGGTTATGGTTCAGATCATGGTAGTGTTTTAGATTGTATGTAGAGGAATTATTCTTATCTTCTGCTCATTTGGCAGGATTTTCTGAATATTGGATTATTCAGTCAAAAATACACTATACGTACAATAAAAATCAGATCAAGATTATAATTACTCATAGTAGAATTTATTAGAACATAAATGCAGAAATTATCATACTTGTTTTGCATATTTACGATAATGTTCCTTCTCTTCCTCTTTGTTCTTTGATTTCTGACATTTTTAAAGAAAAATATTTGTAATTTTTTTGTTGTTTTTCAAAATTTTGAATTGAAGGTCTGTATTTTAACTGTAACTTTTTGTATAGCTGTAGGCAGAATTTCTGTTGCAGCTTCTGTACCAAAGGAGACAACTTAAATGTGAATTTGCTGCTTTTTTTCTTTTTAATCTTTCTTTACTTTGGCCACGTAACTTTTTTTCTCCATTTGTTCATCAGTTGAAAAAGGACAGATACACCTCTTGTTTTTCTTAATATAATTTAATGAGATTTGTGCTGTAAAGATGTTTTATGTTGGAACAGCTTCTATTTCAATTGCAAAACTGGTTAATTTCTAATTGTCAGTGCCCTGTGTTGAACCCACTTGAAAAGTTTTCTTTATATGCAATACCCGTGTGTACCAATTTTCTTTTTCTCAAAGTAGTTTTTGTCAAAAGAGTAACTGAGATGATTTATATAAAAGCATAAGAAATGGGTTTGATTCATTTATGTGCTGAGCAGGGAGTTAATTTTAAAAAAATCATGAGATCCTGTGTTTGTATGGAAAAACAAATGACACTCAGAGTGCTTTCTAGAACTAAAACCGTCTTATCTCTGGTTTTGTATTAGTACAAAGCTAGGAAAAAATACTCTTCCTCTAATAATTTATAAATTATTTTGTTCTTAGTATGTCTACCACAAAGATGTCCCAGTCCTCTTTGGAGATTTAGTAATAACTACTTCAGTTATTGGGGGTTTTTGGGGTTAAAATCTACCTTATGGAATAATGTTATGGTCAAACTAGTAATGAGTAGTAACGTTGTAATTGAGGAATTTAGCTTGCAGAGTAATGCACTTTGGCTCTTATCCATTCCCGGGTGTATATTTCCCTGAACCTTAGAAAATGGGAACATAATTTGTGCAACAGCTGTTACCTATTTCTGGTTCAGATTCCAGGTAGCTAACCATGGTACATCGGCTAAATTTATTTGGAAGGCCATGGTGTTATTCTTCGTGTGTTTAGGAAGTCCTTGTTGCTGGATCTCCTGTAAAGCTGGACTCATGTCCCTCATAGTGTCCTTCTCTTCCTCTGTTTTTTTGTTATGTCCTGCTTTTGTAATTCGAACCATTTTGATACAAAGAAATATGAGTGAGCAGATTGTTATTAACGAAGATTCTTTAGGACATTAAGAATCAGATACTTGCTTTGTAGGATTGAATGCTTAAAGGAGGAATCTTATTTTTATTTTTCTCTGAAGTAGTAGTCTTATCCCTAGCATCTTCTCCTGAAGTAAAGAATATTTTTGCCTGTATGAACAGAGACAGGGGTGGTCCTTTCGTATGTTCAAAATCCATATCCGATGTTATGTATGCACAGATTGTAAGGGCATAGGTCAAAGCAAGACATAATTTTATCTACTGCTTCCACTTGTCCTTTTTTCAGGTATTTTGTTACTCTTTTCATTGCTCGATTTCAGGTGACTTATAAATCTGAAAGTATTATCTGATTTACAAATATTTTGGTTTTAGTAGCCAAGAGGAAATATTATCATATAGCTAAACTCTCTTAAGTGTTTTTGTCCTCACTGTACTGGGACAAATATTTTTCATTTATTTGTGCTGCAAAGTAATTCTGGAAATCCTGTGCAGAGTGAATGTTGGCTTAAGATGTTTCTTCCTCTTCTGGTTTCTTTACTGTTCTGAATGTGTTGAGAGCTAAACCCAGTGGAAGAGTATGAAGCACAGTGGAAGTTGGGTGACTTGCAGATCATACTTTGCACTCCAGAAGAGCCTTTAGTTGCTTGGTCTATTGTTACTGACATTTTCAATAGTTGCATATATTTTATTTCTGCATAACTAGTTCAGAATAAAGAGAGAGAAGACAAAGATTTTTGGGAATAGGTTAAGACACCTTGGGGCACTGAAGTCATGGGCAGTTTTGAAAAAGAAGCCAAGTGTCCTTCCCAGCATTCCCAGTTTGTGAGTGGGATTTGCACTGTCATGAGTTCCTTGGGTTGGGTTCCTGTGCCCACTGCAGTTAACTTTGTTTTGCTGTTCCAGGTTAACCTCTTTATTCTGCTGTCTATGATCTGTGTTCTGCTGAACTTGACTGGATTAATACTAGGATGTCAAGGCATTCAATTTGTGTCCGGGGTACCCAGATGCGATTTGGTGAGCACACATACTGATTTACACTGATTTCTTCTCATTGTGGCATATTAGCTTGCTGTGCTGAGATCACAAAGTATCCTGATGCAGAGTTGCAAGTAATTTAAGAACTAGCATAAAGGATTTTTGTAGTAATGTAACAAATATAAACTGTTGGAAGAAGCCTGAGTAATGGTGGCTAATGGTGAGCTACCTACAAAATGTTCAGTCTGTTGTAATCTGTCGATGGGATCGTTCTTCCTCTTTTGCCTCACTTGGTGAGGACCATTTGTGTTGATACCTTACAGCAGAAGATGTGAGGAAAAAAATAAGGTAGATCAAATCATTCTAGCTTTTCAGAACACTTCTACTTGAGGAAGAAGCAATCTGTACAACACAGGCCAGAATGCAAAGATTTTTCTCAAGTGGCTGTCATGAGAAATAGAAGAATCACTATTTATGAACCGGAAAATGTGGAATAATTGAAATTTAAGGATACAATACAGGGTCACTTGGTGATGATCACTTGTGTGTAAAAGCTTGAAGAACTTTGTGGGTTAATGGAAAGATCTTTGAATATCTATTTTCATTTATTTATTTCTTCAGGAAAGCTATTTTTGGTTCCTTGGCATGCCAGTAGGTGTACTGCAGTGAGAGTCCGAGATTACAAACCTTTGGCAATCTAGATTCACCCGGTATCACTATACCAAAGCCACACTGAGAATTGTATGATATCCCAGATGAGGTGGTCAAATGTTGCCAGAGTTTCTGAGCTGTCTGTGGTTGTAGTACAGGGTACAGCAAAAAGACATTCCTGAAATCATTAATTATTTTGTAGGGTGGCTTCTGTAGGTGGAAGAGTGCCAACATTGTGACTCTAGAGTTTGACAGCTAAAACGCCAATTATTTCTAGATATGGAAACATTGAATTTCTACTTTGAAAACTAAGATAACAAGATTCATTTGAAAGTGGAAATTACAAACAACAGTGGTGTACAGATATGGCTATTAACGATTTGACTGGGTTGAAATGATAGTTTTGTGTTTCATTCCATCCACAGGAATGCAAGATATATTCGTGAACCAAAGAAAATATGTACAGTTCATATAAAGTGGTTTACACAACAAGCAGAGAAATAATTTCTAGGCTGCTATGCATTGGAAGGAGCATAGATAATAAAATGACTTAGTAATCATTGCAACTATGATTACAACAATATACTAACAATTGTAAATGTGTTAATGCATTAGCCATAATGCTTTCTCTCAAATAAGGAGTGTGTATAATACAGCTTTATAATGCAGGAATCATCGGCATACCAAACTGTTCAATTATATGATTCTGTATTTCCAGTCTGCTCTGTGGTCATGGGTTTAGTTTAGGTATTATATATATATATAAAATATATATTATATATGAATACATTATATATATATATATATAAAATATATATAACATATATGTTATATGTAACATATATAACATATATGTTATATATATTATATATATAATGTATATAATATATTACCTATATTATACAGGTAAAAATACTGCATAAACCAAATTAAAAGTAGAGTTTTGTTTCTTAAAGATGAATATGGATGAGAACAAGATTTGTTTCTGCTGTGAAGAACTTCATCTCGCTGAATGCACAGAAGTAGAGGCTGTACTGAAGCTATACCATGTGAAGTCATGCAGTGCTGCTCACCTTCTTCTCAAGGTACCCTGCACACACAGCAGTAGGACTGCTTTTATAGCATCGGTGCTCGTGCAGCAGTCCAGAGCTGAAGTGATTGCCATGTTTACTGGGGAAAATTCTGTTGTTTTTCTGGTCTTCCACACTAGTCAGAAGCTCTTCATGGTTCTGTAACATGTGGGGAGTTTTCTTCATGTCTGGGTTTTGACCAGTGCACTGCTGAGCCAATAAGCAGTTCTTGCCCCTTTTTCGTGCGTAGTGCAACCAAAACTACAGTTGAATCCAGACAAGATTACAGAGGTAAATATGATGTAAATTTTAGCTAATTATTTGATGCCTTCATTGGACTTTTGCACTTCTCAGCCCTTCTTGGCTTACAAACTGCTGAAATAAAGCACCCAACCAACACCATCTTCAAATATAAAAGAACTTTGACATTTCTTTAATGGCGATCATGTTGAATCTGGATTTCCCACAGAAAAGTTATGAGGAAGGTTATAATTCTTGGATGAATAGATGGATAAATCACATCTGAGCTGTATTAAACCCTTCTGGGTCTCTCTGTCAGGACAATAAATAGTGTAAAATGAGCTTTTGCAAATTACTCATCTTGGAGATTGTGCTGAAGACTTCATCCCATACATTTCTTTGAAGTAATTGCCATGGTCATCCCTGTGTTTTCTCTATTTGTTTTAGTTTTGTTTATTTTATTACTATTATTATTATTCTTTATTATTATTATTACTGTTTTTACATTTACAGATACCATTATTTAATTTTTTAATTTCAATAATCTTCATATTCTTCAGAAAGTTCTCTTAGCTCTTAGTGTCCTGAATGCTGTCACCGCCACAGTCTGCTTCTTAGCGGCTGCCCTGCATTACTTACAGATATTTGCATCAAGAAGATCCTGCATAGTAAGTGAGCACAAGGCATTGCCTGCCATAAAGAGTGTTGCAAACAGTATTAATAGATTACACAGTTCAGCAGTATTTATAGGTCAGAAGGGTTTTAACAGAAGTTTTGTTTGATTAGGATGAATCTCAGATTGAAGACCAAGATCACATTTTGGATCCTGATGATTTTGTCCCACCTGTCCCACCTCCCTCCTATTTTGCAACTCTTAATTCTTGTACTCCACAAACAAGTAACAGGTAAAACTGTGCACTCTCTTCCTTTCTTTTAGTGTCTTTCGAAACACTGTCTAATCTTTTTTCTTTAAGACTATTTTCTCTGGTGAAAAAGGTTTGTGATTTTAGGGAGATTGAAAAAAAAAAAAAGAAGAAGCACATTTGTTTGAAGACAGCATAAATACAGTGTGGGTAAGGGGTAAAGTTTTGTGGGTTTGGGTTTAGATTCTGTAGGAACCATTTCTGGGTAAGAGAAATACTGCTGTTTGGCACAGCTGAAAACTTACATGATGCTGTCAGGAGCAGTTCTGGGCAGCAATGAGAAGCCAGACACAGCCAGAGACCATGAGTGGTGTTCCCCCATGGACCTTCCTGCCAGAGTCATTCCCCTTCTCCCTCTTGAGCTGCTAGGGCTGACTGAAGGGTATGTTTTGACTGCACTGCTTGGCCAAGTAATCCCTTACCCTGCAGGTGGATATATGCTCTTCAAAGTAACTCGCAGGTTGGCTTTATGACTCAGGTGGGGCTGCATTATTCTGTTCTGAACATACAATATTTATACATAAAGTATTACAGTGCTCAAGCAGACTGCGTGACTCTTGTTTAAAATTCCTCCTTTTCGCTGTGTACAGGACTGTTTAGTTTATTTCACTGTCTCATCAGGAATAGCATGCATGGTTTTGAAGACTGTGTGTTCCTGGCAGAGGTAATTACAGATCCTGGGATTGCCTAGAAAATGATAACATGGCACAACAATAGGCTTTACAATGAACAGGTCCTCTGAAACACCAGAGACTGTAGTTGAATTCAAAATATTACTAAAAGCCTCCTATATCAGTCTTGGTTCAATCTGCTCATGAGAACAGAACGGAATGTGTAATGATCTCTTTGGAAAAAAAATTATTTATTGAAACATGCTTTTCAGAGTTCCCCTGCTTTAAAATGGACCAGTTGTTCTTTGTCTAGCATGTCATTCTAGATGGTTATCTCTTCCTCAGCAGCAGTATTTATTTATTTTTTTTTATTAAGCACAGGAGGAGCTGCTGAACAGTATTTAAGGCTTCTGTGGTCTAAAATTGAGTAGATACCTAAACTTGTTGATAGTAACATTTAAGTGAAGATGACATATTTCTGAAGTCAGGCTACTTGTTTCAGGGTGTTCTGGGTAGTTATACAGCAATGCAGAAGTTAAAGCAACAGACAGGCGTAATTTCTGTTTTTGGAAGATGAGTAATTATGACTCAGCCCAGGCTGGATCCTGCAGAGTGGCTGAGATGGGATGTGTCCATTTCTCAGTCAGTCTCCCCACACTTCTTCCTCCCAGACTGTGTCCTAAACTCTGTGTAGCACCTGTGCCCTGGCTTTCTGTGCTGAGCTTGGTGGTCCCTGCATCCCAAGCTTTGTGTGCAGGGGGATGTGACAGGAACTACATCCAGGGAGGTGAGCCCCCATCTGCAAACTCCAAGATAGATACGTGCCCTGAAAAGCATCAAAACTGGTTCCAAGGACATCTTTGGAGTGGGTAGGCATTCTCTGCCACTCTTTAAATTGAAAAGTCAGAGGCCCAGCTATCAAAGCCAATTGGTTTGCTCTTCTACTTGTGGGAAACCTTTACATTTGTCTTATTTAATGGCAGGCAAAACCCAAACTAGCACTACAATGTCTGGTCAATTCCTACTTCTGCTCTTCTTATTTCATACATTAAAAAATAGCAGTTACATTATTTTTCAGGGCTGGCACAACATAAACAGTTAGAGCTGAGTTTCCAGGTGAAAAACAAAACGCGAAGTTTGCCAGGAGTTGGACTTTGTTCCGTGTGGGTCCCTTCCAACTCAGGATATTCTGTGATTCTGTGGAAGTGTCACAGACACATACATTTAAGGGAGGAGGCGATGCATGTAGGGCAGCAAACCAATTGCCTAGGGCCTAGAAATATACCTCTGTTCAGTTTAAAGTATTGTTTGGGTACATCCTGGAAATGACTTTTGTAATTAAGGGACTCAAGGGAATGCTCTTCTAGTTGCATGTTCTGTAATAAGTTTTAACGTAATTGTTGAACATAGCATTAATTATCAAGGTGTGACTGAACTGGATAGGCCAGATCAGGCATGTTTAGAAACAAAACTAAGATTCAAAATGTGTATAATTTTGTGGCTTATGTTGAATGTAAGTTCAGCATGAACATACTAGGAAAATGTGAAGAAGTAACATCAATGGAGCATCCATCTCCATCATATTCCAAAATTATTCTGAAGCCTTTTGGAACAGATGAAATAGATGGTAGTTAAAAATTAATTTAATGTGTTCTATTTTCCCCATTTTTAAGGCTAAAAAAGACAATGGCCAGCTATCAAAATACCTGCTTTCCATTCCTCAGATTTCTCCATGCATTACCTCCATTGCCTTCACAGAAGCCTTTCATTAGAGGGCTTCCAGGTTCTCATTTTGAAAGTTTTATTCTTTTCCTGTCTGTGCAAGCAGTCTTCCATAGGTATTTCCATCATTCTACCCTTTCCTCTGAGCTTGCGAGAAAAAAAATTTCACAGTCATCTTTGTTCCCTGCAGCCAGTGTCCAGAGAAGCCCTAAATTCTGGGAGGAAGGACTTGCCTTGCATCCACTAGTGATATCCGTAAACCTTACTGAAGTCCAGAGAGCAAAATGTGGGTTTCTGTGTGTTGCTTGAGGTTCCTGCCTCAGCACCAAATCAGCAACTAAAATGTTAAAAAGACCCCAAACAAACCAGAGAAGAATTGAGATGTTTTGAGTCACAGACTTCTCTGAGGATTGTGTGGGCAAGGTCTTCTTGCCAGTTCTGCTGTTGACCATCACACTTTGTTACAGTGTTCCTGGGGTAATGTAAATATATGTTTATCAAAATTAAGGTTTCTCGAGGAATTGTTCTGTTTTCTTCCTTCTCAGAGCTATCTCCTAAGAGAAGGATATTGCAGCAAAAGGTCTTCAGGATTTCTGCTGTGTTTCAGAGAGCTCCTTGGAAACTGAGGAGTAAGGTCAGCCATGAGGTGCATTTGCCTCATGCAAGCCTTTGTGAATCGATCAACCGTAATATTTCTGCATCATCACAAAAACAGCCTTTACTTTGAATCTGGCTTTTTCTGTGCAGCTGTATCTGAACATAAAACATCAGAAGTATCTTGAATTTAGGTTATAATTAAGAACTCAGTGGTTCACAGAACTCAGAGCTAGGCTGTCACATTTTGAGTGACAACCTGTATTTTAATCTTTTGTAACAAAACTGAATCTCTGAAGTAAAACTGAAATGGGTTCCTAGGCCCAGTACTGCCCAAAGATGTTTGAACTCTGGGGAACACACTGGAGAGCCACATCCTAAGGAGCAGTTCCCTGCCATCTTCCGAGACAATGTCTTGCAGACCTTGGCGAGTCCATTGTCTGTGACTTAAGATCCCAACATCTGAACTGGCACAGAAAAGCCAGTGGAGTTTGGTAGCAGAAGGTGTTTTTCTGCAGCTGGAAAGCCTTACTGACAGATTTGCTCCATGTTATTTATTGCAGCACACTTGTCTCTGACGTGATTTCACTGCCCTATATTTATGGAACACGAATCAAAGGGGTTGAAGTGTTCTGCCGTCTGGACCCACCTCCACCTTATGAAACTGCATGGAGCTCAAACAGCTCTGAGCCGGTAGGGGCCATCGGAGTTTAAAGTCTGATTTGGTTTTTTTCTACTGTAAGAGAGAGGTTGCACTGAAGCATAGTAAATGTAAGTCAGGAGGATACATTTGATTACAAATGTAAATTTCGCCAAAGAGTTTAATCACTTACCTCTAGACCTGAAAAGTTTTGTCCAGTTGGAAAACTGCCCAGGCATGAGCGAAGGAGCAGGAAGCAATGTGGAGTACACCTGTTCCTGGTTATTCTAAAAGACCTCCTTGCTTTACTTCACTTATGTACCTGCACTCCTCCCATGGGGGACTAGGTCAAGGTTTTGCCATCACTGGCAATCCCTTTTTACTGGTGTTTTCAAAAGATGGGTACTTTTTCCCAGAAAACACTGGGTAGGATAAAATTGACTGATTTGGATGATGAACATTAATATTAGACATTCACTGGCCATGATTTTGCCGTGGAATTAAACTCATATCACACAGTCTCTGTGCAGTTAAGAAAAAGTGTTCAATTTCTAAGGTGGATGTTGCAGTTCTTAGGGAAATGCCAGGGAAAGATGGTGACTTCTGATTTTTCAACTCTGCATTTTATTCCAGGGAGGCGAACCTCAAATAAATGGCATGGAAGATGTTGATTCAGGGGAAGTGACTGACAGGCAGTCCTCTCAAGGTAAAAAGTACATTTTAAAGTTTGTTCTAGAATGTTCTATCCAACACATACAACTTAATGTAGCAGCAGCATTATTAGTTCTTTGAAAGACAAGACACCATACTGCGAGCCAGAGACACAGAATCATGATTGTTTTGGGCAGTGGGAAAAGGATTAGTATTGAAAATGTTTACAAGCATAAAAAGTTGTTGTCAGATAAGATACAAAAGAAACTTATATTTCCTTTTTAGTAACCTACAATTAGTTTTTGACACTATATCCATATTTTGCAAGAGAAGATGTCCAGCTCCAGTGCTTCCACTTGTTTAGTGTATGTGTTGGTGCCTCTTAACATTTTGCTGCTGTAAAACGAGGAAAAGGATAGAATACTGCTATACCGTGTGGAGCTAAACTGGGAATTACTCCATTATCCAGCTTGGACTGGAGGAATTGCTTAATAATTTCTGCATCCTGGTACAGGAGATAGCTAAATTACTCTTAGACACCACATCAAGATTTGCTCTGCCCTGTTTTAGAAAACCATACCTATGGTTCCAAGTTGGTTTTTGCCTTATGTTTGTTGCAATGTGTGCTTTATTAGCTTCCAGCTTTTCCAGTACATCCCATAAAAATGTGTTCCAATTTTTGTTTGAACTTGGCCGTTATGGCAAGATTGTCTCGTGTGCAATATTCACACCACAAGAGAGAAGGCTGGAGCCAGGGGAAAACTTATTATTTATTTATTTTTATTTTATAAAAGTTTTATTTGATTGTGGCCTGTCTTTTCCCAACCTACTTATCAAACTAGAAAAGAACTTTGATTTGAACTGCATCAGTTGAAATTGTTCCTATTATGTGGAGTCAGGGGAAAAAAGAGTTTGCGTAAAATCAGACTTTAGCCAAATGTCAACTCTGTCAAAGTCCCCTTAAACTCTGACAGTCTGCCTGAAACCTCTGAAAACAAGCACTTGGATGCTTCTGGTGCCTTACCAGGTGTGATAATCAGAATGAAACCTTTTGCTACAGCTCCACTGGATTTCTTTGTCAAAGCTTTCTTACTGGTAAACATCCTGTTACTTTCTCTGAGCTTCTTGAGCTCAAACAAAAATAGGTTATCAAACAAGGGTACGTGGTGACTTGCTTAAAGTTATGAGAAAGGGAAACAAGAAAAATAGCATAGAAAATGCACCTGCAGTGAAGGACAGTCAGGAAAGTCTCTCTTCTGTTTAGTTTAATTTTGTTTTAAAAAAGGCTCTGATGAGACATTGTTTGAGACATTTGTATTTAAAAACTTCCTTTGCAAGAATTAGACCTACTTGAGCATGTATGGCAAAATGTACCCTCCTCTCCATCATTTTAACTGGTTTGTCCAGTATTTTTTTTAATAAAGAGGTCTGTAAAGAGATGCTTAATTATTAGTCTGCCTGTTAAATTTGGATAAAAAAAGAAAGTGAGCCTCTTAAAAAAAAAAATAACACTGCTTCTTCTAGATGAAAGACTCCCTAAAATTTAAGAAAAAGAAATACACTAAGTAATATCTCTTCCTTTATTTAAATCTGAGGAGGTGTACTGCATCTGGCTGGAATGGAGTTAATTTTCTTCATAGCAGCCTGTTGTGCTGGTTTGGATTTGGGACCTGGGGGGAGTTCTTCAGCATTGTCATTGTTCAGGGACTGCCTGGGCACCAGTCAGCTAGTGGTGGATGATTGCTCCTGCATCACTTGTTTTCCTTTGAGTTTGCTGGGTTTTTTTCTCCCCACCTCTGGCTGTCCTTATCTCAAGCCCACTAATTCTGCCAGGTTTGTCCTTCCAATTCTCCTCCCCATATCACTGGGGAAGAGTGAGTGACTGTGAGGGACTGAGCTGCCTGCTGGGCACACAGCAGGAGGGAAATACAAAATGGGGACTTAGCTGGAATTGTGGTAGAGGTAGTCTATGGGCTGTCTCAGCTGGTGCAGTGTAGCAGTCTATAAATAAAACTTGAACTTTCGGTTTATGCTGGCAGGCTGTCATGCCAGGGCATTTGTGTGTGATGCTGTGATTCCCTTGGCATCATCAGGGCTGATCAACTGAGGATAGCTCCCGACAGAAGTTAAAGCTGTGCACTACTCTGCCAGCAGAGCCAGGGGAATCCTGACTGCTGGCTGCAGGAGGAGCTCTAAGCTTCTTTATGCCAGCTAAAATTGTTTTACTGACTTCATAATCACTCCTGTCAAGCAGAATGGGACTTTCCTTGCTGACTGAGGTAGGCAGGCATGCAACTGTTGCCTTTCCCTGGTCTTAAAATTAAGAACCAAACATGGTTTAAGGGAAAAGGGGTTTTTACCTCAGTATTCATTTAAGGATCCTTAAGGTGCACCACTTTGTCCAGGTGGAATGCGCCGAAATGCACACTGAAATGCACACACGATAGATCACGTATACAATATATAGGCCTTGCAAATTAGCATATCTATCAAAGATTCCCCAATGAGAAGCTTAAATGAATAGCGTGATATCTCCCCATCCTGAGGAATTCTCCCCTGGATGGGCCTATCTTAGTTTACAGGATGTGTTCTAGGGAGGACCTTGGTTTCTCAGGATAGCGTAGGACTTTCTGGCCTCCAACTGCCAGGCCTCCAGGATGTTTGGTCTCCTGGCTTAATGGAATCTTAGGACTATCCTAAGTTATCAGGCTTAAGGAATTACAAGTATGCATGCTGAAAGCACTGGGGATACATAAAAGCTATATAAAAGGGTATATAAAAGGTATATAAAAAAGGCAAAAACTCATCATGGTATCACAACCTTTTCCTGGGGGCAGGAAATGCTTAGTAGATGCTCCATATCATCACAAACTAGGTGTATACATTTCCAGTACACACCACCTTAAGACAATTATCTCTCTGAAACACTGACATTATTAAGAAAAATGACATCTGAAACATTAACATTATTAAGAATTATCGTAAGATCATGAAATCAGTTCATTAACCTGTTCATAATTTTTTAAAAGTACCAAACGAACGACTTTTCCAAAGTAACACACCGAGTGTGTGCAAGCATTTTATGTAGAACTGTTGCCTGTGGAATGGACTCACACTGGAGAAATTCCTGGAGAACTGTCTCCTGTGGGAGGAGCCCCATGCTGGAGCAGAGGAAGGACCCCTCTCACTGAGCAGCAGCAGAAACAACGTGTCATGAACTGACCATAACCCACATTCCTGCGCCGCTGCAGGGCAGCAGATAGAGCCCAAGGGAGGGTTGGGGGAAGGTGTTTTTAAGATTTGTTTTACTTCTCATTATCCTGCTTGTTTTTTTATAAATTCAGCTAATAATGCTGAGCTGAGTCTGTTTTGCCCGTGATGGTAATTGATGAGTGATCTCTCCCTGTCCATATTTCAAGGCATGAGCCTTTCATTGTATTTTTTCTCCCCTGTCCAGTTGCAGAGGGGAGTGATAGAGTGGCCGTGGTGGGTGTCTGCCATCCAGCCAGGGGCAATCCACTACAAATTCTTTAACTCCTGCATGAGCAAGAAAATTGTTTTCTGTAATATGCCAGGTGCCATCAGAGGGAGGTACAGAACCAAGCTTAGTGAGAAATGTACGGAGCTTCGTCCTGTCCTGTTCATTAAATTGCAGCATATAATTTCACTCTTAGGAAAAGGAGGAGTGGGAAGGATATAACATATCACAAGAATCCAGGAAAATACTTAAGTAAAGATTTTAACTCCTTTTTAGGGACTGGTGACTGATTTACAAGCTACCTAATTGCAAAAGGTGACCGACGTCTCTGGCCATATGCTGTCATATCTTGGTACAGCTGCTTATAAGCAGGAAGATTTGAGGCTCTGTGAGATTTAGTTTTTCTCCAGTAAAGCTGTAGCTCTCTTCTCTCTGACCAGGTAGTTTAAGGTGATTTTTGTTCTAGGCTGAACTAGACTGTAGTCTTTTGCTACTCCAGTTGCGTAAGGCAGTACAGGTTTTTGCAAACATTTAAACAGGGTTTAGACCAGTGTTACTGTTCAGTATATGTGGGTCTGTGCGCACATATGTGCACCTCTAGACTTTTGTGTCCAGTCATTACAGATTTGCAGGTGGGATGGGGAAAAAAATAAGTGTCTAATAACAGCTTCTAGAGATTTGCTTTATTTTGACTACTTTTACATTTCTGTTCCTGATTATCCAGCTGAAGAAACTCAGGAGCCTTCCAGCAGAGTGAGTCTTTCCCCTTCAAATGCCAGCTGTGTGCCTGCAGGAGTGAACAGCAGAGCCTTCGATCCCTTGCGGAAACGATCTAAAAGTGATCCTGTGCTTCTGCACTGCCAGCTGCCTCAAGGTGACTCCCTTTTCTGTCAGTGATTGTGTAATGGCTCTTTAAAAGAACACTCTTCAGAAGTTTGGTACCTTGAACCTAGTACCTGCAGAAATCAGCTGCTGTCTCCCAACAGAGTACCTACATTACAGTAGTTTTTGCTTTGCCAAGCCTTCTCCACCTAACTCCTTAGTCTTGCTGCTCTTTATGTTTTCACATCTAGGCACAGGGTCTGTAGCCAGGCGTGGGTAGAAGGGAGGGGTGGTGGAAAATGTGGAGGGAGAGCACACAGGATTTCTCAGTGCACTGACATCTAAGATCTTACAAGTGCAGTTGTCAATGTGAGACATTTAAAGCAAAATTGGCTTGTAGGTATTAGGTATTATAGGTAATTATAGGTATTAGCCTATACATTTGCTCCCCTTTTCTCAATTCTCATACCATCAAAAAAAAACAAACAAACAAACCCAAAATCTCAATACAACCCATAATGGAGAGTTGATGAAACTGCTTTGGTGTTAGTGATCTAATTCAGTAAGTGGGAAAACTGCTAATGTGACTACAGAGTCCTTGGTACTCCTGGCTGTCTTGAAACACACACCAGTCAGGGGTCTTGAAGTTTTCACTAGAGGCTACTGGAATTCCCACAGTAGCTGCTGATACATCCCAGCACTCAAAATCTAAGTGCCAATGGGGCATTTTAGTAACAGCCATTTACTCTGGATACTGGGAGCATGCCTATGTGGATTACACTTGCTGTTTTTGTGGAATGTTTTCATGGCCCTGCTGTATCATGTGCTTTCTCTTCTCCTCTTATCAACTTCCACCACAGCAGCCCAGAGAATCTGCTGCTGAAGCAATAGCTACATGACACAGAGCCTATTCACAGCTGTGAAAGCAGAGTGTTTCTGCTGTAGAGAGGCTCCATGTCAGAAGCATTTGGAAGCTTTAGGCCCAGTGTTAGTGAGGTTAGGTCTGTTCAGCAGTAGATCTGAGAGTTAGTCATGAGTGCTGCAGGAAGGGAACTTACTGCAACAATGGAAGTTGCTCTTCTTGCTGGGAAGTTTTGCATCTCCTCCTGGCAATTTTTGGTGTGAAGCCAACATTAAAGTGCTTCTTGTACAATCTGTAGGTGCAGTTCTGGTTTTTTTAGTTTGTTTTTTTTTTTCATTTTAATGGGGTCAAAATCTGATAACTTGTTTACACCAAAGGCAGTGAATTTTTATTTGGATGAAAGGCAGTGAAATTGATTCTGTATTGCCTTTTGTTTAGTCCTTGCAAGGTAATTTTGAGTATTTGGTATGGGTTTGTTTTCCTTTTTCCATTGAATTTGCACTTTGTAGTATTACTAGCTTCCAGCTTGACAGGTAGTTATTTTCAGTATTTTATAACTTGTCCTCTTGACTGCTAATAACTAAAAGTTACAAAGAGTTTACGAGAGATCATAAAAGCCCTCTGCCTTTATGTTTACATAAACACTCAACATGCATTTCAGGTCTCTTCAGATCAGAAACAAGAGAAAGGAACCAGTGTACACAAAATGACAAAGAGCTTTCCACAGGGAAAGTGTCCCTCCAGACTCTTGGACATGTGATATGCACTCAGCCATAGCTATGTATGACTATTTTACAGGCATTTTGTGTAAATCCAATACTGAGCCTTCCATACCACCCTGACCATGCCAGACTGTAGTTTTACGTGGTTAAACTGCACTGCATCCTCATTGAATCAGGAGTGAAATCTCCAGAATACTGTGAACCTTGTGGATTGTTTGCTTTGTTTCGTTTGTCTTCAGGGACAGTGCTCAGCTGTGAAACTGCAACACTCAATGACTTAAATCCACTGAATGCTGTCACCCTGCGTAAGAGTTCAAAAGCAAGAGCTTTGAGGGGAAGACCCCAATCTCTGGTAGACTATAAGTCTTATATGGACACTAAACGGCGTGTGGCATGGATCCTTGAGCAGTCCTCCAGCATGAGCCCAGACATACATGACCTGGTGGAAAATATCAAATCTGTTTTAAAATCAGATGAGAAACATATGGCAGAAGCTGTCACCAGTGCCACTTTCCTTGAGCAGGTAGATTTATTACTTATATTTATCAGGTAATGTGGAAACCCACTGCCCCTGGTTTGGAAGTATAGGTTTACATTTGCCAGTCTGTGTGTCAGAGTTTTTGGACCAAACTGGCTTCCTTCAGTGCTTTAGTTTCATGTAGGGGAGTGTGTGAGAGGCTGTGATGTTTCTTGCTTTATCAGCCAGAAGACAGAGTATATGTGTATTTAAAAACTGAGTCAGTCTTCTGTGGAGGAATCATGAACTGTAAATAACATGACAGCATTTCATACCGAGTTTGGCAGGGGAGAGGGAGAAGATGTTATAAATAAGCATTTGCTATTACAAACCAGAAGGAATGGAGGCTGGCAAGGAAATTTTTATGTAAACCCACTAGAAGCAACTTTTTTTGTGATTGGCTCCCAGGATAAAAATAAGACCTAGTACTAAAGAAAGAAAAGCAGAAAATAGAAAATACGTGCTTACATTAACGGAATGAATATCCAGAAGTTTCAGACACTGCAGACTTCATCAAATGTCTTGGTAACTTACAGACCATTTGTGTAGATTAATTGATTCATGCATAGCACAAGTGATTTGCTATGACAACTGGTTTTGGTTTGGGTTCTCATGCAAAACGTGTCAGTGTCATTAGGCTCTGTGAATAAAGTGGGATTTCCCACCATAGCCTTCAGGCAACAAAAGCCTTAACAAATTTGACAGAAACAGGAGGAAAAAAGATTTCTTATGAGAATTTAATTTATCACACAGGCCTGAACATTCTTACACTTCAGTGGCTTCTGCAAGGAAGCAACATTTAGGTTTCTTCTAAACAATACCAGATATGCCATAGGTTGGACTGAGAGAATTCTTGTGCAGCTTTGAGGGGGAAAACCAAACCAACCAAACCAAAAACCCCACAAACAACAACAACAAAACAAAAAATTACCCCATTCCTTTTCCCAACTAGGACTGCTTTTTCCATGCCTCCTTGGCAAATTCTAGGGTTTTCATAGCTTTTAAAATTATTCTTTAAACATAACAGACAGCACTACAACTAGCTTCTTCCTAGTTGGGTAAAAAACTATTTTAATGGAAGAGCCTGAAAACAAAACTGATTTAAACTATTTGTTTTTTGTTTTTTTTTTTAAAGGTGATGGCACCTGCCCAGCAAGCCATGTCATTGAGAGTCCGTGTGTTACCTTTCAGACTGCATCCTGGATTGCTGTACCTGGAGAGCTGTGGTGACCTGAGTACTTTCACCACAGAGGGAGAGCAGTTGGCAGAGAGGAGAAGCCAAAGAGCAGAACATGAACGGCCTCACAGTCTTATTGGTGTTGTCAGGGAAACTGTACTTTGAGTTGGCTTTTTGGTTATTCCTCAGCAGAGGACCTCTGTCAGACATATACATACTGCAGAGGAAAATAATCTCTGGCACGTGGGTGGACGGTTTGTCAATAATCACTTTCTTTTTTAATACTGTCATGCACAGACTCCAAAGGGGATGATCATTCTACAAAAACTATTTAGCAGATTGCAAGATTGACCTTTTAGGGCTCTCAGTTGCAACTCATCTGCTTGTGATACATCTTGTCCTGCATCTCCATGAAGTTTGGTAACATGTAGCTGTGGGGTATGATACATCATCATTGGGGAAGAAGCTGTGAAAAGAAGTATTGAAGAACTTCGCAAATTTTTGGTACTTTGGTTTAAATTAAAATCTGTCATAAAATGCAGACCTTCAGATAAGTAATTTAGTAAAAAAATGGTGTACAGGATTCTAAAATTATTCTTTATAAAAGAAGGTTGTTGTGCAAACTGTACTAAAAATAAAAACTGTCTTGAAGAAGTGCTCTTTTGGCTCAGTGAATTTCTCACTTAATGGCAAAACATTATTTTTGTCTTAATGATAGAACAACATCCAAACCCAAAAGCACAGGTGTTTTGCAGCAGGAGGTGCTGGCTTGTTACCATCCCAGGAAGAACGGCACTCTGTGTATAGACCCATTTAAAATGCTGTTTATTAGAACAGGTGCTATGAAGAAAGAAGCTAGTATAGCTAATTCTATGTTCCTTCAGATGCTGGGAACCCCAGACTGTGCAGCATCAAGCAGGGCACAAGAAGTGAGGCAGATCCCATCCATTTTACCCCATTTAGGTAATTTGAACTAATTAAAAATTTTCTTAGAAAACAGCTCTATTCATCACTTCTACCGTCAAACAAAAGGGATGTTCACATGGGACCTTACTGCTGCAGTTCTAGACAAAGGCATGGACACACAGGTACTGCTGGGTGGTATTTGCCATTTTGAGTACCACTGGGGCTGCCTGCAGGCTCCTTTCTTATAATCAACCATCTGAATTTATCCTGTGGCTAAGGGACATCCCTGGAGGTCCAGATGCAGAAGCAGCACAAAGCAGCACAGCAGAGGCCTGCTCCTCCTCAGGTAACAGGCACATGGATCACATGGACTCTTCACATACCATGATTTTAGGTCAGGATTGCTCCATATGCTTCTGTACTGAACATTTATTTAAATTACAGTCCCAGCCCTGTCACTGACACTGCCAGGCCCCACAGGTCACCAGCATCACTTCCTGAGCCTGCAAGGCACTACAGGGTGCTGGAACTCTGCGGGGAGGAGGGGGGTGGGTGGGCAGTTTCTGCTTATCCTCTGTGTGGATCCAAACTATTAAAACCCTGAAGGTGAGGGCAAGAAACATGTCCCCTGTGAATACAGCAAATCTGTGAAATTACCTGTGCTGCTAAAGTAAAGGCTTATGTTTATCCACTGAAATGCAGAAAAGTTTGTAACACAGAAATTGGTATGTACAGCAAACGTTAAGAAGAAACAGGAGGATGGAGGGTGGCACACAGGGAAACACAGAAAACAAGCTCAGCCTGTCTGCTGCACCCTTTTCCAGGGACTTAGTGATTTCTTCAGTCTATCATTTAGGCAAATAAGGTGAAAGACTTCATTCTCTCATGTTGACGGTGTTTGTACTTCATGTTAAGAAGAGCTACTAAATGGCTTCTGAATCAGCTGTGGTGTATATTTAGTATGTCATTTCTGTAGTTTCAAAGTACTCATGACAACCTATGAGGCACAGAAAATCCTATGAAGCCTCACCAGAAGAAACACTCCCTTGATGACTTTTTTTTTGGTTGACTTTGAAAAACAACCATATTCTTCATAATCTCTCATTATACGAATACTTTTAACGTTAGCACAGGCAGTTCCAGGATTAATTCTAAGGACAGATGCATTACAATTCTACTTTTTATTTATTCAAATGGTATTAGGTCTTTAATAATAAATCATGCTGATGACATTTGAAGGAAAACAGTGATTTCAGAAATTACTCTAAGTGTGAAGAATTTTCATCAAAGCCCCATTTATGAAAAAATCCTATTTAAAGTTATTCAGTCAATGAAATAGTACTTCTGTCACAATCATAGTGGCATTTCACACAGTAAAAACTGGGATGCCACTTTGATTAGGAATCAGCTTTGTTTAGGAGCACTAGTGTCATGTATTGTCTGAAAAGAATGCTCTTTTAAAAATGAAGTCAACAGCATTGCTTCACACCTGCAGAAACACAGAATTATTCCAGACTAAGTTGCAAAAAAGAACTTCAGACACCTTCCAATTATATATTCAGCATTGGCAAGTCAGCCTCTAGGTCAGTATGAGCAAATTCGCAGCCTTGTCTGAGGTATTTTTGTTTTGTAGTTTATTGTTGCAAATCTTACAGACATTAGCGCTCTGTTAAATAAAGGAATGTAGCACAGTAAATACATCACAACAAAATAACTGGCCAGAAACCCCCTACCCTGTCCCATCCAAAGCAAAAAGCCCACTCTTCTCCCCCCTGTCTCTCCCCCAGATCAAACCAGCACAGCTTCATTAGAGAGGTCAGAGACCTGTGGCAGAAAACATCAGAGTAATTACATTCAGTAGATGTGCAATATCAACATTCCAGGCTCACATATATTTATATATATATATTTATATTTATATATAGAGATCATTAAATGTTTACAAAGAACAATATTGTTACAAATACAATACTATGCTTTTCCCAACGCTTTACAATAATTTCTATTCATCCTCTTTACAGAACAATAGTACAACTTCATAGTCTAGGTACGGCGCTAAATATGTACAAGAGATCTCAACCATGTTGCTGTCTGGAGAAATACATTTCTTTTAGAAAAGAAGGAAAGCTAGCAAACTTGGAAATCCAAACTGAGACTCAAACAAGATTCAACACAAATGTGAAACTTCTCAAAAATAAAAAAATACAAGGGATGCTTCATCCTTAATGTAAACACTGAAGAGTTAATTAGACTGTATGAAGCAGCAAGGATGAAAGAAAAAGAATTCAGGTCTGTCACTGAAGAAGGAATGTAAACCTTTGAAGGAATGTTCCTTTGCATCTGTTAAAAATCCCCATATCTGATCTATCAAACTGCTGCAACAGTCTAGAGAACAGCCAGCTTTCCCTTTTGAGTTTCATTTTCCTGAAACTCTTTCTATTTACAGAGTAAAATGGGATTGTTTACAAGACTGTTCTCAGAAGTGTGCACACACTATGGACCTCTCAGTTTAGAAATCTTATGCACATACTGTAATTGGAAAAATGAGATGTTAGCTAAACTCTGGTCCTGCAAGCATTCCTTTGCCTAATGTTAAGCACCTGTTTAGGATGAACAGTAACTTCACAGACTCCTGGCTGCAAGATTTCCAAAGAAACAGTCATTTCTTCTCTAAATATATTTGCATTTTCAGATCTTCATCATTTCCCAGTGAAGTGAGTTAAAGACTTCACCACATGGGCTAGACAGAACCATAGAAAGAAGTAAAGTGGAGGGCATACACACAGCAGGAACCAGGATAACTGTGTCTTCAAGAGTTCACTAAGTTTCCTCAGGCAATGTATGGAAAGGCTGCACTGTATATAATCTTCTAAATTGTACATGGTTATATACCATATTTACATTTATTACTATATATATGGAAAGTTCTAGAAAAAAAAGGTTCAAATTACCATAAACCAGGTGTCTACAGTTAAACAATATACTCACAAGCCATTAATTATCATCTTGCATCAGTCAGGCCACAGAGTTAAGTACTAACCTGGAATACTAACACCATTCTCTTGTGCAATCTGCTATTCTGGAGCCTTGGTTTAAGTTATATAACAACAAGAAAAGCAGTAAAATCAAGTCATTGTACATTAATTTCAACACTGAAACATATCCCCTTACTACAACAGTTTATGTGCCACTTCATTGTGTCCCTTAAACATCTCCTTCCCAGAGAAATAGAGTTTATTCTCTAACTCTGATCAGGCTGTGGTTATACACAATTTTAGAAAGCTAAAAAATGGACCTCTGACAAGAGTGCTCAGTGGTTCTCAGCAGTGTTTGCAGCAAGTACACATGCACACACCCACTTCCATGAATCCCCGTAGCAATGTCTAGGATCATCACTGGACTGCAAGCAACGCTTACATTGCACAGCTTACGTCACAACAAGTGAGAAACAAGTGACCATGAACAACACCGCATTTGCAAAGCAGAAGTGGTGTGTGGCTGTGTGTTGTCTGCTCTTGTTTTCATGTACTGAGACTTTCCATCATAGTAAAACACAGCACAAACTGTTTCTTTAAAAGAAATCAACATGCTAGCCTGGACTAAACGCATGTTTCAACTTCATTATAAACACCAGTATACAGTCCTGAAAAAAAGCAACTACAGAGAATGTAGAATTCTCTCACTAGGAAGAAAAGCCACTGCTGCTTTTTTATTTTGAACCCTCTTAAAAAAACCAAAGAACCCAACCCAGCCCCCTTTTCCCCTTTTGTCTCTAGCATGCAACTTAGAGCTAATCAAATACAAGATTTCATACATCCCTACAGCTTATCATCTTCATACAAGTGCATATAGTACACACAAATCTCTTGTAAGTGCCATACATATGGGAAAAAAATCACAAGCTAAATTATATAACAAAATAAATAAGTGTATTCTTGCCTCGTCCTTTCCACAGTTACCTATATCATGAACTAAAGAGGAAGTCAATAAAATTAGACAGGTCTTTGGACAAAAATGTATGTTAAAACTGGCTCAGAGAACAAAATTACTTAGAACAGTCTGCAGATCTCTTATATTCAAACTTCATAAATAGGAAGCACAATTTAAAAAATGTCTATATACACTGGCACACATGGCTATGTGCACCAAAATCAGAATTAAGAGCCTAGAAAAAGTGTAGCTATTCAGCAAATCCCCTCACTATTTGTATTGTGGATTTTTAAAGATCCTCCCCCCCCACTTCTTTAACTTCTAAAATCGGGAAGGGACTATAAAAGACAAAGCAGAAGAAAACCAGGAGATAGAAACCTGGGGCCAGAGAGAGGGAGGCAGCTGTAAAAAATGCCTCCCAAATTTCTTAGTGTAAGTAATGCAAGTATAATATGTTTCAGGAACTCATGGAGTATTTTTTGGGGTTCTACTGTCATGAAGAACTGATGACAGAGGGGAATTAAAAGGTATGAATTTGGACAATTCATTTTACAACAGCAGCATTTACTGAGTATCTAGAAGCAGGTGATTTTTCCTGAGGGCAAAACCAATCCTTTTGGTATTCTACTTTCCCCACAGACACAAACCTTTAGTACTAAGCTTAGTGCCTGTGGGAAAATAGGGCAAGAAAAGCGAAGTCACATGCAGGATATCCAAGAGAACACTTTGTACCCTATACTTCTATCTGTTTGGTAAAGACATCTTTCATTCAGCAACATTTAATTTACTCAGTTTGTAAAATTATAGCCACAAAAATAAAATTATGTAGCATGAAATAGAGCCATCTGTGAATACTGCTATAAACTATGCTGCTGTTGTTTACCTTTTTTACATGTGGAGCTGTATGAAGTTTCACTTGTAAAAAGATGCAGCCAAAATAGTTCCATAGATATATTTTGCCCTTTACTAAAATGCAGGAAAATTGTGGGAAGGGGAGGAAAAAGGGATGGAGGAGAGAGCAACAGTGTATTTGTGTCTGTGAAGTGGGGAGAGAGAAAGAAATGTCTCTGCAGACACAGAAATGCAGCACTAGAGACAAGCACTAATGAGGAAAAACATCTTCCATGCACACTGTGGCAGTGAGGTGTCGGCTTCAGATGTAAACTGGTTGCTCTTGTGCAGTCAACAGTCTGTACATGGCAGCTGGCATAGTCTTCATGTGAATCTAGAGGAAATAAGCCAAGTTAATCATGTTCCTAAACATGCATACCTCATGTGAAGGACACAGATAAGGCCATACAAGGCAAAAAAAAGGTAAAACAGAGTTTTCATACCCTTATTATAGTATTGTAGGTGATGATTTTATGAAATAATATGTTTAGTATTGATGAACCATCTAAAATTGTGAACACTTCATATTCTCCGGGTAGGGTTCTTCTAAAGCATAGAACTATGGGACAAATAATGAAAGAAATAGTGTGCAGGCTTGCTCTCACTTCAGCTTTTTGGATTTAATTAGCAACAGACCAAGAGATGTAGAACCACAGAATTATGGAACAGTTTGAAAGGGAATGAACCTTTGAAGATCATCTAGTCCAAACTGCCTTGTTGCAGCTATTGACATTTTTCACTAGACCAGGTTGTTCAGAGCCCCATCCAACCTGGCCTTGAACACTTCCAGGGATGAGGCATCCACAGGTACTCTGGTCAACCTGTGCCAGTGGCTCACCAACCATATAGTGAAGGATTTCTTCCTATGCCTGATCTAAATCTACCCTCTTTCACTTTGAAACCATTTCCTATTGTTCTGCACTGGAGACCTTGGTAAAAATCTCTCCATTTTTCTTAGAAGCCCCCTTAGACATTCAAAGGCTGCTGTGAGGTCTCCCTGGAGCCTTCTCTTCTCCAGGCTGAACAACCAAAGCTCTCTCAGCCTTTTCTCACAGGAGAGGTGCTCCAGCCCTCTGACCCTCTTCATGGCCTCCATCTCTATCTGCTCAAGCAGGTTCATGCCTTATGTTGAGGACCCTAGAACTGTACACAGCACTCCAGGTGGGGCCTCACAAGAGCAGAATACAAAGGGAAAATCACCTCCCTTGCCCCTGCTAGCCACACTGTTTTTGAAGCAGCCCAGGATACATCTGGCTTTTTGGGCTGCAAGTGCCCATTCCTGGCTCATGTCCAACTTTCCTTCCACCAAGTTCCTCTCTGCAGGGCTGTTCTCAATCCCACTACTGATGCTGGAGATTGCCCAGACTCAGATGCAGGAACTTGCACTTGGTCTTGTTGATCTTCACAAGGGTTACATGGGCCACTTTTCTAGCCTGTTCAGATCCCTCTAATGGCATCCCTTTCCTTAAGCATTGCTGATCTTGATGTCACCTTCAAACTTGCTGAGAGTGCAACTCAATCCCTGTCTACGTCACTGACAAAGACATGACAGAGTACTGGTCCCAGTACGGTCCCTTGAAGGACACTGCTCATTACTGGTTTTCACTGGTTGTTACTGGTAACAGCAATGAACTGTGCTATACTGCCTAGACACATTGCTGGTTCTTACCTCACCAACAGCATTTGAGAGGATGTGAACAATTTTCTCATGCGGTGTTGCTACAACGCTCTGCCCATTGATTTCAATGATCCGATGGCCAACACGCACACCTCCTCGCTCTGCTATGCCTCCTCTCATAAGGCTACAGATCTGGAAGGGAAAGCACAAGTTTATCACAGGCTGGATAAGAAACAGAGACTTTTGATTACCCATTTTTGCCTGCAAGCTATGAGTCAACATTTAAACACAGAGACTTGCAACAAATTCTAAGAGGCTGACTCAAAGCAAAATTTGTTAGTGACAAGTAACTAATGGATATTCTCTTCCAAGAGCAGAACAAACTTTCAGAAAAGGCTGTTTGTTTTTTTTACATTACATGTCTTATAGTTTGGAAATTTATGAGTGTATGAAGAACCTCAATTTAATGATGTTCATTAGGCAGATGCCTTACAACAAAAAGGATCAAGAACAGGCTTTTTCTTTTGAGATCATGCAATGGCTTTGTTAAAGACATGTATGATGCATGCTGAAAGCAGACTCTTCCACCCATTTTTGTTTTTTTAAGCTGAAATAACTTTTTTGTTCCTCTGGATGACTTTAAAGTTGTGAAGTAAGTAGAGCCAAAGACAAAGAGTAACTCTTATTAACCCAGCTTTTGTATCTTAGACTTAACAAATGCAAAATCCTGCTTGCTGTAAGGGAGAAAATAGTAGCTTCCCTCTTCTCACACTGAAACTTAGCCACGAATGGAGAGGAAGTTTCATGTATGTTAAAGCTTGATCAGAAAGTGTGGAAGCTACTTACAATCCCATTCTGCACACTGAAGCCCAACTGGTATCTGAGGTCTGGTCTTCTGATCAAGACTGTGGTTACTGGAGGACATCTAACTATGTTCAGTTTAACCCGGGCCTGGTTTTTCAAACCCTGAAGAAAAAAAAACAAATTGAGAGCTAAACACTTAACGTAAGCCAGAAAAAAACAAGTGTTAAAACACTGACATGGGAACGACACTAAATAAATAGATCTTTGTAAGCATTGTACCAGAATGTGATCACTGAATGCCAGACACAAGTATCAGAATATTCAGTGAAATGAATGATAAAACATCAAATTTTTCTTGCCAAAAAGCTGGCATAGTTGTTTTAGGAAAACTAGATGCCTGTTGGCAGTTTCTTCATTTGATAACAGAAATCATGCATAAAAGGAATATTGAACAGGTCTGTGCAGCTCACCAAAAAAGTCAATGACTTTTAAATAAGTAGCTAAGATCATTACAAACAAGTTGCTTCCCTAATGAAATAGATTAAATTCTGTCAAGCAAACAGCAGGTCCTGCTTGTGTCATCCTTGTATAAGCAGCGCTCATAATTGCCATTATTCATAGAATCACAAGATGGGTCGGGTTGGAAAGAACCACTCTGGGTCATCTGGTCCAACCTCCCTGATCAAGCAGGATCATCCCAGAGCACATTGCACAGGACTGTGTCCAGATGGTTCCTGAATATTTCCCATGAGGGAGACTCTACACCATCTCTGGGCAATCTGTGCCAGTGCATGGTCCCCTACACAAGTTATTCCTTTATGTTCTCATGGAACTTCCTCTGCATCAGTTTCTGCCCTTTGCCTCTTGTCCTATTGCTCAGCACCACCAAGAAGAGCCTAGTCCATCCTCTTGGCACCCTCCCTTCAGGTACCTGCAGACACTGATAAGGCCCCTCTCATCTGTCTCTTCCTGAGGCTTAATGGGCCCAACTCCCAGCCTTCTTTTCTCATAAGGAGATGCTCCAGTCCCTAAATCATCTTTGTAGTGCTCCACAGGACCCAGTTGCTCCAGGAGCTCCATGTCCCACTTGTACTGAGGAGCCCAGAGCTGGACACAGCACTCCAGATATGCCTCACCAGGGCTGAGCAGAGGGGCAGGATCACCTCCCTCGAGCTGCTGGCAACGTTCTTCCTAATGCACCCCAGGATACCATTGGCCTTCTTGGCCACAAGGACACACTGATGGTTCATGAATAGATTGTTGTCCACCAGGATCCCCAGGTCCTTCTCCACAGAGCTGCTTTCCAACAGGTCACCCAGCCTGTGCTGGTGCATGGAGTTGTTCCTCCCCGGGTGCAGGATCCTGCATTTGCCCGTGCTGAATTTCAGAAGGTTCCTCTCTGCCCATCTCTCCGGCCTGTTGAGGTCCCTCTGAAGGGCTGCACAGCACTTGAGTATCGGCCACTCCTCCCAGCTTGGAGAAATCAGTGAACTTGCTGAGGAGGCATCTGCCCCTTCATCGAAGACATTGATGAGTAAGTTAAAAAATACGGGACCAGTATTGAACCTTGGGGGGACACTGCTAGCTACAGGCCTCCAGCCTGATCCTGTGCCACTGATTATGACCTTCTGGGATCTGCCATTCACCAGTTCTCAATCCACCTCACTGCCCACTAACCCAGTCCACACTCCCTAAGTTTGCCTATGAGGATGTTGTGAGAGACAGTGTGGAAAACCTTGCAGAAGTCGAGTTAGACAACATCCACTGCTCTCTCCTCATCCATCCAGGTGGTTGTTCTATGGTAGAAAGCAATGAGTATAGTCATTAGTGAATCCATGCTGACTACTGCTGATCACCTTACTGTCATTCATGTGGATAGAGATTGCCTCCAGAATGAGGTGTCCCATCACCTTTCCAGGGATTGAGGTGAGGCTGACTGGACAGTAGTTCTCTGGTTCTCTTTCCTGCCCTTTTTGAAGACCAGGGTGACATTTGCTTTCTCCAGTCCTCAGGCACATCCCCAGATTGCAATGACCTTTCAAAGATGATGGCCAGGACCTTTACAGTGGTGTCTGCCAGCTCTCTCAGCACTTATAGATGCATCGTATCAGGGCAAATGGACACGTGGATTTTGAGTTTACCTAGGTGTTCTCTAACCCTATCCTCTTGGATAAAGGGAAGATATTCCTTCCAACATTCCTTTACCATGATCTCCCTGATCAGAGATTCCTGAGGACTGGTCTTGACAGGGAACACCAATCCAAAGGCAGTGCTCAGTAACTCTGCCTCATCTGTGTCCTCTGTTACCAGGGTGCCCCCTCCATTTAGTAAAAGGTCCACATTATCCTTTGTTTTCCTTTTCTTATTGATGTATCTGAAGAAGCCCGTCTTGTTTTCCTTGACATACTTGGTCAGATTTAATTCCAAATGAGCCTTGGCCTTCCTTGTCTCATCTCTCCTTACTCTGACAACTTCCGTATATTAATTCCAAGAAGCCTGACCCTGCTTCCCTCTTCTGCATATCTCCTGCTTATGCTTTAGTAATGACAGGAGTTCTTCATTCATCCATGCAGGTCTCTTGACCCCTTTGTCCGACTTCTTGCTCATTGGGATGCATTGTTCTTGAGCCTGGAGGAAGTAATCCTTGAATATCAACATTCCCTGCAGGACCTCTTCCTATGGGATTCTGTCAAGATCGCTAAAGGGGCTAAAATTAGCTCTCCTGAAGCCCATGGTTGCAATCTTACTTGCTCACAGGCTGGCCCCAGTCTTGACACCTCAGCCTTTCCCGTTTGTTAGGATGAGGTCAAGTAGCACACCCATTCCCTGTGGGATCCTCCACCATCTGTGACTGGAAGTTGTCATCAGTGCTTTCCAGGAGCATCATGGATTGCTTGTGCTTTGCTGTGTAGGTTCTCCAGAAGATGTCAGGGTAGTTAAAGTCCCGCACAAGAACCAGGGCCTGTGACTTTGAGGCTGCTTCAAGCTGCCTGTAGAAGGCCTCATCCACCTCTTGAGCAGGCATCCTGTAGCACACACCCACAGGTGTCACCATTACCAGTCTGCCCTTTTATCCTATCCCATAAGCTCATCATTTCATCATCTACCCCAAAACAGAGCTTGATACATTCCAAGTACTCTTCCTCTTTTCTAGATCACACTCACCATAAACTGCTTGCTACCAGAACAAAGCTGAAGGAGAAAAATTTGTTGTTACTGTCAGGGTGGTATATTGCCCAAAGAGGCTGTGGAGTGTCCAGCCTTGGAGTTATGTAAATCCTAGTGGGCACAGCCCTAAGAAGCCTGCTCTACTTTGAACCAATATGTTGATCTAGACTAGCTACAGGCATCACTGCCAGACTCAGAGATTGTGTTCATATGGCTCAGTGAAAACAAAAATGTAATAAACTACAAATAAATGTAATATGACCCCTTGTACAACTTCAGGTATTCAGGGCTCTTGGAGATTGTTAAGAAAGATTTTTGAAATGTCTCATTCACACAAAGTATTAGCCGTAAGTCCATACAAAAATAAAATCCACATAAAGAACAAAACACTTTCTAAAAAATACAACTTCCAGCTCCCTTAATTAAACACCTGCCAATTTCAGTATCTGCTTCTGAATTCCTTTTATATGTACAGTTGAAATCTAGGTCCCACTGCAATCAAGGTGTCAGACACTGACACAATGATTAATTCTGGAAAATAATTCCTACTATAGCTAAGATAATGCACTGAAGTCTCTACATACAGTTTATTGCTGCCGATTCTGTTGAGCTGAGCTCCAGATTCAGCAGTGACTTGCGTATTAAACTGGCATCCTGGCAGGATGAACTACCTGGAAGTGTGTTTTCTTGTCTGTGCCTTAAATTGGACGCAATCAACTTTGGGTGCAAACAGCTGCCCTCACTTCCACACAGTGCTGACCGCAGCTTGGCTCATTCTCCAAAGTGGCTCCAAGAGAATGAATGGGCGTCTGAACACAAGATGACAAAGCTCATGGCTGTGGCAACTGCCTGTACTCCAGCTCTCAGGAGAAAGAAGGTCCACCTCTTCCATGACTACGGACTCCTCTACTCTGGTGAGGAATTAGCAGTGCATCTCACATGCTCAAGGACCATGCACTTTCTGTAGGCAGGTCTCAACAGCAACACACACTTGTAGAGGACAGGGATTTATCAACCTGAACTACGCTGTGGGTACGATGAAAAGTCTAAGGGGCTTTTGCCTCAGTGTTCTACTCCTGAAGGGTAGAAGTCATGCAGAGTACTGGGGATGTCCATTTCTGTGAGGAATTTAGGTGTCTAACTTTAGTCATCTGAATTCACTCAGGGTACATGCCCTGAACAGACTTGGTATCATCATGCTCTTATTTCCCTGATGAATGTGCAAATTAGTAATACGTATTCCTTGGGGAAAAAAAGTAATGTGGTCCCTAACAAAAATTTTTTTAATTTTACAGAAAGTGCATCTATTTCATAAATAGCTAATCTTCAGTAGTATGCACACTGGTAACATAAACTGATCAGAAACAACAACAAAAGAAGTGTATTTTGACCACCTTTGTTTATCTAGTTCCTGAGTGTGCTTCTGATAGTAGCCAGCACCAGACGCTTCTGCAAAAGATGCAAGTAGCATAATCCTATTAGGGAATAGCCACAACATGTGGAAAGCTTCTTCCAAGCTCTGTCAGTTTTTAAAAGGTTTATGGCAAATTAGGAGCAGAGATTACATCCATAATATTGAGTTACCTTGTTTGAAGTGCTTGTGACATATGTTTATCCACACAACATTATCATCTTTTAATAGGAGTCTTTCCAGCATGCTAGGGAAATCTGAAATCTGGGATATTTCTACCACATTTAATGATCTGCACTTAGATCAGTCATATATATATACTTGTTTCCAGAAGTGCTATATGAATAACTGCAGATGTGAGGTTATGAAGATCTGCAAACATACAGATTATCTTCTCTTTGGAAAGACAAAAAGAAAAAAGGCTGGCAGTTCGTGTGGAAACTGTGGTAAATATCAGTGAAGAAGAGAAAGGTCTGCAGAAGCTGGAAACAGCAAAGCTGGTTGGTTCTGTACTGAGAAAGTACTGATGAGCACAACAAAAACTCCATCTGAATAAGAGGAGTATAACTTCTCACAGTTCTAGAAATAAAAATGATGTAGGATAGGAAACAATCACAAAGAGCCTAAATTCGCAGGAAGTTTTGTTTAGATGATGCTGGCACAAAGATATTTAATATGATTTTTTCTTCTTCCTTTCTTTACAGATGTAAGACTGTTCTTGTCATATTTTCAGTATGTCACACAAGCTATCATTTCCACTCACTGAATCTAAAGTGACTGGTTCAGTGACTCATGCATCTATTAATTAACAGAACACAATATTAACATTTTGGGAAGCCTGAATGGGAAGTCTTTACAATAAAAATTTTTGTTCAAATATTAAGAGATAATCCATGAAGAAAAAAAAAAGAATTTACTTTGTACTTTTTTTACTTGGCAAATTTACCTTGTAAATGGAAAATTTACTTTGCAATTTAAAAAAATACAAAATGAAAAAAGAAATTTACATAATACAACTTGTTACCAAAAAGTTCCCTAAATGAATAAGTAAATTTAACAGGTATATTCCTAAAAATCAGAGAAGAATGTCTGTATAATATACCACCAGCATTGCATTATGTGTCTGCATGTGATGATCTGCAGAGCTAGGCAGGACCATTTCAAAAAATAACTAATTTCATACAGCTTTGTCTCAAACACTCTCTAGTGACAAATCCCTCCTGTTCTTTAAACTTTGATGTTCAAATACTTATTCCTTTATGCTCTACAGCTGCCCCAGGCACTGTTCAGTTCCAGATGACCTGCAAACTTTTCCCAGTCACATACTTTTCTGACAACTAGAAGAAAGCTCTTCTAATTAAAATATCCCATTTATCCAAGTGAAGCACCACACTTTCAAATAACTTGGACAAAGATGCCATAGAGGGTATTCTTTAAGCCAAAGTTTAAAGCTTTAAGAACAGGTATAAACAAACAAACAAAAAAAGCATTTGCTCTATTTCATCCAAATACTAAGAGGTATTTGACAGCTAATATGGCCTGTGACAATATTAGGCACCTGTGCCTCCATTTGTGACATAAAATTTCAAGTGTGTATCTGGTAATACCTTCTTTCTGAACAAAATATTCCCTTGTGAAGTTGTGCACAGAGCCCTTGTCTACACAAGTAAATAGCATAGCACTCTGGAATGGCACTGGATGTTGTCAATCCAAACTTCATCAAGACTTTTGATGTTGTCTCTCATGATAACCTCACAGCCAAGCTCAGGAAGTGGATGGTGAGGTGGATTAAGAAGTGGCTGAATGGCAGAGCTCAGAGGGTTGGGAGCAGGGGCACAGGTTTATGTGGATACATGTAGCTAGCAGTGCCCCCACAAGGTTCAATACTGGGCCCAATCTTTCTTAACTTATCATCAGAGATGGAATGCTTCCTGAGCAAGTTTGCTGATGACACAAAGCTGGGAGGAGTGGCCGATACCCAAGCACTGTGCAGCCCTTCAGAGGGACGTTGGCAAGCAGGAGGGATGTGCAGAGAGGAACCTTCTGAAATTGAACAAGGGCAAATGCAGGATCCTGTACCTGGGGAGGAATAACCCCAGGCCTTAGCATAAGATGTCCATGAGCCAGCCACACCCTTGTAGCCAAGAAGGCTGATGATATCCTGGGGTGCATTAGGAAAAGCACTGCCAGCAGGTTCAGGGAGGTGATCCTGCCCCTCTACTCAGCCCTGGTGAGGCACATCTGTAGTGCTGCGTCCTGCTCTGGGCTCCTCAGGACAACAGATACACGGAGCTCCTGGTGGAAGCAGGTCCAGTGAAGGGCTAAGAATATGATTAGGGGATTGGAGCACTTCATTTATGAGGAAAAGGCTGACAGTTGGACTCAATGACCTTAGAGGTCTTTTCCAACCTAAAAAATGCCACAGTTCTGTGGAAGGCTGAGGGAACTGGCCCTGTTCAGTGTCGAGAAGAGACAACTGACAGGGGAAGAGGGGAACTCCTCAATGTATACAGGTATCTGCGGGGAGGATGTCAAGAGGATACAGTCAGGCTCTTCTTTGTGGTGCAGAGCAATAGGATGAAAGGCAAAAGGCCAATGCTGGAACGCAGGAAGTTCCGCCTAAACATGAGGAAGAATTTCTTTCCTGTGAGGGTGACTGAGCATAGGAGCAGATTTTCAGAGAGGCTTGAGTATCTTCTCTGGAGATATTCAAAAGACATCAATACACAATCCTGAGTAATGCTCTCTCTGTCGTCCTGTGTGGAGTCAGAAAATTGGTGTAGCATAACTCACATTGATTTTTAAGATCATGAAATGGAAAGTGCTATGCAAAGATTTGGTAAGAGTTTACTTAAGAGTTTTTTACTTTCTGCTCTTCAATTATGTCACCCTTTAAAAATGTGTAGCTTCCAGAAACATTTTCCCTACCTTTATAATGCTCTGACATGTTGAGAGCGGCAAACCAACCAAGCTGGTCCCATTGATTGACATGATCTGGTCCCCAATATTCAGCTTCCCAGACTTCTCTGCCGGTCCTCCATGCATCATGTTGGCTATGATAACCGTAGGCAAAATGGATCCCCAGCCAGACTCCACAATCACCACACCTAGGATTTCTCCCTTTTGCTTTTCAATGTAAACCTGTGTAATAAGAAAAACTGTTTAAAAAAATAGTTTCTTTCACACCTATGGAACTGACTAATATCACCCCCCTCCAAACATTCACAAAACCAACAAACATACCCCTCTTTATTTGCAACCTGCCTTCCTAATTCAAAGGCAAAAAAAAAAATAGGGTACATGTTTTACTACCTTTCATTTGTAGTCAAACATTAAATGATCAACACTACACAATATAGACTTGGTACAAAACACCCCTCAGATGTCATTTCTGTATATAAGCAGAAGAAGTTGCAGTGAAGGAAAGCCTGTTGCCATGGGCTTTGGTGGACAAAGCTAAATAGGAAGAGATTGCAAGAGTTTATGACTGTGGGCTGGAAAACCATTACCTGTGTGTTCCATTTGCACACTGGTTCATTTTTATTAAGCAAGCTGCAAAGCCTTCTGGCACACAGAATTATTTAAAACCTAGAATCAGTCACTTTCCTAAATACCCATGCCTCTACAAATTTTACATTGTTTACTGCAATTTTTTTTTATTGTATTAATCTGTTAATCTGCTTTAAGATCACTTTCAAACATCTCTGAAAATCGTTTGGTAAAAAGAACACAAACAGATGGTAAATCACTTGGCGGCTGTTAAATTTGGGGTTCACTGTTTGCCTTTGAAACAGAACTGATGACAGGGTGTCCTATTAGAAAGGATATTCTAGACTAACTAAAATGATTTATAGGAAGTATTAATGTTTTTTTGATTTCCGCCAACACACGCCTGCAACTGATAAAGAGCAGCTTAATACTGTTGTGGAAAAAAAATGAGACATACATCTTTGCAATTTTCAGATTTGGAGAAGTGAATCAGGTCATCGTTGTACATGTCCTGGGTATTAAGCAAGTCGCTATATTCCTTCTGGCTAAGGTCTTCTGGGTTGATTCCATTTGCCCTCAGAAATTCTTGGTAGGCCACACTAAATGCTTGACCTATGGACTGTGCAATCAGCTGCGCCTATAGCAGTTCCCAGAGAAGGGAAAAGAAAAGAAAAAAGTGAAACATTCTGATGATCATGCCCACTGACACTTTCTGTTACAGTAACACTGTAAAATGGATCATCAATGGAACCTACAAGTTACCGCAATCCAGTGTAAAAAAATATTTGTGCCTTACAAATTAATTCAAAAGACCCATAAAATGTCAACACATTCACCTCTGCCATGAATCTATGCCGGTAAGCAATTATATATTACAAATATGAGAGAGAAAGCCATCCTTTCACAGGTAAGAACTGCTAATGTAAGTGTGAAGGTATAGCCACTACAGTGACTGTGGCTTGCACCTACAATTCTTCCCACACATGCAGCTCCCAAATGGTTCTCCCTTCTATGGAGATGCCATTCTCTGACAAGCCAGCAGTGAAAATGAAAGGGTAAAAAGCGTATTTCCGACTTTTCTTACCATCCTTTAGAACCATCACACTGATAGTGACTACTCTTATCACAGTCTCAGACAAAAAAGGAAAAGGGCAGCAACTAGTGACCAGCACAAACCCTTGTAGTAACTGGAAATGGTCATTTGCATCTCCTTTTTCACCCTGCCACCCCCTTCAGCCTCTCTCCCCTACACTTATTTCCCTCCTTTCAACTTGCATGATCTTGCCAGTTCTCTGCCTCTTTCCTACTCATTCTTTGTAGGCACCCTCTTGGACCTGCAGTTTTCCATAGTCCTCTCTGCACCCAAAGCCACCAAATTCACCACTCACTACACTGCAGTGTGCCCACCATGAGCTGTTTTACTTCTGCAGCTGTGGGAGAGAAACTGGGCAGCAGGCAGACGTGGGGAAAGCTGTGTGCCAAGCAAGGCCATAGGGATGCCTGCCTTTGAGATGGCAATCATGGTCAGGCAGGTAATGGGCAGGAGAGGAAAACAGAGCATGGTGCAGAGTACTGCTGTGTATAGGTGGAGCAATTCGTGCAGTGAGCACTATGTAGTGCACAGGAGTTGGCCATGATGTGCACCGAAACACAGTGCTGGCTGTGGCAAAGGCAGGGAAGAGACAGGGAGAGCTCCACAGCTGACAAGGGAGACCTGGCAGAGTGCTGGTAATGAATGAATGCTGCTCAGGTGTAATTTTAGGCAGTCTGATGGCCATATTTAAAGTCCAGTTTGGTCCCTAATAAAGGAAAGATTCCTAACCCTGAAATAAAAATTTTACTGTATCTTAACAGCTCAAAACAGCATTAAACCTGCTGATGAGAACAGCACGATTACTGGTGCTGAAAAGACTGATATGTAGACTGGCAATATGTAACCAAAGCTCAGATCAATACAATTTTGACAGCAAGAACAAGACAGCAATAAAATGGGAAAGCTGCACCTCCGTAACTCAGTAACCTAAGTGAAGAATGCAGACTTCACATTCATACACATGTATCTTCACGCCAGGAAGAGATTAGCTCCCATTCAGACACCCAGCATTTGGACACATCACTAAGGTTCAACAAGATACTGCTCTAAATACAGTTGAAAATCTAGTGCTGTCCTCCTTGGACAAAGACTCATCCAAGCAGAGACATATTCTGGCCAACACCCACTCACAGGCTTACAGCTTCTCTCTCACTTACTGTGTAGATTTTGTTAAGTACCCAGCTGTCCCAGAAAAAGAAAAGACAAGTTTTATAACATAAACAGGCTGCATTTCTTCACTGGAGGTACAAAATCTTTGAAGCTACCATTTCCTTGCTGCTAACAAGGTGCTACAATGCTTCCATTCTGACCGTTAGTCATTTGGGTATTTGAGATAAATTTTGCAAGTTATCTGTGAGCTATACACCCATGACCAAGGAGAGTTGATACAATCTGCCGTTTCTCAGCATATTTTCCCCATCAATGAGCAATGCTTTAATTGGATCTACAGGATTGGATTTTAGATCTATTGGATCTACATTGGATTTTACAGCCCAACTGGATCTACAGGCATAGAGAGGTTCACATATGACACAATATCGGCTGATGCAAACAAAACTTAGATTGGAAAGCTCAGATTTTAGCTAGCCAAAGTATTAACAGCAGCCTAGTGTCTTGGGGTGACTTTACGATGTGTATCCCCTATCGCTGCTCTATGCCCAGAAATTAACTTTGTGCCTTTCTGTGCCTTTAAACTGAGCCTGAGAGGGGAGAGAGAAAAAACCGAGCGAACTTTTCAAAGCAGTTGTTCAAGGACACAGACACACACTCCTCTGCGTTCTGCAGCAGCAAGAGTGGAGGAAGCGCCCTGCTTGCTTTTCCACCAGCTTTCGGCTGCTTTTCTCTGGAGGGAGACAGAGAGTCTTTGTTGTCCTGGGACTTTGGTTTGTTTTTCCCTTCTTCTCTTCTGGACTGTTTCAACATCAGAACACATCAGGAGAATTTCCCACCAAAGCCCCGGAGGTGGGCCCACGACCCAGCTCCAAGGAGGAGGAGAGAGACTACATATACAGAAGGACTCTGAATTTTCCCAGGTTTCTCTCCACAGTGAGAGGTTTTATTATTTAGCATTATTATCCTTTTCCTGTGTGTTTGTTAAATAAATAGTTTTTATTTCTTTCACTTTCCTCCAAGGAAAATTTCTTTTTTTGCCTGAACCTGGTGGGGAAGGGCTGGTTATAACCTGCCTTCTATCAGAGGATATTCTCCTCCACATTTGTCCAAACTGGAACACCTAGGAAATAGATCCAGGAAGTATGGATCATGCAAGGGGGTGAGAACTCCCCATGGTGAAGGAAAATAAGCCCCAGACTCTGGACCTGACAGTTTGATATTTGTTTTTTCAACTGACCAGTAAAAGAGCAAGCAGTGTCCAAACTTGTGACTAGAAATACAGGAATGGCAGCCTCAAAGCAGGCAGCATGTCAAATCATATTAAGCAAAAAATACATTGGCTACTCTATTTCACACCAGATTCTTAAAAAGTCTTTGCAAAACAGGTTTACATGTTATTTTGTGGAAATAATCCACAACTTTTTACACTCTGTCAGTTTTGGTACAGGAGTACTTCTATCAGTGCTTGTCCTTACTTTTTAACTTCAACAGTGGGGTCATGTATTCACCTGCAATCAGATAATGTATTCAGACATTGGTTAAGAACAGATTACATAAAATAAAATCATTACATAAAATCAGCCCCTATTCAAGATAACCTTCTCATTTTGAAGTCCTTGCTGTAGGTTGGAAGACGTGATTATTTTATAAGAAACTGGTATTTTCACTTACTTCTCTTGAGTATTTTAGTTCCCAGATTATTAGGGCTAACTTGACTATGATCCTGAAAACTATGTATCTAGCCACTTCAATCTGATATGTTTGATTTTACTTTCCAGTTATTGAAAGTTACCTTTAAAAAGTGCATCAAATCAGCAAGTTATGCACATTGATTGTGAAGAGAGGATATCAAGTTCTGTGTAAGGTAACTTAGTAACCTGCACCATATATTAAAATTCATGTAATTTGTGTCTCTATTCAGCATATATTGCGACTGCTGAAATTATCAACTTTCTTTGCCGGCTTTTTGATATGATGACAGCAACTACACCCCCAACACAAACTTCCTGAAAAACAAAAATCAGCTTTCTGGTATGTATCAGTGATTGATCCTCTCCCCTACAAAAAAAACCACCTCTGATAAAACTTTCCCTCTCTTATGCAGAATTTGAGCTGGTATTTGTAACCTGCAGGAACCGGACCCTCCTATCACTGTTACTGGAAGGCACTCAAGAAGCTTGAAAATGGTACGCTTTTCTATAAAGACCAACTTCCTGTGACATGTCAGGTCCAAATACATAAACGGCAGGCAAGTTCCTCTGCTTAGATGAAATACTGGTTGCAGTTAAAAAGCAAACAGGACCACTCACAATGGACTTTGGGCCTATCAAAATGTGCTTATTTTTCCACTCCTAGAAAATTACAAGACAATGTAATTGCTTACATCCTCAGACTCAAAGACATGACAAATCATTTTGTACTGCCTCTTCCCGTCTTGAGAGGGGTGAGATGCTTCCACATTATCCTGGGAGTTGGAGCGTGGCATTCGCCTACGAGCCATCAAAACAACTATATTTCCTATATCAGCAATGTAAGAAATGGTCCGCAGGGGATGATCCATCATGGTTTCCTGGGGAATAAGAAAACCAACATAAGCAGCTGCTTCAACTAAGTTCTTATTGCACATCTAGTATTACCAGAACACACAAATAGCTGTAAGAGCTTTCTCAAGTGAAGTCTGTAATACTTGTTATGCATGAAAGGAGATACCAATAGAAGTCAAGAGCTTCACTTTCCCAAAATAAGACAAAGTTTTACAGGGTTTTTTTTTCCTGTGGAAAAGCACATAAAGACCTCAGCTGCAGAACCTGCAAATGCTGGGCATGTATGTGTAGAGGACTATGAACAAATCATCGCAGCTAAACATTTTGGGCTACTTTGGGCACAATCAATACTTGATGCATCGTGACTCGTAAGACATGAGCTGACCGCAAATATCTTACTCACAAATTCTAATTATTTCTACAGCCAGACATACCAGAGTAATTGCCTGTATGACATGGTTCTTGACCATGGATTTCTGACTAGAGGGAAATAGAAGAGCCAGCATATTTTGGAAACAAATTTTAACATGTAGGTGAAAGTCTATTCCAGTAGTCTACCCCGACAATGCTGACAAAGGTGTCTGAGTCTATACCTGTGTGTCTGCATTCAGTACTTTTATTCTCTGTGTAGAAATGAAGAGGTCCACTTCAGTCATGGGTTGAGATTCACCTTCTGGAGCCTGCAAATAAATGGATTAGAGTCAAACTAACACATTAGGTAACATACTTACTAATAATGATGTTAGTTTACGAACAGGGGTGCACTAAGACACAGTCACCAGAACAGCAATGCAGGCTAGAGTATTAGACTGCAGAAGCAAAAGATAAACACAGAGATGTGGAAACTATATCATATATGTGAAAGTGAATTGGGTATTGTTAGAAAAAAAAGTTAACCTCATAAAAGCTTGCCTGATATGTTTCCTGATTCAGTAAAATTATACCTGACTGCAACAGGAACTATATCAAGATTTCTTGAAAAGCAATATGATTCTACCATTTTCTGCATACTATGAATCCCACTTCAAAGAAGGTTTTTGTACAAGCCATAGAAAGGCCTAACAGCATCTCTTGACTGAGGAATTTCTATACGGGCTAGCAGTGGCTGCCAAGACAAATAGGAAAACCTGTACCACAGGAGGTACTGTTTGAGCTGTTCATAATGCAGTTCTGGTGAGAAGACCTTCACAGTAAGACAACATACTTTTCAAGCAGTAACCCACTTTAGAAGTTGGATTTTGTTAATAGAAAGCAAACATTTGTAATATTTTAAAAATTACATTTGTTAAAAGATAATTGAAAGCTCCACAAACAAAACTTATTACAAAGATGAGTCAATCTCAGTATATTACTGTATGTAGAGACATAAACTTTTTTTTTTTGCATCCAGCAATTTGACACCTCCGTGAGTCAAACAAAGCACTCTTACAGAAAGATTAAAAATAAAAAGTAAAAAAAACCCCAACCCCAAAACACACTTCATTTTAATCCATCATTTTACAAAGTTAAAACCTTTGCCACGTCAGTCTTGATTCTTTAATACACATTTTGGGTACTCCCTGTAACCATTTGATAAATCCAATCTTTATGCTATTTCTAACATGAAATGGCTAATGATAAGCAACAAAAAATGGCCAATCAGGCAACTGATTTCTGAGATATGTCAACTTGTATGGTGGCTCAGAAATAAATCTGAAAAAACCTTGCTGGATGCAGAAAATAAAACCAGAAAATAAAAAGAAAGGAAAAAACCCTCCCAGAAAACAAAAGAACAAGCATAACATCAAGCTGATGGAGTTTGTACTGCACCTTCTTCCTGCTTTTGGCTAATTTCTGGGCCATCTGCTTAGCATGGAACAAACAAGAGACAGGAGAACAGTTAGAGAAGAACTTACAGAGACTCCAAGTCAAGCAGGAATCTACACACTAATGTCAGGGCTCACAGACTACCAGCTGGTCTAAATTAATCCCTGCTTGTATTAATTTCCTCCTTTTCTTCCTAGTTTAAAAAATTATAAAATGTCATGTTTAGCACAGTTAATTTCAGAAATGAAAAGAAACAGCACCAAAAAGAGTAAGGAAGAACACAAAAGGATTTTTTTTTCACTTAAGATGTTACTTGCAACCAAGTTATTTTGTATTCATTTGTTTTTGAGGGGTTGGGGGCGGGGGGACATTTAAGAAAGGGAACAGAGCTTCCCCTCACTTACAGCAGTGTACACCATGAGGTTACTTCTTTTGAAGGCACACCAGTGTAAAAGGTGAGAGAAAAATTTTAAGCCTTATTCCAGCTTTTTCAGATCTCACACTTCAATAGACTTCAAAAAAATAACCTCCCTAACACTCTGCTACTTTTTCCTGGAAAAACAGAATGACAGAAGGTAACTGCCACCTTCATTTACTCCTCCTTCTGAGCAAATAAATCCATACCAATGTTCACAGTGTCGCTGGTCAACAAATTTTCCTGTGATGTCTACACAAAGATATGTCCACACTATCACATTTTTTCAAGGAAGCAGTGGAGCATGTATTTCAGCTCCAGAAACATCTTAAAAGACATTTCTACTAACAACCCAAACAAATATAATTTTTACAGTCTTGCAACCATGAAGTCAACCCAATGGTGAACTGAACTTACAGACCTGCTCACTGAAGGAATGCAATACTCACCAGGCTGGCAGCTATCCCTTTACTTCTAACAATAAAAACCTCTTTGCTAATTAAATTTATTGTGTGCTTGTGGTGGGAAGGAGGCTTATTGTTAAAAACTCTATACAGATTCACCACTACCTAATTCTACTGAGAGCAAATAGGAGGCCTGAATCACAAGACACATCAAACATTTTATATTGATGCTTACAACTTAGATCTGTCAGGTTTTGCCTAAACAAATCAGAAAGCTGCTACTTAAAGTTTAGGCTATGCCGCTTATTTACAAATAGAAACATTCTTAAACTAGCTTTTAGACATCCTTTTCAAACTAAGAAGTATTTTATAGCCTGATAAGTTATTTTGCAATAGGTGATTGCAAACTATTGCAAAAGCAATTAAAACTGCCTTACATGGCAGGCTCTTCCTTACATTACTCTCAATTTAATACTCAGAAATAATAGACTTATCCTGAATAACAGCTGCCTGTCATACAGTGGGCAAGGAGGAGACACTCCTGAGAAAGAGCATTTAAATTGCTTTCCAAAAATCAAGCTTTTCTTTCTCACCTTCCCCAAACTTTAGAGTGATGGACCTCCCAGAAGAAAAGCACAGGCCAAAACGAAGAAAAACGGGGGGAAAAATCCTTGAGCTATGGCTTTACAATGTAGAATCAACAATTTATCAAAATACACTATGATTCAATTTACTGAAAATTCTGTTCTTCAAATGGAAGCACATTGAAGAACTACTTTCAAATATTTCATAAAATTAAGGCAATGATATGGAACAAGCACTTTTAATAAGTGACTTAACACTGCACAGAAATGTCACAAAAGAAGTTTTGGTCCAAGAATAACAAAAAAACTAGGATAATTCTGTGCAAGAATATTTTATTAGACAAATCCTCTTTATCACCACATTATTTTGCTAACTCAAATCAGATTCTCTCTGTACTCCTAGAAGAAAAAAACAAATGGAAAATACATTATCTACATAATTATTATTTTTTTTAATATACAGAATTCAGGATTTTAATTTAAGGTAAATAAAATGTAATTATTTATATAGATGCAATTTCCAAAATTACAAAACATTAAAACCCAACAAACTTCTGCTTTTGCTACAGAGATGTTGTAAGTTTATTCAATCCATTTAGTCTCTACAAAAAATGTTCTGCAACTCAGTGAGCATTGAGAGGACAGCGAGTGTGCGAAAATGTGTGAAATACTAAACTAAGTATCCACATAAGGGTTCTACCTTAAATCACACTCAGAAATTAAACTAGGTGTTACCTAGAAATGTTCAAATCTGCCACACAGCAAGCTAGAAGTGTCTCCTAGTGAAATATTCCTCACTACATTTGATGGACACCTTCAAAGCAGTGTATCTGTTTTAACTTAGTTGGACTTCACAGAGATGAAGACCAAGCAAGAAAACACCCAACTCTTGTACTTTTAACCGAAAAGACAATTCTTTAAAGAAGCATGGAGAATTGTTTTCAAAGTCTGTTCATACTCCAAATGAACGAATATGTGTCTGAAGGCTCTGCTAAAAGGAAGCACTATAGGGATTATTAAATTCAAAAGGTATACACTTATGTGAAGTTATGTGTACATAGCAGGGCTTAAACAAAGCTCTTCACTCCTTTTTAATACTCATCTTCAAGTCTGTGTATTTTAAAACCTCATTCTTAATTCATAAGCTTTGTTTTCTTTAACCATGGAGAAATGCAACAAGTATGGCACTCTGTAAACAAACATGAGTAGGGCACAACCTTTGTAGTCACTGTGCAAGCCATAATGTACACATCTGGGATAAAGAGTATCTAATGCAGTGATGAATCTGGCAGAAGGAAATCCACCTGTCATAATGAATTTCTCTCTGAAAACATATAGCTTTAACAACAACCAGCAACAAAACCAGCCAAAACCAATCCTAACAAGCCAAAGACCCCAAGGTGTCTGAGCTTCACTTAGAAGCTGAAAGCAGTACCTGTCCAAGAAGTGTTCAAAGGTATTGTGTACAATACAATACAGGCCAATGATTTTCTGACACTGAGTTTCAGAAAATTAAATACACCAGCTAGGGTTTTACCAGGTCAACAGTGCAATCACTTGGGCCTCAAGCCTGAGACAAATATATTATAAGCAAGGATATGCATGCCTGATGATTTATACAGACGCATCAATTATGGGGCTTATGGGTGAAATGCATTAAATGGATTTCTTCTGTTTTGAGGCACACAAGTGCTGAGGCATAACAGAATCCTCAGAAAGAATGGTATTTTGTTAATGAATTTCTACAAAATACATTTAGTATCAAAGAAAGATTCTTACATCTCACAGGCCCAGTTTGAATCAATTCTGTTTCATTTTTCTCTACTATATCCCTTCAATCTTTTTCTAATGTGTATTTCTACACAAGCTTTACCTTCTAAGTTCAAACTTCCTATGCAACCTCAGGTTCAAGTTCCACTTCTGATACCTATTTCCTATGATAGCTGATGTTAAACTTTTCTTTCACCCTTCAGTGATGTGTCCCTCCTAGATCCAGCCCCACCAAAGCCCTTGTTTCTGTCCCTTCTCTTCCTTACCTGTAGTTTCCCATCCATTCAAATCAGACAAGTTTTCTAACACACAGCGAAGCATCAGGAAGGAACACAAAGTCACTACTAAACAGAAGGACACAGCCTTATTTGCCCAGAGCAGGAAAAAGCCAGACTCTATATGAAAAACTCTTCACTGCGGGTTTGGGAAGAGCCCAGCAAGACCTGCCATGGTTAAAAAAGCTGCTGCGTATTTTTAAAGAATGTCACTGAATCCAGAGTCTCCAATGAACAAAGATACCATTCTTTTGCAAAAGGCTCAGTAGTTTAAGTTAGTGAAGACTTCTACAAAGATGATGGAGGATAATCTCTAACAGCAAGGCTACTTTCCTGCCTTTTCTAAAACATGAGCGTGTTAACGAGTTTCAGAGACAAGGTTACAAGAATTTATGCATTTGAACACCAGCAAAATTACAATTTTTGTCTGTTGTCTCAAAGGTTCTGGTTGGAGCTTCTGTGTCAAAGTTACATACAGAGGCTAAACTGAACACCTGCCATGGAAAGCACTGGAAGGAATAATAAGAGTAGGAAGCATCAGCTGACCTTAACAGACAATACTATTGGCCTTGCTGATAACCTTCTCTCCTCTTCCTCTCTCTTTTATGTAATTGCACACCAAGTCTGAGTATTATAGCTGACAATGTCATAATTGTAACTTACAGTACAGCAGCACTCCCACTGCTTGGCATGGCCTGTACAGAAATCAGATGGCATTTCTCTTTTTCGAAAATTTGTCAGATTCCAGGACAAATTATTTTTTCCATACATCTCTGTACCATCACAGGCTTTTTTTTCAAAAACAGCTCACAGCAGTTATGTGCGGAGAAACAAGTATCCCACAGCAGGGTCAAAAATAACTGCAGTCATTACAAAAGTAGTGGTTCCATTGAGTGCCAAGAAGCAGCTGCAATACTCACTAGTTATTCCCTTAAGCTGTTTTCCTTCCACACCCAGATAATATGTAACTCAGACCACCACTCCCTTCAGATTCTGGTTTAGTGTACATGGCACAAGTATTACCACAGGAAATTAAAATGACCTGGTAACTTCCCCTTATCAGTCTTGCTCCAAAAGCATTATATATACAATTTACTTTGCAGAAAGAAAGGTGAGGCACTTTTCATTCTGGAACTACAGACAATCCCATATGAAAAAATTACTGCATAAGTAAGAAATTCATACCCACAACCACAGAGCAGCCATACAAGAAGCAGCAGGAATTATTCCTCACCTTGATCCTGCTGACAGCTTCCTGAGCCTGCATCATTCTCACATTCTTGGATGGAGTTTTATCAGAAAGGAGTTGAGTTGAACCAAGGTAATTGGCAGCAAAAATTATTCCATCAATTAAGTCTTCGGGATCACAAGGTCCAGGAACTGTAACACAGGAAAGCAATCATTGAAGACATTCATGGTGAAACACAGCAAAACAGCAGAACTCTGACATCTTGAACCTGCACATGATGGCTGCAAATCCTTCCCTGAAACACTTCCGTACTAAGTACACCAGTACTTTCAAAGGCACAAAACATCAGACAAATGATCTCAAAACCTGTAGTGAGCTGACCCTGCCCACCAAAGCCCTTCTATCACTCCCCTCCTCAGAAGGGCAGGGCAGAGAAAATATAATAAAAGTCTCACAGGCTGAGAAAAGGACAGGGAGAGATCACTCATCAGTTTCTGTCATGGGCAAAAAAGACTCCACTTGTGGAAATTTGTTTAATCTATTACTAATCCAGTCAGAGTAGAATAATGAAAAATAAAAACAGATGCTCCAACACCTTCCCCCATCCCTCCCTTCTTCCTGGACTCACTTTTAGTCTCAATTTTCTCTATCTCCTGCACCCAGAAGCACAGGAGAATGGGGAATGGGGGCTGTGACCAGTTTACCACATGCTGTCTCTGATGCTCCTTCTTCCTCATGGGGAAGGGGTCTCACATTCTTCCTCTTTTCCAGAATGGGATACTTCTCATGGGAGACAATCCTTCAGAACAGACTGTTCTGCTGTGGGTTCTCTATGCGGTCACAAGTCCTGCCAGAAAACTTACTCCAGGTGGGCTCCTTTCTCCACATATCCTGCAAAGAGCCTGCTCCAGCCTGGGACTTCCACGGGATCATAGCCTGCTTTTTTTGGGCATCCACATGATCTGGCATGGGGTCCTTCAGGGGCTGCTTGTAGGTATGTGTTCCACTGCAGAACTGTATTGCCTGCAAGGGCATAGCGGCCTCACCATGGTCTTCACCATGGGCTGCATGGGAATCTCTGCTCTTGCACCTGGAGCAACTCCAGTCTGTGCTACTCCACTGACCTTGTCTTCAGAGATGTTTCTTTTACACATTCCCTGCCCTTTCTTCTCTGGCTGCAGTTGCTGTGGTGCAGAGTTATTTCCCCCTTCTTAAATAAATATCCCAGAGGCACTGTCACTGATGGGCTCAGCATTGGCCAGTGGTGGGTCTGTCTTGGAGCTGGCTGGCACTGACTGTTGGACAGGCGGGAAGCTTCCAGCTGCTTCTCATAGAAGACACTCTTGTAGCCACCCCACTACCAAAACCCTGCTACACAAACCCAGTAACAACATCTCTCCAGCAAAAGCTACAATTGTTAATCCAGCCTGTTTCTCACAATAGCTCATTCTTTCGTGGGTAGGTATCAGCTTGAATCAAAATAAGCTATGGCTTTTTCACTGTGATAAAGGGACAGACACAGTTACTCAGCTTGCTCCTCACCCACCAAACCCAGCCTTGCAATTCTAAGACCTACAGTCACAACCAGAAAGAGGAAAGGTGCAGTTTGATAGCAGCCATCAGGCCCTTTCACACTTGTGCATCAACCACACTTGGTGCAACAGGCAGAACAACCTCCCTGGGAATGCTCTACACATATCACACGTCTCCCCTTAACAAGAAGACAGATTACCTATTAAGTAAAACATTTTTATGTCACAGACCTTTAAAAATAGTAGTCCTAACAAGGATATTGTGGTAAAGTACTGAATTAAATAAAAATGTTGTTAAACACACAGAGCACAGGCTCTCTTGGTGGCAAAGTAACTCTCTTAGTCCACAGATTCTTAGAGATCTGACACCCATCAGCTTCCGTGGAAAGTGACAGGGTGCAAAGTGTTCATTACCTAGCAATGCAAATCCTTACAAAGCAGCATTTATGATTTGTAAGATTTTTGGTGTTTGGCAACTGTATCTAAAAATTTTATACATGAAAATGTTCCCTCTTTACACCATGTTAAAATTGTCATGATCCAAGAGGGAGGCTGGTTAGCTAAGAAACTTCTCGTTCTTAGAAGTAAGGAAAACCAATTGTTGTTCAAGACAAGTGAGAATAGTAATCATATTAAAGAATGCTCATGGTAAACATGTTCACATTTTACCACAAAACATCCCAGTGTTTATGTTTGTCTTTTTTCCTCTAAAAAAAAAATCAAGGGCTATCTTGAGCTATAAGGTGATGGAGCTTTAAGTTTCAAATTACTCAGAACACCAGTTTTGTTCTAATGATAACATATGAGACTAAGAACCCCTCAGAAATACCATGGGTAGCTTTAGCCCCAAGGAAAAGCAAGTCATTTTTAAGATTAAAATAACAAAGATAGAGGTGGAGATAAATATTGCACTGAAACTATACACACAGACAGAAACAGATGTATAAATTTTGTGAGCAGGCTTCTTTATCATTACTTTAAATGCAAAAATTTCTGACTAGAAATTTTAAGATGCTTATCTCCAATGTGCAGTTTGCTCAAGAAATATGTATCTGGAAAATTCTCAAATTGAACAAGTCACTTGCAAGCACATGACCTAAAGAAATTGAGTTATTTCCTTAGCGAAATTCATGCATCTGGAAGTACAACATATTTACACACTTTTCCAGTCCAGAAATCATACAGCATTTTAAGTGTTGCTATTTAATACTCTACACATCAAGGCCTTTTCACCACTTCCACCACTTTACTATAAAGGGTACAAAACATTTTTTAGTACAATTTCTGATCAAAAAGAAAAAAAAAATAGACGGGCAAAGGTGAAGGTAAGACTCCAAGAAAGACACATATTAAACCCAAAAAAATGTACGTGGTCCAATTGCATCAGAGGTGAATGCACAGACAACACTGCTTTTTGGAAGACCTCCATTTATTATCTCTGACAACAAAACTATTACCCCAATGAAAGCACAGCGTAGGTGCTGGCAAATTTTTCCTGGACTGCTGGTGCATGAAAATGGAACATTTGCAATTTTAAGGAATTTTGTGCTGGATCAAGAACCAAGAAAATTTTTGTTTACAATTTAATTTTTTTCCTAAGCAGGAAAGGATTCATTTTAAAAGCCCTTGATAGACAGGACTACCAATAGGAGATTAATTTAAATTCTAAGACAGATCCTTCACTGTTGCAAAATTCCAATGCTTAGCTATGGACTAACTGACATTCTGGCCAGAGACTCCAAAACATGCAGCTTATACTCTTAAGACTAAAACAATGATCAATTTGCAGTCTAAACAAAATGATCACATAATCAATTAAACATAACACACTGTAAAGCAATCCAAGGAGTTACAAGGCAGTCCAAATAAAGTATTACATCAACTGTATTTCTAACATTTCCTCAAACACATGGAACAACCACTGTCAGGGAAAAAGTATAAAAAACAAATGAAACCTCTATTTTCTGCTTCTGTCATAACTGCAAACAACTTGCATTCTTCCTGCAGTATACACAGGATGCATACTCATACAAAAGGCAACGGCACTTCATGTGGCAGGTAACTTGCTTTTTCACATTGTTCTGAAAAACTTCAGCACTACTGCAACCTTAACTCTAAGATGGGAAGCAGTATTTAATTAGAGGCAAGTAGCTGTTAATCAGATTTTCACTGGCAGGCCTGCCAATAAATCCAGCTGAGATTGGATTGAACCTGCCAACTGAAATCAGTGCTGGACAAAGCACTACAGTCTTCTTGATTAGTCTATTTTCCTTATCCACACACATTCTTATAGGTTGTGTAAGTAACATTTAAAAAGTAGTGTTTTAAGTGATACTGAGGAAAGAAACCAGCAGAACTGACAATATGAATGAAACACTAAAAAAATAAAATCTCCATGTTTCCAAATTTCTGAAAGAGCACAGTAGGATTTAGACACAATTTAGTCTAAATCATTACACCCAACCCTAGCACCTTTTCTATTCAGCAAATAAAAATAAAATTTTATACATTAAAAATACAGAGGGGTTTTTTGATATGAAAAAACACTTAGAAACTGTAGAACTATCTTACCTTCAACATATGTTGGAAATGAAGCCAAGTTTTTTCTGGACTGTAATTAAGACAAAAAGGATTTCAAACAGAACACAGCATGCACAAATACGCATTAAAAAGTTCTCCGTAACAAAAAAGCCCCAAACTTAAATCAGCCATAGTTATTAGTAAAGGTAGAACACCACTTACTACTATTTATATTTAGTGTTTTCAAAATATATGTTAATATTAATATATAATATATAAAAATATATAAAATATATTTAGTATTTTTCAAAATCTAAGCACCCAGTAGAGTAAATTCAATGTATTCCGTTTGTGTCTATCTAGAGAATATGCTAAGACCAGACTTCACTTACTTGCTCATGTTCACTAGTGCATTAACTGTTTATCAATAGGTGCTCTACTTTTAATAATCAAGAAATATGCAGGAAAGTACATAATACCTCCAAGATACTGGATCTTCCAACTACAAATAAATACATGCAGGAATATGAAAATTTTAGTATACTGTTATAATTCATGACTGAAACCATCATTAACAAAATGCAGTTATTCATTAGGAATGGTTTTAGATGTATCCCTCACATTAACAGAGCCTACAAAAAGCTTTCTAGATTTTAACAGGTTAGGGAGCAACCTGTACTCTGTGGGATAACTCTATTCACCATGACCTCACCACCAACTATGCTTACACTGTATCGAGCACGAAAACACATTTGGTGGCTCCAATTACACCAATAGTGAAGAAATAAACAGAATCTTGACTTGTGCACGTAAATACACACACTAAAGTAATACCATACATCCTACTGGTATTTTCTGTGAAAGGCTATGAGACTAACCCTTCAGACAAGTGCAAACTACAACTTTCAGTGAGTATGATTCATCACTTTGTTCTAATCAATAACATAAACCACACAGAAAAATTTATCAAACAAAATTCTGTGTGGCACTATATAATTGGTAATAGATACACTGAAATCACCTGCTGCTACCATAGGCAGGTAAGACTTCTGGATAGTTAATGAATCTATAACGGATTGTACTAGCAGTAACTCCTTCAATGACCAATAGAATAATTGAATAGAACTCCTCCAATGATTAAATAGAATTTAATAATTCTATTAAAAGAAAATCTATACACATGATCAGGATAATGCATAAAATCTTCAATAATTTTCAGTATATCTCCAAATTATATACATGGAAATATATGCCAAATTATTTTCCTTTATGACAGGCAACTTACCAGGGTCTGTGTATTAGTGGAAAAAACAGGTAAAACTAGAAAGGTAACAGTTATGTAACAGGTTGACTGACTAACCCCAAGGAGAATTTTCCTTTGTAAGAAATGGAAAATTGGTGTAACAAGTAATATTTTGCAATCAATGATGCATGCCTTGCTATAAAATAAAATGTGTGAATTAAAAACAAAAGGCACGTGACAGACAGCTGAGTCTGTGCGGCTGTAAGTTCTTTTCACTCCCTATGAAAACTGCTAAGCTGTGTTGCGCCAAGAAACCTGTCCATCAGATACTGTACAAGCATCAGTAAATATGTCAATAATCAATGGTCTGCTACAATCAATGATCTGCTACTGCCAACGCATTTAAGCTGCTGTGAGGACACTGATGTGCCTTTTCACATCTGTAGGTCTTTCACCTCTTCAGACAAATGTTCCTACCGAACCACCTATCCATATAGACTCCAACAACTGTTTGTAGTAGTTGCTGATGTAGTGCTAATGGGGAGATTCAAACACTGGGCTCTGGCAGGCACAGAGGTCAAATCCCTGACACAGCAGGGGCAGCAGAGGCAGCTCACATATGTAAGTACTTTACAAAGTACTTATTTCTTTTTAAGCAGTGAACGAAGTCTATGATAACGATTTAGCAACTATTCAGCAATCCAACTAGCAACTTATTCTCAGGTTAGACTGGTGCAAACCATCATCATATATGTCTTTATTCTCACTCATAAATTTCATTTTTCTTGTTCATTACTCAGGTAGAAAGGCATTCTACTAAGACCCCTAGAATAGTAAAGTAACAGGTAAAGTTACCAATAGATGGAAACCTACACCTTTTAATTTTACATATCCATGAATAATGAAATATCAAGATCATTAATATTTTATTACTTTCAATAATCTCACTGCCATCCAGTATTATAAATTTATATTTAATAAAAAGCTTTCTCTAAGACCTAAAAATCAAAAAAAGATGAGGCTGTTTTATCACTTTTATTCTTCCATTAGAAGTAGTAAAGCAGGAATTATTCCCCATCTGAGGGAAACTAATAGCCCAACATATCCTACAGTGAAACCTGGTTTACAACCACTGTCACTATGTGTAAGCACATCCTAACAATTGAAATCAGCAGTGTTTTGTTTTTCTTCCTTCGGGTAAGTTTCTTATATCTAAAAATTGCTAAAATATAGAATATATAGACAAAGTCTGTAGTGAAAAATGCTTAAGGCTTTAATAAGCTAACAGTAAAGCAGATGAAAACTTAAAAGGCGTGATTTGAAATTTCAGAACATGAAAAAATATGCGTTTCTTCAGTCTTTTGAAATTTTAAATTATTTTCTAAATGTAAATAGAGACTGACAACTATATACATGTTGCAAGCTTTCTTATCTCTTGATAATTGCAAAAGTAAAAAGGAAAGAATGGATTATTTGTGTTTCAATTTTAATCCACTTATAGCAGATCAGGTTTTCAATATTGGAAGATAACTCATGCATTGCTATCAGTAACAATATGGTATTTTGTTATGGTAGTTTCTAGATTGTTTTCAAGTTTATAAAAAATAAGAAGCAAATAAATGAAGTATTTGCAGATTCTTCTGTTTACAGAACCTGCCATTCTATACTAATCCAAATACTTTTTATGTCAAATGGTTTTCTTTTCACACTACGAGCAGTTCTATTCACACTTATCTTGTTTTGGTGGAACTACTGCAGTCTAAAGCACTACCAGGTGAGGGGAAAAAAACTCAAAAGTATGTAGCTGTATTCTGAGGAGTCTGGAGTCAGGAACTGAATTCTCACTTTGAATCACTTGCAGGCTGGTTTCTACAATGACAAAATATTAAGGGGTGTAATTTATTACATAATTAATTTAATTGAAGCACTTTTTCATTTGGCTGAGAAATACACTTTCTTTGTGGGGGCAAAAAGGGAAAGGGCTTCTTTGTGTTGTCTCTGCTACAGAGGGGATGTTGGCTGTTCCTTGCATCAGTAGCACTGCAATCAGTACCTTGCAGCCTGTTGAATAAATTTAGTGACAGCTGAACAGAGTCAGAAATGCCAGGACAAAGAATCTTCAGTATGTTAGAAAGTCAGTCAGATAGCCAGCCAAGTAAAAGGTGAAGAAGCATAAGGAAAAAAAAGAAGAAAAGGGATTGCACAGGTACAAGGGAGCAAGGAAAATTAAAAGGCATAAGCAGCATGAACAGGACTGTGGCTTTTAAAAAGATTTAACTTTACCTCTTTATTAGTGGAAGCCTCTGCTGTACTGCAGACCTCCTGCTGATGTTGCCTACTTGATGATTCAGCACCTCGAGGTGAAGAGGAATCTGGAGATGGAGACTAGACATGACAAGAAAATCAAATAATATTGTGAGTGCCCGATGTACAAATTATTCTTTCACATTCTACATCCTACGCTCTGACATTCTAAGAAAGAAAAGGTAAAGCCACTCAGGAGTAAGCTCTGATGGGAGACAAGTGGAGTGACCTTAAGCAGCACACAGGCATTCAGCTGAAGTCTATTTAGTTGTCAAATTGGGAAAAGTGAAGAAAAGACTGAAATTTCCCCATAAGCACACATGCCCTCAGGTATAATTAACCTGAGGTGCTAAACTAACCTAATCTGAGCAGAGAAAGGCTGCAGTGCTTGTCCATAAATGTTATTCCATCATCTTAGAAAACAACTTTTATAAACCGTGCAGAGTAATATTGGTGTATTCCAGAATTTAATAATATATTCAATGATAATTCAATACCAGTGTCATCAAGGACTGGGATTCCTCATTCTAGATACAGTAAAAACTTGGACAATATTCAAAGTTCATGTTATGAGCTTGCTACCTGCTCTTTAGATCAGATTTCCTCATTCTTCTCCTTTTCCCATAAACAATTCAGTGGAGCAACCGTCTATGTGATTCATCAGCAAGTATCTTGATAAAGGGGAAGAATGCTCTAGGAAAGGATGTTCTAATCATAGCCAATTCCTAATTAATGCTGGTGATGCAAAAAAGCTGTAGCAAGGTATCTGAAGTACAGAGCAGGGGCCCTGGTATGAGGGTGTGACACAAGAACACAGAACGTGGAATTAATGAAGGTGAATGAGAAATGAGAGAGACCACAAAGCTTTAACCCAGAAGGTATTTTTAGAGTCAGATTTTAAGGAGATACCTACAAAACATGTCTGCACAAGCCAAAATGTCAATCCTCAAAAGGGAAGTTTAGAATTTAGCTACAGTTGGGTATTTAGTCTAACAGCCCTGGCATTCTACAGTCTTCTTTGACACAGGAAGAGAAGAGCCCTAGCTCTGACAGCTCAACAGTTCACCACTGATAGCAAAACAGTCAAATGCTATTCTTATCTTTTCATAAACAATATGACATAGCTTTTCTCTGAGCCAATGAGTCATACCAGAAAAGGGATACATTTCCAGTGGTCTGAGCTGGCAGCAGGCTCCACCCCCATGCTCTGCAGCTGAAAAATTCAGTTCCATGAAATAGTCTACAAAAAACCCACAAAACCAAAAGCAAACCAAGAACAACAACTAAAAAACCAAACATCTAAGTTTCTCTTAGCTTCCTTTAAATATGAAATGAAACAAGAAAAGAAAACTCCCTTTTCTACTTCTTTCTCTTTACACTCACTCCTCTGTCTATCTCAGATAATAACTAAGCATTAAAATTATAGTTAACTAATACAGATTTCCAAAGAGCCAAGAAGCAATTCTTTACAGGTATCTCCTGGGTTAAAGAGCAGTCCCTGCATCCCCCTGTATTTTGAATCACAACTGCAAGACAAAAGAAGATACATCTGTGAAACTATCCCTAGAATGCTGGCATGCGGTCGCCCCATCAGACTGAAGAACTGCTTGCTGCAGAGAGCATAAGAGCAGGGGCTGTGGGAGAGATACAGGCTTCCTTGACTTGCTGGGTAAGTACCAGTCAATAGTGCCACAATGATGCAAATGCACACATGGCAACTCCTATTTATGTATGAAGAATTTTCATAGTGCTCACATTCTTATAGTTATGCAGTATTAGGAATAAATTTAGAAGGTACATAATACTATCAAACCCAATAATGACATCTAGACATTGTAGGATTGAGCTTTAAACAACAGACAAAAAATCAATTCAGGCATCAAATGTGTACCTGCACACACAAAAAAGCACTCTTTACAATGGCTGAAAACCCTCATATTCACACACTTAAGGATAAAGATTGTTTCATTTAAACCAGACAATTAGCATTAAGAAATTTTGCATCATTTGAAATGTACTAACAGTTACTCCATTAGCACTATCAGTGCCTTTATTAAGGTATTTTCATCTATGAAGTATCAGAACTAAATTATTACATGGCTTTCTGTGTGCTCTGTTTCAATGTCTGCTCAAATATTTTTGGGGACAAAACCCCCAAACAACAAACCAACCCCCCCCCAAAGATCAAATGAAGAACCAAAACTACTGAACCCAAATAGCAAACATCTTACAAAGTCTGTTGCCTAACATGACATGAAAACTGCCCTTGAAAACGTATTTTTAGAGGTATCATATATAATGTACAAGGAAAGAATGCAGTCACAGCAATAACAAGAAATACTCTGATGGATCATAGTGGATAGATAATTTGCGTATCTGCTCTAAACAAAGTCTAAAATAAAGGCTTAGTGACTGTTTCACTGTCATTTGTCATCAACAAAACAAGTTTTAGAAGCCTAACAAAGTTGTTGTCAGAACAAACACAGTACAGTCACATGAAGCATGCTGTTATTAGGTACAGAGGTCTATCAAAGGAATTAGAATTTTTTTTTTTTTTTGGTGCAGCAATAAAAAAGTGATAGCTACCTCTTTTTCTCTTGAATATCTACTTACATTTTTCTTACGATACTCAATCTGGTACATCCAAAAATTCTCCATCTCAATTTTGGCGTTGTTTGACTCTAACTAACATGCAGCCCATTCCACCTGAGAAGCCTTCCTTGCTCTTGTGCAGAGGGACTTAGTAACAGAACTCGTAAAAGGAGAGGATTGTGTTGCATCTAACCTATTCAGGTCAAGCCAGCTGTTTCCTATACAGTTCATGAAGAGACATGTAACTGACACTGAAACACCTTCAAATACAATCACTTGCTCTTGCTTTATAAAAGCAGTGTTGTTTTATGTGCTTTTAGCACCAGATCATTTGAAGAAAATATAGCTTGTGGGTCACATAGTCACACACAAGGCTAGGACAGAGGGGATTAAATCATAGTATCATAGAGTCATAGAATCTTTTGTGTTGGAAGAGTCCTTAAAGATGATCTAAATTTTACTGTCCCTGCCATGGATAGGGGCACTTTCCACTAGAATGGGCTGCCCAAAGCTCCATCCAGCCTGGCCTTGAACACTTCCAGGGATGCGGCAACTGGGAAAACTGTGCCAGTGCCTCACCACCCCCACAGTAAAGATTTTTTTTCTTGTATCTAATCTAGACCTACTCTCTGTCAATTTGAAGCTGTTCCCCCTTGTCCTGTCACTACAGCCCTTGTATAAAGTTTTTCACTGACTAGTGTCCTCAAGTCCTTATCTGCAGAGCTGCTCTCAACGAGTTCTTCTGTCAGTTTATGTTTGGGATTGCCCTGGCCCATGTACAGGACCTTGCACTTGGCCTTGTTGAATTTCATGAGGTTCTCCCAGGTCAGGTCCCCCCTCCCAAGCCTACCCAGGTCTCTCTGCAGCATGTTGACCACACTGCTCAGCTTGGTGGTGCTGGCAAACTTGTCAAGGGTGCACTCAATCCCACTGCCAATGTTGCTGACAAAGATATTAAACAGCACTTGTCATTTTTTGTTTTAAAAAAGGTAGTTTATTCAGAGCTTTTTTACAGTATCATATGAGTGGACTAATCAACAAATGCTTCAGTAATTTAAGATTCATTTAGACAACAGGGCATTACTTATTCGACACTAACGTCTACCTACAGATATTGTGGCAGAGGAATGGCAAAGTCTCCTCAGGAGACAATCAGATGAAGCAAGGCTTTTTTTTGTCTTTTTTTATTTTCGAGATGTCTTCTGAAAAGAACCCATACACATTAGGAAAAGATCAAAGCATTATGGAATCTTCAGGTCCAACATACAAGTATAGTCAGATGCACTCTATCACAAGAAACGCCCATATCAGCATAACTATGGTAGTAAATCTCCCTGGTTTTAGGGCAACTATGTAATGGCAGTGTCCTCTGCCATGTACAGCTCAAATTCTGTTCATTAAAACATAGACTGAGACCACAGGTTTTAGGTTTGGCATAAAGATCCATAAAGAATGAAGCTGAAAGCTAATGATTATTGGTTGTCTTTGTTGAAAATTTGTTTTAAGTATAGTGCTAAAAATGGTGGGCTTGAAAAAAATAGTACCAACTTTGCACTTTACACACACTTGCATAGTGTGGCACAATCTATGCAATTTAATTTATAATTTTGACATATGGATGAAACTTAACTTTTTACTGTAGTTCTAGTATAACTGCCTCTGCACATACCCCAAACACTTACCCATCAGTTTGCTGGGTGGTCCAGGACCTGTCCCCTGTCAGGTTGTGCATACATGATAAGACAAGGTGATCTGAGACAAAGTTACTGACTGAACTGCTCATTCAGAACAACACATTTGATTAACTGCTATAGGACTTCTCCATACAGGAATTTCAGGCAGCCTAAAGAGATTCCCCCAAAAGGCTCCTCCTGTGCCCAAGACAACTGATACGCATCATTCATCATTTTAACTACCACCATGGGTAGTCAGCACCCAAAGTGAGGGGCTCTGTCAACAGGCAGCTGTTGGGTCAGGACTCTGACTGATCCAAGAGCTGACTTCTGCAGTTGCTGAGGCAGAAATGACCAACTAGCTTATGGGTGAGACACTTGCTGTTAGACAACACAAATTATTCCTGCCTGTGCCGGGAAGGTCATGTGGAACAGTCTTAAGTACACATTTAACATAGGAAGTGTTTTGTATGTAGCTAAACAACAACAATGGACCACACATGCTGGAGTGATCACACAGGATCCCAGACCAACTGTATCTAAGAACAAATTCACTTTGGGAAGTCTTGGCTTGGGGAATTTCCCCTGATCCAGGTAATGACATCCTGCAAAGACAGAGCCTCCTGTCACCTGCCACCATCTGGACAATGACAAACAATCCCATTTGAGAGATCTGACTCAGTGCTGGCTGCTTCTCTGAGTATGGACTTCCTTATCCATACTTTCACTTCAACTTCCAGTAAAAATGCAGTTTTACATGTTAGTCTGAAAAAAATCACTGTGGATTCCTCCTATGCGTTCAAAAGATTTTAACTACAGCAAGTGCTGTTTTAGTTTTCAACAGCACAGAAAAATCACTTGAAGTTACTTTTATCTTTCAATAATTTAAAAATGTAATCAAACAAAAAAATATTCAATGGGTAGTGTATACAGTGCTCACCCTAATTTAAAAGCCAGTAACTCATCTGGGAGTGTTTGCCTTCAAGCAGACTAATTGCTAAATTTAAGCTTTCTTCTGTGTGATTGATGAATAAAACGCTTTTTGTTTTGGTCGGTTCTTCAGTGATTTTTGGTTTGGGGCATTTGGGGCTTTTTCTTCCTGTGTAAACTTAAGTCTGCAGTCTCTCATAAATGATGGAAAGCTGACCTGTAGTCTGTGTGCGCAACCAACAGTTTTAAAAGATCTGCTCAGAAAAAACCTCATCAATATACTATCAATAAAAACTCACCTTTATTTTAATTGTCTCCTTTCTCTCTTTTCCCCACTTAGTTCATTTATTACTAAAGCCTGCTTCATTATTTAAGAGACTTCTCTATTGCCTTTTAATAATACATTACTCCTGCTGTGGAAAAAGTGAAGCAAATTCATCTCCATGAAAACACTGAGGTATCAGAATTGAGAAAATCCTGCAACTGAGAATGCAAGGGTTGAAATAAAATATACATGACCAAAAAGAACAGAGAAGCGAAACAATGCAGCTCAGTTCCGTTCCACCTGGAAGACTTGTCTTCAGCTCTGAATTTCTGCTTCACAAATCTAAACCACTCGTATACATGGATTTACTTTGTATTAGGGTTTATTCTAACATCACACCACCTCAAATGTCTGCAGAGGAACAGAGACTATAAACACCAGTGACAGGGCTTTGCAAAACCAAAAATCTTGGCAGGCAGGAATAAACCATGTCCTGCAGGTCAACAAAACCCGGCTATCAGATCTGTAGCCCCATGGATAATTCAACAGACTCTGAAAAAAGTCATAGTAATGAGTTCTTAAATGGAGAATTTCTACCTCCAAACCACTGTTTTCTCCTGATTAAGGCAGCCTGCTTCTAAGCTGTTCAATTCACGGCCCAAAAAATTCTGCTTGACTTTTTGAGCCTTTCAGTGCTTTTCTCAGTAGGTTTTTGTACTTTCACAACTAAGCAAGCCACTCTTCTCAAAGCTCTGTAACAAAGATAGTTTTTATCCATACAGTTTAAACACCAGGATACTTAATTGCATTTTGAATTATCTACTACACAAAACTATTATCCTCTCCACTTGAACATGTGGATGAACATTCATCCTCAAATTCAGACTTATGTGCTGCATGTCTTCTATTCAGACCTTTAAACACCACAATTACTGTGATTGGCTAGGCACATTCACAGCAGGGGAATCCGACTGGTAAGAATGGTGAGCAAGAGCCACCTTAATGGGATATGGGCTTACCTTTCCAGTAAGGTAACTGTGTGCATCTAGTCTAAAGGGTCTCCCACTCCACTACTCTTGGGCACAGGTATACCACAAGGTCAATGCTTAAACTTTTTCATAGCTCCAGCTACAAACTTTATTCAGTATGAGGGAGAGGCTGAGAGAATTGGGATTTTTCAGCCTGGAAAAGAGAAGGCCTTGGGTGACCTTAATGCAGCCTTCCAGTACCTGAAGGGTGCCTAAATGAAAGCTGGAGAGAGACTATATACAAGAGCATGCAGTGACAGGACAAGGGGGAACGGCTTCAAACTCAAAGAGGGGAGGTAGAGATTAGATATTAGAAGAAATTCTTTACTGTGATGGTGGTGAGGCACTGGAACAGGTTGCCCACATAAGATGTGGCTGCCTCATCCCTGGAAGTGTTCAAGGCCAGGCTGGATGGGGTTCTGAGCAACCTGGTCTAGGGGCAAGTGTCCAGGCCCAAGGCAGGGTGGCTGGAACTAGATGATATTTAAGGTCCCTTCCAACCCAAGACATTCTATGATTCCATGATTTTATGGGTGAACAAAATCTCTCAATTTCACACTCAGAAAACACAATCTAACTGCAGTTCCACAGCCTTTTCCATCAGGGGTCTGTTTCCTGATGCCACACTTCTTGCAGCTGTGCAGCTCAAACTGGTATTATATTTTAAAAAGAGATCCTCACGAGGCCATAGCCAAGTGATGGTCTGCTTTGGTTTAAAACATTTTCTGCTAAACAGACTTTGGAAATATATGTCAATTGTACCGATCTCAAATGTGTGGCAAATTTTAAAAAAGACTCTTACTGCCTTTATTCGAAAGACACTGAGGATTTTTCAGCTTTTATCAAATACACCACCTTCCCCACAAACTCACTGTCAAGACCACCTCTGATTCAAGTGAAAGCATGCATCACTACACCAGGCTGCACAAAGCACAAGGCAGCCAGAAGTCTCCACTGTTAAATATTAAACAGGTACCTCTTTTAAACTATTTATTTATTCACAGATATCTGTTTCCTGCCTTCAACATCACAGGGCTACTAGAGTTTATTACAGCAGAATTGTCCATGGGCAGTGAGCAATTTACGTTTCTCATACACCTTACCAAACATTTCTTTTGAGGAGAAATATCCAGGAATGACTCATAATCCTGGTAGATTAACCTGTGAATAAAACTGGAATCAGGACATCTTAAGTACACACAGATACAGTGATCTGTATCTTTCTCACCATCACAGTCATTGCATGTCTTTCCTAACAGTCCCAAACTATACCCAGCTGCAGGTTAGCTGGATACTTCTGAATTGTTAGCTTCTTAAAATAGTCACTAGACACTTCCAAATGGCATCCTACCAAGCATTCTGCTGTAAATGTATTAGCCAAATGCTCAGCACTGGGGAGTAACAGTCACCTTCTTGTGAAAAAAGGCAAAGGAGGCCGTCGTATTTAACGAGTCTCAACCACAAATTATTCTTCTGGCTTCACTGGTCTGCACTGGGCAGCTTCTAGCTACATAAAAAATGACTGTTGTTTGTATCTTAAGAAGTCTTATTAGTTTCAATACTACATGATTAAGAACACAATGTTACTGCAAATATTTTCAGGTAAGTTCTATCTCTAAAAGAAAATTTTTTTGCTAAAAAACAACTCGAGGATAATTTTCAAAACAGACCTGCAAAATAACTGAAGGCAAAAAAAAAGCACCCAATTTGCATTACTTATCTGCAGCAACTTGATACTTCTGGGGTAAGAAAACGGTGTCTGCCTGAAGGTAAAAAACCTCTTATTTTCAGGTCAATCCTATAAATCAGACTAAAAAACATCTCTGGCATATACTGGTTAGACTTAAAAGCTCCCATCTGAGATTCTGCTTCTTTCTTGAGGGAGACAGAAGAACAATTTACAATTAGATGAATGGGCTTCAACCATATTTTTATTACATTGACCACTTATGGTCACTTAGTCAAGCATTTTTGCCCAATTTACAGCTAAGAAATTCTAGGAATGCTTCATTAAAGAAAGCAGACAGTTTTTGACTTGCCATCTAAATTAAAGAATCCAGTAAAGCAAATACATACCTCTTCTTCAGCAAAAACCAATTCCTACTCAATCCCAAGTCCCTTCTACAATAAGTCTTCTCCTCAATCTGCTGTAGATCTTCTAAATTATTTGTGCAATTTACTTCTTCCTTCCAAAAACACAGACTGTTTGTACATCTACAACCACCGTTTATCTGTTCACTGAGTTATAATAACTGTCATTATAAATCACTGTTTTGATTTCAGCCAGCTCTGAAAATTTCAGTCAGGTTCTTATCTGACATGGTAAGAAAAATACTGAATGAGAAATTAAATTTTGGTGCAAAATGGGAACCTCTATGTACTTCAATATCTAATGTATGCAGAGACCAATAAAAACACTTGTTTTGTTCATTATATGAGCATACCAGGCTGAGTCATATCAGCACATCTCAGAAAAATTCAATTCTGAGAGATGCACCTGGATTTTGGAGAGCAGGTGAAGCACCTTCAGGAAGAAGTTGGCGCTCTCAGGATCCTCAACCTAATGTCACCAAGACCATCACGGTATTCAGTGTTATAATCAATCAGGAAGCAACAGGAAGTTCTTTGATCTTCCAAGCAATGACAGTATTAACAGACAATATGGTAAACAAAATGTGTAGCAAAAGAGTAATGTGATCTATTTAAAAATGGGGACAGAAATAATTTCAATTTTGTAAATTTTCGAAGTTAAGTTAAAAATAACTGTTTCCCCCACAAAATAATCTGAGAAGATTTCTTCAGCCTTCATGTGACTGCAAATCAACTCCATAACAGACATAATTTTTAAAATATTTGTAGAAGTAACTTCTGCAATATAGTTGTTTGTTTGGCCTTTTTTAAAGATTCAATTAGGTTTTCTATTAAGAATCAAGAAAAAAACTTAAACATACTCATCACTGTGTTTGCAACAGTTTGGCACGAAAAATAAAATCTGGAAGCTAAATGTCTCAATCAGCTTGCATGTTTTTTCAGCATCTCAAACACCATGCTCCAAAAATCTCTTCCCATTTGTAGAATACTAGCCTTCCTAATTTTGAAGGTAGATAAACAAATCAGAATCCTGTCACAGATCTACATGGCATGTGAACTTTTTTCACCATATGAATTCCCTTTGCAGCAGCTGAGGTATCTTGAATAGTTCTGATGCATTCTTAGAACCTTACAATAATTCAGCTTAAAATACCAAATAACACACAAGAAGTTCTACTTCTGCTGTTCTTCCAAAAAAAAACCCCAAACAAAGGTCACAGAAAACATTTCACAGCAATAAAGAGGATGGAACAAATGTTTGCAGGGACTTGCCCTTGAAATAATAACATAGGAACATGTAATAGATTATTTTTGGTCAGTAAATTTACCCTACCAGCTCTTTTCATATCAGGCATAAATTTAACCCATTTAACAGTTGTTTATATGTTTATTTTATAAAATAATGCAGAAAACTCATAAAACTGGAAAGTCAATATTATCTTATAGACAGCTGGAACCACAACCTGGTAGACAATCCTGATTCAAGTTAAACCTTATGCCAAAAGTACAGAATTTCAGAAATGCCGATGCTGTAAATCTGAAAAACTGCCTTCAATACTCAGGTTGTTGTAAATACACTTTACAGTGATAATATAATACACTGAGGTTCATAACATATTTCTAGAGACGGCAAGTTGACATGCAACTTTCCTAGAATACGAATCTGATCTGTGATACCATCATAAAGAGTATTAACAGATTTCTGACAGAACTGTTGGGATTGTTATGTGACAAAAAATGAAACATAAAAACTTAGAGTTAACAAAAGCACACAAAGATAGATAGTAAGAAAATGTTTGGTCGCTATTCTAAAATATATTACAGCAGTAAAAAATAAAACAGCATTTGTTTCAGAAAAGACAAGTAAAGAGCATCATGTGACAAATGCTTGTACAGCATACCTGGGGTCAGCAGTGTTTAATAAAGAAAAATTTGGCTACATGATAATGCATGTTTACTTCTCTTATGCTCTCTGGAGTACAAATTTAAAACAAAGGACTCGTTCAAGAATGAGACACAGAACAGGAATGAAATGCACCCTCCTTCACTGCCACACATGTCACAAAGGAATGAGACATAGATAACCTGGGAGGTGAAAACTTTGTGTACTCACATCTCCATCTAGTGGCCTCTGGTCGTCAGAATCCCTGGATGGACTGATGTCCTGCCGCATCACCCAGATAGGCTCCTTAGGCTCATCAGGGGTGTAGGGAGAACGGATGGTCCTTGTCTTCACTTCCTCAATAGCCTCTTTAATATCCTTGATGGCCAGTGAAATTGCATCTCTTTTTTCCTTGCTGTACCTCTGTACAGATTCTCCCGAGCTGGATGTAACTCGAGAACCAGATGTGAGCTGGCCATTACTTTCATGCCCACCACTGACAAGAGCCTGACCATGCTCCAAACTCTGCTCTGACTCTGGCATGTCTTCAGCTGCCTTGTCTAAACTCTGGGAGCTCATGCTCTGCTTCACCTCTGCTACAATCTGATCAATGTCCTCCTCTTGCTCGTAACTGTCCATTCTTGGGTAAGGGGCAAACTCTGCTTCCTTTTCAGGGCTGTCAGACTCTCCGTCAGACCGTTCATCATAATGGTGAAGGCGGGCACCAAGTGCCTCCTTGCGGTAATTGTCAGCTTCTTCCCTCTCCCGCTCATACTGCTGGATGCCCTCCCTGCCATCGAGATCTGGTGCGTCTCCTATTTCCTCATACACATGCTCCTGCAGTCCATAGTCAGCATAAGCCTCAGCATACTGGTCATCCTCTCCTCGGTGGAAGAGGCGATGTGTGTAGACATAGCCCGAGTAGGCTGCATTCATGGCTTCCTCGTGCTCGATGGAATGGAAATGTAAGTGATTGGGCAATGTTCGGTTGTGAATGGCCTCACCATGCTCTGCCTCGGCATTCTCAGTGTACTCCTCAGACTCAGGCCTGTACTGCACTGCATATGCACTCTCATCCTCGTTTTCCTGCACTCTCTCGATGTCGTAACTGTCCTCCACTGAGGCTATCACATCCCCTTCTGCAGTATCTGTGTGATTGTGGAAACCACTCTCAGTGCTGGCTGACCGAGCTAACATGCCTTCCTCCTCCTGCCCAGACAGACCCACGTGGCTGCTGTTGGTTTGCCTTGGGTAGCGAGCCGCATACCTCTGTTCCTCTTCCACCTCTGAGTGCTCCAGGTCAGCCTCCACTGACTCATTCACTGCTCCATTTGCTGGCTCTTCACTGATCTCCCCCTCAGGTGGTCCAACCAAATGGTTCATGGCAAGTGTTGGAGAGTAGGTCACTTATTCTGTTGACATTTTGTCTATCACAGCTGCAAAGAAATAAAAAAAAACCAACTCTGACATCACTCCCAATAAAAAAAAAAAAAGTGGAGTCAATAAACAGAAGCAACAAAATGCACCCTTCCGTCCCAGCAGACAAACACTTGACTTAGCTCTGCAGTCAGGTTATAGACAGCACAACAGTATGATCTCCCATGCAAATAATCTCCAACAGCAGCAACCAGCAACAACACCCTTGGGGACTGCACTTCTCACTTCTACGGACAAATTCGTTGTGAAAGAATCATTTCCAAACAAGCCCTTGGAGATGCTTGTATGGACTGCAGTGGCATTGCAATGGTGCTGGCCTATTAGAAAAGCTAATTTTGCCAGGAGCTGAACCACGGCAGATATAACAGAAATATTTCACCTTTGCTCCAGCACTCTCCTACAGCTCACTAACTTGGAGCAAAGGAAGTAATGTAAAACAGCAGAAGTGTGTCACAGAAGTCTGCAGTTGCTCAGATACATGACAGCCATGCATTCAACACTTCTTCAGGTGAGCTAGTCACCCTACGCACTTTCAAAAAATCAGGAGAAATAAAAGTTCACTCTCAGGGTGCAGTACATCTGAACCACCTGTTTCTTCTCCCTAGAAAAGCACATGACAGCTAGGTACAGTTATCCTTCTGGTAGCTATCTATCATCAGCAAAGACAGCTTCTTTCCTAAAATATGGAGAAGACATCACTAATACTCACAGCCCTCACCACATTGAGACCAGTAGCACATCTCAGCCTTGCTGACTTCGAGTAAAAAAAATCTCAAGAGATTACGTAATTACTAGAGAGGTCTGCCAATAGTAAAAAAAATTACAGGGAACAGAAACAGGCCTATCTAGCTCATAAGATTTCATTTTTATAGAACAGCTTCAGCTATTTGCAACCTTGCCCTATGCTTTTAAGATGCAGTGTCATGAACAGGACATGTAATGTCCTTTTAGGTACTTAAACCAAGCCACATACTCATAAATAAAATACAGCTCTAGCTTGTGACATACTGCTAAGTACTAAAAAAAAAGTACCTATTGGAAAACTGCCAACTTGAAGGATCTATAAAAGCACATGTCAATTACCAACTGAAAAAATTAATGTGAATGTGAAATAGAACTTGGATCAAATCTTGTAAACTGAGGCAGGGAGGCTCAGGTGGCACTTTGCTGACTAAATGAGCACTGTGCAGAAGAGCACTGGGAATAACTTCCTGTGATGAGAAAGCAACAGCAATTTCAGCTGCTCTCTATTAGAAAAGTTGACAGGCTGGCAAGCCAAGCTGTGAGTCACTTGTACTACACTGCCACAGGAAATCCAGAAGATGCACTGCCCAGCTCAGTGAACACCCCTTGATTTTGTTACACCTAATGTTCTAGCCTTTTAAACACAGCAGTCCTTAAAAAAAAATTACAATTGTAAAGTAATAGCTAATAAATCATATTAGCTGGACCTATAAGGATGTTGTACACAAACTAATCCCTTTTCAAAATAACTACGAAAAAACTCAGTTTGTTTTTTCCAGCTAAGGAAGCTGTGTTAGTAAGGCTTCAGCAACAAGATAAGGTTTTTTTCAGCTAAGACTTCCAAGCCATTAGGAAAGAATGGGCAGAGTACAGGCGTATATGCTGATGTGCACCAGAACTAATACACCAAACACTCTCCCCTCAGCACAACATATGATATGTTAAGTAAGCAAGAACAAGATTGGAGAGCTTTCCACTTTTAGCCCACAAAAAGGGTGAACATGCCAAGGTGCAACAGCTCCTTGAAAAGTCCTTCCCAAGGAGGATTACAGCAGAGGCATACATTTTGTGCAGGTAGCTCGGTTTGCAGCCCGCAGTGTGAGCTGCAGATTGAGCTCCGGGTGGCAGCAGCCCCGGGCAAGAGGCCGGGAAGTACCAACTCTTTGCATAACACAGGACGTGAAGATGCTGGCGCCGGCCAGGTGGATGGACAGGATGGACTGGGACATGCCTGGAGACACAGACTCAGGAAGGAAATCGAGACTTTGGAGCACTTGGACTGTGAGGGGATAAAAGTCCAGGGATTCCTTTGTTCAGGCTCCCTCCTTGGAGGCTCAGAGCTTGAGCTGCTTCTGTGTTACCACACCGTGAATAAATGGGAAAGAGACATCCAAGCCTCTGCTGTGGTAAACCTGGGGTCAAACTGGCCAGGAAACCTGGGCTGACCCCGAGAGAATGTGTAGGAGTCAGGTGGGGATCCATCAGGTCACTGGACTGGCCGCCGTGAGGGGGCTTCCGTCCCAGCAGTGACAGTCTCCGGCAGTGGGAGTGTGACTGCCAGAGTCTCATGAATGGTCAGGCTGGGAAGGTTCATTAATATTGCCTGCTTTCATTGAAGTAGATTATAAAATTTCCACTCTTTTTCACATAGACCGAATTAGGCAAAAATAGAGGGCTGGTTAAAAAAATCTACCTTAAATTTGTTGTGTTTGTAGTAGCCCCTGACTCGTGGCTAAGTGTCATTGGTCACCAGCAGAAAAAGGGTAGTGCTAGTCAAACGAAATTAGGTTACACATAAACACAGGATAATAATCAACTTTTTGAAATTTTATCACACATAACCTAAGTTCTGATACTTGCTGAAAATATGTTATCCTGTCTTAGAAGTCTTAATATATGCTTGTAACATAATGAATTTTAGGGATAGACAGCATCACTGACATGCCTTAGCAGTGAGAAACAAATTACAGACATTACAAACTATACAAAATACGGCTAAAAAACACCTGAGAGACCCAACATTTTCCTTTGACAAAGCTAAAGTTTCCAAAGTTCTGCTTGTAAAATATTTCTCATTCAAAGAATTCTCTTTGAATTTGAAGTTGACTTCAACTACTAATATTCCAAAACTTTCAAGGTTGTATCTTTTGAACGGATGAGAAGGAAATGTTAACCTTTACTAGAAGTTTTTTACTGAAAAATGCTCTTCTGTTTGCCTTTCCTCCTATAAATTAAATTCAACTTTTAAATTTTGAAAACAATAAATTATTATTTAGTTTGAAATCTAAAATTTTTAGTGTTTTGAAAGTAAGTTAACTTAGAAGTCTGATCGGAATGCATGTTCTTAGGCCACCTCAGACCCAGTAACCTTCAACAGAAAGTAAGCTTCTGAGTCAAGAACATTTATTTTACTGTTTAACAGTCAGTCTTTAGGATAGTGAATTAAAGAACACCTATTAAGACTGGGGGTTAGAAGTTACTAAATCCCTTTCCATACATGGTAGCTGGAAGACTACTGAATCCCACACTTTTTATTTTTAGCAGGATTTTCCTAAAGCAAATACAAGGTCTGCTTGATCTTTCCCACCAGATCTGCAAAAAGCACTTTATTTCCTGCAAATAAACAAAAATCAATAACCTACATAAAACGCCATAGACAGAAGAGAATATAAGCAAGAGAGGTTATCTGAACTTGGAAATACAGACACAGCACCCATCTGAATGATATTACAGTCTCATATTAATTACCCAGAACAGCAGCTGTGCTCTGATAATCAAACACATATAGGAAAGTGCTCTGTAAGTGCTCTTCGCTTTGCACACAGGACTTGATGGATAAATCTGTCTCCACAACAGAGAAATCAGAGGTTGATTACTACTGCAACTAACTCTTTGCTGAAGGTTAAACTACCTTCCTGTAAAGAAGAAAAAAATTAATATATCCACATATTTCTTAAACAACATAAAGTTGAAAGTTGAAGAATTTTTCTCTACTACTTTAAAACACCACCAAAGGGCAACCTATCATTTCAGAGCAAGACCACAACACCCATGCCAAGTTCCTCTCAGCAAAAGACATGCAGTAAGAAAAGGTGAAAGTGTGAGTATTCAGATTCCAATTTGGTTTGTTATTTCTTACCCAATTCCAGATGAATAATTGTTTGATTTCTTGTATAAGCAGGCAGAAATAAAGTGATTATTATTATTAATAATACTATTCTTCTTCTTCTTCCAAATATTACTTTAGGAGTTTATTTTATAAGAGTCTTAGGCATCGTATTTCCACAGTTTAATCTTGACTTGAATAAAAGCTCACACTCTTGATACATCTGTATACTACAGTTACTGTCTCAAAACAAAGCTGTGTGCCACATGGAACCAAGACTACACACACACAAACACGTTTTTCTGTCACATAGAGGATAACAGGATAACTGAGGAAGGGACCACAGCAGGTCTCCAGTCCAACCCTGCCCAACCCCTAGGTCTTTGAGCTAAGACCAGGTTTCTCAGAGCCTTATCCAGCTGGGGTTTGATAATCTCCACAACTGGTGAAGGCAACAGCTTGTCTGGGCCCCAAGTTAAGCGCTGGACTGTCCTTGTGGCGAAAATATTTCCTTATCATCAGTTTCAATCTCCCCTGTTTGAGCACATCCCAGCTGCCTCCAACCCTCCCTCCCACCACACACTACTGTGAAGACCCAGGCTGCATCTTCGCCATCCCCCAGTATGTTGACATGGAAGCCAACCCACTTCTCAGCTGAAGCAGCCCTGGTCCCACAGCCTCTCCTGTGTCTCTGTGTCTTCCCATCATTTCCCACCAGTATGACCTCTGTATCAGGGACTCAAAAGGGAGGCAGCACCCAGGTGGGTTCTGGCAGGCTTTGAGCAGAGGGGATGGTACCTGCCCTACCCTGGCTCTCAGGATCACGTCCGTCTCACACTGCCTCAGGTGCTGCTGACCCTTATTCTGCTGTCCAAGCCTTGTCCCAGAACTGCTACTTATCCCCACCAGTCCCAGCCTGTATTGTCATGAGGGGTATTTACACACATATATACTATTTTTAATTAAATATTAATTTTAATTAAATATTTCACTTATAAGAAGCATAACTGTTTCCTCTTATTTTGCAGTTGAGTATGTGAGCAAAATAGTTTTGCCTTCCTTAAAATACTTCAGCCACATTTACCTACGTTTTCCATGAAAAATAGCTGTTCTTCTAACATACTTCCACATAACTCCAAATCACCCCAGGAATACAGAGACCTCTGACTGAATTTTCAAGGCAACCCACCCCAAGTGCAAGTCTTCTTGGCACACACTCTGAGGAATTTCGTAAAGCACCTCTGTTTTTCCTGACTTCAGCAATACACCAGTGTTTCACTTGTACAGATCTCAACAAGACAGATGAGCAGAACCTCTCAAGAAAATAATATAGTCTTTTAGCAAACGTATGTCTTTGAGAACCACCTTGATTTTCTTTTACTTTTAAGTGCCCCTGTGGTAAGAAATTTCAGATAATTCAACAACATATGCCATGCCCACTTCGAAGGAATTCTCCTTCTGTGTTAGATAACTCTCTTTTCTGAATTGCAACCTGCTTGGGAAACCTCATTGCTTCTGCTGCCATGTGCTAAGTAAGCTTATCCAAAACAGCTTTAAATAAAAAAGCTGTGAAACTTTTATTTCTTGCCAGTCAGCAAAAGCAGCACCTGGAAAGTGACATTAACATCCCACCACACGCACACACATACACATATTGGTTCATAATAATGAGGCTGAACAACTGTGAACACTTACAGTAACTGTAAAGCAGAAAAGCTGCATGCACAATATTGCTCTGCACACAAGAACCCCCAACTTTTGCTTATAGTAGACACATCTAGAATGACCAGCTTTAAGAGCACTCAAAACATGTTAAACTTTTCTCCCCTTCCAATTCACATCCTATTCAAAGCTAAAATACACTCCTGAGCAAGAAGCACCATCCAGTAATCTTCAGGGCATACAGTCCAGATCTCATAAATACTTCAGGGCACAGGAGATGGGGAGCACTTGGATTACAAAAGGAACAGATCCTTCTCACCACCTAACACTGAAGTTCTGCCTGCACAAGAAATAGAGGCAACACATGGATGGAAGCCATCCATCTGCTGCCAGAAGAAGGCTACCAGATATTATGGGCCAAACAGAAGACATTAACCAAAAGCAGTAGAGAAAAATCTTGACAAGGAACCACAGGCAACCTCTGCAGTGAAGTGCAACAATTAGACACACAAGACCAAAAACACTTTAAAAAATAAATCACAAATCCCAGATCATAATTGGTTGAGGAAATAAAACTGACTATTGTCACCACCAAAATGATTAAGCTTCCTAAGAAAAAGTACTATTAACAGCTAAACTAAGGAAATATGGGGTTCTCTTTCACTCTGGTGTCATTTTCTGACAGGTCACTGCTGGGTTTATTCCTGGGTATCAGATATTGCATTTTTAATTAGCAGACAGATAATCTAAAACTTTGAATGCTGGAATTGTTACTCTGGTATTCTGGTTATATAAATAACATCAATTTTCAAAGGAGAATGAAAAATTAAAATAGTACCTAAATAATGTCAGAGTATCACAGCTTTTAAAATCAATATTACAATGTGAAGCTAGCACCAATCTCTGTTAGAGTACCACTATGAGAAGTGAATCTATACTAAATCTAAGCTCATGGTTGTTTGTAATTTACCTTTTTTTCTCCTCTGTGTCCCAGAGAATACAGTGGAAAATGCTGACTCCCCAGTGATGAATTCTGAATTCAAATTATGTCATCCTTACACTAGTGACATTTTATAGCAATGAGGACTATATTTTTCTATTTAAACAGAGGGATTAGATCTAACCTACCAAAAGGAAAAAAGAAAAGATCACCCCAGCAAGTCCAATATCCTTTCCATCCCTTTAAGAGTCATTAATAGTGCAATATAGAATAAATGTAGACAGAATTAAATTATATGATCCCGTGAACTGCAGGGCATGGCTACCTTCAGAGTGAATAAGAAGGCCTCAAGCCTCATTTACACAATAAGAACACATATGTCCAAAAACCCCTTGGATTTTCTTCCTCTGGCTACACAGAAGGGCTTGATCCAACCTTTCTAGCTGTAACAGTTTAATCAGAGGCATCTTGGCCAGTGTTGCACAGTCTTGATACAACTATCTTGGATACAAGCGAGACAGACGAGTCATTGAGATACCCCTCAACTTTCCCGCCTCAAAATACCAATGTTTGGTACAGGAAGCAAGGTTTTCAAGCGAGTTGAACTCTAGCTTTTTGAATTCTTTTATGCAATCAATCCATAGGTTTGGTGGATTTGTTAGGCATACAGAAACGTTTGTATGGTGTTGAGACCACTTCAAGAAAAGATGAAGGGTTTGCTAGAATGAGATAGGCTGCTTTTCAGCAAATATGAGGCTTTAAGGAATACCAAGCTAAACAAAAGACAGTGAAGTCCAGCTACTTAGTCTGTCAGCCTCATTAGCTTCTTTCAGCTGAGACAAGTGAGTCACAGAACACTGTTTTAACTCCTGGAAATGGTACAGAAATAGTGCTAAAACCCTAATAACTTCTGTCACACAATCAGTAAACACGTGTTCTGAGAGACTCATTATTACCTGAGAATTTCAAGCTAAGGATATTCCCTCATGAAAAGCAATCATGGTTCAGACAGCACAGAAACAGAAGATCTGATTGTCCTTTAATTCATTTTATTTCACAAGTTTCAAAGGAGCTATACCTGACTTAAACTGAAAAATTGGGATAGATACGATTCAGAACTTGCTTGCCTTTGATGTATTTAAAAATGTACCACTGCCTGGCAACTGTAACACGTAGTTACCAAAAACACTGGATTACACAATCCTTCCCAACCCCAACCCTCCACCCTATCTTTATACCAGGAAAGGGAAAACACGTCAAAATAGACAACTATTATTTCAATTTTTGTTTTTATTAGACTTACACTTTATTATGTGTTTTTTTTGACAATGACTTTTTCAAGGCTTTCTCTGAGAAAGTAATTGTCAAAGACAATATGTAAAATGTGGAGGTATTATTCAGAGTGGGGAAGTATGAGCCAGACAGAGAAATGAGATAACTAAAATTCCCAAGTATTTGGTCATGAACATGCAAGTTCCTTTCCATTCAATTCTTGCCAGTCAAAACAACTGAGCTAATACTTTCTATCATATAATAGACTTCTTTTCAAGGACCTGATACATATCTGGACTGCATTATTGAGAAGGGGGTTTTAAGTACTAGCTAGTTTGTCTCTTATTACTTATTTCTGAGTGAGAGCAAGACATCAGGTATCTGCTTCCATTCACAGAAATCAGGTAAGCAAGAATATTTAAGGGCTGCGGGCTAGCAAAAACTCATGCAGGAACAGTGAAATCCCACGAACAAAGGTATTTCATTTAAAGGTTATAGTCACAAGTGAAGTTACAAAAAAAAGAAAAAAAAAAGAAGAAACCAAACCTTAGTGGTTTCAAACCGCAATATTCCTGGAATTAAATGCTACTTCAATAGATTCAGTCTTGTAGGTATATAGCAGGGGAAAAAAAAAAACCTCACAAGAAACAAGAACTATGGCACAAAATAACAGATGCAAAGGAGGAGGAGGTAGGAACGCGTAGTGTAGGTTACATGAGATTAAGTTTTCTCTCCTCCCTACATGGACAGCCTTCTCTTCTACTCTATTTTCTGTTACCATTTTAGCCCACATAATAAGCCCAATCTCATCTCTAACCATCAAATTCTACTAACACTTGCAGATCATTTTACTACTTCTATTTCAAGGAAAAGCTGCTGATTCAGTCTACATTAAAAAAAGAAAATCAAAGCTACACAGTCCAGCTCACAAGTTTCCAAAGGCTGGAAGGAAATTTGATCTGCCACTTGGTATTTTTGCACAGATTGGTAGCTGTGTTACAGTGCCCTATTGCACAGACAGCCCCACAGCCATCTCCAAAACCATATGGGAAGATGTTGTACATTTACTACCAAGCATAGTCCTGAGTGATGAGGTAAAAAACTCTCAAGCACATCTTCCACTGTTACAACCTTTCTGAAATGCTGTGGCCGCTAGTCAGCACTAAAGCAGACACTCCATGAGCAGATGCACACCCGAGATTTTCATTAGCAGGAAGCCTGTGTGGCTAGACCAGCACCTACCTGAATTTGGCTGGCCTCACCAGACGTATGTCTGCCTCCAGTCTTCCCAAACAAATTTTTTTCCTAGCTCATAACATTAGCAATTTCTGTGCCTTCCATGAGCTTCAAAGCAAGATACACCCTGTGCTATGCCCCAGAGCTGGTAAGAGAAGGGTTACTCATTCAAACAGGGAGGACATCAGCATCACTCATTTCTCTGAACTGAGGAAGATCTTGACTGAGACCTACTTTTTCAGCACAAGCCTGTTACTGGAAACAGCTGCTCCAAGGCGACTGCACATGAAATCTGTTCCCCAGACATAATTAAACGCTAATGAAGGCTGGCATTTCTCCACATCTGTAGCTAACAACAGAACTTGAGGAGTATTAGCAATTGCACTGTACACAGCTCAGGGTACTCAGATGTGCAGCTTGCTCAGAAATTACAGTCTGAGCAGGGAAATGGAAGTGATGCCTGGTTGCAGCCACTGGGGTCCCATCAGGTTAAGGAAAAAAAAATCTGTTGATGCTAATCAAGTTAACTAGATCACACACACTACTGCCAGACCATGCAAATCAAAAGCAGATGCATACTGTAAAAGGCACAAAGCTTCCCATACGCTTGCCAGTCTCTACCTGCTAAGGAAACAAAGACCAGAATACAGCTACACAGGAGGGAGTTGGAAAGAAAACAAAGAAAATTGAGGATAGTCACCCAAGCACACTTTTCACATCTCTATGCAGTATTTATAGCTAGAACCTCCACACAGACCAGTCCCAGTCAAGACATACAGACAACAGGTAAAATGATAGTGTAACAGCATTTAGAGCCATAAGGAAAAAAGAACATAAATTTAAAAATTTCTAAAAACACATAATGTGGCAGTTGCCTAGTTTTAAAAATTATTTGCATCCTGCCCCACAGTGCTTTTGTCTACCTTCCAAAGAGAAACAACACCCAAAAGAATTCAGATGGCTCACATTTCAGTACGTTATTTTTTCTTCTCTTTTTACATAGCAATACTTAGATTTTAGTAGAAGTGTATATTCCATTTAAAATATTTTATTATGCATTCTTAACATTATAAAATCCTTTTATATTATTAAGACATCCAACCGGTGGAATTACAGTAGAAAAAAGTGGCAGCTAAAAAGGGTGATTCTAAGGTAAATTGTATTCAATGTGAATAAAATTAAAGGAAGAACAGAACAATCCTGAATTGTTTCAACACTTGAAGCACTTACTTAGTTATTCATTGGTTAGTATTTTTCTCCTTTTTGACTGCAGACAGTCTGACTGTCAATAGCTCCTTTCACTTATCCTCAGAAGTTGTTGTTAAGGCAATGTATTTCAAAGCCACCCATAACCCTTTCTCTACAGGAAATAGAAGCCCTAATTATTTTGCTATTTTATAAAGAGAAGATAAGGTATCTCTTAAATGTTCCATTAAACCTAGGTAAGGGAGATCCTATAATTCCAGGGAATGGTATATTTCAAATTATTCTGTTGGGGTTTTTTTAAATTCCTTTTCAAGGAAGGATCATTCCTCCTACAACAGAATGTCTTTCTTGTCTGAGATCCAAGCTTAACTGGTATTCTAGGCTCTACTCTTTGGTGGTATTTAACTCAAATTAAAATCCATGCCCTGGTTATCCATCAGGCAAAGGAACGGTTTGACCTCTCTTCAAATACCTGAGCTTTACATAAGTGACATTGCAAGAATGCGCATGCTGATTTCCCTTTTCTTTGCTATGCTACAGCATCCTTTCACTTTTAATTTCTTAAATTCAAGACAAAAAGTACTGAGGATGTGATCTCTCTCATGGAAACATGCTTTAAAATGAAGGTAGGAAGACACTGAAGTAACTTTTGATGCCCGAAGGATAGGCTGGAAATAAATCCTCACGGACCAATGTCTACAGAGCAGGTATTTGTTTATTGCAGCGCTGGTGGTGAGGGGGATTTTTCCTCCTAACTCACCCGCCTTTGTCAAGTGCTGTAGTATATTTATACAGTAAATATTCCTTAATGTTGCTATGTCATTACAGCATCATCACATACTTACCAGAACTAATTTACATAGCATGATCTCAAGGTTATTACATAATTCTTTGCACTGCGCTTGCACTTCCCCAGTTCGGGGGTCCTCGGGGGTCTTTCATGAAGGTTTCTAAAGTCTTCTTCACACTTGAACTTTTCAACTTTGTCTTCGGGGCATGCGCAGTTATGATGCTCTTTGGTCCACCTGGTCTTAACTGGCCTAAATTCTTTGTTTTGTGGCCAATTGACTTTGCACTTGCCAATTTCTCATTAGTACTACACTTATCTACTTCTAAAACTATACATCTGGTAAGTTTGGTTTTATTCTTTTCCTCTCTTTTTGTCTATTCCGCATTTAACAACTAGTTACTATGTACTAGCCATTACATGGTCTAAAAAAAAGTTATTCATATCAGGTCATATGGGTATCAAAAGTTATGATTCAGGTTATATAAGCATCAGGTTATATAGGTATAGAAGTTATGATTCAGGCTACGTAAGTAAAAGCTATGATTCAGGCTATATAAGTATAGAAGGCCATGCTTCAGCTTAAATTGATATTCTTCAGGTTATATTGATAAAAAGTCACGATTTAGGTTATATTGATATTAGGATACATAGATATCCTATAACCCAAGCTATATAAGTAGTTTGTAACTTTGACCTAAGTTATACAGACATCACTTTAAACATGGAAGTAGATCTTAAAAGCAATGAAAATAAAAAAGAACTATATATTTCTCATATATTTCTCATAGCTTTGTAGGTCGCTACAGGATTATGTTAAGATTACCACTTTACTACAGAATTCAACACTGTGCTTCAAATCAGTCAGGCAGGTAGCTACTGTCAGTATTAAGTTACATGAACTTCTCTGGGCAAGTAAACTTTTAGCTCTACAGAAGTTGTAAACCCCATGATGATCAGTAAATCCAGCCTCCTAAAAGCACAAACCATTATGATCCCCTAAGTTCTTGCTTGCTTGAACTGCAGCATACACCATTTAGAAAGGCCTGCAATTTTCAGTGTTTGTCAATCCACAACATCCAGTCCATTATCCTACAGGGCACTTACATCAAGCTACCATGCTACAAGTATTAGACATCACTTCACTTTTTAAAATATTAATAAAACATACTCTTCCTTACAGTCTTCTGAAACTCTGCCATAAGGATTACTAAAAACTAAGAGTCCAAAATGCTCTTCTGCCACACACTTCTAAACACGTTAAATTAGTCACCTGAATAGAACAACTTTTATGTACAAATGAACTTGGTCAACAGTAGGAATTTTACACAACCAAGTCTCATGACTTTCAAAAGTTCAGGCCAGTTTTCAAACTGCTGACAGTTACTTGTGCAGATCCTGAGCTCAAATACACATCATCCAAACTCTGGAACTGAAAGTGAGTCACTATAAGCTGAATGTTTCAAAAATTTGATTAAAGCCATGATAAAAAAAATTAAAAATTAATCCTGGGAAAACAATTATGGCTCTTTCAGGCCTATGACTAGGGGTCTGGCTTTTCTGAAAGTCTCTGAACTTCTCTCATCAGTTCTAGGGGAAAAAAAGTCTGAAAAAAAGGAAAGTGAGGAGCATGCAAAAAAAAAATCTGCGGTTTGCAAGAGTGAACAGATTATCAGAGAAAGTTTCTCAGAGTGGGTTTACCTATGTGTTTTAGCTTGGACCTTTTGAAGGCAATTTCTGATGGCCCCCACAGACTGCACTTCAGTACATGCTGTGGCGTAGACTTGGAGATCACATAACAGCTTTCTTCCAACCAACCATCAGTTGGCAGAAGAGAAGTTTTGAGCTAAGAAATGCACATGAATAGCTGAAAAATAGATAAACCTAACCTAACAGCAAAACCCTAACAGAAAAAGAAATCACTGTAGCAACAGAAAACCTGATACATTATTGAACAAAACCCAAACACAGAATATCCCTTTCCTCCCTGAAGGTTCAAATAAAACACGACCCAAACCAAACCAACAGAAAAAAAACCAAAACCCAAACCCCAAGAAGAAGCCCTAAAACCACCCGAGTAATTCTTTGTACTATGTTACTTAATTCTACATGGTTCCAGAATCAAAACAACAATCATAGTTCAGCTAACAAAGCAAGTTGAGAAGACAAATACAGATTTATTTTACAGCTTATAGGAGTAACAGCATGCAAACAAATATTTAGAGGGCTCATCCAGGAAACCTGAATATAACACCGAAAATAAAAGGAAGAAAAATCAGCAAATGGAGATGTTCAAGTCAAGCTGCAACACAGAAGAGCCAACAAGCTCAAAATCAATAATCCATACCTACTGCAAAGAACTAAACCACCAAAAAAAATTAAAGGAAAATAAGCAAGTGAGAGTTTGTTGGTACCCCACAACAGCAGTACAACAGCACCTGAGTGACTACAAAACAGAGCAGCCAAAGGCTGCTGAGCAGCAGTGACATCTCCCTTGGCTCCCAGCCACGGCAAGTGCAGCCAAGTTCCATCCCCACACATTTCCCATGTCCCAGAGAGCCTGGCCTCTGTACCATCACGGTCCAGGTTTTCCTCACCTCAGACTCATTTTTGCATAATAGAAAATGCAGCTGTGGCTCTAAATCTTTGCAATCTGTTTTGCCTGAAGGGATCTGAACTCCTCACAATAACAGACTAAAAGAAATATGGAAACAAACTGTTTCTGTTCCCGCCTGCCCCCTCCCCACAAATAATTCCTTTGGTCATATGCCGGGTAACTCCTCCTATGGATGTACATGGATGGGGGAAGATGGGTCCCTTCTGTGAGAGTTCAGCTGGCAGCGGGAACAGCAGAAGTCCATGTCTGGACCAAGACTTGCAGCACCAGCTGGTGCTGGGGCTTTGCCAACCACAGACCTAAGCACTCAGATGACAGTATCAAAGGACCATCTGCAAGCACATTAGCTTCCCTGGATTTCCTACCAAGGTGGGGGACTTGTTTAATTTTTTTCAAAAAATGACACTTTTTACTGTTTTGGTCCCAAAGCCTGCATTTCTCCTGTCACCTCACAAAAAGACCCTGCCCAGAGTCACAGGCAGTCACACTGGTCTCTTTTGCAAAACCCCAAAACCCCCCACTCCGCATCCCCTAAGCAAACCCAAGGCTACCCAGAGCTCTTCAGCTGCATGCTGCCATAACTGATTCTAGGCTCTAAGCTTCCCAGTGCAAACACTTGCCAAACATGAGTCATAATTTAAGAAGAAACTACCTCACTTTTCCCTCCTGAGCTGCAGCTGCTCGATCTGGGGTGCAGGGCTGGGGTGGAATGCAGTGCCCTCCCCCAGTAAAGAGGAGGTGGAAGAGTCAGAAATGAAGGAGTAAAGTTGAGCATGGAAAAAGGTGAGGGGGGAGAGCAAGGAGAGTAGTTTTATGTTTTGTCCTTACTTCTCACCATGCAAGTCTATTCTAACTTGCAATAAATTAATTTTCCCCAAATCAAATCTACTATGACCATGACAGCAACTGGAAATCTCCCTCTTTATTTCAATAAAGCCTTTCCATCTTATTTTCTCCCCAGTATCCTATTGAAGAGAGGGAGTGAGAGGGAGGTAGAGGGATGGCAGCCAGCCAAGGTCAATCCACCACAAGCTCACTGAAAGAAAAGAATTATAATTAAAATAATATTGACATATATTCAGCTCTCTTTAATTTAATGCAAATATGGGAAAAACTGACTTCACATGAGTAGATAGAAAGATTTACCCTGGGAGGGTTTGCAGCCATCTTTTCTCCCTTTGCCTCCTGGGCAATGCCACACTGGGAGAGAGAGCTGGCACCATTTTCCCTTTGTCTCCCTGCGGCAGGTGCCATCTTGGAAGGGGCATTGCCACCATTTCGGGTTTCTCTTTGCTCTGGGGGAGTTTGTGAGATTTAGCAATTCTGTATCCAGTGATTATTTACTGTTATTTTTTTGCCTGCTGCAGTTTTGCTTGTTAATAAACTGTTATCTTTTGACTCCCATCAATCTACTCATATTTCTCCTTATTGGTAGAGAGGGATTGTTTGAAACTAAGGGAGATAACTCATTTTAGAGTGTCCACCTCTTTAAATTTTCTTAAATCAAGACAGACAGACATGTTGTTGGTCTTCTCAATCCTCCAATGGTCATAGCACTGAAAGCCCATTTTACAGACCACTCTGCAGCAATAAATCAAAAAACCCTCTGAAATCATGTTGCCTGGCTTACTATACCACAACAACATCCATGATTTAAATCCCCAAAATTCTTATCTATGCTCTTGTCTATTTCACTAAGTGTTCTCTTAAATAAAATGTAAATGGAGAACCCTTTGCTTATACTTTTGTAGACTTTCAGCTGTAAAGACAATTTCTGTCACAAGACACTCACCCATTACGAGTGACACCTTTCTACCCAATGTATGGCTATGAAACAGGCAAAACCATTGTGCCTTCAATAAATAATATATTAAAAAATAGCATAGACAAGCCACTATAAAATCTCGTGGTTCTTGAAAGTTTTGTGATCGCAGCTAGGTAGGATACTTTGCCTTTTTTAAAAAAAAGTTTCAGTGGATTTTTTTGATGCAGCAGAACACAAACACCATGACCTTTAGTACTCCCAAAATCTTTTAGAGCTGCTCTACGGTACTTATTACCTTCAGCTACCTTGGAAGACAAGGTGTTACCTTTATAAAATTATAAAAAGAAGTCCAATTCTACCTTAATAGAATTACAAAGAAGTCCAAAGTCAGAATTAACTTTCAGAATTCAAAATCAAATAATTTTGAGCCCACATTTACTTTATCCTTTCCTTCTATGAGATTTGCAATGTTTTATATTAGATAAGGAAACTGCTGAACTGCAGGCTTTACACTGTGCTAAAAATAGACATCATCAGCACTACAGATAATACAATACTTACTACCAATAATATATAATAATTACCTTAATTATTATAGCAATTTTTATATTATTATAATATTAATCCTTATATATTATTAATTTTATTTAATACACATTTATATAGTACAAAGAATAAAGTAATACTTACTACTTTTTACTGACAGGATTTTTCAAAAATAGACTGTATTACTGAGAATACCTGGCTGCATCACTGATAATATTACAGATATTATTTCTGTCCCAAGAGGATAACACTGGTAAAACTAACAACTTACATTGACGTTAATGTACTGACTACTGAGTAAAAAGTTTCTTGACATCCTCTGGAGGTAGGCAGAGAATTCCACCAAAATCCCGCCTTTAGTTCAGGTTTTCTTGTAAGAACATCACACTATAAAAAATCCTAAGCTGATGTCCATATCTGATGAATTATTCAACAATTTCTCAGTTAAACTAAAAAATGTATTATATCTGACTTCTGTTGTAAAAATATCTTTTTTTTTTACAAACCAGTTTAGAGTTTGAAAAGGCCAGCAAGTTTATTAAGAATTATTTCCATGTAAGTTGTTAGGTTATGCTTGGAGTGTCCTTTCATTAACAGGATAAAGAATCACTGGTGCGACTTGCAAATCATTGATATATTCATGCAACTGGAGAAACAATCTCCTTGACTAAAACCCACAGACTTGTTCCTATTCCAGTATGTGGTATCTGGTGCACTAAGTATTAAATTTTCTGAAATAAATGTAACCCAGTTTGCAAGAGGAAATCAGCTTCTCCTTCAAATCCATTCCTAAACAGTTCAATGATTCTGCATTTCTTTAAACAAGAGGGAATTATTTTGTGACTATCAATTAATTCAGAAAAAAGAAAATCAAATAACAAAATCAACCAACCAAAGCACTTCTCAAAAGCTTCTGTTGGTAAAAAGTACTTTCTAGTACACCTCAGAGTAGCATGTCAGTACTCCTTGCTTGAAATAGGCTGACAGATCCAGGCATGTGATTCTCTCTGCAAATATATCATTACAGAAATGTGTCTCAAGTCTCTGCAATCCAAGCAGGTGGACAAAAAAACCACCACAACCAAACCACCACAGTAATCATCCAGTTATAGATTATCCACATCTATAAAAGCCTTTTGGCCCTATACTTGCATGCTGGTGATTTGCAGATTTCACAGAATCTAGCTGTTCTTGCTTATTAAAAAATTGACAAGCATCCATACAGCCAGAAAACCAAGAGTTCCAGCTCTACATTTTTCACCAAGATATCACATTATTTCCTAGTAAATTGAACAAAAAGACTTGTGTAAGAAATGGATGATATGTAAAGGAAATTGTGAGTAAGAAGTGAACGTAGAGTACACAGCCTCACAATAGCCTCTCACACTGAGGCCCTAGTAAGGATCCATGACAGGCCACAGAGAAAGTGTGAAAAACAGGGTACCCTGCTGCTCTGGCAGACACTCCAGCACAGACGGTAAGAACCCCATCACGAGGAATTGGATCTAGGTAGAGAGCTAAAAGAGAAAAATTCTGTGCAGGAATTGAAAAATGTAAACTAAATCCAAGCACTCTAAGATGGCAATAAAGCAGGAATTTCGGGCTGCCAAGCCACCCACACTGGAGCAATCCTGTTGATAATACTGTATAAGGTTTATGTTGCCCATAGAACAACATGAATTATGAAATCTGAGTATGGATGTAGCAAAACTGGGACCGATGACAAAAAGGCAATTATGAGGGGGCTGTTTTCTTGTGAAAAGTTTTGGCAGAGACAAGGAGGTACAAGGTTAATGAAAAGCTCAGCCCAAACTCAGAAAAAAACAAGAGACTAATGTAGCAAATAAAGAATAAAATGCCAAATCAAGGGGAGAAAAAGGAGGGCAGGCCTTCCACTGCTAAGTGTGTGCATGCCTCTAGGTGGTAGTCATGCAGATATGTGGATTCAAGTCCACAAGGAGGATGTAAGAAACCCCTTCGGATGACATGCTGGACTCTTGAGCAGGTTTTTGTTCTTAACATTGTTCCAATTTTCTTTTTTTTTTGGGCAGTGGGAGGAGGAGGGCACCTGTGGAGACAAGAAATGGATTTACACCTCAGTACCTAGAAAACTGTAATTTAGTAGTAATCACGTATGTGACTCCTCAGAATCTGCATCTGTATCCTATTTGATTGCATAGGTTATAGATTATTTTGCATATACTGTTTTGCTGCTCTACCTGTTTACTCTTTGAATCTTCATCAATAAACATCTTAATAGCTTGCGCCAGCTAAGTCTCAAGTCTCCCTTCTACAGACAAGAGTGTCAAATCTTGGCAGTAACAGAAAAGTATTCACATAGCAACTTTTTCTGATGTTCTCCTAGTATGTATGAGTGAGGTAGTATGATAAAATCTGAGAGTCATAAAGCAGCAGCAGGCTCACCTTCCTCAGACTGCCTGATCCAGCATGATCTCTTTTCCTCTAAAAATGTAGTATTAAACCAAACAAACCTGATATGCAAGCAGCACACTGTTCTCCTACCAAGCTAAATCAAAAGCAGGTTGACTTATATTACTATGGGTTAAAAAATTATTAAGTAAAAAACATACTAATAAATAGGGAGCAATGTAAGAATCTGATTTTCTCCAGTTAGACTAACAAAGAAATAGGTAGCTGCAATGCTTAAGATATTTCTATTATAAAGTTTGTGCCACTGCTTCAAGTTTGTAGAGTTTTGATTATTTTTGTACTGAGGCAGAAAGAGATGCTTCAAGAACATAGACAGCAGTCAGAAATTCTTGATTTCTATCTAATTCCTTCCTTCCTGACAGTGTGCAAGTCACAGAAAAATCTCTCCTTTGAGAGATTTTTGACTCAAAAGAACATGACTCAAAAACTTACCAGGCTACTAGACTGCAGTGAAAATTAATCAGTGCTTATTTATAGTGAACTCTGAAAATGAAAAGGACAATTTGAATCAGCAAGGAATTCTAAAACAACACAGAACAGGCAGCATGAAATACAGTGGGAAGAGGAAGAGACAATTTTTTTTTTAAATGCAGTTTCTATAAGCATAGGGAACAATTACCCTCTATTTCCTTCTTGTATTTTATTTTTGTAGCAGGGACAAAAATAAACTTAAAACAAGGTCAGTCTTCTTAAAACACTGAGTTTATAAATACAGAAACTATGTCATCCTGAACCAAATCTCCTGAAGATAATTATCTGGGAGAATTTATGAGATATGTGTACTTAGTACATAAATGCACACGACAGCAGTAACTAAATTAAACACATCTCTCAAGCATGTTAATTACATGTGATGTGGATTTTTCATTTCAAGTTAAATCAGGCATACTGCAGCAGACTGAGATTTAAGTATCTATAAATACAGATTATGAATTTAACTACAAAATGTATTACCAAATTCTCTCCACGCCCTAAGGGAAATGCAGGAAGCTAGGATTAGAATTAATTTATTGTCTTTAAATCAAACTGGGTAGCACTTGAAATAAGGTATGCTTATAAGAGACTGAAGAGATGTCACAAATGGAGTGAGTTGAGTTACTCTTTCTGATGCAAGATCGTAATGCCCCCCAAGTATTAAGCAGCTGGTGGCAAACTGAGCAGTGCACGTCTTTGTTTGAAATTGATGCTAATTTTTTCAGCAAAAGTACAGAAATTCTCAGTTTATGCATTTAGGACTACTTGGGCAGTTCAATTTGCTGCAGTCTTGCTGAAGCAAATGGGCATCAGAAAGAGGTCATGTTCCTCGTGAATGTTTCTACATATTAGAGGAAGCACATCTAACGGCAGAGATCAATCCAGCAGTTCCACAGCACAGCTGTTCCACTCACTGCAGGGCAGATCCAGATTTTTTTGAGAAGGATCACAAAGCAAAACACAGACTGATACCTTTAATCCATGTACGCTGCTTATCTAATCTTGGAACTACCTTGCAAGGAAAATTGGCAGTGGCTTCAACAGGAACTCCAGGAATGGCCACAGGCTTTGTCATCTGCTACAAAATATTTAATATCCTAGTTCTTTTTCCCTCAAAAAAATGCTTGAAAAATTTACTTGAAAGTGGCAAATCCTTCTTCTGTTAGAATTCAATAATGGAATTTTATTAAGTCCACTCAACTCAGCAGAGTGGGATACCAATAAGAAAGGCTGAAAAACTTCCAAACATAAGTTTTGCATAAACAGTGCCATCTTGCAACTCATTAAAAAAGACTACGCGGTTTTTGAGACATAGGATTGAAAAAAACCCTACCACCTCACAGACACTGGCCTTAAAATAATGGCTAAATTCAAATTTGTTGAATTTTACCAGGAATTACAGTTATCTGCTGTAGGCAACTTATTTTCTTATTCCATAGACAGCTGGGGAGGCAAGCTTCCAGGAGAGTTTGCTCCTGGAAGAAAGGATCAGATCCTTCCCTCTGAACAGTAATCCCAGAAATCAGTCCCAGCTCCTCAGCTAGCCATGCAATCCCAAGGGATTGACTTTTGGTGGAACTGTAACAGGCAGCATACCACTTGGCTTCCTGAAACACAGAGTGCTATTTCATAAGGCAAACTGTCCCCAGAGATGGCACATAACTATTCAAGGTACAAACAACAGCCTGTCATGCACACACCTGCTTTTTCAGTAGACAGCCCCAGATCTGAATGCACACAGAGATATGAAAGGCAGCTTATATTTTAACTATTAACGATCAAAAGCTGCTGTCACACTGGCAGATAGCATGACCACAGTGCATAGACAAGCATGTCGTATGGAAAAGTCCATCCATTTCACACTTCTCAAATGCTGCTGAGTGACAAAATACTTTGATCTACAAACTCCCTAGTGACATCAGCCATGCAAGTGGGACCTCCACGCATGCACAGAGGGATCTGCTCTTGTAGTCCTTCCTTTGATCCAAGAGTCCAACAAGCCATGAACCTTACATTGCACAGCATCTAGCTCTACACAAGACAAATACAAACACACTGGCAAAAACAAGCTGGGGGTTTTTCAGCTAATTTTAAATACACTGTCACAACATACTTTTCACAGAGACTCAAAAGGTACTTTAATACCAGGGGTTTAGTCTGAAATACTTTCAGTGTGAAGCAGCTTAAATACAGCACTGTGAAAAATGCTACCAAAGTTCCTTGTTTTCTCCTCCTTGGCTCTCACATCAGAAATGCACTGAGGACTGTTTTTCTGAATGCAATGTTTTACCATTCTAATCTGTATTTTATGTACAAATTCAGCATTGAGTGCAAAACCCCAAAGGATCAAAACTGAAATTTCAGATAAAGGTTACGAGGCATGAAGAGAAGTACAGAATTTGCAGAAGAATTAATGAAACATGAAAACCTATGAGGACCCATAAGGGCAGGATAATCACGGTAAAGATACAATTTAGAGGAATGAAATACCTACCTGCATAGATTTCATTATTTTGGCTTGTTTTCTGTATATTTTTAAATACCTCTGATGCTGTCTAGACTAGCACATCTTGGAATTTACTGTTTAAGAACTAGGTATCAGTTTTAAATGCTGTAAACACATCTTCATGGACAACAAGGGCAGAGAATACACTCTCTGCATGTTAGTCAAAGGGAAATAGCTACATATATTCAGTACTGAAGGCTCTATCAGTCTGTGTAACCCAAGACTTGAACAAGAAAAATTCGCAATTGCTTATTTTTAGCACTTGTTTACTTTGTGCTATTTAACATGTTATTGTTTTGCTTTTGTACTCTAAAAGAAACTTAATTCCAATTTGAAACTTTTCATAAATTTAACTATTCTGTTCCATCTGAAAGCCCTACAGACATTATACCACACCAGGCAGCCAGATGTGCCAAGGTACAATCTGTATGGAAATTCAACAAACAAAAATGCTGAGATAGACTGGTTACATTAGCCATTTGTTTATACTGAGACCCCCTGTAATATTACAGAGAAGCATAGTGTAAGAACTGGAGCAGAATGGATTTGTGTATAATATTAGTACCCAACATGTGGCAGTTTACTCTCCCTGCATAAGCAATTTCCATTTTTGCTCTCTCAGGCACACCATGCTATTTGTGTCATGAATCAAATTATATTGCTATTCTCAATTACTAAGATGTAGGACAGTATTTTGCACCAAACCAATCTCCTTCAAATTTCTTCACTTCCTCTGGGAATTATGTTGGACATTATCCCTAACGCAGAACTACTCAGTAAGCAGAAAGAGAGAGCAGAGCTCATCTTAGAGACAAACACTCAAGAAAACTGAGCAACAGCAACATCAGCCTGCAGAGCTGATTACTGAAGGCTTGAGCTGTGGCTTTGATTTTTTTAATTTGCAAACATCTACTCTCCTTTTTAATTGCATCACAGAACTTGCATTCAAGGAAACAAGGAAACTGGCAGGAAAGAATTCATAATCTGAGCTCACAGTGTAAACGTCTTCTAATCCAATTCATGCTCCATCATAAGTCAAAGCTTCTCAGACTATCAACCACATAGAATGTACGTCAGGTGAAAATACTTAACATGCATAGGCAAGTGTAGAGGCTTCAGCTTCTGATAAAGAGAGGACCAGCTGATCTGAGCTTTCTGGGATTTCACATCTACTTGAAAAGCAAGAAAGCCAGACTCCTTTAACTCCACCTACATTATCTGTGTAGAAGTGTGCTCAGATGTGTTACAATTATTAACTAATGTGGGAGACATCTAGCATTCAATATAAAATACAAATTAATGTATTTAAACCACCAGTAAACAAGCAGCCATTACATTGTGTTTACAACTCTCCCTTAAAACCATGAACTGCAAACAGACCCCCTTTACAGACACCTGCTGGGTATGTTGTAATATTTCAGCTCACCATCTAAATTACATATTGGAAATCACCTGTTACAGTTCTGACAAAGCCACTGGTATTTTCTTAAGTAGTGGTATATGACAAAGCCATTGGTATTTTCTACATGGTTCCTATTTTACCTGCTACAGACTACATATGAAATCTAATCAGTAAAAAGAGAAAAATAATGGATGGAGTAAAGAACTATAAAGTTGGTCATAAAACTATATATATATGAGTATTATGATGGAGACACTTCTACTGTGAACACTTGGGATTACCACTTCATAAATTAAAACAATTCTATTGCTCAGACAACTCTAAAGAAATTCAAATCCCTATGTCTGGCTATTCTTTGCCTTCGAAACCATCTTCTATTACTACTAAACCAAAATTAATTCTAACACCTCATGAAATCCTGATCAGACAAGAAACAGAACCATATAATCATAGAATATGCTGAATTAGAAGGCACCCATCAGAATCACAGGGTCCAACTCCTGGCCCTTCACAGGACACCCCAAGAATCACACCATGCGCCTGAGAGTATTGTCCAAATGCTTGAACTCTGTCAGGCTTGGTGCTGTGACACAGGGGAGCCTGTTCCAGCAGGGCAGAGCACAGCGGGACAACCTCCTCCCTTGCCCAGCTGGTGATGCTGTGCCTGATCCCCCCCAGGGTGCAGCTGGCCCTCACAATCTACAATGGGTCCAGAGCTACATTAGCAATGTTGGTCCAACACACACAACTGCCTGGTCAACTTGGCAACTGCCAAGTTCAGTTTGTGTTCTTTTCAGAGGAGAAAGTCAATACATTTTCCCATTATCTCATCAGCAGTTTCATTAAAAATTAATGGTTTTATTTATTTTTGAGGTCTCTTCTTCCAAATTGGTCTGGAACTAACCAGCAAGAATACTGCTTGAAGAACAAAAAAGGAAAGTAAGAAGCTTTACAATACCAAGTCTGGGAAGGGAAAAAAAAAAAAAGAGGTGGCTCCAAGCGGATTGATTTTACCCCCCTCCCCACAAAACCAATCAAACTGCAGTCCTATGACAGCGTACCAAAAACTCAGCAATCACTGAGTCTTATCTTGAGATGCCATCTGACACAACCATATCAATGGTCCCTGAAGTCAGCATCAGTGACACTGATGACATTTCTGACGTGTATTTATCCATGGTTACTTGGTCAGATTTGAGTGTTTCAATATTCTTACTGCCGGCAGTTTTCCCAAGCTCTCATCTGACTCTTCACCACTGCAGTGCAAGCTGGTTAATTATATCCAGTCCTGCCAAACCAAGAACAGCGCACCTGCTGCCTCTTTCTTCACTGCAAGTATTTTCAGTGCTGTGCGCACACCATCCCTTCTTTGGCCTAAACAATCCCCACTTAACAGTAGGGATTCCCTCTTCACTTAGTCTGTCCTCTAGGGACTTCCACTACCCTCCTTCGTGTGGTTTGCATACTATGTCTTACAGTTGAGGTTACAATGAATCTCAAAGGAAGCACAACATGGAATCCACCCAGACTCTCCCCACCGCAACTGAAACTAATAAATAAATAAATTTAGAGCAGGGACTTATCAGGAAACCTTCTACAAAGTGAAACAAAGTATTAAATTTAGAATTAAAAAACCTATCGCCAAATAAAAAAGTTGACTCAACTCATAGTAAGAGGATACCTTGGTAGCCCACTTTTATCAGAGGAAAAAAAAATTTAAAACATGTCAAAATAATCAATCATTAAAATAATCACAGTCTTTGAACAATTCTCTCTCAGGAAGTGAAATAAAAAATGTAAAAGTCAACAGAATAATAAAATCATATATTGATAAAATAAAAGCCTGTCTTTATAATTCTTTAAAAAAGGAAAAAAGAGTAACTCACTACAATTAGATTCATTCTAACATTTTTAACCTGCTTTTAATGGAAATCTCTTGATTTAGTGGTGACAAAGAATACTTTGTCTGTCAATCATCTGTCAATTCAGATAATAATAGCCAAGACAGAAAACAAAATACAAACCAGAAACCTAAATGCCAACCCCTTCCACTAAGATGTGCTAACAGATCAATTCTGACAGCCTAAATTGTACTTTATTGCAGTGAAAAGGTTATAAGTGAAATCAGCCTACTGTCTTGAAAATCTGTTTCTAATGGCTGAGCTTTCCTCTCCATAACCCATTATTTTCCATCATACAGCAGCAGTGGCACAACAGTGGTAACAATAGCTAGGATTCAAAATTATTTTAAGTATTTATTGAAAAATGTCAAGAAACAGTTCAAAACAGAAAAGGTCTGATTATCGCAAAGTTCTGTATTTCTCCTAAAGTAACTGAAACTACTCTCTTGAAGAGCTCATTCACTTTTAAAAACATTGTTTGTGCAAATAAAAATACTATTATTAGCTGCATGAGCTTTTTAGGAAAGATCATTACAACTGCAAAATGACAAGTGCTGAAACTAAGAACAGCCATCTAATGATTCTAATAATCTCCTTCAGTAATATTTTATTTAATTAATCATAACTCAAATCTCAGTGAGAAACAAAAAAGGAAGTAAAAAAGGAAAATGAAGTAATCATGGTCTGAAATTTCACTCATGAAGAACTATAAAAAAGTATTTTTTAACATCAAAACATTTACATGATGTTTTTAGAAACATAATTGAAATTCTATACTTCATATAGCATCAACTCTTTAAAGATCTATGGAGAATCCAAACACCAAATCACCAAAGCCATAAGCAAGAATGAACTTATAAACAATAAAATAATTATCTGTACATAAGCAGTTTTGTGGAGAGCCAATTATATATGTGAAGTATACATAATGTTTTTATACAAGTTGATATCATGCAAACAAAAATGCAGATATAATTAAAGCTACATTAAAGATTTAAGATATCCTGTCACTGATTTTCACTTATTGCTTACCAAAATGAAAACAAAGAGCCACTCAAGCTTTTAAGATTACAACCTGTGAATAACGTTACACTGTGAAAAAAACACCCTATGATTAAAGAGCCTGGAAGGTAGGCTCTTTTGCTAATCCACAAACAATAATTTTAAGCGATTAAACATTTATTTCTCACACTTAACTTTTTAGCCACTGGCCAATTTTTAATTTATTTTTTAAGAGTCTCAAAGATAATGGACTTTCTTAAAGCTTCACAAGCAATCCCAGTCCATTGTCCCAGTAGGTGAAGGGTGAGAAGTCCAGCAGCCACTGGTAGACCAATCCACACATGGCATGACCAGTCCCACTGCTCAGCAGGTCTTTGGCCTAACCCTATCCTCACCCTCTTCTCCTTCATGACCAACTTCCTGACTTTCTAAGGAGATGTGTAGTAAGGATATGGGGAGTGGGACAAGAAAGCAACAGACCAGTATAAGAACAGCAGACTTATGAAATCCTTATGAATCTTACAAAAATCAGGTTCCTTGTATCTTTAATTTCTTACGAAAATCAAAGCATGGGAGGAATCGCAGTCCCATGGCTGTCTTTACTGCATCACACAGATCCCCAATGCCACCCTCCCTTCATTTCACCAGTCCTGGCTTGGACCAGCCACAATTCCCTGATCCTCTCATGGAAGTCCTTCCCCATAGCAGCACTTTCCTGTCTATACTGTGCTAGCCATTCTTGTGTCAGTTTCCTAACTTCACTTGCACTCCTCTCCAAATATAAACCAACTGTATTGTGAAAGTCAGTAGTCCAGACAGCCTGCTGCTTTGAATTACGTATGATACTGAAAAAGCTTTACACTTCGAAACACCTGGAGCTGACACACTTCTATACCAGTGTGGCAGGGATCAGAAGGTGCCCCACCTTCTCCTGCCAGGTGCTGATGCCGGGGCAAAGGAGGAGGCAGGTAATGTGGTTACAAGTCAAACATGGGAAGGTATTTGGTTTGCCTGTTGAAACATTTTCAACGGCAGGTCTCTTTTATGAGATCCTATACAAATTTCCAAACATCATACTACCCAAAAGTTCAGCTCTTTCTCTGTGTACAGAATCCACCTACTTAGTAATCACTTCTTTAATAAATTATGTTCCTGTTTGGCTTTACTCCAGGACTGATTTTTTCTATATTTTGCAACCTGCCTACTGAAATTTTCTGAGTTCTGACAAGACCATAAAGTAAGGGCATGCTATGACAGAAAGAAAAAGACGAAACATAGAAGGAACTGTACAAGAGCACAACTGAAGTACAGAAATGCAGTAGTGTCAATTCACTGAGAGATCATTTTCCATCCACCTATTATCTCCCACAAGAAACTAAAAAGATAGCCAGAAGATAAGGCTGAATAGTGCTTCTTCCATCCCAAAAGCACATGCAGGATTTCATTGCTGGCTTTTGTATTAACCTATGCATTCTGTCCTGTGGACAAACCCCTGATGAATTCTGCACAAGGTAGTGTAGTGTCATGATTCTTAATAATGCCATAAACACTGCCTAAATTGTGTAGAAACTTAGAAATAAACAAAATAGTAATTAAAAGCTTTTGAAAGTTTCTGCATCATCTAAAGAAATACATCCATATTGTTAAAAAAAGACAATTTGAAACACTTCAGTCTTTTATGTGGAAAGTACTGTATGACTATGGTTTTAGAAAATTTTTTCACTCCATCTACATTCCCACAAATATGATTTGGATAAGAAAGATTTTTTTTTTTTTTTTTAAATTCCCCCAAGCTTAATAAGCCTGAAGGAAACCTTATGTTCTACATTAGAGGAGAACAACTTCTAACTGCTCACAGTAGAAAATACATTATTAACATAAAAATTGCCTTGACAGCTGCCCAGAGTCCAAATTTACCAGCTTCTGTGGTTTGCAGGGGGTTCTATTTGTGGTGGATTTTGGTTGGTTGGTTTTAATGTACGCCCAAATTTTTTTAGTTAAAAAGTAAAACAAATAAAAAAACCTAACTAAGCAAATTCCTACAGCAAGAACAGAATCAAAGCTACCAACAAGAGGAAAAAGGATAAAAGAGCAATAATGTCATTTTTCCTAAAAAAAATATTTTTATAAGAGTACTATTTAGCAAACAGTCTGCTTATTCAGCATGTCTGTTCTTTTACAGATTTCCTTGGGTGTATTTTTTTCCCCATCTACAAACAAGCTTACAAAATTTTTAAAGTTTCTTCATTTCTGACCTCAAAAAAAATTTGAAAAAATCATAAATCAACCACGCCATTCTGATGTTAGGACAGTGAAAGCATAAAAAGAATATGGTCTACATGCAGCTTACAAGGGGGAGAAAGAAGTTAACTTATGCAGATCTCTTTTTTGAGAGCAGCACAAAAAAAACAACAGCAACAAAACAAACAGAAAAAAAAACCCCAAAGAGCAGAAATGTGGAAACCTACATAGCAAAATTGCTTTCAAACAGAATATAGGCATATTCTCCCGAGGTGTCCACAACACCTCTGTGCCACCTCAGCTCAGTTTCCAAGTAAGCCTTTGACACTATAGTTACCAAACATATGGATTACACAGTAAGGAGGGACCTCCAGTTTATTCTAAATAAAAGTAACTCCACAAAATTGAATACAGTTTTGTGTTTATGGCAGGATTAGAGCAAAGCTACAGAGATTTAAATCAGATGCCACTGGATTGTTTTTTGCTCATTAAAAACATTGCTCTTTGTAGATTCCTGGAGCAGGCAAAAAATCATTGTTTGGGACTTGGCTAGTTTTGCTAGAAGCAGATTAGTCAGACTTGTTAAGTCAAAGACTCTCAGACATTTCTATTTTCTACTTTTAAGAATATCTAAGGATTTGCAATCCTGGGATCCCCAGGAAGAAAATCTCACTTAGGCAAGATATAGCTAAGCTCAGAAAATATGCTGTTCATAATACCTTTCACTATCACTAATTTCCACCTCAGAGATTTTGTATGTTGAGGCTCAAAAGCATAGTCTCAGCTGTTATCCAGGGCTTCCACAATGCCGTGCTCAGCTAGCCTATTCATTGCTCAGAAAAAGGCTTTACAGGGCTTTACTAGAAGCTATTCAAGAGCAAGTAGTTAGTGAAAATGTAAGCAGAAGCATGCAATGTAATAACTACTATCAAAATAAACAAAGTTCTACTTTAAATTAAAAAGGTCATCTCCCACACAGAGAGGATTATCAATTCATTACTTCTATCCTTACTCCCTCAACACTGAAGCAGCAATGTCACCTCCATTGCTTTTTTTTGTTGCTCTCCACAGAAAGGAAACAAAGAAAAGGTGTTTTTTGGGTATTTGTACCATTTTTCAAATAATACACATTCAAGTTAGACCTTTGCACTGATGCCTTGGGTTTTAACTTTTATATTTTTCAAATCCTGTACCGCCTAGTGTGTAACTCTGAAGTTTCGTGTGGCCTGTTAACTACTGTTCTCTCATGCTGGTTAGACATAACAAATCCTCTCTAGGTTTGCTTTTCAAGGACACCTTTGTTGCCCCTGGCCCCAAAATGTGTAAACTAAAACCCTCTGAAGAGGAGGGGCAAACTTAGGGTAATTACATCATTAACTGAAGTTATAACTGGAGAATTAACCCTGATATGCAAATGAACCAAACTTATAAAAGTGTGAAGAACCTGTGACCCAGGGTTCATCTTGGGTGTAGCCTTTTGATTGCCCAGGGTGTACCTCTGAAGGCCCTTCAAATGCATACCTACTTTTATTCTCTTATTCTTGTCTAGCCTCTGTTTTTAGGTAGCCACTTCAAGGCATCAGCACAAGCTTTAGTGAATTTCACTGGAAGTCACGGAGGACTGTGAAATCACTTAACAATAAGCTCCAGGCAACAGGCAGAAGTTGTTTAATTACACATTGCGTATTTATTGAAAATATAAAGCAAACATTATTAGTAGGCTGGCTGAAGTCACAAACTCAGCACTTGAGCTGCCCAAACATTTCATCAGTCTCTCAGTGACTTCTGATCTGCGTTACATATGCAGCAACGACATCAGCAACTTACTATCAAATTTAGAACCAAAACCAAAAGTTGACAGTTCCTGACAGATTTTCTGGTGCGCCTTCAAATTCCTCACACAGCACAGCAAAAGTAGAGCAGTTGTAAAGCACAGCTGGCAGGCAGGCCACCAGAACAGCAGGTAACTTCTCTGTTTCACTGAACAGGTTTCCACATCAGAAACCAACGCTGCAGCAGGTCTTTTGGGGCACCCCATCAGAGCCAGCAACCCACACCGGCATATGGCTATGGTGACCACACGACTTTCTGCATGCTACTTCACTCTTGTTCCAGTTTTAAAGATCTGGAAAAATAAATTATTTTGTCTGCCAAATAAATGGATTTCATGCAGCTTTCAAAAGCAGGAAAAAGATCTTAAAAAAGATAAATTGAATCAGGAACTGCTGTATACATGTTATAAAGGTGCTTTACTGAGTTTTCAGCTCTGACTCAACACCCTCTTTGTCGGAAAAGCTGAGGAGTAAGGTAAGAAGAAACAAAATATACAACCTGTTAGACTGCTCAATACTTGCAAGCAAAATACATCTAAGGAATCAGCTAATTCAGTGACACGTCATACAGTGATTTCTTCAACTCTGAGGACTGAAGCCACACCACCAGTGCAGTCACACCATGTGCAATCAAAACTTCAGCACTCACTCAATGGGGACAGACTTGATGCCTGATTATTGCCTTTTGGTCTGCTGCAAGTTGTTGTGCAACAGGCAGCACACTGCCTGCTTTGTATGCTCAGGGTATTGCAGTGATGGGTAATGCGTAAAAGGAAAGTCAGGATGATTACAGAAACAGCAATAGTCTACAGAAATAATGTTAGTAATTCTACTACTACTAACAAGCATTTGCTAGAATGTCAGATTTTATGAGCATTGGAAAAAATATCTGGAGAGAAGTGACAATAAGAATCCTCAGGGCTACAGTGGCACTGCTTGAACCTCCTGTGGGGAAGCAAGGAGAAATGTTCTGAAATAGCTCAAGGCATCTTGCAACCAAAATATCTACTTCATCTTTTCATAAAAACCAAACACATAGCACCTTCTTTTGATAGTTAGCTGTGGCAGTCAAAGATACTTCAGCTGGAAATGACATTCTTCTTGGAAAGAAAATCTAATAATCAGGAACTAAAAGAGTTTTTTTTCAACTATATTAACTCCCAAATCCCATTAAGAATTTTCCAAACCTATTCCCTAGCAATGTTTCTGCTAATTCATCATTACTATTACTGTTTCCCACAACATTTACAATTATTTTTTCCAACACTTTTAACTCTGAAATATCCACCTATGTTTTACCACTTTCAAAAAAATTAACTAACCCTCTTCCCATGATGGCCATTATTCAATTGAGGGTATTTGCCCAATTTTACTATTTTTGTCTGATCTCTTTTTACCCAGCATTTGATCGCACTGCTTCTGCCACTCACTGTGAATCTCTCTGGTCCTTACACGTGAAAACTGATTTTTCTACAGATTTTACCTTTCCAGTATTTTTGAAGAAGTAAAGGCAAGTAGCACAAATTGTGGTAGCAATGCTTGAAATTATATCAAAGACAGACCTATTGGTACAGGGCATCCCTTGCTAAACGCATTCCAATCAACTGCAGAGGAATATAAAAAATTGCTACAAAGCATGACCATAAGCAATTACACTACAATCACATGATCTTCCTTTTCAAGACCAAACAGATAAGGTACATTCCCACCTTTCACTGTATGCTACTCAAACTTGAAATATCAGCCTAAAGAAGTTGACCACTGAATCACAGAATGTTGCTTCAAGGACAAAACTAAATTTCAAAATAATTTACTACATCATCAAATTGTTATTCTCATGGAAGAAAACAACATCAGAAAACTACATCTGGTGACAAACAAAACAAGAAAAGAAAAGCTGCTTAAATCAGTTTCAAGGATAAATTCATCCTGGATTATGAAAAGCAAAACTATGTGAAAATCCCTCTGAGAGAGATTGTTCAAGCTGAGGATTTCTCCCTACAGTATTGCTGAAGCCCTTGTACCACTGAGTATTCATTTCTCCGAAAATGTATCTTCCCTCACTCCCTGGGAGACTATTTCACAGTCTGATAGACATCAGTGTTGAGATGCTTTTTCCAATGCTTGGTACTTTCTCTGTCTCATCATATCAATCACAGTTAAATCCTCCTTACCATACATAGCTTTGTTTCCTACTGTTTCTACCAGGGCTTTTTTTTGGTTACAAGGTAAGATTATTCCTCTTTATTAACAAAAGGGGTATAACATTTTGCTCCTCTCCAATTATTAAGCATCACTCCTGCCCTATGAACGTTGTTTTATTTGTATAAGACAACCAACCTAAGCTGGAAAATGCACACAGCTTAGGCAGAGATCAAAAGTTTGTAAGTGCATTTAAAGCAAAGAGCTTCAGCAGCAAGTCATGCTTCAACACTGGAAACCTGCTATCAAGATTCCAACATTACTCTTAAATCAGTTCCTGTACTCCTTGCTCCTGTACTTACTTTTCTTCAATAGGTAAAAAATTTGCAGAGTGAAACCTTCTCCTCACAAGAAACATTAAAAACTTTGGACTTCTGTCATGCCTCAAATGTAAAGAGCTGAACAAAAAAAAAAAGGAAAGAAAAAGCTTTTTTAATTTAGAAACAAAGTGCCATTTTCACAGGGTAGACAAATTACCCAATTTCTGCCCAAAATTAATGTAGTTCTTTCTTTGACAGCGTAAGGTTTACCAGGTAAAATGGAGAAAGAATCCAGGAATGCATTTGTTCCTAATTAATTGAAGAAACCATACAAACCTTCACCTAAAGCAGTGTACAATCACAGCACAAACAACAGCCTCGCTTCCTTTGCTAACCAGACACTACAGAAGTGTCATGCACTTGATTTGCAGACAGTAACAAGAGAAACTGTGTCCATGCCAGGCACAATGAGGTTCTCTCTTCCTGTAATTCACTGAGCACCTTTATTAGCAAGGCAGAAGAAAAACAAGTGCCATCTTATTCACGTACACACAGATAGCATCCCAACAATTTATTTAGCGTTAATAAAAAGCGCCAAATGTAAAATTGAGATAAATTTCTTTCTTTGACCATAAATTCACATGGCCACAGAAAAAGGAAATACTTTCCCTGAGCTGGAAATATCAGAGCTATGCATAATGGTCACCACCCACTGCCAACTCTTCAGTGTTACATGACAAAGATTTATTTAGATGCTCTGGGCCAGTGGCTCCAAACTGTGGACTGTAAAGCTGTTTCCACATTCAGAATGGTTGAACATCTGCCAATTTTTAAGCTCTAAGGTACTTCCACTAACCCCATCTATGACTGTCCAATAATTTTCAAGAGCTAAAGGTGGTGTTCTTTTCTGAGGAATATGTTTTTAGATTAACCGCAGTTCTCTACCCAAACTTTCAGCACAGGTTCACCAGATTCTTTGCAAAAACTTTTCTTTAACCTTGATCCCTTGCATATAAAAATCCATCCATATATTACATCATTGTTTTTTCTTGGGAAATACATCACATATACTGTGAAGTCAGGAACAGGGCTACATTTAGAGCCAGAAGAATTAGTCTCTTCAGGACAAAGAAGAACAAACAGGAAACATTATGACATTACTTACAAACCAGATACAGATGGGAGAGAAGAGAAAAAGGAAGAGTACTAAATCTCCATCACATACAATTCAAAGGCATGTAAAATACAAAGTACCCACAGCAAAACTATACACATAAACAATACACACCAGATGCAAAATAAAATATGTACATGAGATTACATTCCACAAGGACCTTGCCACAAGCACCATGCAGACTGAGCTGAAGGGTTACAATGCTATGCCTTAGGAGGAGGAATTCAATTTTCACATGCTACGCTTAGGGACAGGAAAAATAAAATTATAACTAGCATAGAAAAAGGTTTCCTCTGAGGTACCTGGGGCTGAGACTAAAGAATCTGCGATCATAATATAATCCTGGAAACAAAAAAAGGAAGGCACTGCTACCACCCTGAGTCCCCAGGTTAAAACTTGCAACAATACTGCCACCATCTCATAAAATGCATATTGAAATTGGTGTATTTTCACTCCATGTTTGCTTTTGACACTTAAATGCCTCCTGAAAACTGACAGTTCCCAGTGCTAACTTGGTAGTCTGTAACCATCAGCAAGAGCAGACTTGGGAGCCATTACAAGAGAATTCAGAAACTACAGCCTGTGGGGAAAGCCTATCACAGCTGATGAGCAACAGAACAAAAGCCTAGACTTCTAAGCTTTGGTCTCTTCTCAGCAGAAAATAGTTTCCAGATTTACACCCCTGAAGCTTAATACGTTGATCCGTACATCTCTTTAGGCAGGACTGCAGCCAGAAGATTTGCCCTTTAGATAATGAAAGCATGGCAGACCTTTTGGGAGATTCCTTGCTCTTGGTAAAAAAAGTGCCTATTTAATGAACATTGTTTTAAAACAGCTGTGGTCATTGGATCTCCAAGTGTCTTCAAAAGATTCATTTAATAAACAAGTGTGCAAGAATAAACAGACTTCAGAAATTACAGCAATCTGAATATGTGATTCCGGCACAACAGCAGGTGCTTTTTACATTGTATGCTAAGTCTCTGTTACATATTTGGCATTGCCTTGGTTACAGCAAGTAACAAATAACGCACTAACAGGCTGTGTCATCAAAATGCACCAGATGGATGCTCCAGTTACACAAATTTCTTCCCTTCCCCACTCCTCTCCTCCAAATAGGATGCAACTTTTAAAGAGCAGTGACAGGCACCAACATGGAAAACCTATGCTGATAATCACTTTCCTGCCAAAGTGCAATCACCGCACCAATTACTTTAGCCAAAAATAATGCTAAAATTTGGACTTGATCTTGAAAGCCATATTGCCTCAGTGCCTTAAAGCTTCAGGAAGTTTGACCAGGTGAACATGGAACTGTGCACAACTGAAAGTCTCAGTCAAGTCTGATTTTTTTTTTTCCTAAATAATCTGCTTCTGTCACGAACCTCATGCAAGCTCCCTGGACATTGCCATTAAAGGTGACTGATATTTTTTGCACTTTCAACATCCCAATTTGTCTTCTTAGAGAAAAAAAAAAAAATCAGCTAGACTCCTCTGTTTCCCGTATTTTCCCCACTATGAACTCATACTTCCGGTTGACTGATGTCTGAGCAGACCAGACATAAGAACAGGGCAAGGCCCCTTCCCCATTGGGTGGCACCAGTGGAAAACAGGTGGGTTTCCCATGAGGCTGCAGAACAGACTGCTACTTCACACTGAACAGCTTTTCTCTGCAAGCACAGTCCTCCGTCCTAAAACCCACTGGCATTTCAGCCAGGTCTTACATGCTGTTCAAACTAAATACAAATAATTACAGGGGACTTCACAGCACAACATCTCAAATATTTCAGAGATGCGATGGCTTTGCATTGGCAACAATGTCTCCCCATCTGAGCATGAATCCCCACAGGTGGCAGGTGAAGACCAACAAAACCTACGCAAAGGCTTCACTGGGTGAGTTTTATGCGGATTATACCCACTGTTCAGTACCTCACTACATCTGAAAAGTCAACACAAAAAAGAAGGCCACCAAGGTTTGTACACTACTACATCATAGTAATTGTGTGAGATATTGCAAAAAGCCATGAAGCCATGGGATTCCTGTCATACATTGGACAGAGGGGAAGTCTTCAACAGGCAGAGTAAATAAAGTGACTGTGGATTTGCACCTAGTTGGAGGAGGTCAGTCTCCTGATTTTTTGATACACTAAGCATAATAACAGAGACACAGAATATTATAAAAACAGAAGAGCAGGGGGTTTTTGTGTACTGTCCTTCAGTCTTTACAGTTCATATGATTATTAAACCTTCAGACTGATTTCGGAATCATTTTAACTGACTAAAAAAAATATGATCCTCTTCCTTCCATCACAAGAAACTCTCAATTAATCAATCCCACCCTGTGAATCCCTTGCTGGTAATCTCACCCTCTGGTTTCAGGTGTAGGACACCTACAAAAGTATAATACATAACCCTTAGTGTTTCTAATGACCAGTGGCCCTAAAATGATTGTTTTACACACTGCTGTTTGAAAACACAAGGCTTTTGGGCAGGCAGCTAAAAACCTTTCTTTTAAATACAAATGAAGACGTTCCCTTTCTTAATGTAAAAAAGGAATTCTTACCTTATTGTTGTTTGTGCTATTCTGTTATCCAGACCATACCCAGTGTACATATATGAACTTGCACTACAGTGCCTGTGGATGCCACTGCTTACAAGAGCATAACACAGACCTTAATATTGAAGATCAAAATTGAGTTGTGAACTGCCCAGGTTTCAACAGTTATATACTGGAAGGAAAAAAAAACCAAAACATTTCATCCTCTGGTTATTATCTTCATGGATTAAGAGGCTGAAGAAAAGGTATCTTGAATAAAATATGAATTTACACACCAGAACTGTGACATGCAAAAACTGTCTTTGTTCCATGCACAAAAAGGTTGTTCACAAAAGGTTGCTCACTCCACTTTTAGGTTGTTCACTCCACTTTGAATTCCTAGAGAATTACCAAAGGTCAATCAGTTTTGAAGTAGGGAACTTTCTACCTTTCTGAAAGTTGACTGTATGAATGTTAACTGTATACAAGCTGCAATTTTTAGTATTTACTTTTCATGCAACTATATTTCCATGCTGACATTCAGCTCAAACTGCTTCTACTGGCCATCAGGGGGCAATTTATCCTGAGGGGGGCCTGACAGAGAATCAGATCTCCTTTAGCAAATGTACTGTTGTTCTTGGTCAATGACAGCTCACAACAGGACCCCAGTGACACAGGCACTCTCATAACTAGAGCAATGGAAGACATCAGCTGACGCTCCATGTCACCTGTGACAATCAGTACTACCCAAAGAGTCACCCGATACATTACTGAGACCACTTTTTATCTAAAAAAACAATTATACAGGCAGCTTATACACATCTTAATCAATATATTCTTCTCTTTCCAGGTTACTTATTTGACTTTCTTTGAGACAAAAGTTTTGTTCAAGAGGCTGGGTTATCTTGACTTCAAACCCAGATATAACCAAGTCAGCAGCTAATGAGAAATACTAGTGCTTTTTTTTTTTAATAACGTAGCTTTATTTTAATCCAAAATATGTTTGATGTATTGTAGATCGAAGCAGTAAGTCTGTGTAGCTCTTAAAACAGAAATGCATTTCATGTAGCTTTTAAATTTGCATTTAAAAGCAGCTTGACCTAAGCTGAAATAAAGACATTCAGTCCTTACAGTTTACCCAGCTGAAGAAATAGAAAGGTATGTGGGGATGTGTGGAGTCCAAACTCAACTTTAACTGCTACTTAAACTGCTGATTCCAAAATCAGTGTGGGCAAAGGGTGCCACACCAAAAATACAATGCATTGAAACTGCCTGGCTTGGACAAGACTTTAAACTAGGGCTAAGCAGTCAGGTTAAGTGTCATGAGGCTGTAGTTGAAAGTCTAAAGCCTGGATGTTAAAGCTAATGCAGAGCCAGTATTATGAAGTACACTGTCCCCTTGGGCTGATGCCCATCTCCTCGCCAAGAAGGCATCGAGCTCAAACATCTCCTTCTCATGTGCCTTGCAGCCCTAGCATGATCCTACGCAGAAAGATTTTGAGGACTTTGAGATTTTCTCATTGTTACTAAATGAAATTAAGATGCCAAAATCTGAATGAGTTGTGGCAATCTCATAAGTGGATTACATTAATCATTTATCAGCAAGGAATGATAATTGTTAAGCAAGAGCAGAAGCCTGAGTTCATCCTTATTTATCACTCTGAGACAAAATGTATAATAGCTGTGAATATCAGAAATACACACCAAGTTCGTGGAAAGGTTATGTAAAATGGCCACTATAAATACAATGGAATTAGAAAGCTAGAGGCTGCTTTTGCACTGACTCTTACTTAATACACATTTCTGTCAGCTCACCACAGCATTACTGGGAAAGATTTTCTCATTAAGTTAAATGCGACTGCATTGCACATAGATACTGGGAATGCTGCTTAATAAATTTTCCATTTCTTAAACACAGTGCTCTAATTTTGAAACTGCTGCAAAATAATTTAACACCAAGAAAACAGTTTTCTAAACTTCTGGGCAAAAATCTCCTCCATCTTGACCATCTTAAAAATTCAATTAAAAAAAATAAATTTCATGTCACTGAATTGGCTAATACAGCAAATGCACCTGTATTTCAGTCCTTTCCTAGGGGAAATGGCAGTGGTAAGAAGGACTTAAAAACAGCACCCATAAGGAGGAGATCCCTGTTTCCCTCACATGGTACATGTCCTTCACCCCAACACTCCCATCGCCCCAAATGCCAGCAGCAAAGCAAGCAGCTTTCTGCAGGGCAGCTTGTCCAGCAGGGTATGAGGAGGACAGGTTGGAGGAAGGTCTCTCTCCAGCAGTCATATGCCACCCCATCACACCAGGACTGTAACAAAACCGGCTGCATGAGCTGGTGTTTGACACCATGAGAGGCAGAGCACTCCACCTTCAGAGCTTCCTGCCTTGGTTAAGCCACGGCACGTGCAGCCCTTGTCTCAGTCACCTGATTTGAGCAGAGCTTAGATCAGATGGCATCCAGGGATCCTTTCCAACTCAAATTACTCTGTGATCATAAAAAAGCTGGTGTAAGAAAGCCGTAAAGAAAAGAGAAGGAAAAAACCCTCAGCTCCCCACACACATCATACAAAAACACAGCAATTTCCTCTTCCAACACTGAAGGCAGTACCCGCCCTCCTAACACTTACCTGGGACCGCAACACATAAAAAACCCTACTGGTTTTGCCTGTTCCTTGCATTTGAAGAGTGTTAGTTTAAGCATTCTCCTGATGTTAGCCTGGGAAAGACCTGGAGCAAGAGCTTTTACCCTGTGGTTCTTCACCTGACTTTGGTGAGAGCTTTTTTAGTCTCAGTTGTTCTTTTAAAAATGTTTTTCCTAATTTAATTTTATTTAGTCTGAAGAGTTACATTTGAAACTTCCAAAGTACCAAGATTTCAAACATGATCAAAGTCCCATCAGAACAGACCCTACATAAACACATGGTAGCACTAAGACTGCTGGCAAGAACTTCAACTCATGGATCAGAATAAATAAATAAAATTTTAGAAATCCACAAATAAAACCTAAGCATATATCAGGAAAACTAAGTCACAGTAATGTATGTTTAAAATCTTCCATTATGTTCTTACTTTTTTCCTCCTCCCTGTTTTAAAAAAACCTTCCTTTTACCCAGACCACAAGCTCTTGTCCACCCAAGTTTTGAGAAAACACATTTATTAAAAAAATAAACCAAATCAGAATGACCACCACACAAAGAAGGATCAGAAAGCTATTGTCTTATGCACAGAAGTGAAAATTCTTGCAGATAATAAAACTATTTAACCAAATCAATATAGGGCATCCAACCTATAAATACTAGATATTGAACCTTAACCACATGCATAGAGAAAGGCATTTCTGACCCTGACATGCATCCCCAAAATTGAAAAAATAAAGCAAAAGTGAGTCAGCGTAGGGTAGTTGCTCAAATGATCTTTGCCAAGATGGCCACATTTTGTAGCCTCCATGGCTCTGCTGTTCTGGTGTTTTTCTGACCTGTGTTCATCTTTTGAAGTTCAAAGTTTGAAATTAAATGCAGCAGGCATATTCCTGATGCACAAAAGAGGTTTAGAAGAGTTTATTAGTTGAAAAAAAACCCTACCACTAAAAGGATTCAGCCTAAATTCCAGGGATGCTGCTCAGTTGTGACTAACTCTCAGACTTTTAATGAAGTCTCTACCTCCCTACACTCACATTTTTCTCAGATGGGTGACAAGGTTGTCATCTTCCTAAGAAAAGGAACATTTATGGACGTACTCATCAGAAAGAAAGACTCAAGTAATGCTTAATTGCTGGTTTGTGAGCAAGATTTGACAGACCAAACAGCCCGAAAACAGGCTGGACAAGATAGGGGGAAGGTATATGGCTAAAAAAAAAAAAAATTTAAACATTCTGAATTTTTGGTTTTAATTGGCTAAACATCAAAGAAGATCTCCTCCTTCTGCTAAGCAATGGGAAAAACAGAGGCCCCCCACGCAGTTTTTACCTCATGTAGACTAGATATTGTTTTAAATACTTCTAATACATTTATTTCAGTTTCCTTGATGATGTACAAAACACCACTGCTTATCCACTGCTTATCCACTGCTTATCCACTTACACGGGCACATGGGTGATGGAAACTTCTCCCAGTAAGTATTTGTAATTAGACAGAAATCATCACAGGACACACGATGGATCAGGTGAGATGTCACCTGCCTAGCAGCATCTCCGTAGAAACAGAACTCCCTAGAAACAGAATTGCACTTTCATTCCTCCTCTCATGTCAATATGGATGGTCTCTAGTGGAAACGGTTTAGTGTGGAAACACACGTTCTTACGGTTCTGGAGTATCTTCAGCTAAGTCCTCTGTCATCCACAGCTGTCATGTACCCACTGTACTGCTTCTGTATTTATTTCTTCAGAATTAGGACAGACATTGTCATCATGTGCCTGCATACGTGAAAGCACCAAATAAAGATGCTTCCCTAGGCCCCTCCAGTAAAGCAACAAACATGCAGCTTTTTAGAAGAACATCAATGCATGCAATGGAAACAGAGAAATACTGTCACACCACTCTTAGTAGCTGACTTATCAAAGCAATCATTACTGTGAAGCAAAACCAATCAATCTGTTTCTCAGAAACCTTTAACCCCTATGCAATATGCATTACTGGCAATCTATTAGAGATAAACGAGTAGAGGGTTGTTTGCTAGATCCCTCATTAAGCAGGAATCTTCACCTTCTAGGAAACCAGAAAAACACATTTAAAAATGCATTACTGGCACATCAAGGCTTCACTTAAGTCTATGGTAATAGGATCTTGTTCAAAGTTAAGCTTTAATTAATCAAGCTGCATTGCCTATGGACAACATATATTAAACTATCTGAAGCACCTCTAATATTTTTTAATTAGCTTTCTTTTGAGCTTAAGAGAAAAGGTCTGATTCTTCTAATTCATAATCTCATGTAAATCCAGAGCTGCTACGATCAATAACAAACAATTCATGTACCAAGGGAAAAAATGCTAAATTTGAAGTATCTAGGGCATGAGATGCAAGTGGAAAGTTTTAGCTCTCTGCTTGATTTTTCCTGCATTTTGTCTATTTGAAGACTTTGAAGTTTATATTATAATTCCTCTTTTGTTTTTTTAGCATGTTCATTAGTTTGGATACTAACCCTAAACTCACCTACGTGTGGCAACATGGTGTTTATTTTCCCAGACACCTTTTCTGGACTTACTATTAGTTTTTCCTGATTTTGCTTGCCATAAGCATTACCACACACTGACACAACCTAAAGCCAAGCAACAAAACCACTGCAAATGACTACCCACACTGGCCTGTTAAAAATACAAAACAAGCAGCTAAACAAGAGATTCCATTTCTTTTTACCCTCATTACTTTTCTGCTGGCTCTAGTGCTGATAAGCACTGGTTATAAAAGAATTGTTAACTACATTTCAAAGATGGACACAGTCCTCATACGGAAGGCTTTTTAAGTTTAAGAACATAAGCACTGAACATGACTTAAAATGGTATCAAAGAAGTCAGAAGCCAGCTCCTGGTCCAATTAAAATTCATTCAAATCTCATATGCAAAGAATTCAGGTTTCTCATTTCTGTTGCTACTTAGATAGATGACACAAACTTTAGCGTCAAAATTATTAGTCCTTTATTCAAAGTTACATTCCCATAGAGCAAACAAAACATTCAGATTAAGATGTTTGTATCTTCAAAAATCCACACCCAATCTCCCTGCCCCAAAATAATAAGGGCATGGCAGACTACAAGATTTTCACCTTTGGCATCCACGATGCCACCACATCCAGCATCACAAAATCTCTTCTAAAGCACTAGCTCCTATATTTTAAATACATAAAGGCAATTCAAACAAATCAAAACAAAACACCAGAATGCAATTATACCCTTTCAACAAATAAGAAATTGCAAAGTTATCATCAACAAAGGATTGAGAATTAAATTAACAACTCAGGAAATTGTGAAAAGGATTTTCTATTAAGTAACCAAAAAGGGCTATACTAAAAGCTTTGGCATGTCTCCCTCTTAACACACCAAAACTACGTTTTCTATCTACCTAGATGTACCAATCACCTCCCCAGCATTCTTTTTTTTGTAACTGAAGAGCTAATCTGTAAGTACTTTTATTTTGATAGCCTTCCAATAGGCTGGCCATGCTTCTGTTAAAAGACAGCAGAGTAGCCAGAAAGTTTGCTACTTCAAGTAAAGATAATGCACTAATGGAGGATAGAAGTATCATTTTAAGCTACAACTAGAAATGTCCAAGAAAACTTAGAACAATGAATTACATGATTTACAGTGCACAGCCAACCTTGAACCACCACTACTTTGTAGAAATCAGTTTGGCCTAAAAGCTCATTGGTATCTCAATCTCAGATCACATTTTCCAAGGAAGGCAAGCCATCTTTCACTAAGGCTTACATTTCACTCACCGAATATCCACAACATTCATCGAAGTTGCATTACAACACTAAAAGTTCTGCTTTTGCAGTTTCTTGTGATCTTCCATTGTTATTCACTGGACACTTAATTTTTCTGTACAAATAGGCACAAATGCACAGAATTCAACAGTAACTGCTCCTGCCTCCTGAGCAGTGCTTCTGGACACCCTATCCTGCCCCTTCCCCCACAGCATGAGAATCAAAGGTAAATACGCACCTCACTTTTGGTTTGGCAGCACATACAGAATAAACACATTCTATGTCACCATCACCTCTTGGGAAGAGCAGGCATCACGTGCTTGCTCCCAGCAAGGGCTGCAAAGGCAGGTGCAGCTGGTCCAGATTTAACAGCAATGCAGCAGAACCTAGAGTACTATGACTGGAATATTTTGCAGGGCAAGTTGGTTGGGACCCCACAGGTCACAGCTGCAGAGCAGACACAAAACTGTAGTCAACCTGGGTGTACTCTTATCAGCTAGTGTAACATGACGCATGTCAAAGGCAAGAAAAACACTACATGGCTGATCTGCCCTACACCCACATTAGCTCACTCTTAATGTATGCAGAGTCAGGCAAACATCTCTGCCTTCTAGTTCCTCAGCAGCTACGAAAACAGCCAGATCTGCAATGCACTCTGTAAAGCAAACTGCAGTTCCACAGCCCAAAGAATCTACAACAGGGGAAAGCAAAAAGATGTAGTTTTTCATCCCAGACCCACAGCCCCATCTCTGTTAAAGAGCAGATTTATGATGGCAGTAAAACAAGTCTTGGTAGAATGCTCCTATTGACTCTGATCCTTACAGAAACCAGATGCAGTGTGTACAGCTGCACTGACCACGACTGTGATTCAGGCCATCATTGTTATCAAACGGCTTTTCCGAGGAAAAAAAAAACGACGAAGACGCCTTCCTTTCCCTGAAACCAGAAAGTGAGGGTAGCAGATGCCACCTTCCCCCCAGCCCAGGGGTGGAGAGCACGCTCCTCGGGGAGGATGGGGAGATCCAGGCCCCGCTGGGTTCCCTGCTGCAAACCGGGACGCGGCCGCAGATCCCGGCAGCATCTCCCGACGGAAGGGGCTGCTGTGACCGTCCTGCTGCGACGGCGACCACTCGATTGCCGGATGCGAAATCCCCACATCCTCCCCTTCTCCTTTCCACCATAGAAAAGGTGCGGATGCAAAAAAAAAAAAAAAAAACAACCACAAAAACCCACCAACTAAAAAAGAAAAACCAGCGAACCAGCGCACTGGGGTATGCACGGCTACACGCAGCATTATTTTACACACATCCCACCCACACTAAATAAAATAATGGAATAAATAAACGGAGGGAAAGCACGCAATGCCCCGTCGGAGGCTGGGATGGAGGCGGTCATGGCCGCGCTGGCGCCGCTCCCCGCAGCCCGGGGCAGGTGCAGAGCTGCCCCGCCGGCTCGGAGACGCGCGCACGACCACGTAGCCGGACAGGGGCCGCCGCAGCGCCCGCACCCCGCTGCCGGCAGGAGCCCCGGGCGGGACAGGGCCGGCATCCCGCGCCGGGCACCCTCTCCCCGGGCCCGCCGCCTCCCCGACCCCCGGCGCGGGCACAGCCGGACCCCGCTCCCGCTCCCGGCCGCGTCCTCTCCGCACCTGGTGCGGGTCCGCGCCGCCTCCTCAGCAGGCAGGGCGGCTCCGGTGGGGGCGGCGGTGCAGCGCAGGGCGGAAAGCCCGGCAGCCGGCCGCTCCTCCCGCGGCCACCATCTTCCTCCTCCTCCTGCCGCCGCCAGCACCGCCCGGGCCGGCCCCTCCCGCCGCACCGCCCTCACGCGTCAGCGCGCTCGCTGCCTCCCTCTCTCTCTCTGCCGCTGCCTCCCGGCGGGAGCGGAGCCCGACGGGCGTGGGCGGTGCCGCCCCGGTGCCCCGGAGGGGGGCGGGGGCGTCGTGGCTCGTCCGCCCCTGGGGGCTCCCGGCGCGGCGGGGCGCGGCCCTACGGGCGGGGCGGCCCGGGCCCTGGCCGGTCACACACCCGGGGCGCTCCGGAGCAGCTGTCGGTGCCTGGGCAGCTCGGAGAGACGGAGGCCCTGCAGGGCACCGACCTGTCCGTCTTGCCTTCCCTGGGCACGGGCCCCGCAGCCTTGGCTTGCCCCTGGAGGGAGGAGGCTCCCAGCGGCGAGGAGGTGTGAGGGTGGGTGTGACAAGGCACCGTATACGCATCGCAGCTGCCAGCCGGCCCTGCGCGTCCTCCATACCTGGGAGGAAGATGCAAAGACCGAGGTGCAGTACACCTAACCAGACTGTACACGCAGCCTGCAGGAAGGCTTACTGCCATGCTAGAAAGGGCTTACCAGTCTGTTTCCCAAAAGACTTACTCCCGTGTTCACACACACAAAACACAGCGTTGGACCTTAGCTTGCATCTACAGCTCCTGCTCCCTGTGCTTAACTGTCTCAGTGATTCCACACATGCAAAAAAATTCCTAAATTCCTGAAGATAATGTCTTGTATTTATGGTATGTACATAAAATAAGCTATCAGAAAAAATACACCTTTTTTTTTTTCCCCCCAGCCAGACTGATATTTAATCAGTTTTTCATTTTAAAAGAGACCGGAGGACTTAAAAAAGCCTAACAACTGATGCAAAATTGTAGTATTGGCAACCTAAATTGGTACATTTTGACAGTATTGTTAATTTATCTCTTCAGGAGATGTGATAAACATCTGTGAAGTGCTTAGGCAAACTCCATTGCAAACTATCATAAGTAAACTACATATAAAGGCTTCTAACTAATTACTATGATAACTTGGTGTTAGTTTGGATTTTAAATCTGTTTTTCCCCTTCCGGTGGAAAGAGACTTTTTGGTTCTTGATAACAGGGTAATACCTATTCTCCCGTTACGATATAGTTCAGTCACTCTGTATTGCACAGCCGCACTTTTAAATGCCCAATGCCAAAATGCCACAGTATTCTCCAAATGAAGACTTTGAAAATGAGAGTATGCAAAAAATCTTGAGAACAATGAAGAAGTCAAGAAAACACAAGTAATTCTTTGGACATTACTACCAAAATTCTTTCCTCTGTTTTTAATACATTGCAACACTACATTTCTTTCCCTCCCATGCTAATAGTTTCTATTCATCACTGTTCTTCTGTCCGGTCCTGGAGGAACCTTCCAACCTAACATTTGTAGCAAAATAAATAAATCGGGAGGAGATGTCTGTTCCCTTCTTTTACATCCTGCACATATGGCCCAGGAATAGCCCCGGTTACAACAACATAAGGTGTATAGAACATGCATGACAGCTTTCCAAAACTATTGATTCTTGGAGTTACATTAGATAAAACACTTCACCTGCAATCAAGTTCCTTCCCCCTGTTCTTCCTCTCAAAATAATGAAGCAGTTGGTCCTGAATGTGATCTAAATTTGCCCTTCTCTAAGAGGGAGGTTTGCCCACGTGACATCTAGGGGTCCCTCCCGACCTACGTTTTTCTGTTACATTTTTATCGTTTAAAAAGATTAACTACAGCAGTCTCAATGACTCCTGAATTATATCCTAGAAAAGTTTCATGTCCTAAACGCATTTTTCTCCCAGAGCTCCACCTTAATGCGTTTCACAGCTCATGATGACAGGTGTTCTAGCACATAAGTTGTCTGTGAACCTGAAGAGACAGACGCTGCTAGAATGCAATAGTATTAGTATTACTAATGCTGCATTAGCATTGACCTTCAGGCTCTTGTTTTCGTGAACATCATTATTTAGTCAAATTTCAATATAGAAAATTAAAACCGACTTAAAAACCAGTAGGAAAAGCACCAAGACTAATCTGTAACATTTATAAAATCAAGTAGTGCCGTGGATTAATCAATACTGCCTGCTGGATATTAAATTACAACCTTCTGAGAGTGACAGTTTTCTAAGTTGCTGTGGTAATCAGTGACAAATACGTATCAGCCAGCTTCTGGAATATTCAGACATTCTTGCAAGGTAAGAAATGCTGTTTACACTGAACCAATTTTTTCATTGTATATTGGGGGGGTGGGGGGGTGTTGCTATTTATATACCCATTAGCCTAGATAAAAGCTTTGGCCCTGGCAGTTCAGACACTTTTCCCCCTACATTAGTCTACTAATCTAGTCAGTTTCTATGTGTTTTCAGGAACTGGACATTGCAATGATCTTAGGTGTGTGTCAAAAGCAAAAACAGCTCTCACAGACTGAAAAGACCAGTGCAAGCTTGACAGTTTTAAGGTCAGATAGCTCAAGACCCAGGAGGGACAGAAATGAGTGCTTTCTGCTGTCTGAAGTCTTGGGACTACAGTTTTCATATCTCAAAAAGCATTAATCCCTGACTCTAGCGATGTGTGCATTACATATTGCTAGAAGAGAGTAGGCTGTTTCAGGGGTGCTTGCTGATGCTGAAATAGGTGGGTTTCAAAAATAAATGTTTTCAAATTCTGATACTGGACCAATGAAGTAAAGAAAGGCAGTTTTATGAATAACATCTTCTAGACTCAACCATCTTCTTTACTAGCTTCTTGGTCTGAAATAGCTAAGTCAGGAGCATGGAATCATATCTATGGTTTTCAAGCATAAAAGTCAAAAAGCTTTAGTTAGCGGTGAACTAACATTAGTCACTATATGATAGATGGCAGCAACAAATGAGCTGCAAAGTGAATTTGAAGGAAGATATATTTATTTCTTGCACTAACATCTTTTGCTCTTTTAAACTAAGATTGCTGGGTCAGGTTGAAGAATGACTGTCATTTGGAGAGGTGAAGAGAGTGGGCAGTGCACATGATTGAAAGGTGTCAGTAGATAGCTAGGTGAGAAATGTTCCAGCATTAGTACATGAACCAAGTTATGGTGAAAGGCAGCCTTATGACTTTTGCCAGAGAAATGGGATCTTTAATCATTTTGCCGAGGAAATTTCAGCCTTGCTCAAAGTACATATATGAGTATGTTCACATATAACCATTTTGTCTTCAAAGAAGTAAAACAGAAGAAAGAGAAAATGCTAGATCTACATATTTGTCAGTTTTAGGAGATCTATGGGAGTCCAGGCAAATTTAAATTGTTGACAGCACAGCTCCTTTAAATAGTCTGCTAGTTGTACTGTAAAGATGTAGCAAACTCCTAAGATTACAGGCAATCTCTTAATTTTTCTTCAGTTTAATTTTAGATGAAGGTAGTCTGATCTTTTAAGACATCTCTTGAGGGGTTTTTTTTTGCCATGGTTTTACTACATATCACCATTAGAATAAATTTAACTATGTTAACAGAGTGAAGAAAGTGCTTTTTTTTTTTGTATTAACTTTTATTAAAATGGAGCCTGGATTTATTTATAGTTTTATTTCTTTATATTGACCTGTACTAAAAATCATGCTTCATATATACTTAATGCAAATCAAGATGCCACTAATTGTAGACCGTTTGTGGTTTAATTGTTACTATGTAACTAATGGTGTGAAAAAGGAAATGGTGTTTGAAATCAGAAAATGTAATGTTAAGAGACCTTCCTGAGCAATGGCTGCTGTGAAAATAGTATGTGCAGAAATTAGGTTCAATAGCAGTTTTTAAAATGAATTGTGGGAGGTAGGAGTATAAACAGTTAACCTGTGAATTTTTTTTTCTGTATGAAATATGTTCACACAGAAGTTATCAATAGTAAGACTGAATACGGGGGCTCATATGTGGTATATCACAAAAATGCCATGGATTCTTTGCTGCAGTTACAACATTGCAGTGTTATAAATAGTATGCCTACTACTCATTAAGCAAATACTTTCCAGCTACTGGTTTTGTGGAATTTAGAAACTGCAGTCACAAAATACACATATATACATGCATATATATACTTGTACTGTTGAAGAACATATGAGTACAAAGACCACTCAAAGTGCAATAAAAAATTTCCACGGAAACTGAATTTCTGTCCCTTGAGTGCATGACCAATGTCCTATGAAGGCCAAGAGCCAGACCAGAGAGCCACGTCCTTGATGCCTCATCAGGATCCACGTATGACAATACATTAACCAATCTGCATGTTGCTAAATAGATGCACACTGAGTGTTCCTTGTCTTTTGGGTCCCTAGTAGGACCTGTCCTGCACTGTGCAGTGCAGAAAGGGAAATCGTCTGCTTTAGTAGAATTAATGAGCCCTTTCACAATAATGACAGCAGAACAAAAGTCACAGTAGTCAGGTGCTAAACACAATAGCACTGCTAAATCCTGTCCTACAGATTCATCAAAACAAAACAACAGATCACTCCTGTTTTGTACCACGCCATGCTGCTTAGCTTATTTAACAGTATGTTATTATTAATTAGTGTATCATATTCAAACACAGTCGTCTTCCTGGCCCAAGTGGGGACATAGTCCTTATTCTTCCTGTCAAACCTTAAGTACCACAAAAAAAAAAAAAAAAAAAAAAAACAACAAACAAATATATTCACTGATTCAGAAAATAAAAAATGGAGATTAAAAAAATTATGTTAGTATCTTTCAAACTAGTTACCATACAGACAGATGTAGGAAGGCTCAACTTCACTGACATAGCCAGACTCCCAGAAGCCATAAAGTAGCTTTTATCCTTCACAAAAGGGATGTATCAGCCTTGAGGTTTCCAGACAAGCAGGTCAGCCTGCCTGTTCCTTGCCGTGGTAAAGCAGATGTCTTGTGCTGTGTGGTTACTCTCCTTTGGGGTAGTGCGCCCATATTACTTTCTATGTACGTTCAGTAGGTTTTTCATCCCCTCCTTTGCCCTCCATGTTTAAAGAAAAGATATGCTTTGTATTTCTGCTTCCCTTATGGAAACCCCTAATCAGAGAGGAATGGGGATACGCATCTTCCCTTCTCTCCCCTCAGTGTCCAGAGTCATCAACAGATTGTTCCAGTGCTACTTTCCACTAGGTCCCACAGGCAATCTGACAGTTTAACTCATAAGCTGGTAAGTTTGCAGTGGTTAGTTCTGCTAGCAGAGATAGCAAAGAATTTACATTTTCCCAGTTCATTTTCATGTTCCTAATTATGTCTCAGTGCAGCCAGCTTTGACCTGCTGTGTATCAATAAGCATTTAAGTCTGCATCCCTATTTTTTAGCCAGTGGCACCCACTTCATTAATGAATGCTCTCTTCGTCAACTGAAGACCTACTGCTGACCAAGACAACCTAAAGTCCTTCTAGACAGAAAGGGAATTTATCTTTTTATATTTCATGCTGGTCCCTTTCCATCCTCATTATACTCACTTAGCAACTATTCAGCTCTGCCACCCTCAACCCCAATTACTCAGTTCAAGCAGTAGTTGCAGTTTTCCCTCTGTTTTTGTGGTTGCACTATCTTACAGAGAAAACTGCAACTACTGCTTGAATCTCATGAGCAGCTGGAAGTGAATTTTAATTTCTGTACTAACTCAATTCAAGCACTACCTAACTGAATAGCCTGTGTTTCATGAGACTGTAGGAACCAATAAATCTATTCATTTGAGGACTTTTTGAAAGCTTTTATATTTCCAGTCAAACTGAAAAGGCTTCAGAAAATAATGAATAAAGCTGTCATGGGATAAAAAAACCTACACTGAAGCAAGATTTTCAGCTTTCCTGGAAACAGGCAAACCTGTTTGTGCAAGGGTATGTAAAGGGAGAGAGTCTCTGCTCCCTTATGGGTATCTGATCAAGGACCTTTCCCATACCAAAGGGTGTAACAGGTAAAGGGGGAGCAATAAACAACAGTACAGAGAGACAAACCCAATAGGTGAACTAACAGAGGCAAAGACAAGAAACAAACCTAAACAAAAACCACAGGCAAATTGGAAGAGTTCCAACACATGGGAGTGCAAACCTGAGGGTCTGAGGTGTCCAAGGGGGTTGGTGTAGCTGTGCAGACGCGTGAAGGATGTGCAGGAGTGAGGATGGGGAGGTAGTGGACAGTGGTAGACAGCAAAGGGTACAGAAGGGGCCAATTACTAATAAAAGACAGCACCTTGTAAAGACAAGCAGTTATGCACAGAGAGAAAGGTTCCTCTTCTCCTTTTCCTAAGCAAAAGCCATATTGTCCTTCAGTAGTGAAGATACCCCAATGAGGAAAGAAATTAAGATCAACAAATTATCAGCAGCTACTAGATTTTCATGGCTTCACCAACTTGTTTGAAGTGCTGATAAATCTCCCTGGCTTAAAGCAGTCACATCCTATATAGCTAAAGATACATACACAGCCATGCTAAACTGAAGTGACACGACAGAACTGGGATATCTTTTAGTTTTACTTTGCTTCATGCCTGTTAAGTGTTTAAAGATGTAAGCTTTCAGAGCAGATGATGATAATGCCCAGACTGATCTTTCTCTTCCTATCTTCTGTTTTGACTCCACTTGGTAATGACTAATTGCCATGGAAACCACTATGTGCACCTGCACTTATGTCATTTTTCCCAATCAGACAGACGTGTCAGGGAGATTAATACTTCTGTTTAAACAAGCAACCTTATATGGGGAAAGAAAGCAAGACCTTCAAACTCTACAGGTTCTGCAGCTAAAAATCTTTGTTATCCTCATCTTTTGAGCTATAAGAAACAAGTAAAGGGTACTTCAGCATAAAAAAAATTATACTATGATACTTAGAGGGTATGTCAGAGTTGAGAATATATTTGAGATTAAAAAAAAAACCCCTCACATTACATAGAAAACTTCCCACTTCCCTTCCCACTTCACTTCAGAATCTGAAAAACACTTGCCCTCCAAAAGCTGTCATCTTCCCCTAGGAACTGCTTTTGTAGTTTGTCAACTTCTGCATGTCAGACATAGCTCACGCAGGTAATACCAAGATTCAGACAAAAAAGATGCCTCTGTCGTGCTTTTTTTCCATGCGATGCCCCACAAACTTACCCCCTCTCTACTGCTACTTCTTGACATAACATTTCCACTTACTTTCCTTTTTTACCTCTTTACTAGACACTGCAGAAAATTAGTTTTTAAAGTGCTTCAAATGTTTGGTTACAAAGGAAGGGGTGAATCCATGGTTTGATTTCAGAGGTGTAGAACCCATCACAGACTGCAGAGTTAACAGCCAGATACTCCGCATTTCTGGAAAAACAGACAATGCCACCACCACCTTCTGGTATCCAGCAAAGGAGTTCTAAAGGGGTAGTTCTAAAGGAGTATTAGTAGCTCTGGAAGATTTAGACTTACTGGAACTAGAAAACAGTGGAAGACTTGAAGCCCTGTGTGAGAGAAAAAATAATTATTACAAAGCACAAGCAGAAGAAAATGACCATGCAGACATATTTTTCACTTCTTTGCCTGTATATCTGAACAAAATAGCAAGATGACAAGGCAATCCTAGAAACACTTAAGTAAACTTGAGAAATACTGTACCTACAATTCCAGTCACACCATATAATAGATATGTAACACCAAACTCTCTAACCTTAAAGAGTTTTTACATATGCCATTTCATTGTAATATCCCAGTGCCACTGCTTAATAAAATAAAAACCCAACCCCAACCACACACTCTGACAGTTCAACCTCCTTTTATATTAATATGTATTAATTTAATACATTATTTAAATGAACCTCAGAACTATTTGGATTACAGCCTGGAATGAAAGCTCTTTATAGAGCTACTGATTGCCCTGATATACAAGGACTGGAAGCAAATTTACTGCAGCATTCACTCAAGTCAATGAAAGGATCTAAACATCTAAGTCAGTTTTGACAAAAAATGAACTTTTTCATAAATGAAATCACAGAACAGTACATGAAGTAGAATACTATTTGAAGAGCTTAACTGCAGATTGACACTATGGATCAAGCTGTTAATGCATATGTATTTGCATAATTAGAAAGTTTACAAAAGTAATGAACATACCTCAAGTATCTTGTCATCCAGTTCAGATCAGCGGTCAGATTAGGGAGGATTCTTTTTCAGGTAGTCTCATAAAATTTATACAGCAAAATTTATGTTCTAAAGGCAGTCAACTGGAAACAAAGTACCATGTATAGTAGTACTTCTATATTACATCCATCTTTAATATGAATCAAAGAAGATTTTTTTTAAACGCCAGAGGTCAATTACCTGCTTTTAATATCTGTGAAATCTTTTCCCATCAGTTTTAACAGCACAGAAATTGTATGGAACTTGGAAAGACTGGCACAAGCTCTTCCAGTTGATTCTGGATTTTAAAAAAGGTAAGCACATCACAGAACATCATGCTGTAATTTTAAAAAGTTACAGAAACATAAGCAGCAATCAGCTGTCCAAGTTCTGTGCAACTCTAGACAGTACAGCCAGCTGTCTATTGCCAGAAAGAAATATCTTATAAAGAAGAACTGCTGCTCATCTCCATCCTTTCAGAAACTAAGCTTGAACAAAGACCTAGTAAAGCATTTGAAAAAGGTGTAAGTGTCAGTGTTTAAAAGAACTAAAAGTAAGTCTGCTGTCATCACCTAATTCACAAGAGAAGATTAAGCTCCTGCCAAAGGAAGTGTATCTCTGGAAAGAGAATAGCAATAATTAGGAGTGGTGCCTATTGCACAAACAACAAAAATGGAACTCGGTGTTGTCAGAAAACAAAGGCTTTTTAGGAGATGAAAAGTTTATTTATAAACTGCCAACATTTAACAAAAACAGTATTACACTATTTTCCATTTTCTACAGAAATACAATAACTTACAGCAGTGCTTAGTCTATTTTGTCACTAATACATATAAAAACAAATCTGTTGATAAATAAGTGAGAAAAATCTGTTTATCAACCACCACCACTAAAATTGTACCTGTAAATTTTGGAAGACATCTGCATAGAATAGTTAGAACCTGTAAGGGTGCTCTTTTTTATTTTGTAAGTCATTTTGTACTACTAGGATATGCAAAAATTTAATTAACATGCAATACAAAATATTTGAGATAAACAAGGTAAAACTCAGTGAGCACAACTGGAAAACAGTGCTAAGATGCCTTTCTATGTTTCTAACTAGACATCAGGAAAATGCATCTTTTATATGATGGAATTTCCAATTCCCTTCACAGCAAAACCAGATTTATAACCATGAAAATCTCTAGTTGGCCAGGCTCCACTGAAGAAGGATTTAAAGCATGGTGGAAGTTACCTAGTACTAGATAACAAGAAAAATGTAGAACATCTTAAATCAACATTACATAGATGCATTTTACAAAATAGATTAGCTGTTAGCTAGTGATAAGCATTTGTGAGATGGAAGGCTGACAAACGTGCAGTTCATTGTTGACCATAAATGTAGACAGCAAATCTGGAGAACAGCAACACTCAGTTGAGCAGCACTCACTGTTTGTTAAGACGTTCCTGTTCAATATTCCATCAGTTATCACACGGCACTCAAAACCTCACCAGTCATCCCTAAATATCTTGCATGAACCTTGAGCACTGGTATCTGTTTGCTATTGATAGGCAATACTTCCAAAACTAAAGTGTTATCCTGGTTTGCACAAAGGTACATTGTATGAAACTTACTGCCACTAGAGAAGATGAAAATTGTGGAGGCAGGGGAGAGAATGGGGAGTACTGAGCTGGGGCAGGAGGTGGGGGAAAGAGGAAGACAGAAGGAGAGGGGAGAACAGAGGCAGAAAAAACAGAGGGGAAAAGGAAGCTTTCTTAGCTACTGATACCCTGTAGTACCCTTAGTTTTTCTCTAGCTGCCTTTTTAAACCTGTAACATTACATAACTTCTTAATAGCTCCTTTTCCACAGTGCTAATGAGTATACACTACACTGACTGGGATTTTTTATTGAAGCCATAAATACGACCATCTGTGAAAGACAAACAAGTCCCTTACATTTCATCACACCAAATATGTCATGGCTGTCAGGCAGTGGCTGATACACTCTCCACAGCCTGATCTTATGTCAATGAAGTTGGTGGGAATTTTGAAACTCATTTCAACAGATGTAAAAAATAAAGCATTCAGATCGCAAACAAATAACCAGATCCTGCAAATTACTTCTACACAAGGAGCCTGGCAGGTTTATTACTTGCTCCTTTCTGATTTAATGAACACCCAAAATTAAGTAAAAGAAGATTGCTCATATCGACTACGGGCTTCCTTACGTATTCGTTCTACCTAGCGGCTAGTAAGAAAAAATGAAAATAAAGAAAGCAAAAAGTATATGAGAGAAGCTTTTTTAAGCTTTGCATTTAGGATGATGAGCAATACTTTCAGTAACGCCCTGTGATTTCAGGTGCTCATTTTAGAACACTTGGAATGAATTACATTGTCTATGAGAAAACAGGAAAGGTGCTAGCATTTTCCAATAAAATTGATTCCTTTAAGGAAAGCTCTCAAATCCAGTAACTCGAAATGAGGAGACATTCAAAATTAAGAGGAATTCTGAAAATATTTTTACGTGATTTATTTTTACAAAAAAAAAAAGAGAAAAATACTGAAAATAAAGTACCAAAAAGACTACTTGTTGTTCGTATTTAAATACCAATTTAAGTCACTAGTTCGTGTTTGATATACTTTTCTCAGTCTCCTGTGATGCTAAAGCACTCATCCAAAACATGCCTGTCTAGTTCCTTTCTGGAGGACATGAAAAGTATCCTCTGGGTATTCACTAAGCACCCCCAAATTTTCCCAGCTTGCAAGACCTTACAAACTCTTTCACAGTCTCAAATACTCTCTGCAAGCACTGGGAATAAACACCACCACTAATGATTTGGTTGGTGTGTGCAGGCATTTGCCCAAGTATCATGAAAATCAGGCAGATGAAGACAAAGAGAGGAAGCAATAGATCTCACTGCTTTCAGCAAACAACCTGTCACTGACCCTGCTAGACTCAGACTCAGGACAGGTCATCCATGGAACAGTCTGTTAGCAGATAGCCAAATGTGGGTGATTTTTGCAGCGTTCACAGGACATAAATACAGTTCCACCATCCATCCATTCACACACACATGCATACTTATTGTGGGAGAATAAATACAGATAATTTACTCACAGACAAGCTCTCTACTGATTACAAAAAAGAAAAAAAAAAAAGAAAATAATCCCCATCTGACAGGAATTCATCCTATGACAAAGTAAGACCAGTGAAAAACAAAATTAATGCTTTACATTCACTCTCCTGTAGAACACTGGTCATTTAGCAAACTACATTCCAGTGTCTTACTGTCCTGTCATAATTTTAGTCTTTCTGCTACAAAATTTATGATTTATCTAATTTATCTTGGAAATCTACACAAAATTTACAATGGTCACAACTGTGCATCTGAGAATTTTTCATAGAAAAAATATTGCAAAATATTATGTTTAAAACTAGTTGTATATCCTCCTAATAAGAAAGCTATGAGAATTAAGTATTTTTGCACATATCTTGATAAAATAAACATTTCCTTACATAGAACAGTACTTTGATGAACATGATGGTGTTACAAAATTAGTGTTTAATGGCTCACATGGACACTGTAGTGCTGTCACTACCTTGGATCTTAATGCTACTTAAAAATATTTAAGACATCTATTATTTTGATTAAATAAAGAGAAAGTGTGTTCCCAAGCACACTTTTCAAGACAACTACCCAGTTTTAAATGTAGCCATTTCAAAAAAGAAAAACTGATACAAAAGGGAATGAACACACTAAGTATAAATACATCTTGCCTTCTAAAAACAAATTCTGGTACCTCGTATCATTTATGTGATTTTTTTTTTAACAACAGGTTAAAAAAACCACAATCCTTTTATCTACTCATTACATGCAGCCATTCAGGAAATCTTACCGTATTAATGATGTACCAATTTCATAACTTTATTCACAATGAACATACAGGTGTACCTCATCCAAGAAAAGCTCTTTGTTTCTCCATAATTATATTCCATTCAGAAAATGTCCCGTGAAGAAAATATGCACCTCACTGTGGGTTCTCCCCACCTCTGTCTATACAGTAGGATGTACAGCAGGTTCCAGATGGTGCAGATAAAGATGTTTAATAAACCAGACTTCAGTTAAGAGTTCTGTTTTTCAGAATAACTCTGTTGCATGTAAGAGTTTGACACCTATCAAAAAAGACTTACCATTCAGAATCCTAACAAAAGGATTTTAAATATTGAATCTAAGATCTATGGTGCATCAACACAGATGCTGTAAAAACGCTTCCCCATCGTTACAACATACTTTGAGATACTAACTACTCTACTGAATACTACTAGGAAACTCAGAGAAGAAATCCAACAATTGTCAGGAGCTTCCTACAAGACTGCAACAGTAATTCAAGATACAGAATAACAATATGAAGCAGATGAGATGGTAAGGTCTACCGTAAATCACTGGGTACGGTGTTAACATGTGGGTAGATTATAAAATACTACGCTAGACAAAAAAAAAATAATTAAAAGCCAGTTATTACCATGTTTAGCTTTTTTTTTTTAAATCAATAAACTGTAAAAATGCACCCTAATTCACTACAATAGACTATGCCCTGAGAAGTAACATTACACACTAAGCAAAAGCCACTAGGAAGTGTCAGGTCTGCAGTTCAGAAGCATAATATATGGAATTCCCTGGAAGCACATTTCCTCCATTTTTCAGCAATACAGCTGCTTCTTCAGAGGAAAAGACTAGTGAAAATTTATGCTAACTCTAATTTTTCCAACTTCAATTTTTTTTTTTTTCCTTTCTCCTTCAAACTCTCACTGGAAAACTTGTTGGATTCATAGATACAGCTCTTGCTTTTCACATCTGAAAGAGGATATAGGCCTAGCATGAGGTTCTGAAATAACTGAGCCTGATGAACTCCACTTAAGGACATCAGTCAAAGTACTTTTTGGGAGGTAGTCAGAGTTACTCAAACACAAAATTAGGCCACCTCACCAATGCTTTGCTACATTCTTCTTTGCTGGTTGGAAGAACAGAGAAGAGGCTGAGAAGAAAACATAGCTCTGAGTACACAGGGAAAATTATCTTAAGACAGGGACACTGAACTTCCTTTGAAACTACCTTGAGTGTTAAGTGCATTTGAGAATTGGCGAGTTACACCCTTTTCTTTGTATCTGACACTGATAAAACAGTAAGAACTAATTATAAATACCTGTCATCACCCAACAAGTGCAAAGATGCATTGAGAAGTGGTATCTACATTTCAGTGTCAGTTCACTGCTTTTTCCAAAATTATTCTAGGAGATTCAATTCAGCAGTTGTGGGTTTATCTCCCCACACTGCAAGTGCAATGGTTCACCTCCTACTAGATTAAAAAAAAAACCCAAAGAGCACTCTTCCCTTACACAAGCCAAAACAAAACTAAGCAAACAACAACTTGTCCAAAAATTTAATCATCAATTCTCTGAAGACTCACAAATTATTCTCTGGTACTCACATTTTGCTCAGTGTATATGTTTTTGAAAAAGTACGCTTTTTGAGTCTAATTATGCAGACAAATCTTCCCCGAGCCCTTAGTTTCTGTTCTCCATTATTATACAGTACTGTTTTGAAAATTCATTAACTATCTGCTTAGGAAAAAAATCACTCCCATCCATAAAGTCTAGCTACACATTCTAATTAATCAGCACCAGAACAAAACTGGAAATGCCAGAAATTTTGATTATAAAACAAAAATCTAAGCTTTCTCACTATATTATCACTTTGCTTATTTGCCTTAAAAGCAAATTACATACAAGGTAATTAATCAAATAGTATAAACTGACAAATTACTTTATCCCCTATTTAAATTACACATGGATTTTGTTGTGTAAAGAACATGTAAGCAGGCAATAAAACACAAATACGCAGATATGAGTACATTAACAAATACTAATCAGAGCAGCTATAACAATGCATTCCAATAACTTCATATAGATTTGTTATTGTAGCTATCTTTAATGCTGCATGTTTCTCCAGTGACTGTAACACACAAGACAAACAAAATGCCAGTGAAATAACAGTTACTGTATTTAGCAGCTGAGAATTTACCACTTAAAACATGATTCCTTCTATTCCAAATTCTGTAGTTTAAAATTACATTTGTTCCTTGAAACCCTTTGTTTCTATTACAAATTTCTACAAAGACTAATACAGTGAACAAAAAGAACCAATTCAAATGACACATACTACAGCAGAAGACAAAATTAGTAAATATGCTGAACTTTATAGGAAGATGTTTACAGATGTACAAAGTTTGATTTTATATTTGAAGAAACTTCAGAGAGCGAGAGCCTTGTATTCTGCAGCTTCTGCTGGACACTTTCTCTGGAGGAATGTTCACTGACTACATTTTTAATCTCTGATCTCCAAAACACAAGACAGCTGAAATGCCTTATGTAAAGTAGTCATGCTCAGTATGTCAACCAATGGCCTAGAGTCACTTTCTTTTTTTTCAACCAGTGCCCAAATGGGACTCTGCAGTAATACCAAGTGGTTAGACAGGTATGCTGCAAAGATCATAGTTCCAGAACTTCAAATCAGTTTTGAGCTTAATGCAGTAGGCTAGAAGGATCTCTTCAATAATTTTGCGCATGAGGCTTCAGGACACTGAAAGTCTGAAGCAATTTAGGTATTATTTTCTTCTTTCACATAATTTATATTGTTGCCATTAAAAAACTAAAGCACAAATTTAACAGCTTACTGTTTGCATTTCCGTCAAACAGAAAGATATGACTTGTTTCAATTTCACTGTTTAGTTTTCTGGTCCATAAACATTTCTAAATGTAACTATTCTAACTGGTTAAAAAGTAAAGTGTGGGGGAATATTTCCATCAGGTGCAGATTTTAAAAACCCACACTTATGAGTTATACTACAGCCATCAGTGTTATGCAAAAGTAATTAGCCTATCAGCACCATCTCTGTTCAGAGTTTTCAGAACGTTTTCCAAGTACTAAAATTCAACGCAACTCTTTTAAGTTACATAGGACCAAATCTTGTCTTCCTACAAGAATGCATCACTTGTGCTGACATGAACAGGAACTACACATGTGTATATGAGGGCACCTGCTTAAATGTTCATGATGTCAAGTTCAATAGCACAGAACTTCCACAGTACAGCTCTAAGAATGCTAAGACTCCAGATTAGGTTCTAGAAGAACTAAAGAATGGGTTTCAAGTCAGATTCTAATAGTAGTATTTTCTTCTGAAAGCCTCAATCATTCCAGTGCAAGAAGAGAGCATCTCTTCCCTTCCACAGTTCAAGAAATTTTTCTTATCATGCTCCCACTTCCAAGATTGCTCCTATCACTAATATTTTTCTCATAAACAGGTAATTTTTGCCAAGGTAAATGGAATGCACAAATACATTACTAAGTAATCTAGGACCAAGAATCTGATCTTTATTAACACTGCCCCCTTGACTTCACACTTTCCAGGTTCATATGAGTCATTAATGGGATACTGTTAATCAAGCTGATCCAGGCTACTACACATACTTTAATGTATCATCCACATTCAATAAACACCAGGTCCTCTGAGATCCGTAGAAGTTCTTGCTCAAGTTAAATTCTTAAGTTCAGACTTCTGTTTATACTTGAACCTACCCATTTCTCAGTGATCACTGAGGTGACATCTTATGATAAAACCATTCTCTCAAGCCAATCCCACACTGCCTTCAGACAACAATTACATTCTTCTGCAACTAAAACCACCAACCAAACCAACACAGCATCCCATAGCACCTCAAAACAAACGACCATGTAATACATCCCTACCTATGGAGGGGCAGGTGTGGATGCCTCTGAGACAAAGCTTTGACACAGAGATGCTCAAGCCCAGATCAGTCTTATCTAGGTACGGTAAACAGAACAGTGTACATTTAGAAATGTCAGTGTTAGCAACTTTGTGCCTGAAATGAATCATGAACATACTCTCAAAGAATACAGGTGGTTTGTTCTCACTTTGAGATGCAACAGTAAATCCCATTCATCAAACTACTTAGAAGTGCAGGAAGTTCACATTTTGAGCGCTTTTTGAAAGCTTTTGAGCACATTACCTGTGTTTTTTCTCCCTCATGTTTCTTTGCCTAACAGAAACAGCATCTTGAAAGTTATGGTCAAGAGGCATTTGGGGCAGGAGATATATAAAGCAATTCTGGCAAGGACACCAACTTAAAAATCTAATGCTCCCAGAGAAAAGTTTGTTTTTAAAAGAGGCGATGTTGCCATTGTACAGACTTCTACAATTGTAGAATGTTTCCCCTGGGTCTGTGGACCAGCACAATTCTACTAGTGTAAAAAATCCCTTTTACAGACAAGTTCTAAGGAAATGACAAAATACACCATCCATACTTGATTTCCAATTCCCTTAAAATTTACAGTTATGTAAACAGAGGTGTATGGTTGGAGTAGAGCTCTTAAGGAAGAGTAAAAAAGGAAAAAAAACCCCAAAGACTGAAGCTCTGCAAAACAACAAAAGGGAATAGTTAGTTCCCCCCTGCTGCCACTTTTTTTTTAACTGAATCGTCTCAATGACCAGTTGGAAGAGTTACTTTTTACTCCATCCAATACTGGACTTGTAGGGTCTTGGTTAAGTACAAGTTACCAATGTGTGATTTAGTGAGAATCTGTAGTGTAAATAATACATCCAGAGATGTGTATCAAGTGCGATTAATTCTGGATTGTTGAAATAAAATAAATAAATAAACACCAAGTAAGAAATGAAGGTAAAGTAGTCTGTTTTAAGAAAACTATTTCCAAATACAGCCAAATACAGCTCTGACTGTAAGTGAATGTGTGTTTGAACTATTTTCTGCCACGCTTTCCTGTATCTACTTATCAGGATTTCAACCTCATAGACTTTCCTATCAAGCTAACATGACAATTGATAAGCAAACAAAAACCCAGTTAAAACAGTAAAAGGCATGATGGCTCCAATACTGTTACTGGAGCCTTCAGAACGAAACATTGTATTCCGGTGTTCTACCAAAGACTGCTACACAAAACTAATAGCACTCACCAAATATAATCTGGATCCAGTAAGGTATTAGCATGATGCCATATAGGAACAACCTAGAAACACATTTAGCTGATACTGACAGATTCTCCCATTCTTTTTTCAGACACTCTGTTTCACAAGCATTTCAAACTTTTTTTCTTTTACCTCCATTTTTTTTAAGTTGAATGATTCAAAGTCCACCTTAATGCAGAAGTTAAAAAATAAGAAAATGTCATGGTAGGAAGCTGACAAGAGTGATTTCTTAGAAGATTAAGGAACAAACTGCATTTGCTTAATAAAAATCTATGCCAGTTCTTTAACAAAGTGATAGACTTCTATTCTGAAATTGAACTTTAGGACTGACCATCAAAAGAGAGAGAAACACAGAGTTAGCTAACACTTGCAACCAAGACATGCATTTGAAAAGAGAATATTGCACTAAGAGAAGAACCCTGAAAGCTTTAAACGCTTCCTTCACTGACCTAAAAAAGTAACCAACCATTTTCTATAAGCAGTAGCAAACCTGACTTGGTCCACATCCCTACAAGTTGATAATACTTTATCAACAAACCGGTATTCCATTTCTGGACCAAGAGAGTCCTGCACAGGAGCACGCTTCAGGCGTTTTGTTTCTTGGGTATAACCTTGTTTGCCACTGGATTCATTCAAACCATCAACATCCATAGCTTGTGCCATGTGACTTGTTGCAGGACCATGGTGGGAATTATTCAGAGTTTCATCACTGCTGTCCACAGATGATACCACTGCACTCAGGAGAGGAAGTTTGTTGTTTAAGTGCTGTTGAAGGTAGAATACACACCTTCTTCAAAGGAAAAGAAAAGAAGAAAAAAAAGTCATGCGCTGAAAATAACCTGCTGTTGCTGCTGAACTGTTTCAATTCATTTGCCATCCCACCAGATTTCCCTCAAAGACACAAATCTGCTGTCTCTGCTCATGCTCTACTAGAAAGGTTCTATGTCTCTTTAGCAAACCTACTGTTACCTAGTCAGGAACCTGCACTCAACTAGTAAAGCAGAAATTTTCTGCAGCCAATCTTCTGTCTACATTTTGCTCATTTTTTGTTCTTTAAACATTTAAAGTGCGAGGAGGCTCATTAACAGCATTGTGTGTGTCTTGTACAAATTATAGAGACAAGTGGAGCTTACACCACAAGATATTTAAGCCAAATCAAACTTCCCATGCATTAGTTCTGATTATGCTCTTGAATATTTTCCAAAGGCTTAATACATAGTAGCTTAAAAAATCTTTTATTGAGTGGTACTTTCTGAAAACAGAACAATTTGTTTGGAAATATCACATGAAGAATCATCCACAAATCAGAAGGAAACACTTTTAACCAAATCCTCTTACCTATGACACCACAATGTTTCATGCCCTGGGTAATTATCAATCAGTTCAGTGCAGAGCTCCATCTCTTCATCTAAACAGCAGGGGAGATCCAGACTTTGCTCCTCTGCACAGGCAGCTTCTGTCCCTGCACTCTCTTCCCCCTTCTGAAGGCTAGGGTTTTGTTCATTTACCATTTGATTTTGTACCAGTATGTTATTGTCAGTCACTGTTCTGCGTATCAAGGAATTGAGTAAGAACTGGCGGTAATGAAATCCACTGTGGTCCGAGACATGCATGGATACCCAATATTTAGTGGATGAAAGTTCATCGAGGAGAACCTGAAACAAAATGCAGCGAGAGTTATCATCCAGTATAAAGGAGGAACTTAACCACCACTGCTTCTGTATTAAGGTAACCTCTTCTTTGGGGATTTCAGCCACTGCGGTAATAGTTTAAGAACACACAGAAAAATGAAATATCACTGAGCCTTTTCCACTTTGTGCTGAAAAGCATCTCAGCATCCCAGCAGAAAACAAATTAATACTTCTTCCAAACTCTGAAAAGGCAGGTTTTTCAGAAACCTGCCCACAGGCTGACTGGGAAAAAACCCAAACCACTTATGATATGAAATAAGCAATGGTTTAAGAATCTCAGAATGGTTAGCAATAAATACTACTTAGAGAAGGCAGAAACTACAGTGCTATTAGGTTTAAGAATTTTAGTTTTTACCCAGCAGATTGTGGGTGTCAGAAGGTGGGTGAGTTGCTTAAAAAGAATAAAACCTGAAATTAATTTACACCTTCATTTTCCATGAGAGAATGTCAACCATAGCATCATGTTTAAAGTCCTAGGGCCTGTGAAATACAAAACTATTTGTCCATAATCAAGTTGCTTGATTTTACTACTGAAGAACCCCTAGAAAGGCTTCCAAAACAACTCTAGTAAATAGTTAAATGCCAACTGCAGTTCTGTTTTTAACACTGCTGGCTCCTATGAATTATCTCTTAATTCTGAGTGCTTTTAAACCTTCAAAATTCATTTCCGGAGAGAAATGCAAGTTTAGCTACCAGACAAAGCTTCTTTTACTTGCTTTCTCTGTTAGAGCCAGTGATTTGGTTTCTTTTTACAGGCCTTAACACCTCTTCCCTCACATTGCTTCTCCTCTGGAGCTTAAACTATCCAAAGAGACCAAAACTACCTTTTTCATTCACTTCTAAAGAATTTGAATATAATCTTACTGATATACTCCTGCTTTTAATCTCTTCTCCTAAGCTACCTACATCACTTAACAGGACCAGCTGATGCAAAACAAGTTTCATAGGAAGAAGTCTTTCTTTTTGATACTGCAGCACAAAAGCCACAGCCTCCCACAAAGAAAACCATGGAAACACACAAGGCCAGCTATACAGCTTTTTTGGGGGCATCTGATCTAAAAGAAATTGGAGCAAATACAACGCAAACAGTGTCTTCTACCCAAGACAGCCAACATGTTTTTCTAAATCTTGACAAAAGATACCAGCATTACCTTCCTTTTACACATCAGCAATCTCAACTGAAGTATTAAGTAACTGTCCACACACAGTGTTCTTAAGGAGGCTAAAATTCCATGTCCAGATCTGCACTTTTACCATTAAGACCAGATTTTCCCTTCTCAATAGAATTGAGCTTAGTATTTTAAACTTCTGAACTTTAAAATTTAGGAGTCTTTTAAGAACAACGTAAGGCTTAGAAAAATCAGATCAGCCTTTATTCAGCTGTGATAGATACTACACACATTTATGCTCAACTGAGACCTTGGAAGAATCCAATTCATTTATGTGAAATATTTATAAGCTACAAATTTACAGGGGACCATCTTAATTATGCATTTTAACTCCCTGTACAAAGGGAACAAAATTATTCCCAGCATCACTCCTTATCTGAACCAGAATACCTCTTTCAAGAAAGCAACACAGAAGATTGGCATTAAAACTTCCTGAGATCTACAAAAAACAGAGCCTCCTATCTAGGAACCTCAGAGTACCAGTGGAAGATGCTTCAAACAACTGGAAGTAAAAGAAAAAGCCAGCTAATGTTTGAATTCCAAGAGGTTCTTTCTTAGGACTGTATGCTTTGCTTAGTGCTTTCTTACAAAACCAGCTTTCTCCATTTCCATCTCTATCGGTACCAGCCTTTGTACAAGCCCTTTACCACTGTTCTGTGAATAAAGAGGAAACTGTATGAAATCTCCTTCCTCCCCACTCTTGACAATCTCTTTCCTACCTCTGGTGGTGAGCTGGCTACCATGGAACAGGCAGCCCCCCCCCAGAACAGGACATGTGTGCTCAGTGACCTTTGTCTTGACCTCTGGGTCTGCACTGCCTCTTACACCATCCCTGACTGACTCTTTGCTTGGTTGTTTTAGAGCACTTTTCCAACCATAAACTGCAGACAAAAACCTCCTCCCTGGTCTGGGACACTAGCGAAATGAAAAGGAACTGGGGAAACGAACTTTTAAGGATAACTAGATAAATCCAGCAATGTCCAGTCGCAGAAACTAGTACCTTGGAGACCCAGTCATCTACGAAAAAGCTAAGGCCATACTGGGGATGGCTAGAAGAAAAACTACTTCATGTCTTGTGAACATGTTGTCTTCTGGACACCACACAAGAGAAGTGTTGCCTCATGACAATTACCCCACCACTTGTTTGCTTGCTCTCCGTCCTGTAACTATGAAATTAAGTATTCCAAACTAAAGAAAACAATAAAAAAGTTTGTCAATCCTTGCTGAACTACATCCTATTTTTCTACCTGCATGATTTCACTGAAACAACACAGTGAGTGTTGCAGTGGGGATTACTGCAACATGTGTAAGACAGCAAGGTCCGTGGAAAAGAAATAGATATGGACAGATTCTTGGTAGATGTTTCAGAGATGTTTATTTCTCCAGCCGCATGGCCGGGATCTGCCGAGGAACTCTCACAATCCCGGGACCCGAGGGTCCTTCGCCCGCGCAGGGGAACACAAAACAACCCATGGGGAACGAGGCTGACCAGGGGCAGGAAAACCCCGTGTCTCCCTCAGGGCCCCTCTCCCTGGACCACATGGCAGGGGGGAGGAACCCCAACAATGAATTTTAAGACTACACCCCTACCACTCTCTTACCCGTGTTCTTTAACTAATTATGCACCCACCTCTTAGTAGGTATCTGGAGCCTATGATCTAATGCCACTAAACTGTACAGTCATGTGAGAAAGCTGACATCAGCCTTTCCAAGGAAAGTACTCCAGTAACAGAAAGATTATTCTTGACAAATCCTTGACTGATATTAATGAAGGATATTCAAACCCTACATAAACTTGCTAATGCCATTCAAATTCTGCAGCTAGAACAAATTGAAATTTATGTATTGAAAGAAGATAATGCTTTTGACTGTCTAGCATAAGAAAGAAGAAATATCTATCTCCTTATGAGAAAATCTTCCTACTGGGCCAAAACCTTCTCCTCTAGCATTTTAAATCTTTTTCCCAGAGACTGAGCCGAGATTCAGTCTGCAGTAGCATTAGGATTATCAAACAGCAGGAAAAAAAACAATCAAAATCCTATTAAACAGCCTACCTCTTGAAACCCTCCAAAGCAGGCCAACAGCTTCATTAATGATAAACCTGTTTTTAGAAGTCATATTTAAATGATAATTCAACACACAATTTATGTTTCTGGGCCTCTGCTTCCTTGTACACTTCAAACTGCAGGTCAAGTTTGCATTACAGCAGAAATATGGCCCTAAATAATACCGGTACTCATTAATTTCAGGCACCCTTGCAAGAACCAAATGGCCGTAGAATCAGTGACTGTTTTATCTGCCAGTTTTTCAGTATGGTTCCAGTCTTGCACCTCAGTGAAATTTATCATACTTTTCAGATATTCCAACACAGAAATTGCTGAAGGTGCAACATGAGACACCATGCAAGTAAACAACCCATACAATGTGTAGGGATAGGGTCAGGATAGCCAAGGCAACGCTGGAACAAGACTTGGCAAGAGGTGCAAAGAAGAAGAAGGGATTGTGTAAGTACACACGTCAGAAAAAAAAGACCAAGGAGAGTGTATGCTCACTGATAAGCAAGAAGGGTGAATTGGTGGCAACTGATATGGAGAAAGATGAAGAACTTCTACTGAGTTCTTCATCTCAGTCTTCACTGGCCTGGCAGTCAGGCCTCCCACTTCTCTCAAGTCCCTGATCCTCTAGATTCATGTGGGGAGAAGTGAAGTCCCTCCCACTACAGGCAAAGAGCACATTCAGAGCCACTTGAGGAAGCTGAACAGCCACAAGTATATTGGATCTGAAGATCCACATTACAGAGATCTGAGGCAACTGGTTGATGTTACTAAGCCACTGTCCATCATATCTGAATTCAGGGCAGTTAGGGGAAGTCCCCAGTGACCGGAAAAAAGGGAACTGGAGACCGGTAAGCCTCACCTCTGAGCCTGCCAAGATCATGGTGAAGATTCTTCCACAAGATATGCTAAGGCACATACGAGACAAGGAGGTGACACAAGGCAGCCAGCAATTGTGCCTGACCAATCTGGTGGCCTTCTATGATGGAGTAATAGCAGTGGTTAACAAGAGAAGACCAAGAGATGTCAACTATTGAGATGTGTAAGGCGTATTAGTATGGGTTCCACGTGACAGCCTCATCTCCAAATTTGAGACAGACTTACAGACCCTAACTTCTAACCTCCAATCTATCTCAATCCTACAATTCTTCTGAGTTTTCTGAAAACTACCTTTTCATATAAATTTGCTAGGCAGACGGGTCCAAATTCTGCCCTGCCTCTGCAACGGACATAAAAATAGTGGCTATATTGACTCAACAGTGTCTTGTAAATTCCTCCCTTACCACCCTATGTGGCAAAATGTAGCAGCTGCTGTTAAAATTGAATGATGCGTCACTGTGTCAGCCAAATATTCACAAAGAATTCACATAACAACTTAGAAAACACAGTATTACAAAACTGCCTACATAATTTTAGATCACGTCGCATTAACTAATTCAATTTGCTGCAGGTCTTAATGTAACAGATGCAAAATATTCAACATTGCATAAAATGTCCCTGCTGTCCCTGAAACAGTTTAATCAGCTCCCAGTGTAAATGCTGTCAAAAAATACTGCTGGAGCTGAAGAAATTAGTTACAAGCACTATTATGCTTTCTCCAAAATTCCTGCCGTCTTTACTTGGTCCTTCAATATTCTGAAACCACAGGTAAGGCAAACAAGAGTACGAAAACAATATTACATGATCAAAACCATATCTGTTATGTATTACCTTTTTTCTCTACTAGGAATTTCAAGACTAGTGCTGGAAGAATTACTCATGAGTTGCCCATTCCTTACTTCAGCTCACAGTCCCATCTATACTCTTCCCACACCCATATTAGCACCAATTACTAAGAGAGAAACATAACTTTGTACACAGGCAAGAAAAATGTGTTATTTCTGCTGAGCAGAATCTGCTTACACTGGCAAGAAAAATGCAAAACATATTCATTGCAGTATTTTTCCCACTTTCTTAAAACATTCTTAGCTACCTGCGATAACTTCACCTGATACTCTTCACTCATGTTATACAATCTGCTTAGCAAACCAGTATTTGGGTTTTCTGGATAAGAAAATTCAAGAATTTATTCACTATTGTATTATACCTTGACAGTGAGCTTTGCCAAATGCTGTAAAACCCAGATGCGATGGGACCAGGCATTGTAGTTGCTTGGATACCTCCCAGCAGCTTCGGAGCAGACATTCATTTCCTCCTGCACTAGTCGGTGAATTCTCTCCACGGGTGCTGCTCCCAAGTTTCCTTTAGATGCAAGACTGGGCAAGGAGCTTTCCTGAATTAGTTGTTGCAGCACCCATCGTCTGGTTAAACGATGTAAAGTGTTAATGGTGAGAGAACAATTTTAAGAGAAAAAAATAGTTTTTCATTTGCATAAATCAAATCTTTCCAGTATTTCTATTCTCTGAACTACACGGGAGCTAGGTAATGAGTGAGCAGTAAACAACCACCTGAACACTTGCCATACTAAAAGCTGTGACACAAAGATCACACTCCAACTCAGCTGTACCAGTTTGCTCACCCTAAGTGATCATGGCTACTCACAGCATACTAAAACAAACCAGAAGGAAACAGCAAATTTATGAAAGAGTGCAAGCAGAATGTGTGTGAGATTTCTAATGAGCTCATCTTTCCAAGTCTACCATAGCACTAAAATGAAGTATCCAAAGTGAGATAAAAGAAAGTGATTTAATAAAACATTTAACTCTGCTTAGTATCTTTTACATCTGGCAGTATACTGCACACTGCAATTCAAATTTCTTTCTGTACATCACCAGCAGTAGCTAAGTCCAAAAGGTTTATGGTTTCAAGGGCTATAGGTATAAGCAAAACAAATGTTTTTACTGATGAATTACACATATTTGATTTCATGTGTCTGAGATAAGCACAGATTCCTAGATGTTTTGGGTTTTTATTTTACTCTGGACAGTTTAAGCAGTATTTTTAGAGGCAACCTCAATGCTGCATCTGTAGCCCACACACAAAAGGGTCCTACAAAACTGGGTTACAGATGTGTGAGCTTCCACAGAACAGCCCATGCTAATGGAATTGCAAAGGTCCAACGTGGAATGCTCTAGAGAGATGGACAGCCTCTGGTCTGAGAGACAAAGGTTATCCTGTTTTGTACTGGCTCACATCAGTTCCAAAACCAATGATTACTACTTTCAGAAACGTGTCACTCCTGGTTAAAAGAAATCAGTAAATAAAACAGAACTAATAAATTCATTTTCTTTACAGAGAGAATTCTATTTTACAAGCCATATATAAAATTATATATATATAAAATAGGTAAGTCAACCACTGTATTAAGAAAATGGTTACTTCATCTGCTTTTTCTCTCATTTGAAAACATAATATACTTGTTCACTGGTAGGTTTCATACACATTGTATCTTTTCCTCTCAGTTATCAAAAAAAGACAAAGTATTGGAAGACAATATTAGAGATAATTTATAAGAATGCAATTTTAAACTCTCGGCAGAAAATTACAAGCAGTGCATGAACACTTTTTTCATATACACCATGTGTTTTAAATAAAGATGTACAGCCAAGCAAACCATGCTCTGAATGTTGTATAACAGTATTTTAGGAAATGTGGTAATTTTGAAGACCTAATTTTTGATTTTTAAAAATGTCTTTAACCCAAACATCACCTCTTAGTATTTTTTAACTTCAGTCCAGAGGTATGCAAGAAATGGAAAATTCAAAAATAGTCTAGGCAGAAAATCTCAATGAGCATAGCCACTCTTTTAACAAAAGATATGTATTATTTCATTAACATCAACTTCTGAGTAAAACCATAAAGACAAAGTATTTCAACTCTAATTATTTCAGTTTCTTAAAATGAGCATGTTTTACAAAACAAGGAATTCTGATAAATTATATATGCGGGAGAGAGTGGAAAAAATACAGACTTTATGGGCTCTCTGGCTACAACATCACAAAAAATATAAAATTAAATTAGAGCTACTTTCTAGACAATGAAATCACAACCTCAGAAGACTTAAAATATATTTTTGGAACCTGTTGAATACCATGGCATTAATTGGCTTTTAAGCAAAATTTCCTCCAACTAATTTGAAGTCGCTTTCACCTTTGCTCCTATTGCTCTTACAGTTTCTGGAATTACTACAAACAAACAAAGAATTGTTAAGTGACAACAGCAAAATCAATAGATATACTGACTGTATATGCACAGTATATACCTGAACCCCCCAAAATATATAGCAGGAAGTCATCTGACAAAATGAATGACAGGTATTTTGACATCTGCAGTGAGTGTATCTGCCATGTATAAGAAAAAACAATGTGGATATGTTTTACTGTACTTTATTCATAGCCCTATTACAGGTTTTTGCATCTTCTGCCTGAGATGTAATACCATGAGGGAACAGAAAATCCCAAGTTAGTCATTATGCTGATGCAGAAAAATATTTTTGTGAATCTTATTTTCTAACATGTATCAATCATGGTCAGCATATCCAAATCCAAGCCAAACATTTGTACAATCATCCTCAAATTTACTTTTCTGATATTGGCAAATAAGAGAAAGAACAACAAATTATGACACTATTAAAACACTCTCAATTTAAGTTTGCATGGAAATCATAGACAGAATTTTTTATTATTTCTAAAATACAAATAAATATAAAGAACCTAATGTTCTGACTTATTTGATAAAAAGATATTGGTCATCATAATGATATGGATGGCACCAGGTTCAGAACTATTAAAATGCAAAAAAATCTTATTTTTCCAGTGTTAGCTACCATGCAGAAAAAGTAAACTACGACAAACTGCAAGATTTTTTTCCTATTATAACTATAGTTTTGCTTCAAAGCCACAAGTCAGTAGCATGAGGATGATGAAAAGCAGCTGAACATGAAAATTAAAAACCAGTGCCACAGAAATTCATTATTATTGTTGCTGTATCAATGAAACTCCTTGGAATATTCCACATACTGCTTTCTAGGTTTACTTTGATAATTTTAAGCTCATGCATGCACTGACAAAGAAGAGTTTACCAACAAGTTCCCCTTCTAAAAATTCTCATATAGTAAGTTTTGTTATGTTCTTTATAGAGTATGAACCCCCTAATGCAGTATCAACTTTACAGCTGCCCTAGTGCTGGACATGTTAAACACAAACATTGCAAACTAGTTCCGAATGTGTTATATTTAAATCTCTTTAGAGCTGTCTATAAAAGGATGACCTATCTTTTTATTTCTATCATGAAAAAAGATCACACATGTACAGAGTTTTTTGGTTTTGTTTTTTAAAGTTGAGCAATGGATCTGTACTACACTTGGCTCTGCTACAGGCATTTTAAGGTCAGTCATGACTGAGATGGTGCATTTGAACAATTCTGATTTTCCAAACATGTGATCTGTCATTTTAATGTCCACTAGTGGTGACTGATCAATTTGGCTTAAGTTACAAATTATAAAAATAAATTCACCAAACCAAAAAGACCAGTATTGAAATGGAAAAGAACCAAGCTTTGGTTATAAATATTGGCTTTAACAGAGTCTTTGCTTTCTGAAATGCCTGCAGACAAGCAATATAGTGGTAAGTTGGAAGGAAAGGAAAAACTTACAGTGCTCAAATACTTACTATTGATGGAATCAGAATTTCCAGGCTGAAAATTTTAGGTGCTGCAAGACATGATAAATCTCTAGGGAAATTTATCCTACCTCCAAACTTTATTTAAAAAGTACGCAGCAGAAAAGGTACATATGATTTCAGTTCTAAGTGTAGAATATAGACATGTAGCTTCAAAAGCCAAAGCACAGTATTCTGCAATGACTGGTTCAAAGAATATGATAGATTTCTAGACATCCTCCTGCATCTATGACTCTCCTTAACCCAAGAACAGGAAACAAAAAAAAAACCCTAGGAAAAATGTTTAAGGAGTCAATAGAAGGCAAGGGAAACCAACCTATGAATCCATGTTTCTGGACTCTTTGGAAACTTGGTTAACGCCAGTTTTCCAAGATGCAAATCTTTAAGTGGATTTAAAGTGCCAGACAGTATTAATTCTTTCCTACAAAAGATAAAATAAATCTCTGTGAATGAAAGTAGTAACCTGAAAACAGAACACAAATCCCAGTAACAAATTGCATGGCATTTCCTTTGTATCATAACAGAACTTCAGTGTCAAACTACACAAGTTAAAAAACCCTTTAGTGCATTAATCCATTCTACTGTACTATCCATATGTGCACAAAGAACTTCATGTGAACACATACAACCCATTAGTTCTCAAACCTACCCAGAAATCAGAGTCAACTACCAGTAGGGTTACACACATGAATAAACATCCCTTCTTGAAATTAAGCCCTTAAGTAATTGTGTATAACTGAAAATACTCTTACACATAGCACTCCTCTACACTTACTTTTAAATACTGTTCAAGATACAGTGTCAAGGTTCCCTAAATTTATAAAGAAAAGGGGAATATTCTCTCTGTGTAGACTGTTTTACAAACTTAACAAAAAGGCTGAAATTGCTGAGTTAACTTAAATGTAAAACAATCTCTGGTTAAAAAAAAAAATTACCCTGACAAAACTTAACCTCCTCCAACACAACCCTTCCCAAAGTACTTCCAACAGACACAGCAAAATGAAAATCTGCACTTGGCCTTCTCAACTTCTTTACACAGAATTCCTTGCCCCTCACCCTCTTCTTTCTAGCTTTGTAACTCTTATTGCCTGCCCTGAGCATGTTTGTAGGCATCACCCCATCTCTGGTTACTTCAAGGGCACTATTCTTCGTATCTTATTCTCCAATCTAGTAGGTAGCAGCTTTGAAGTAAAGATACAGTAACTTCCAAAGATACCACATGCAGAAAGAAAACACATATTTCCCAGAACCTGCAGAAGTCACAAGTGAAAACTGAGAGTGCAAGAAGCAGCAGCAATTTTGGTATGAGTTTGGGTTTTGGTTTGGTTTTTGTAATAATTTCTGATTCATCATGATAGGCATGGCTCCAGTAAGTGAGGAGCAGATGATCAACTTTCTGACCAAAAGACCCCAGTGGGATGGGAGACAATATATTCTGGAAAGATCTGCTATCAAATAAGAAGGCAAAACTTCTCTGCAGTCTGTCACAGAACACATAATGCTGTCCTAAAGTTATGGCCTGAGTCTCACAAACAAATCGACATATTTCCTTTCTGTGAGTACGTATTTTCTGTCTGACTTGGTAGTTTTCAGTAGGAAACTGACTCCATCTGGTACTTTGGCTTTGTGTTGCTGTAATTGAATCTTACAACCACAGTCAGAAGCTAATGGTTGCAACACTAACAGAGAGCAAATATTACTTAAAATTGAAGCAGAGTGGGGAAATATATAAATCCTTATCAGAAGTTTTGCTTCTGATAGCTACTGGGACATTTATTTTTATCTCAACAAGGTTCCAGCATGCTTCAGATCAGATGCTTTCAGCCGGTTTTTAACAGGCAGTTCAGATATACCAACCAGAAATGGCAGACTGACCAGACCATTCTGTGCCAGTGCACTCACTTTTGGAAAGCAGACAAAAGAAAGATTCAGGGTCAGCACTGGAGCAGGTGGAACAATTGCCTCATTACTGCAATGCAAAAGGTGATGTTTTGGTAAAAATGACCTACCACACACAGAGAATGAAAATACAGCTGAGATCAGTCTGATACTTAAAACAAATACATGTACATATTTAACAAAGATTTAGATTACCAGGCCATCTACATCCCAAAACCTAAACTTTCAGTGAAGAAATCACTCTTTCCGTATTAAAACATTCACTGTAAGTAAATAGGCTCACACTTAACACACTCTTAAAGTAAACTTCCTCTTTTGCAAAGTTGAGGAGCAGTGCAGACAAGATCCACCTTCACTGCTGTAGTAGAAAAGCTGTTTTCAGCTGTAGTTATTTTCAAATGAGAGATTCTCCCATTCACAAAGGACTGCAAGCACAGCATGACTGAAGTACCATACACACCCACATAAACCTCTAAGCTCTTTCAGCTAACATCCAACCTGGGATACATAACTTCTAGCTCACTTCCTTGCTATGTGGATCACAGATAATGTTTCAGCCTTAAAGATTGTAGCTCCCACAAAAGATAATTTGGAATAATTTAGACTTGCTGCCTTATGCTGACACCTTTGAAGTCATTCATATCTGATAGCAGTATGTTCGACTTTTCAGAGCGTCTTGTTACCTAATGTCTTTTCATCAATTGTACATGCCAGGAAGTATAACAAGAAGAACAAAGGCATTTATGACAATTCCTTTACAATCACTTACTTAAAAGTTTTGGTCATTTTAACTTGCAAGAGTTTTCAACTTCTGAAAACACAGGACAACTGAATTTAGTATCAACAGCTGGAGATATCCCTTATCCTATTCAGTATAACAGGGGGTTCTCTCTCAGTTCCAGGAAGTGACACATTTCCTATTCTTTAGTATGTCTTCCTCTGCTATAGAATTACCTCTTTCTCAGGTCTCAGGGTTTAGGTTATAGTTGCTGCCCTTCTGTAACTTCCCAGTCATTTCTGATTTAAAAAAGTAAAAAAAACCAAATCTATATAGTAGGCACATTACAATTGGTCAGAATAGCTCCAAAGCCAAAGTACACTACGTAGCCTAGATCATATGTTTAAAGTTCTGCATTCTCCTGTGCTTCATTAACCAGACACAACTTTCTGGGATTGTCAGCTGAGCTGAAATGCTCATTTGTCTTCTACAACACCATTTTAGTCTTCTGACTTGGCTCTGCCAAGTCCTGTGTCCTTTCCTAGGACAGGATTTCCTTTTCACTCTCTTCCTCTATCTTCAAGTTTAGTGCTACTGAGTCAACCACTATCTCTGAAGCTCTCAGCAGAATTCAACATACAAAAAAGGGATTATCCCAGACTAAAATGAAAGAGCCAGTAAATTATAAGAAACACACTGTGTGCAGGGCTGCTATTCAGTAAACAACTAGAATACTTTTTATTTTTCAGGCTACTTAGCATCTATGATGATTTTTTTCCCTTAAAATAAAGCAGTGAATTTGTGTACGGAGAATGCAAGATGAACCTGGCATCACAAACATCCTCTGAGCAACAAGAAACTAATCATCCCACAACAGATCCATCATGTTCTGCAAGCAGAGTGCAAATCTCATACAATTAGTTCTCAGCTCGGACTACTTCAGATAATGATTTATCACCAGCATCTGTACAGAACACAGTCTGTTCTTTGTAACTGATTATGCCACACATCTGGCTAGCTTGACCTGTAACTTCACAGAGAAGCTGAAATATATGTCAACATAACTGAAGTGCCTACCCTTCAAAAAAGCAAACTTCCAGCAGGAGCCTAAAACAATGTAGGGCCAGATTCAGCAAAGCTCCTTGGCCAGAGCAGGCTCACTGGTAACCTCCCGAGAAACTGACTGGCTTGTGTAACAAGTACTTCTCTCTGGATGCTAAACAGAGCTTCAAAGACACACTGACTGGTAGATCACTAGTCAGGAATTTGGGGAGTAAGGCTACCTTCTGTAGTAATTGTATATTTTGATAACTCATAAACATCATAAAAGAGAAAACAATCCTCATCCATATTCCTTAACATTTTTAATTCCACTTACAACTTTGAACTACTCTTCTCACGCACATAAAAGCTAACTCAGCTGTCAGGCAGAAAAAAAAGCCAGACTGATAAGGATGAATGCATCTGCAATAAAAGAAAGTCCACAAAACATAAACCAAAAATCAATTGTAAGTATCATAAGATTTAGATTACTGTAACATCTTGTACTTATACAAGTTCCTAATTCCATTTTATCACTTGAAAGCCACTCAAGCTATACATTTTCATGACAGTAAACCCTTTGCTATCACATTCATCCCCCTTTTTTAGACCTGAGGTGCTAGAAAGATACAGATCACAGCAGAATCCTTCAGAACTTCTTCGGCAAAGAAGAAGAAAGAAAAAGCTGGATTTGCCATAACTAGGGCTGACAGCTACACGCAGCCATCATTTTCCTAGGTCATTTTGTTAATGCACCAACTACAACAGTGCACCTTAACTACAGAAGTCCTGTTTTCCATGAATGCACTCCCAGAGACTACCAAAATTTTGTCAGCCCTCCAGCCCTCCTGAAACTACAGCTTTAAGACTGTCTCCAGTCTTACCTAGGCAACAGAAAGAGAATATTCCTCCGAGATTTACAGAAAAGTCATAAGATTACAAAGTTGTAAGGAACTGATGTTTCCGCACCTCCTGAAGAGCAAGAAAGTAAATTCCTGCTCCTCCTCCATCATGTCTCCTGGACAAGTTCAACAGGTACAAGAAAGGAGTGGGGAAGAGGGAAATGTGTTTGAAATAAAGGGCAGACACCTTCCCCCCTTCTCTTGCAGTGTAGCTACAGAGGTCTACTCAGCTATGACAGCCTGCACTGGTAGGGGCAGCAGACTGAGCTGGAACCTGGAAAGAACTACAGAGGGGTAAAAATGAAAACAGTGAATATGCACAGCAGACATCAGTTGAGCACTACCCTCATTAACTGCAGAAGGAAAGAGGAATGGTAGTTCAGTGGGACTTACACACCCTGAAAATGTGGTGCAAACATGTGCCTTCATATGCATTGTAATCTTTAGCCTGCATTAAAAAAAAACAACAAACCAAAACCACCTCCCCCAAAAACCAAACCCAACCAAACAAAAAGACCCCCACAAACAAAAAACCCAAACAAACAAACCCAACCCAACAAAAACCAAAAAAGGGCAGTCTTAAACTATCTGCAATATACAGGAAAGAAGAGATTTTTAACGTTCCTTCAGTACTTCTTAGCTGACAAGTTCTTGCTGTGTCACTACCTACCACTTGAAACAAAGCTTTCAGCTTGCTCATGTAAGGCCCAGGTCTTTCTGATGGCATTTTCTGAGTGCAACATACCTCACGTTCCAAGCAGTGGTGAAGTCGGGGTTCAGCAGTAGCAGGGTGCATGTGATATCTATCAGCTCTACAACAATGGAACAAGAACATTAGGATTAGTAATGATCTGCACACAGCACTGATCTCTCCGCAGTCCCTTACTCATTCCTCAAAGTCTCTCCGCTACTGGCTGCTGTACCTGTGGATGACCACCTCTGTAAAATACTGCTCTGTCTCATTCCAGAAGAAATACTAGCTTAATTTAAGAGGGAGCAAGATCTGCCATATACTCCCTTTCCATTTTTTAAAATAATGAACTGAGTATGCCCTCAGCAAGGAAAGGTAAGTTACACAAAATCCTTGAGTATTCAGTGATTTTAACTGCACACACACTATGTATGAGAAGCAGTGAACTCTTCAAAGAAGATCCAAAGATTTTTAAATACTACAGAGAAGTAAAAATATACCCTACTATTTTAGTATGTAGTATATGGCAGCTAAGCAGTAAGTATATGGCAGCTGCAGATGGCTGCCATATACTCTACTGTTACAAAAAATACACACACTATAAAAAACCTGTAGCTAAAAAATGAAACACCACAGCTATGAATAAGAATTACAAAAGTACTCCCTATTGAACTGCACAGAAAACACTTTAAATACATTGTGAAGTGCTTCAGATTGAAACTTTAAGACTAATTCAGTAAAAATCCTAAGCAAAACTCACATTTGTTTGCATCCCTGCATTTAAGCACTGTATACTGTAGATTTATGTATTACCCTTATTTTTAACTACGTCATACCCTTATTTTTAACTACGTCATAAAAACTGTCTATCCAAAAAACTTGTGACTATCCAAGCTTTTACTGTCAATTAAATTTGGCTACAGTCTCTCCTAATCACCCTGCATTTAACATACTAATTAGATTGTACTTCTGGTGATTTCCAGCAAATAAGAGGTACTTCATTACTTGAAGGAAGAAGATGGTGCTCATGGAAACAGACCTCTGGTTGGTGCAGTTATTATGACTGTAAAATGAACTGTTAAGACGTCGTTGAAAAAATTCAACAGTAACGGGACATAAATTAATTCAAAATGCAAAGGGACACAGCCTCACACATCTTTGAAATGGAAGTCAGTACTTAAGTAGGTGAAAAAGTGAAATACCTTCATATATTACTGGGTTACTGATTGATCATTCATGTCCAGCAAAGAAATTTTGTGTTTTTCATTATGTTCTTCCTTATGAGGAACATGCCAAGCCATCATATAATGCAAGGGGTGATGGGGGGTGTGGTGTGGAATTTTTTAGTGTATTGTTGACTTTGCACTAAGCTGTGATGTTTTGAAAACTGTGTCAAGGAATGAACTTAACTTTCTGTTTTCACAAGTTTTAGGCAAACCCCTCTCTGCTGCCAAGGAATAAATATTTCTCATATGTGCAAAGCTTCTTCCTAATTTACTGCTTGAATGTACCAATATTTTTCCTTGGTATACCCAATTCCTGAACAAGAAGTATTTCAACACCCATTTAATTTTATGCAGCTGACTATCCCAATTCATATAACCAGGACTACCTACATACACAAAATTGAACATACATAAAATTAAACATCTGCTAAGTGTTTTGCGGCTACTGCTTCAATTTTACATTCAAAAGCTAGTTTGGCAACATTTAACAAAACATCTACAGTTAAAATTGTGAGCTGTGATTGTTTCATGTATATTTTCCATTTTACCTACAATAATGGTTTTAGTAACTATTAGGTACTACCACTGTACATGTTACATACACATCAAGCAAAAGTTTATTACAACCTATTTCAGTCTTCTGAATACTTTTTAGGAAAGATTTTCAAAGTCTACTTAGAACCATACAGTTTGTTTAGTCATTATTTCCAATTAATACGACCATTCTGGTAATCTCATAGGTCTGTAACAGCACTCAATCAAGTCCAACTTACACAGAATTTGTTAACATTTTGTCCATTTTCCCATTACAGAGGTTCACTGCATCCTGAACCTTACCAAAGGAAAGATAAAAGGAAAATCTCCAAGTAATATCCAGTTGTTTCATGTCAATGTTCTTTGATGTAAGTAACAGTTGAAGAGTCATGAAGTGTAGATTCTGAGCCAGAGATGTGAAATGACACAGTTTAGTAACCTCTGAGCCACTTTTCAATAGAAAGTCTTATGACAGGTCTGGGACACAATTCTAGTAGTTGCCAGCTATTTCCCCGTGTCAGTAATAAAACCCAACATATCTTATAATTTAAAATTACTTCCTACTAGACACATTTTAGGCAAACTACAGCATTATAGGTGCTCACACTGAACATGCGCTTTTGCACATTAAAGTCTCCCCAACTGCAAAATGACGAATAAAACAATAAGGTTTTAGCTTACTTTTTAAATATGGCTATATCCAATTTTTTAGATATTCTGGGAGCAGTTTATAACAATTTCAGAAAACCATCCTGACATAATATAAATAGCACGCATGCATAAATTTAAAAAATAATGGAGAAAGGATAAGAACATATTGTAAAATTCAGATTTCTAAACTGAAATAATTGCAAGAGGAGCAGTCATTATTCTGGATTCCAAGTATACAAACGAAACTGTAACTAAATTAAACACCTGTGTCACTAACCTACCAATGAATGACAATAAAGTACCTTCTTCTTCCAAGATCCCATCAGAAAAAATATCAGATGCCACATCTAAAAACAGACACTTAAATCTGGTTTTCTCCTCTGTTCTATTTTAAATAGCTTACAACGACTCAAACAAAACAGAAGAGGTAACTAGAGACTACATCTGCAATCATCATTTATAACAAGCTTCAATAGAATATACAACTGAGTTCTGAAGCAGTAATAGACAAATCTACCTCTTTACTAGATGCAAAAGAAAACAACTACCCTGCCAAATTCCAAGCATACACTTTTGTCAAAAGCAATCTGGAGCCAAATCCTTGAGAATACTGAAAAAAAAAAGGAACATCTCGTGACAGGATAGACATACTTATGACACATTAGAGACAAGTCTCTAAGCCAACCTGGGAAAGATTTTTGCCTTCATTCTCTCCACCACTGCAGTTCAGTTTCTGCTAAAACTTTCTATCAAATTTGAAACTTAATTACGGTAAAACATACTAAACTCCTTTTCAAACAGGTCATTAACATTAAGGCCCTGATTGTGTTTTACAGTGGTTACAGAAAACCTCAGCAGACATGAAAATACTGTAGATCACCTCTTCTCACGCATCTGAAACTGACTTTTGTAAGCGAAGAGACAAAGCAGAATGGGAGTTTCATTTTCAAAAGAAAGCCAAACAAGTTGCAGGCACTAAAATTCATCCTACTGCTGTATTCACTGACAGAGTTTTCTGAGCTGCATTTTGAGAGGAAGGGTTCTGCAAGGTTTCACCCGTGAGGGAAGCAGAGGCTCACAGACACCATCCCTGTGGCATCATGGTGCGTCACCACAACAAAGCACCTGCCCTGCTGTGACTGCAGCAGGGTGCTAGCGCACAGGTAATGGCTATCAGTCATCTTCAGACATCCGAAAACATGACACAGATCTCAATTTCAAGTTTGGCTGGAAACAAGAAGTTTCTTTCTGTGTGGAAACTTCAACGGTGAGACTTCAAAGTAACACTTGACACCAAAATCAAGTCTCCCTGCTGGAGATCTGCAGCATAATAACAATACACATCCCAAACTCCTACCTCAGACCTCCAAAAGCACTGCAATGAGAACCACTGGTGTCGCTAAGATTGCCTGTGCTAGCAGGTTCAACTGTTCAAATGTTGAAGTTTGTATCTCGCTATGTGTCAGTCAACATTAGTTTTATTCCCTGTATTAAATCTCTTTTTACTGATTTTGTAGTCGTCTGCATGATAAATGAGTGTCTGGAGTGATGTCACAATCAGTTTCTATCAAAACTGAATAAATCAGCAGCAGCTTGGTGGCAGTTATCAAAAAGATCCTGGTTTCTAACCACAGAACACAAAGGCCAAGAAGAAATGAAGTTAGTTATGTTAGCAATACACATCCCCTAGGAACAGTCTTTTAAAGATGTCTGTAATGACAAAAAATATTAAAGTAAATAAATTCTGTGAAAATAAAAAATAAAGGGCAATGTAAAATTTTTTAAGTCCATAAAATACTTTTCCTAGATAATCACATAATGACATGACATCAACCCTCTGGGAGGAGTGTGGGAAACACAATGACACAAAAACACACAAAAAAATCTGTTAGACAAAAATAAAATACAATCAACAGGTCAGTCATACCCAGCAACACATGAAAACACTCCAACTTCTTTGAGCAACTCTTTTGAAGGGTAATTAATTCTAAGGATCAAGCCAGCGCACTGTTACTCTAACACACTCAAGGTGTACAGCTAGCACTGAAGACTCCATGTTGCCAGGTGAATGCATTCCTCCTTGTCATGATCTGCCTTGACTGCCATTTCACGCCACTTTTTCCAAAACGCTTTCATTATGCATCTCTATGTTTGTAATAAGGAATCAAAGTGTGTTTAACAAATCTAAGTGTGTTTAGCAGATCTAGACTCTGCCACCAAGTAGACAAAAGTAGGCAACATTCACTGCCTTAAGAATGCTCCTACTCCAAGATCCACTAAAGACCTCAACCTTCTTTCTCCATATCACCCCTGAATGCAAAAGAAGCTCAAGTACACATTTACAGACTTGACCAAGTCTACGACGGTGTTGGTCAAGTCTATAAATGTGACTGTGCCGTACACTGCACTTTAATGAGGATCGGTGCACAGCTGGGTTCATCCACTTAAAGTGAAACAGATTACAGCAATAAAATACTAAAGAAGAGAAAAGCAGGTATCAAAAGAGAGATGCTACTGACCAGACACCTCCTCCTGATCTACACTGCTACTTGGAAGATACCACAACAATAAACAAAAAACTTGTTTCATAAACTAGTTACTCTTTCTCATTCTTACTCTGAACAGGACACCTTATAAGCAGTTAAATACCTCCTGTGTCACATCTGTTCATAATTCTTTATTTTGAATTTTTTTAAAGAACATATACCAAAGAATTTTTCATGCAAGTTAAAACTAACTAAAAACCAAACCAAAACAAAGAGATGAGAAAGGAAATAAAACTTTACTATTACCAAGCTGTAGGGAGTAATACTTTGTGATACCTCTTCATCTGAAACACTGCACTCATTTCTTACTTTAGATATATGCATCACCACATTTTCCTTCTGACTCAGGAAAACAGGAGGAAATTCTTTCTGTATCAAGTAACATCACTTCCCTAAATAACTCACTGAAGTAAGCTGTCTCTCTCTAACCTTTCCAGTTTGGGCAAGAGAGAAAGAAATTACATTTTCAACTAAATGATCCTACATTTTGTTTAAGCTGTTAAGATGCACAATCCAAAGCCTGCTCTCCTCAGTAACCATCACTTCTTCCAGAATAGGTTAAGCTGGCATTAAGAAGGGTAAATGATCCAGAGAAGGGCATTAAGTGCACCCTCAGTCAGTTTGCAGATTACACCAAGCTGGGTGGGAGTGCTGATCTGCTGGAGGGTAGTAAGGCTCTGCAGGGGAATCTGGACAGGCTGCATTGATGAGCCAAGGCCACTTGTATGAAGTTCTGATAGGTCCTGCCCCTGGGTCACAACAACTCCATGCAACACTAAGGCTTGGAGGACAGTGGCTGGAAAGATGTTTGGTGGAAAAGGACCCAGAACTGTTGGCCAGAACCAACTGAATGTGAGCCAGCAGCGTCCTCAGGTGGTCAAGAAGGCCAAGGGCATCCTGGCTTGGATCACAACAGTGTGGCCAGCAGGATCACACCAGTGACCGTCTCCATGTACTTATCGAGACATCAATGTGCTGGAGTGAGTCCAGAGAAGGGCAACTGGAGCACAACTGTTGTAAAGAAGAGCTGAGGGAGCTGGAGGTGTTTAGCCTGAAGGAAAGGAGTTTTGGGGGAACCTTACTGTTCTCTATAGCTACCTAAAAGGAGGTTGTAGCCAAGTGTCAGTCTCTTCTCACAGGTAACAAACAACAGGATGAGAGAAAATGGTCTTGGGCTGCATCAGGAGAGCTTTAGGTTGGATATGGGGAAAACTTTCCTCACTGAAAAGTGTTGTCAAAATTGGAACAGACTGCCCAGGAAGTGGTGGAGTCACCCTCCCTACAAGCATTTTAAAAGACAGGTAAACACAGCACTTAGGAACACGGTTTAGTGTTGGACTTGGCAGTGACAGGTTTATGGCTGGACTCTGACCTTAAAGCTCTTTCCCAAACTAAAGGATTCCACGATGAATAAAAAATGTGCACTAAGAATCATGTAATATTCTCTTCTCCAACCCAGAACTTACCGTCTTTGTTCAGCCACTGTTTTCTTTGTCTGTAGAGGAGAAGTTTATTGTGGACATACGGCAAAAGAAACTTCACACACCAGCTCTCCACACCAAGCTTGTTTTCTACCAGGACAATAGGGCTCCGGTTATATCTGGCTTCAGGGCAGGGTATTAATCCGATTTCATCTCTTAAAAAACAGAAAGAAATATAATTAAGATTATTTCATGTAGGTGACAATTTTTTTCTCAATAGCGCATGCTGGCAATGCTTCCCAGCCAAACATTTCATCATCTTTTTTTTACTCATCTTTGCTGAAATCTGTATTCTGAAAAGTTTTATTCGATTTTCACAAAGATCCTAAATGACAAAGGCCCCATTTTTATTGTGTTTATGTTGTCATCCAAGCAGTTTAACTCAGCTGAATCAACACAAGCACCCCTGTTTTTGTAATAAATGTGACAGAGCTGCAACAACTGCTTCAGCAAGAGAAACAGAACATGTTAACCAGTACAGGCACCTGACTGACCAAACGCTACCCAGGTGTGCCCTGCAGTAGTAGCCTGACCAGGTGCGCTGAGACTGAAGATGACACAGAAGAAAACCACATAGAGAGCCATATGCTCCCTTCCACACATACCATTTTTCATTGTCCCATGCAAGGCAGCATGATCAACAGGGGGAAGATTTGAGACACAGAGGGCAGTCTGATGAGATCACAATTCTGTAGGAGAAACTTAAGCCTTTAAAACAACAATGACAAACACAAGCATTCGCACCAGCAAACCAAGCAGAAGAGACTCAGCTGTTTAGTTTCAATGGGCCATTCCATATTTTACTTTTTCATCAGGTTTTTCTAGCATGTTGGAATAGCAGCTTCAGCAGCTTCTTAAAAATAAACACAGCTCATCAAGGATTCACACTTGTTTGGACAGAAACCAACATTATTTTATGCTTTCCATTATGCATAATTTCTCCACCGACTCCCATTCAATGGAAAAATTTGTTGCTAAAGAAGGAAATCCTCAGCTGTCACACAGGACAAAAAACATTTCTTGTGAGCTCAGAAATGAATTCTCCATCTCAAGTTTTCTTAATACAAGATCTACAGATACACTTCAAGTGACAGCCTCTCAACCTCAAATTATCTTAAATAAATTTTATTACTGGGTACACTGAGTGTGCTGATTTAGGTCTGTGTCTTCACTGGATTATTACTGAAGTAACCAAAAGAGGCACAGTGTGCTTTTTTAAGAGTGTATTTGCTTATTCAGAAAACAGACTCAATCTTCCATGTATCACAACATATATCACATGCCACAAAAAGCACAGGTAAGGTGATCTCAAGGTAAAACATTTGCAAATCACGTGGCTCTGTCTCCAAACATACACTCAGGTCCCTTTAGCTTCCCTAGTCAGCTGAGAACAGAGAGAAGAAAAAAAAGCATTCTCCTACCCCACCAAAAGCAAGCAACGGGTATCAAACCAAGATCCTCATGTGTGCTGCTCCATTTAACACAAGCTAAGCCCTTCAAGAAGCTAGTAAGATTAAACCTAAAATGACATTCCAGTCTGCTCCTTTCAATACATTATCTTAAAAGCCTGAATTTTGTACTTATTGCTGGGTCTTTCCTTTGTGAACACTAAACCTGGTCCTTGGCCAAACTTTGCCTGGCCTTGCATACAGGGACGTCAAAGGCCTCAAAAGCAATGAAGATGCAGTCAGGCACAGCTTGGCTAATTAGCTCTGTGAATTACCACAAGAACTTACCAGCTGTAACTTACAAACAGTACACCAAAGGTAAACAGCAAGGAGAGAAAAAAATCCACAAAACACACATCCACACCTTTACTTATTGCCAAATGCAAAAGGTCTGACTTGGGTGAGCTAAGTTTCACAATACTGCTTTGAACATGCCAAAATGATACACGGGTATAGTTTGCACAAAGCTGACAAGTCAGGCTGAAACACTTCAAATCCAGAATGCACTCTGAAAGTCAAAATCACCAGAGGACTAGACCCACTGCACAGTGAAATGCACTAAGACATAGTGCAATACAAAAAATGCTTTATCTGGTGACTACTCAGTTTTTGTGAGGATGCAAACCAAGATTTGTCATCTGGTAACAACCTTGTCTCCAACACTTTGGTATAATTTTTGATGATTCATGCGCTTCAGAAATCATGTTGCATTCAGTTCCTGAGAATCAACAGAATTCACAGTGTGAAATACCAGCGACGCAGATTTTTCTAAGGTGGGGTGCCTATCTCACAAAACAATTTATTCAGGGCACCATCTATCTGTCCTTCTGTAGGTCACTCAGATCTGCAAAAGGACTAAGTAATAGGGCAAGCCTACCAGGAGACACTGCTCAAGAATGACTGCAGTGTCTGCTCCATCATGCACCCAAAGCAAGCTTCTGCAGCAGGACTCAGATACAGACACTGCTGAATTAGTGCTTGTGAAATGAAGTGACTGACCGTGCAAAACATCCCAGCCATATGATGGAAGCTGTGTCTGTTCATATGACAGGACTGCCCAAACTCACTGCAGAATGGTCAGTCCCTGCATTTAGGTCAAGTGACAGGTGCAAAATGCCCTCAGTACTGAAGGAGACATTAACTGAGGGCTGCTGTTCATTGGTATTTGTATCATTAGTCTAAAGTAAGATTCAGTTTCTCTCCCCAGATTTCCCAGTTTTCTGATATTGTCTCTTGAAGTTTAGAAGTTATTTGGTGCCTTTAAATTTATTTTCCTCAAAGCAGGCACCACAGTCACGTTCCAAAAATTTCACAAATTATGTCTATATTTACAGGATACCACATTAGTTCATATTCCTGAAATATGCTGTGGAAACAAGCAGGAAGTAGTGGAAGGTTTTCAGTGTGTTGTCATGAAGTCTTAAGCCATTACAGAGCTTCTTCAGCCTGAGCTGAGAAGATGTGCAAAATGACATCTGAGAGACCCTGGAGCTGTAAAATTCAGACCTGGTCCATAATGCAAACCTTAGCCAGGACAGAACAGTACTGACAAGCCATTGCAGCACCTGCTTCAAGAGTCCCAGTATGTTGACTCAGCCATTCAATGGCCCTCCCCACAACAAACCCTAGCCAATCTGCTTTAAACTTTTAAAGCCATGATAATACGAAAAAGTTCCCTCTGTCACAAATCCATGATACCAGGGTACATCGGGTAGGAAGCATTTTGTGTGACACTACCATGATGGGTCTTCAGCTTTAGGCACTCCATGTGGACAGACCTTCTCTGACTTCTTTTCTGGAAGATCACCTTTAATATAATCCAACCTCTCTTGGCAAAATATAAGCAGTACCTTTATATTTTGTACACAAATGCTGGGCTACCATCTAAGAGTTCATCTTGCCAGTTATTCCCAACAAATTCATGTACTTTTTTGAGAAGTTCATCTGTTTCTGCTTCATTTTACACGTAAAGAAACAGCAAAGTTCAAAGAGAAAGTATATATTGATCTGCTTGCTGTTGGTCATCTGTTTAGTTCCACCGGGATAGTTCACATATGTGACTTTATCAAGATCTGTGCTTGGAATACTGGGTAAAAACACTTAAATGTAAAAGAAGGCTCACAAAATTGAAAACTAGTATGCTGACACAGTTATCTAACTGAAAATAAGTGGTGCTATCAGAGAGAAAAGGCAAAAAGAATTTTGCATTGCATATTTAGTTAGAAGCTCATCTTAAAAAAAAATACACAGTCTTGTTGCAAATTTCATTTACAGTGAAAAAAGGAGAAATATCAATCCTATGTTGTATTTAGTCTAAAACTTTATTTTTATATGCTTTTTAGTGCAGATCCCATTTTAAAACTTAGGAAACTATGAACCTATCAAAACAAAACACTCATTCTGACAGATGCTAAGTGGGTAGGTGTACAAACAGCCAAAGACAAGGGTCAACAGATGCTGGAGAGGAGGTGAGTAGGGGACAAAAGTATAGTAAGTGAATAGGAACATCATGCATGTAGCACATTCCTTATTTTCAGTGAATCTAGGCAGATCCCACATGAAAGAATTCAAACCTGGATCTGTAACATGCTGAATTCAGGAGGATACCACGTGTCAGGAACTGCAGCTGGCCAGCAGCAGGAAGGCAAGACGCAGATACATGGAAACACCCGGCCAGCACGGCTGCAGCCTGGTGCTCCCGAGGCACAGAGGCAGCACAGCAAAGGGCCCACAGCCCACACCGGCCTGCAGAGTCCCATTCCAAGTAGTTTCAACCACGTCAGAAGTCTACCAAACAAAACTGTCACCTTTTCTACTCTGAGGGATAAACTAGCAGCAGGTTGTGCTTTCTGATTTGAAGCATTCCACAGTGCATCAGTCTCAACACACACAACTCTTGCAGCCTACTTTCATCTCTGAGACTGTATCTATGAGAGAAAACTGCAATAACAGCATATTCTTCAAAAACACCATCTCAAAGTTTGCTACCAATAAAGAATTCTGGCAGAGGAGTGGGAACTATGAAAAAATCAGAACATTCATTCATAAATACTGGCTGTTTACAGCACATTATGCTTCACATCCTAAAAATGAAGCTTCAAGGCAAAACGCAGCCTTTTTTTAAACAGCATCCATATGCTGCATTTTAAAATCTGGCCGCCCACCGAGATTGCTTACTACATTTAGAGAAACATGAGGGTATTTATTCTAACCTTCTCTTTTAAGCAAAGGGGTAAATTAGGTGCCATGAAATTTTCCCATGCAATTGTTTAGCTTATCACTTTCTGGAACAGATTAATAGGCCACCACCTCAGAGACTGCAGAGTTTCCAACTGACACAAATACACCTGACTTAAGTTATGAAGTTGTTATTCATTATATGCTACCTTACTTGCCATAACTAACATGGAGCTTGCGTGTAGGTTGAAAGATACTTCCCTAGTTTGTGTCTTAAAGGCTGGGGAAATATGTTCTGGGAAACAGAAATATGGGAGGCACTTAAAACAGGGTCTCAAGGCTGGTCAACAATGGAACTGAAAATAAAACACACCATCTGCCCCCGAAATTGCTGGATATATCCTACTGTCACAAAATAGCAATTACTGTAGTTTGTATTTTCATAGTCATTCTGTCTCCCTCAAAACAACACACAATGAAAAGCACTGGCACCTCTGCCAACAGATACAGATTTGAAGGTGGCATTCACCACACAGCTCTGTTTGTGCAAGGGTGCAAGTCAGGAGGCTTCAATCCTGAGCTTTGCTCCCACCAGCGCCAGAGCTCTGTTCCAGGCACACCGAGAACCCGCTGCTTCCTGCTGGCCCACCCGCCGGGAACGCTCAGCCCCATCCCGACCGTGCGATGCGTTTAACACTGCCAAACATCGAGTTCAGAGAGAGGTCAACCTAGCAACTTTTCTTTGAAAAGATACTCATCGCTTCCAGACTGCGGAGCCCCCGCTGGTTTCCATGACTCGGTAGGTTTTACCGGCGAGGTGGTTCTGGCCGCCGGGCTGCGGACGCACCGCACGGGTCTCCAGCGGCTCAGGCCCCCGGAGCGAGTCCGCGGCATTTTCCAGGAGAAGCCGCGGCAGCAGGAGAGCACCGAGGACAAGGGCACGGCGCCCTGCCCCAGCGAGGCACAGGTGCCACCGCAGCCGCCCGGAGCCGGCCCTCCCGCTCGGAGGACACCCGGCCGGTCCCCGCGGCCGCTCACGGCGTGACCTTGGGCCCGGCCCCGGCCGGCCCCGGCGGGACCCGCACCCCGCCCGCCGGCGGCCGCAGAGCGCGCACGGGCCGCAAGGCGGGCAGCGCTCCCTCCGCGCCGCCCGGCCCCGGCCGCACTCACATGTGTGGGTTCCGCTGGAAGGCGTTGCGAATGTCCTTCACGACCCGCTGCACCAGCACCGCCACCTCCTCCGGCGACTCGGCCATGTTCCCGCAGGCGGCGGCGGGAGCGCTTCCGGGGCAGCGCGGCCGCGGCGGGCGCGGGGCGGTGCCGGGGCGCGGCCGGCGGGGCACGGCGGGAGCGGCCGCCGATCATGCACGCGGGGCTCTGGTCAGTGCGTGCCTTTATGTCAGCAGTCGCGCTGGACCACGTAGCTTTAAAAGATAAGCATGTGTGTATAGCTTCTCTTCACTCCCAAGAGACATGGGAGCGCTTATCTTCGAGGCTGAATGCGAAGAGGCGATTGTGATTCTGAACCGTAACTTCTGTATTTGCTTGTCATTTGGAAATTAATGTATTTACAAAGCATTAACTGTGCGTAGTTGAATTGTCTCTAATTTGAAAGCTTGCAATGTCGTCATCATTATCTGCTTATCATTACCTTCTCCCCCCGCCAAGAGGCCTGGTAGACTCTTCCGTATATTTTCCTTAAAAATATAATAAAATAAAAAATAATTTTAAAAAGATCTGGAGAAGAGTGCTCCGTCAATGAGAGGTATAGAAAAACAAATAGAAAAGTCCCTCAGAGAAACACTGAATGTGTTCTTACGTGCTGAAGTTGCCAGCTTTTTGCTGGATTTATAGGTAAACTAACCTTAAATTTGAAATGTATTTCTTGTTGGCTCTTGCCTTTCTGTTACTTAAATGTTGTCATATTTCATTGATTCCTGAGGTAACATTGCTATCTTTGTCTTTCATGTATTCGTGAAATAATATTTTTAGGTGTTTATGGATGCCTCTTTAAGCTATAAATGGCTGTATTTTTCTACATACATGCTTTATTCTCATTTTCACAATATGCTTTTGTTTTGTTTAGACTCACATTCCTCTGGTTGAAGGTTATATGGAGCATGTACTCCGGATCTAGAAACCAGGATTTCCTGCATTCCCATTTTCCATAATTTTCTTCTTTTCACCATTATAATACTACCTTTCAGACTGTGGGCTGGGTACTTTATTGCAATACTAATGTCAGTAGCTAGCCTGAGCATCTCAGGGTTGGGTTTTTGTTCTTGTAATTCTGTAAAGAGGTTTTGGTGAATTAGACCTATTTCACCAGGGGCATAAACTGTAGAAAATACACCATAATTAAATAGTCAAGAATTACCTCTCTAGCATCTTGGTCCTCACAGATGTCAATCCACCCTAATATCAGGATTCTGAACTGAATGCCTTTGCTAGCCAAAGACAGGCAGCACGTGTTGTGTTAACAGCTCCAGTACAACCTACTTGCCAAAATATTTGAGAAACTTATTTATTACAATAACTACATAAACACTGAAATCAAGTAGACTTTTTATTTCTTTTCTTTCAGTAGTTCTTTTTACTCCAGTGCATGCCCAGGAAAAAGAGGATGTAATAGTGTGAGGCAGATCTAAATTACCATCTTCAGAGTAGTAAACAATTGGTGTGTTCTATTTGCTGTGAAAACAAATGATGCTTTAATTTTGGTTTTAGGCTTCAACTCAGTAATTTTTTAATACAAATAATAGTAAGACAAGAGCCTGAAAAGTCATATGGCCCTTGAAATGTGATATTAAGAGATTGTTGCCTTGGACAAATTTGGGCCTCTGCAAATTTGTTTGAAGGTTCAGTGTGTTGAACTCTAAATTAGAAAACTAATTGCATATGGGAATTTTTGATGGGCCTTCTTAATACCCCATATGTTAAGTGGAAAAATTTAGACCAAACAATGCTGGTTTCAGGTAACTGTGTTACATGTCTGTGCTGCTCCAGGTTTTCATTCACCTTGTAGAATGTATAGACTCTGTTTTTATGATGTGTGGTATCTGAAATTATTGAAGTAAACTGATACATTCTGGATGTCAAATAAGCAAAAATACAAATAGAGGAAAGGTATTGCAACACTTGGTGAGCATTGGGAGATATTTTTAGCTGAAAAATGCAAACTGTTTTTCAAAATAGCTTGGATTGCTGTGTTCAGCATAACCCTGAAATTTTAATTTATGCCTATTTGCCATGCTGGAAAGGATTAAGTCAGCTTTAAGTAAATAACAATATACCTCTTCTGGCTCACTGCCTTCTCACTTTGATCTGTGCAATTTGTTCGTGTATGGGTTTGAGTCACATTTATGAAAAGCAGCAAATTGAAGTTCAGTCAGGGAATACATTGACTGAAATAGTTCTAGCTATGAGGTTGGTTTGGGTTGGGCTTTTGTTGTTGTAATTCTCTAAAGAGGTTTTGGTGAATTAGACCTGTATAAAACACCTTTAAGATGTCATTAATCATGACAAAAATACTCTGTGGATTGAAAGTCTAATTTTTGGGTTTCAGATGGATTGGGGTTTTGGTGTTTTTTTTAGTTTTAGTATGGGCTATAAGTGAAAATCAGTCATAACAATGCAAAGTTATGAAAGTACTGAAAATTCATACAAAACTACTAATGTACTTACAAGCTGAAAAAGGAGTTATTTAGAATAGTGCAATCAACTGACAATATACTGTCTATGACTTCATGCATACCTTTTGAAGAGGACTGAATATTAAATTGCTATTCTTATTCAAATGCCATAATATAAGTTATTTAATTGTACATCTTGGCAATTATATACATTGTCAAAACTAGTGAGGTAGGCATTGGTATTAATATTGCACATGATACTTTATAGTAGCTTTTGGGAGTGATTCTTGAGTTGTCAGCCAAGAATGCTTACTTGCTGTAATTTTGGGGAAATGATAGTAATTTACTTCAGAAAATATTCTTTTGTTAAATTTCACATAGGGCGTAAACTGTAGAAAATACACCATAATTAAATAGTCAAGAATTATCTCTCTTGTTACACACAGAAAAGAAATTTCCCTGAGTAATCCATTCCTATCTGGGGCAGTCTCAAAAGTATTGGAAGCAATTTGCTTGAGGACTTATTCTCTCATGGGTACAGAATAATATATCCTTCTAACTATCAAAAGTGACATAACAAACTCCTATTGCATTAAACTTGCCTTAATAAATGCCTAAAAGGTTAAAATCTTGCAATTTAGATCCAATTCATCGGGTGTGAAATGTAATTAATTTCTTCATGGCCACCTTTGCGAAACAAGTAATAATCTTGGCTGCTTTCTGTGCCCTCCGGCTATTTTAATTTGTTACAGCTTTACTAACAGGTCCGACTGAGTTTAGTGCTGTTGATTTCAGTATCATATTTTTTGTGAAAACCTGTCACCGCTGGTACTAGTTGTCGCCCCCTTTGTGAGGGAACAAGTGCATGGGGAAATGGGCACATCAATCTTAGTGATTTCCCATGGCCTAATATTTTTCTAAGCAGATCACACTGCATGGCCAACACAAGGGAAAGTGCATAGCCACTGTCCTTGCTTTTCTATTTATTACAAAGATTGTTTGAAAATTTAACAGCTATGATACAAATGCAGGAGGTCACAGCACATTTTTTTGTATAATGAAAAGCCTGAGTCTTCAGATCTTTCAGTGATGATTCTTTAACATCAGAGAGTGTGGGGGGTATGTATATAGTTTTATACTTAGTAGTTGTGCAGGTGTTTGGCTTTTCAGGTTGGCAAATATAAAGATTGTTGCTGTTTTAGATGTGCAGCCGTGGTGACTGAGTTAACAGTACTTTGGTTCAGGCCACACTGACAAACAGGCCTGAATGAAATCGACCCTGATGTGCAAACCCTTGCAAACTTGTGTGAAGTCACAACTTACTGGGGACTAATGTCCTGACCCAGAACAGCAGTACCTTGTCTGGTCTGGAATTAGGTGGAAAGAAGCATTGCACACCTGCACACACACCAAAGATGTGTTTGATGACAAGGCTGTCACTTCACACTACAGGTGTCTACAGTGACCAGAGCCCACTGAGTTCTCCTGCACAGAGATCTCTTGGACAGGGATGCTTCTGAGTTACGTCTCAAGACTGACAGACTCCCTTATCCAGCATTTGATGTCTACAATGAGGGATGATATAAAAAGATCTAAAACTATATTGTAGACAAGTGAATTATTTTACATGCAGTAAGTACTAGGTTGTATGACTGCTGTTTAGTCATTGTTTAATACAGTATTTGGTTAGCCCCACAACACTGACTCAGAGTTGGAGAATCATTAAGGTAAGAAAAGATGTTCAAGATCACTGTGTTCAACCTCCGACTGACCATCCACCATGTCAAAGAAACCATAGCACTAAGTGCCATGTCCAGTCGTTTCTTGTACTCCTCCAGGAATGGTGACTCCATCACCTCCCTGGGCAGCCCATTCCAATGTCTCAGCACTACTGCAGTGAAGAAATTCTCCTCATATCCAACCTGAACATCCCCAGGTGCAGCTTAAAGCCATTTCTACTTATCCTGTTGCCTGTGAGAAGAGGGCAACCCGCCTATGCCCTCCTTTCAGGCAGTTGTAGAGAGTGGTAAGTTCTCCCTTGAGTCTCAGTTTCTCAAGGCTAAACACCCCCAGCTCCCTCAGCTACTCCTCACAGGACTTGTGCTCCAGGCCCTTTGCCAGCTCCATTGCCCTTCTCTGGACACGCTCCAGCCCCTCAATGTCCTTCCTGCGTTGAGGAGCCCAAAACCAGGCACAGGACTTGAGGTGTGGCCTCACCAGTACAGGGAGAGCTGACTCCTCCCAGTCCTTGTCCTGCAACCCTGTTACAGCAGTGTTCAGACATTGTCAAGTACTTCCGGCTTTGCTCCAAGGAAGCTCCAAGGTTTATGTGAAGAATTCATGGTATGTTGTTATTGCATCAAAATTTACTATTCTAGTATAACAGTTTTACTGCAATATATTACATTTTATGATAAAGGTTGCTTACCACTGTAAGGAGTTTGGCTTGGTTCATCATGTGGTCAGTAAGCATCAGTGGGTTTGTGGAAACAGCATCATTGACAGACAGTGCAAACATGATCCTCCAATGGATGAAAGATAAAAGGAATGGAAGCAAACCTCACTCTAAAATATTCTGATTTTTTTGGATAAAAAGTTTCTGAGAAACACTCCATATGCTTTACAGTTTGGGTATAATGGATGTCGTTTGTGGATATAAGTTTTTCTGTGTTTCTCCAAATTCTTTACTTCTTATTTAGAAAAAAAATGCAGCTGAGGTGCCAAGAAGAAATAATCTCACATATGCTGAACTCCTCATTCTCTTGAATGGAAAATATGTTAAATTAATAAAAAGTTCTACTTTTTTTTTTAGGAATAGATTTCTAATGTTGTGAACATGTTCCTGACATGTTAACTAATGTCAAACTTTTTCTGGATAGTGTATATTTATTTTCAATAAGACCTGGATGTGACTGGGAGAAGTTCCAGCAGCACTTTTATATGTGTGATATCAAGTGGTTTGAGTACACCTACACAGCCTACAGAGCGAGATGGGTTTTAAGCAGCAATTGTTGGCCATATGCACTCAAATCAGCAAATCATACATAATCAATTATTTTAAGTCTGACACTTATTTTTTCCTCTTTTCCTCCCTTTTAAAATGTAATTTATTTTAATTTTATTAAAATCTCTCTGAAAAGAAAAATAGCTGATTTTAATGCTAGGTGCAGACTGTCAGTCCAATATTAGCTAAGACAATCCTGAGATTTCTTTACAACTTCCATATCAGCAAACACATGTTGAAACTATTCCCCTATATAACTGTAGTTTCAGTGTGATTTGACTTAAAATCATCAAGGAATGATTCAGAGAAGTAATAAAAATTACTATTTCATTTTCCTTCCTATTGTAGCAGAGCGTAGGATGATGGTTTTTGTAAATGAGCTTATTTTGTGTTGTGTTTAGAATATCTTCAGTGTTTGTGCTTACTGCCAAATGCCACCTTTAACTACTTTTGAGAATGCTTACTCATTTTCCAGTGAAGGACAAAGTTCAGTCTCAAGAGTTTTTCCTTATATGTAAGAGAACTGATTTTATATATAATACCATTGATTTTGATTTACAGTAAGAATGGTAGAGAATGAAATTTTGTGACCACCTAATTTCCTTTTGGTGTATATTTGCATATTCTAACTAATTCTTCTTCACAACTGTCTTGTGATATCAACGAGTAATAGAATTTTTTTAAGTCCGCCCTCCCTCCCTCCCTCCTCCTGGGCTGAGATTGAAACTTTTAAAAATATATTGACTTGATAGAAGGGAACAATTTTGTTTAAGGATAATGCATGCAAGCCTCAATTTTAGTCAAGCTAGATAATGTAAAAACACTTCTAAGCAGCAGAAGGCTACTGAGAATAACAGCTCTCAAACCTTCAGCAACACTCAGTCCTGGTACTTGTAACTTAATGTGCTCTATCACATCATGCAGATATTAACATGGATTGCTAGAAACAATCAGGACTTGTATGTTCCTCTGTTCTGTAAGTGGTGAAATCACATTTTTAATTAAGATGATGGCAAAGTACATGTGGAGCCATAGGATGAAGTCTCATCTTTCTTTTGAAGTCTGGGAAGCAAATACAGGGAATCCTGGAGTATGTTTGTGGTTCCAGTATCTGCAGCTGCTCATACAGTTTTCATCTTTCAGTGGAGCTGTTGATGACTCACATTCTGAATATGTCTTATTAGGACAAACTATCTTTGAGGTAGTTAATAGGGCAGGGCAGTTGTTGATCTGGAGAAGTTTTACAGGGCTGCTAGGAAGGAACTCTACTAGGTGCCCACTAATGTAGGTAAAGAAGAATTATGAGAGTGCTGGAAACATGCTACATCTCAGCTAGTTTTGTTGCTATTTAGTTTAGTATTAGTTTAGTGATCAGGAAACAAATTTGACCTTTTTTATTCTTTAATGCACAAAATACTGGGTGTCGGAAGGGTTTTTTGCTGTGAAGTGGAGGCATAGATCTTACTTGCCATCTCTCAAGTGTAATGAGATACAATTGCAAACATTATGTGAATTAAAGGTGGTAGCAGAGAGAGTTGGAAAATAGTATTAAAAATAACATTGTTTTTTAACCTTTTTCCTGAAACTGGAGAATGTCTCACTCTGGCTTTCCAAAAATGTGACTTATGCTTTTTTAAACTTTACTCCTTGCCATGTCTTGGCACCAAAAGGCTGATCTCAAAGGACTAGGATATAAATGAGATTCCTTTGAATGTATTTGATACAAGGAAGTACAGAAGAAGCAAGTAACTGTGCCACATAATTTTTTATAGCTTAGAAATTGAAGTGTGCACATCTGTGAGGTCTGTTTGCAACTTTAACTAACAAAACATGTGTTTTCATGTCCTTTAGGTTTAGTTTATTCAGCAAACATATCATTTCAATATGTACTTTCCATTGAGAAGGTTAAATGCAAATTCATTTCAATTAAAGTGGGTAGCTTTTCCTCTTTGTATGAAAGACTAATGATACATTCACTCCGTGAACAATCTTTTTTTTTGGTGTACAGAAAACAAGGTTTTCAAGTCTAGCAGGCATGGCTGTGTATTTTCTGGGTCAAATCTGATGGCTCATAGGAATGTCATTTAGGCAAAATGAGGAATAGGTTTGTATCACTCCACACTGGCTAAACATACTGCTCTTCTTCTACTGGAGAGAAATATAATGCAGTTATGCTAAACAAAAGTATTCATACATAAATCCTTCTCCAAGAAACTGTCATCGTCTGGCTGCAGTTTCCAAGACAACAACACCCTGAGAATGTCTCTGGATTTTTTTCTTCTGAGTTACTTTGTGGATCTCCCAAGGTGAGTGAATTAAGGTAACACGTGAAAGCTGGTACAGTTCTGTTAGACACCTTTTTAATAATGAAATGAAACCAGTTCAGCAGCCTAAGTCTAAAGTAAAACATACTTTGATTCATTGTCACCTGTGCATTTTACATTTTTTGTTAGAACACTTCAAATAAACTAGCTGTCATTTTTATTCCGTTGACTACAAAGGTGTGTTATGTGATGACGTTCTTATTTTTAGAAGCATTCATATATCTGAAATACAGTAATTCAAAAGTGTCAGGCTTTTACAATTTCTGAAGTGTTTTCTGTGAAAAACCAAGATTGGAGAGCATTTTATTGAATAGAATCAAGAAGAGACTACAGCTTTATATCAGCTATATGTGGGACTTCATAACCCTTCCCCCAACTTGTCATCACAAACGCAGTTCCATTAATACTCACATGGATGCAAATTAAATCCAGATACACATGAGAATATGTCCTGACCCCTCTTTTATTTTGAAGTCATATGAGTTACTGTGCTTTGGTTTGCTTATGTTTATCTGAGTGTTAGAGCTGTCACACAGAATAGTAATATAATAAATATGAAGAATGTTAGTAAACCTGCAGTAGGTGCAAGAGGTTTCCAAAGTGACAGATTCCATGTTGCATTGAACCTGTGTAACAAATATAAACCACAGCCACTGCTACTTAATAAGGAAAGCTTTCACACGTTAGAAGCAATGCTGTAAATGTCTGCTTAAAATACTGAACAATGCTTAAAGCCATTCCTTAGCAACACTGTCATTTATTACTGAAGACAACTGTTTAAACAAAAAAATTAAGGAATTATGTTATTCTTACTTAGACTTACTGATCTGACATACTTACTGTCACTTTATTTAATTAATACAGTGGTTCTGTATTGTATTAATCTGGCAAAACTTATGAAACACCTTCCTGCTCCTGAGTGCTAGGAAAATGTGCTAGGAATGTATGAGTAGTGGTAAAGTGTAATGGGGGAGCCCTTTTATTTTGTTTATCATTAATTGAGATGACATCACAGTTGTTTTGACTTTGCTTCTCACACAGGTCTGACAAAGCCCCATTTCATATTTAATTATCTGACTCATAGAAAGAGCACTTAGCACTCTTTGCAGAAAGGAGAGATTAGAAGTTTCTCAAGTTCAGGACAGAGATAGCTCATGGATTTCTGATGTGTAGTACTTCCTGCATTCCTTTTGTGTTTAATCGCAGCAATAATACACTGCCATTTCTAAAAGTGAAAAAGAGGAAGAACTGATTTATATCAGAATGTAACCTCATTTTTTAAACCTTTTAGGACTGGGGCTTAACCGTGTTACGAGGTCGTGGTTTTGGAGTAACTCCTCTCTGCTTGCTTTGAGCAGCAGTTGCTCAAAGCATCCATCTGAGAGGGAAGGTACTAAACGACATTTTAATGTAGTCTGAAGAAAAAGAGGGGTTAAAAATGAAAAGGCTTTTATGGCAAAAAGCACTTGCACTTCACATATTTTGTCTTAATGTCCTGAGTTCGGCTGTAGCTGCAGGAAAATTATTAGATATGATGACAGGAATGACTGGCAGGATCACTAGCGGAGCGGGTCCCGGAGCCTGCCCGGGGACAGCAGGGGGCGCAGTGACCCCTTAGCCTGGTGCTTTAGGGACGGGATTCATCTGGGATTGCGGCTCCGGCCGCGGGGATCCGTGGGTGGATGGATGGATGGATGGATGGATGGATGGATGGATGGATGGATGGATGGATGGATGGATGGATGGATGGATTCCCTCTCTGTAGGTGTGCCAAGAAAATGCTGCGACTGAAACACACTCCTCTTAATGAGTCACGCTGTCTAGAATACTGCCTGTGGATTTGCAAGACAGAATGATGTTTGCATCCTAGTCCTAAAACTAAAACAGAGAGACATAAAAACATGCAATAGTTTGCATACTGCCTGTCCTGTATTAAAAAAGAAAAAATTATGGCACATTTTTCTGCACCAAATAGCTTTGATTGTAGGCTTGTTCGCTATTGGATGAAGCAGTGATGAAGAGGGTATTTGAAGTTTAGGAACTGTATGTTTGCAAGGGAATACTTAATTGTTGGGGTTTTAGTTTAGTCCTAGTTTTTTTTTTCTGTTAAAGGAATTTTTTCCCATAGCATGTTGCTAGGAGATAAATGGCCATACTTGAGAGGAGATAGCCATACTTAAGAAAAGACAAAAGGGCCCGGCCAGGCTTTTGTTTTCACCTGGCGGGCAGTTTAGTTCGCTCTCAGCGTCTGGAGGGAGAAGCCGCGGAGAGAGGAGCTGCTGGTTCCCGTTTTCGGCGTCTTTCCTTTCTGCTGGGAACAACACCGGGGATCCCAGGGCTGCTTTCCCTGCCCTGCTGGAGGCTGGGGCTGTGGCCGCCCACCCCGCTGCTGCTTCGAGCCTTCGCTACGCTGTAGCCGTGCTTGCCCTGCCTGCCTGGAGCCCCGGGGGGTTCCCCTTTTGGATACATCTCGTCTGCCACCTGGGATTTGTGTTTGTGCCTGCCGCTCCAGCCTACCAGTCCAGCCTGCTGTTTCCGAGACTCCGGGACCAGCTGCCCACCGGTTTGTGAAGCTCCTTTGTTCCACCCTTCCCCGGGATCCCAGGGCGCCAGAGCAGCCGCGTGTTCCCCGAGCTCGCTCCGGAGCGCCCCCTGCAGCCGCGGGGGAACCATCGCACCTGCCCTGCTCACCGGGAGCCGCCAGCGATCCCTGTCGGCTGCAAGCGGAACTGCACCCGAGGGGAAATAGCCTGACAGCCGAGAAGGCTGGGACTGGGTTTGTGTTTGCTGTTACTGCCATAGTTGTTGTTGTTTTGTTTGACTAGTTATATATATATATATATATATATATAGTAAAGAACTGTTATTCCTATTTTCCCACATCTTTGCCTAAAGACCCTTGATTTCAAAATTATAATAACTCAGAGGGAAAGGGGTTACATCTGCCACTCCAAGGGAGGCTTCTGCCTTCCTTAGCAGACACCTGTCTTTCAAACCGAGACAGATCTTGGCGCCCAACGTGGGGCCTGAGGGCATTAAGAGAGAGAGGTGAAAAAGGAATAACAGTTCCTGGATAACTTAATTCGGTGTGTTGGATATAGGAACCTTGGTAGGCAGCACTATGTGGTCTACTTTGCCCTGGTTCGGGTGGCATGTGGCCGTGGCTATATTCTTCCCCTTTGCAGCTCCCTACTTGAATATGGGTCCTCTCACTAAGGCTACCATTGCTGTTATCCGGCTTGTGCTGTGGGTCGAGAAGGTGAGGAATTCATGGGTTTTTAACTTCCTCCGGAATGTGGGCACGTGGATAAATGGCTATCACACACTGAGCGCATGTTTTTGGGGTTATGTTAACAATGGTACCTTCTGTGAGGAAATGACACCAGGGGAAGTTTTCCCCCAACCCCTCAACCAGTTATTTGGACCCACCCCATCAATTTTTGAAGGGTTTAGATTCCTTCTGAATACTAACCACCTGCTGCTGGTAGGCCTACTCTATTTAGCATTCAAGGATAAGTTGAGATTGGCTTGGATAACTACCCAGACACCAGCCCCAGAGACTAGAGATCCTGCCCCAGAGCCTGACCCTGCCCCAGAACCTGACATGGCCCCAGAGAGTAGAGTTCCTACCCCAGAGCCTGATCCTGCCCCGGAACCTGACACGGCCCCAGACACTAGAGATCCTACCCCAGAGCCTGATTCAGCCCCAGAGCCTGACACAGCCCCAGACACTAGAGACCCTGCCCCACAGCCAGATACCGCCCAACAGCCCACCTCAGAAATGGACTACCCGAAATGGGTGGGGGTACTGGCGAAAGGGATGCAGGAGATGCGCCAGGAGATGGGCCAGGTGCACCAGGGGATATGCCAATTGCTAAGGGAATACACCTCCTCAGCTAGTGAAAAAACCTCTCCCTGCCCCAAAAAGGGTGAGTCTGACGGTGCAGCAGTGGAACCCACGGATGTTACAACCGCCCAGGTTTCAGCTGAACCCCAAGGACAAGTACAGCCAGCAGCAGTCGCCCCTGTGCAAAGGAGGAAGTGTAAGACCAAATCAGTACGACCAGTTAATGATGATGGGGAACCAGGGCCCTCACAACCAGCAGGGGAGCCAGAGCCAGAAATCATCATTGAGTCCCTGTCGTACGACAGTCTCCGTGGTATGCGAGACGACATTGTGCGAAGGGGGCGTGAGCCTTATACCACCTGGCTGCTTCGGGTTTGGGACCTCATGGGCACAAGTGTGCAACTGGATAGTGGTGAGGCAAGGTATCTGGGATCGTTGACCCAGGACCCAGGTGTGAACCAGATATTTGTGAGGGAGCCAGGACCCCTTTCTCTCTGGGACCGGCTCTTAATGAGTGTGAGAGAAAGGTTCATTCACAAAGAGAGAATGCAGGAGTACCATCATAGAATGCAGTGGAAGACACTTGAGGAAGGGATCCAACAGCTAAGAGAAGTGGCAGTATTAGAGGTACTCTTTGGGAGGGATGGACAGCACGGTAATGACCCCGATAAGGTCAGGTGCACAGGACAGATGATGTGGAACCTGGCAAGGCTAGGGCCATCGCAATACACCACCTTCATTGCAACCATTGATGCTGACAATAACCGAGAAACAGTGGGCTCTGTTGCCAACAAGCTCAGGAATTATGATAGCATGGTCAATGGTCCACTGAAAACTCATGTCTCTGCTGTGGTCCAGGACCTCAAAGAGGAGATAAAGGAGATAAGGGAGGAGATGAGGAAGGTCAGTGTGGCACCAGTGCGAGTCACAGGCCCCCAGGTCAGAGCCCGTCGTCCCCCTGCTAGAGAGAGAGGGTACACCCCACGAGCTGAGCTCTGGTTTTTCCTGTGTGAGCATGGGGAAGACATGAGAAGGTGGGATGGGAAACCTACCTCTGTCCTGGCAGCGCGGGTGCGTGAACTCAAGGAGGGAGGCACTAACCGAGGGGGTTCCGCTAAGGTGAAAGTAGCCTCAGCCTCCCGTGACCGAGCTGCCAGGTATTACAGACAGGAGGATGATATGTCAGATCCCCTCGAAGGTACCTCTAGTATGTATGCCCAGGGAAAGAATGATAACCAGGGCTAGAGGGGCCCTGCCTCTAGCCAGGAAGAGGCACGGGAGAACCGGGTTTTCTGGACGGTGTGGATCCGATGGCCTGGCACATCAGAGCCACAAAAATATGATGCATTGGTTGATACTGGGGCACAGTGTACTTTAATGCCATCGGGACATGTGGGGGCAGAACCTGTATCCATTGCTGGGGTGACTGGGGGATCACAGCAGTTGACCCTTTTGGAAGCTGAGGTGAGCCTGACTGGGAAGGAGTGGCAAAAGCATCCAATTGTGACCGGTCCAGAGGCCCCATGTATTCTGGGCATAGACTTCCTCCAGAATGGTTATTACAAAGACCCAAAGGGACTCAGGTGGGCGTTTGGGATTGCTGCTGTGGAGGCAGAGGGCATTAGGCAGTTGAACACCCTGTCCGGACTGTCTGAGAATCCTTCTGCAGTTGGGCTCCTGAAAGTGGAAGAGCAACGAGTGCCAATTGCCACCTCGACAGTGCACCGCCGGCAGTATCGGACAAATCGAGATGCTGTGATTCCCATCCACAAGATGATTCGTGAGCTGGAGAGCCAAGGGGTGGTCAGCAAGACCCACTCACCCTTCAACAGCCCCATTTGGCCTGTGCGCAAGTCTGATGGGGAATGGAGATTGACTGTGGACTATCGTGGCTTGAATGAAGTGACTCCACCACTGAGCGCTGCTGTGCCGGACATGTTGGAGCTCCAGTATGAGCTGGAGTCCAAAGCAGCAAAGTGGTATGCCACTATTGACATTGCCAATGCATTTTTCTCCATTCCTCTGGCAGCAGAGTGCAGGCCCCAGTTTGCTTTCACCTGGAGGGGTGTGCAGTACACCTGGAACCGACTGCCCCAGGGGTGGAAGCACAGTCCCACCATCTGCCATGGACTGATCCAGGCTGCACTGGAAAAGGGTGAGGCCCCAGAACATCTGCAGTACATTGATGACATCATTGTGTGGGGGAACACCGCAACAGAAGTGTTTGAGAAAGGAGAGAGAATAATCCAAATTCTCCTAAAAGCTGGTTTCGCCATCAAGAAGAGCAAAGTCAAGGGGCCTGCCCGAGAGATCCAGTTCCTGGGAGTGAAGTGGCAAGATGGACGGCGTCAGATTCCCACTGAGGTCATCAATAAGATCACTGCGATGTCTCCACCAACCAACAAGAAGGAAACACAAGCTTTCCTAGGCGCCATAGGTTTCTGGAGGATGCACATTCCTGAGTACAGCCAGATTGTGAGCCCCCTCTACCTGGTTACCCGCAAGAAGAACGATTTCCACTGGGGCCCAGAACAACAGCAAGCCTTTGCCCAGATCAAGCAGGAAATCGCTCACGCCGTAGCCCTTGGCCCAGTCAGGACAGGACCAGAGGTGAAGAACGTGCTCTACTCTGCAGCCGGGAACAATGGTCTGTCCTGGAGCCTCTGGCAGAAGGTGCCTGGTGAGACTCGGGGCCGACCGCTGGGATTCTGGAGCCGAAGCTACAGAGGGTCCGAAGCCAACTACACTCCCACAGAGAAAGAAATCTTGGCAGCTTATGAAGGAGTCCAAGCTGCCTCAGAGGTAATTGGAACTGAGGCACAACTCCTCCTGGCACCTCGACTACCGGTGCTGGGGTGGATGTTCAAAGGAAAGGTTCCCTCCACGCATCACGCCACCGATGCTACTTGGAGCAAATGGATCGCCCTCATCACGCAGCGCGCCCGAATTGGAAACCCAAGTCGCCCTGGGATCTTGGAAATAATTACGAACTGGCCAGAAGGTGAGACTTTTGGGTTATCTTCTGAAGAAGAAGAGGAGCAGGTGACGCGTGCCGAAGAAGCCCCACCGTATAACGAGCTACCAGAGAGTGAAAGACAATATGCCCTCTTCACTGATGGTTCCTGCCGAATTGTAGGCGCTAGCCGGAAATGGAAAGCCGCTGTATGGAGCCCCACACGACAAGTTGCACAGGCTACGGAAGGAGAAGGTGGATCGAGCCAATTTGCTGAACTCAAAGCCGTTCAATTAGCTCTGGACATTGCTGAAAGAGAGAAGTGGCCAAAGCTCTACCTTTACACTGATTCATGGATGGTAGCCAATGCTCTGTGGGGTTGGCTGGAAAGGTGGAATAAGGCAAAATGGCAGCGCAGAGGAAAACCAATCTGGGCTGCTGAGGAGTGGAAAGACATTGCCGCTCGAGTAGAGAAGCTATCTGTGAAGGTCCGTCATGTAGATGCTCACATTCCCAAGAGCCGGGCTAATGAAGAACATCGTAATAACAAGCAGGTAGATCAGGCTGCGAAAATAGAGGTGTCCCAGATAGACCTGGATTGGCAACATAAAGGAGAGTTGTTCCTAGCTCGATGGGCCCATGATGCCTCAGGCCATCAGGGCAGAGATGCCACCTATAAGTGGGCACGAGACCGAGGGGTGGATCTGACCATGGACAGTATCTCCCAGGTCATCCATGACTGTGAGACATGCGCTGCGATCAAGCAGGCCAAGCGGGTGAAGCCCCTGTGGTATGGTGGGCGGTGGTCCAAATACAAGTATGGGGAGGCCTGGCAGGTTGATTACATCACACTGCCTCAAACCCGCCAAGGCAAGCGCCATGTGCTCACAATGGTAGAAGCCACCACAGGATGGCTGGAGACCTACCCTGTGCCTCACGCTACTGCCCGTAATACCATCCTGGGCCTTGAAAAGCAAGTCCTTTGGAGGCATGGTACCCCTGAGAGGATTGAATCTGACAATGGGACTCACTTCAAGAACAGCCTTATAAACACCTGGGCTAGAGAACATGGCATTGAGTGGGTGTACCACATCCCTTACCATGCACCAGCAGCTGGGAAGGTTGAGCGGTGTAATGGACTGCTTAAAACCACCTTGAAGGCACTGGGTGGGGGGACTTTCAAAAACTGGGAGGTGCATTTAGCAAAAGCCACCTGGTTAGTTAACACCCGAGGCTCCACCAGCCGAGCTGGCCCTGCCCAATCCGAACCCCTACAAACAACAGATGGGGATAAGGTTCCAGTGGTGCACATGAGAGGTATGCTTGGAAAAACTGTTTGGGTAAAGTCTGCCTTGAGCAAAGACAAACCCATCCGTGGGGTTGTTTTTGCTCAGGGACCAGGTTGTACCTGGTGGGTGATGCAAAGGGATGGAGAGACCCGATGCATACCTCAAGGGGACCTTGTTTTAGGGTGAACTACCCATGGCTCTGTACTTGTATCAGTATCAGCATGTACATATGTATATAACTTAGGTGATGCTTGTATTTATATGGTTAAAAAGTTAAGTTTCATGTAACATGTTAGTATGGAAAAAAATTCGGGGTGGATAATGTTGGGGTTTTAGTTTAGTCCTAGTTTTTTTTTTCTGTTAAAGGAATTTTTTCCCATAGCATGTTGCTAGGAGATAAATGGCCATACTTGAGAGGAGATAGCCATACTTAAGAAAAGACAAAAGGGCCCGGCCAGGCTTTTGTTTTCACCTGGCGGGCAGTTTAGTTCGCTCTCAGCGTCTGGAGGGAGAAGCCGCGGAGAGAGGAGCTGCTGGTTCCCGTTTTCGGCGTCTTTCCTTTCTGCTGGGAACAACACCGGGGATCCCAGGGCTGCTTTCCCTGCCCTGCTGGAGGCTGGGGCTGTGGCCGCCCACCCCGCTGCTGCTTCGAGCCTTCGCTACGCTGTAGCCGTGCTTGCCCTGCCTGCCTGGAGCCCCGGGGGGTTCCCCTTTTGGATACATCTCGTCTGCCACCTGGGATTTGTGTTTGTGCCTGCCGCTCCAGCCTACCAGTCCAGCCTGCTGTTTCCGAGACTCCGGGACCAGCTGCCCACCGGTTTGTGAAGCTCCTTTGTTCCACCCTTCCCCGGGATCCCAGGGCGCCAGAGCAGCCGCGTGTTCCCCGAGCTCGCTCCGGAGCGCCCCCTGCAGCCGCGGGGGAACCATCGCACCTGCCCTGCTCACCGGGAGCCGCCAGCGATCCCTGTCGGCTGCAAGCGGAACTGCACCCGAGGGGAAATAGCCTGACAGCCGAGAAGGCTGGGACTGGGTTTGTGTTTGCTGTTACTGCCATAGTTGTTGTTGTTTTGTTTGACTAGTTATATATATATATATATATATATATAGTAAAGAACTGTTATTCCTATTTTCCCACATCTTTGCCTAAAGACCCTTGATTTCAAAATTATAATAACTCAGAGGGAAAGGGGTTACATCTGCCACTCCAAGGGAGGCTTCTGCCTTCCTTAGCAGACACCTGTCTTTCAAACCGAGACATTAATTAACAGTGATTAATCCCATACTGAATGGACCTGAGTCTGCCCCTGTTCCCTCATGGTCTTCACTTGAAGTAACAATGGAATGTGGCGTGTATTATTGCACTGAGTCGTTAGAAGGGATAAGCACAATGTGTAATAAAAAGTCACACATGGTTGTGGAGGGCTGGCCCCGTGAGCTCACAGCAGCCACTCTAGTGTGAGAAGGTGATAAAAGTGCAACAAACGGCAAAGAGGTGGGCAACAGCCTGTATTTTACAGACTGTTGTGGTACTGCTGCATGGTCTAGGAACATTCCAGTGGAAAATTTATTTTGCAGCATTGAGGAAGTAGTGTTACCTTTGTACTACTGCTAAAATAAACTCCCCATGTTTTCTTGAGTACAGAAGCTTTTATTTTTGAACTCACAGACTGACAGTTGGCTGCTCAGTGGTAAAGAATCACAGGCTGGTTGAAGCTGGACGAGACCTCTGTAGGCCATCTGGTCCAACCCCCTGCTCAGTCAGGGCCACCCAGAGTCAGGTGCCCAAGACCATGTCCGGATGACTTCTGTATTGACTCCAGCAACCTGTACCAATGCTCAGTCACCCTCACAGTGGAAAAGTGTTTCCTGCTCTTTTTTTTGCACTTCTGGTTTAACTTAATGAGATTTCTGTCAGCCTATTGCTCTGGCATTCTGTGTAGATGTATAGATTTTTTCAGAAAAGGCGATAAAATTACAAAAATAATTCTAAAATGTTACAGCATTTTCCATAAAAATTACACCAGATTTTATATTACTGTGCCAGAAGATAATCCTGAGAATTTCCTTCTGCTTCCTTGCAGACTTGAATCATCATTTATCAAGCTCATCTTTCTCAGCCCATTATCATTATGTAATATAAGGAAATTGCATTTAAGAGTTCTAGAAGTCCACACTAATGGAACGAGGACTTCATGTGTTATTTCTGGTAGCATAATGAGCATTTATCTCTGTGTGTGATACAGCACTCTGAACTGGATCCCTGAAATAATAATTTGTTGCATGACAAACTGTAACAGCCCCTTCAATCTGATGTTTGAAGGACTTCATTTTTAGGATTTTGCCCTGGTCAATCCAGACCTTTAATTCCTGACCTAAAACCATGCTGATGGAGGGAGCCTGATGTGGAAGAGAATGCATATGGCCTGAAAATACATGTAATACTATATGATACAAGAATGGTTAAAATTTAATCTGTGTCTTTCAAATAAAAAGTTTTCTCTATATATAGCAGTTAGAGGAGATACTGTTGAAAAACAGACATTTAAATAATGAGTGAGATAATGCATGCTGAAGATGGTACTGCTTAATTTTCTTTGCAGATTTTTATACCATTTTTTGGCTGTGGAAAGCAAAAGGAGCAATAGTTGGTGACAGATTTGTATTATTAAGTCTTCAGCAACAACCTTCCCTGACTGCAGGAAATACTGTGAACCTCTAAAAAAACTCCTGTAAAACTGTTCGATTCATGTCAATTTTCTATTATTAATTGTTTACTATCTAAACATTTCTTCATACAAGATGGAATGCAGTAAGTCTGGAATCTCAAACTAATAGTGATTGATTTTCAGGAAACTGAATGTCTTTTACTCTCTGTAGCTGTTTTCTCAGGCTTTCATACAGATTGCTTTAAAATATTTATGATTTTGCTTTTTATTATTTCAGGTAAAGAACATTACAGATCTGCATGGTGTAAGATAGTCATAGCAGAGGAAAAGGTTGGGGAAGATTATAACAAACTTCAACATAGTGTGGTTCAGAACTGCTTTTTATTCTGCTCTTGATTGTCACTATGTCAAGTTTGCCTTCCAGGACTGGAAACAAAGCAGTAAAAGGATGTTGACTTCCAGACTGATTCCCCCAGATAGTGATGCTGGAAAAGCATAGGTGGAATGTAGAAAGGCTGTTTAAATGCAAACTCAGATGCTAGAGGACACACTGTATCTTGCAGAGGGAGGGCCTGTGTATGTGTTTTACTTCTTTGTTTTCTCCTCCTTTGATCTTTAGTTGCAAATATAGCTGAGGATGGCCAAACTCCACAACTGGATGTCAACCATCAGGTGCTCTGGTGCAACTCTTGACAGAGATGACTTAGTACCTCATATTGCATTTTACAATAAAGGTGTGATTTCTTTTTTCTTCTTTGCCTTGAAGCCATTGTTACCTTTTGGTGAAGAGCTGTCAACCTGCTATTTGCAAATCTGCTGGTTGCACAGTATAATACTTAAATATAAGTATATCTATTTATTTTTAATATATTTATTTTTATATTAAAATATATATATATATATTTAAATATGACTATATGTACACATACCAGCAAAAACTTCTGCTGGTATAAATGTATCTAAACATATACTACTGTGACAGTATAAAAATTTAGCTATAATAAAAGTAAATGTTACTGTCTGTAATCTTGCAAGCACTGTAATGACTTTGAAATAAAGAACACTAATGATGAAGACTGTTTAATTTCTGGCAGAAAATCTAGGCTTTCTAGCCTATTTGGGGACATTTTACATGCTGGATCCTTTAAACTTTTGATGGAGGACATGCATGCATCTAAACTCCTGAGAAGTAATTATACTGTAAGATTATTTTTAAACATTTAGTTCTATTCCCCAAATCCAGAAATGTCATTTTAAACATGTTACCATGGTGAGGGATAGCCTGCTCTGGAGAGCAGAGGCACTGTGTGTGTCAGTGCTATTTGCCCACAAGACCATTTCTATGGAGGTCTGTGGCTTTGTGGTATCACTGATGTAGGTAATGTAAGGTTTTACCATTTTAAGGTACCACTGTCCTTTTATTTAACATGTATACATCTCTTACCAAAATGAATAATTTAGGGGGTTGTCAATCTAAAACACATAGGTCAACTTACTTAGTTGTGAAAGGATTTTGTGTTATACCCCTTTTTTTGCATAGATCAGATGCCTACACTGCACAATTTTTAATCCCCCTTTCTCCCATGGCTGAGGCCATATTGCTATCTTACCTGTCATACTTTACTTTCTTCTTACTCCTTCTTTCCTTTCCTGCGTCTCTCATCTCCAAGTAGTACATACTTTAAGAAATCCAGAAAAAAATAACTAGTTAGTATCATTACTTAAATTCATCCTGACATTGCATCCAAATATGATTTCTCTTTCAAGGAACATTCTTTGGTTTCTAAAAATGCAGACTGCCTTCCAAGAGAGTGTCCTACTAATTCGCTTCTGATAAATGAAGTTGTACAGACAACCTTCAAAAATAAATTAATAATTTTTCACCATCCTAATATAAATTAGAAAGAAAAGAGATTTTGTTGTAGTAACAAGAGTGTATGTCCCCAAACGCTGTAGTTAATGAAACAGACTCATCACTAACTGCTCTCCCACAAGCATAGAAATCTTAGTTTAATTTTACTGGATCAGTTTTGTGTAGTGATTGATGTCCAGGTAAATAGAAGTGGATAATAAATCCAATACTGAGCTGTAGAAATGGGGCATTGTAGGACCTGCAGTCCCTTAGGACTTTAATTGGGTGTTTGTGCTAAATCTTGCATGGGCAACCTCTTTCCATACAGTTCATCAACTACACTGTCTATCTGACTGGGAAACAGAAATTAAAATCAGGTTTAGTATGTACAGTTATTGCTTAGAGATATTTTGTGTAGTGAATCACATGCTGTAAAGAGTGTGATAACATCTTCCTGTGTGCATGAAGACATGAGTGACCAGTGCATCCCTGTGCAGTTGAAACATTGAGTGAATTAAGAACTGTGTCCCATTTGTCCTCCTGTTTTGTAATTTTTCTGTAGGTGAATATTAGAGGACAGTTTTCACTCATCTCTGGAAATGCACTTAAAATACAGGACTTGAAAAGATGTTGATAGGCTTGAAAACATGCAGGCTATTGCATACTGTTGGATAAAACAGTTCACTCTGGTAAAACAGGTGGTGGTAAATATGTGTTAGTGCCACTTGAAGCAAAGAATTTTAGTCTAATTAAGAATAAGATCTTGTCCTCAGTAATATTCCCGAGTTACTCTCCCTCTAACTACACCTATTTCTCTGACCCATATAAGCATTGTAGCTGTCCACATTTTTTGATTTTCGGCCTTTCTTGTAAATCTCTTTTCAGAATTTCGAGGGTAGGAGCTGAACTGAGGAGTTGAATAAGTTCATATGACAATTAAACACCAAATCAGTTTAAGATTCCTTTGACAATTATATTTAGGCCACCAAGTTAAATTTGAGGGATGTATATCTGATGCAAGTATTGACAGCTATGTCCTAAAACTATTATGACATATTGACAGAGTGTCTTCAAATGCCTTAAAAGTAATTTCACTGAAGCCAACAGAGGTAAAATGGTTCTTACTAAATGAGAATCTGCAATTGTTAATAACAATTGTTCTTATTTGACTATTGACAAAATTTCATGTTCTTGTTAATTGGAAGGTGGTCAAACTTGAATGTTGTGATTGTTAGAAAGCTTCAGAAAACTGTAGAAAATAACAAAACCTGTCACTGTTACATAAATGGACCATTACCTAAATGGATACCCCTGAGTCTGGTGTATGCATTACCCCATCCAGCTGTAAAGGCCAGCAAGAACATGTCTTGTAATGTTTCTCTAGCTCCAGGCAGCCACAATTCTTGGCTTATTAGGAAAGAATTTTCAAAACGCATTTTTCTGAAATTATGTAGTCTTGCTTTTGTTTCTTTTATTTTTCCAGTGTTTGGTGTGTTGGGTTTTTTTCTTTACAGCTGTAGTCCCTATAACATCATAAAACCAGATGTTTTACCAAAGCCAGATAATTTTTTTCCTTTTTTTCCCCCACTGTCTCAGAATCAAATGGAGAGTGTTGAGTCAAGGTGATAAACAGTGAAATAATTCTCATCTGGTCTCCAGCAAATGGAATCTTCTCAGGACTTTTTAGGAAAGTATTTTTTTAGGCTTTTTAGTGGTTTTAATATGCAGATGGCTTAAGCTCAGTTCTATGGAATTAAAATAACTATACCATCCATCCCTGAAACTGCTCACTCTGAGTTACAATTTGCAGATTTTATTTTGGGACACTGGCCCAAGCACTGACCTCTCTGAGTTACAAATTGTAGGTTTTATTGGGGGATTTTCATATAAAGATTTTATTGTGCTTTGCATTATTTGGTTTCTTTCCCTGTAATTGAAACCTTGAGGAAGATAAGTTATTCTCCCATTAATAGTAAGATAGAACCTAATTTTTGTAATGTATATCTGAAGATGTGAAAGCACTATGAATGTTGTTTTCTTCTTTTTGTTTTCATTGCAGTGCTTTGTATATGAAGCCATCATGTAGCAGTGCTCTCATATGAAACCTTGAGAGCTTAAAATGTGATTGTGTCAAGTCACTGGAGCTGTTCCAAACATGGCTTAAGTTTCCACAAAAATAATGTAACATTTTAAGTAGAAGATTTTTAATCATTCCTCATCCTCGATATTGTCTGTCGAGTTACCATCAAATACTCGCTTCCATTTTGTGTGAACCTAGCAAAACCCAGAGTAACATTTCATTTTAAATATCTTATTAGTGCTAATTTGGGATTCCTTATAGTTGAATTAGTCACAGTGGCAGTCATATTTAGTAAACGCGTGTGTGGCATATGTCTCTCACATGGTATTTTCCGTGTTTTAGATCTAGCCCAGCCATTAAAACAGTTTGTTAGTGGGGAGAAAAACTCAACAATGCACACAGTAATAGATGGAACACCTTTTACTTCATCCTTACTTACTTGCATACTTCTTCTGCAGTTTTTGTGAATGAGGAAAACTGATAGTGTTTGAACTATCCATTAATTTTCCTAGATCAACAAATGGTCACAATAAGTTGTGTAAATAGATTCTGTTGACAAATTCTTGGAGTCTAAACAAAACATTTAGAAGAAGTTTGCAACTACTGCTATATAATACCCAGTTGTAGACAAAAGTAAGTCTAGGTGAGCTAACATGGAGAGATACTGAACTGTTTTATACCTCCAGGTGCTTCTTAACAAGAAATCACTATCTTAGGGAACCACGGAATGTTAACTGTCTCATATTTGCTAAGGCATACATGGAAAATAAACTCTTACCTACAAGTTCTGTTTTCCTTTTTATTTGGAGGTGGATCCAAGAAGGGGACAAAACAGGAGAAAACAAAAAACTTTGTTGGACCTAGAAGCAAATCTACATCTGGACTCAGATTTTGGGTTTTGCAGAGGGTGTTTTGGAGGCTTATGTAATAAACTTTTCCCGCTTTCATAAATGGCTCTTGTTTTGTTACATTTGCCTTAGACTCATCTTGCAATAAAGACTGTATTTTCAGTGCTTTATCCTGCTTTGCTGATAATTTTGTTAAGTTTAAGCTGGTTAAAGTCTGTTTTGCAAACGGCTTAGAAAAAGAGAAAGTGTAAAGGTGAGATTGCATCATACCTATCGTGTATGTCAAGTACGTGATAGGCACCTAGTCCTTTGGGAGCATCCTTGTAACAAAACTACTATTAATAGTGATGAATCAAACACACCAGGAGAGACAGATGATGTTTTTGTTCCTGTAAACTATTCTCTTACAAAAAGATAAATGAGAGCCAAGTCTTACATACTCTTTGCTCAGCAGCAACATAGAGCAGCAGGAAAAAAGAGCATATACTTATCAGGTACACCTGAAAGTTACTATCTGCCTAACTCTCACTTAGCCATTTGTTTTCAGTACAAATTAGGTCAAAACACCAAGGTACCTGAAGGGCTTTAGTTCTGGTATTATATTTTTTCCCTTAAAATCAATGGCTTTCCAATAAATCATTGAATCACAGAATATGCTGGGTTGAAAGGGACCCATCAGGATCATTGAGTCCAACTCCTGGCCCTGCACAGGATACTCCAAGAGTCACACCATGTGCCTGAGAACATTGACCAAATGGTTTTCAAACTCTGTCAGGCTGGTGCTGTGACCACTTCCCTGGGGAGCCTGTTCCAGTGCCCAGACACCCTCTTGGTGAAGAACCTTTTACTAATATCCAACCAAAACCTCCCCTGACACAACTCCAGGCCATTCCCTTGGGCTCTGTCACTGGTCACCAGTGAGAAGAGATCAATGTCTGCCCTTCCTCTTCCCCTCAGAAGTTGTAGACTGCAGTGAGGTCTCCCCTCAGTCTTCTTTTCTCCAGGCTGAACAGACCAAGTGACCTCAGCCACTCCTCACACGGCTTCCCCTCAAGACCCTTCACCATCCTCGTGCCCTCCTTTGGACACTCTCTAACAGCTCCATGGCTTTTTCATATTGGGGCACCCAAAACTGCCCCCAGCACTCGAGGTGAGGCCACCCCAGTGCAGAGCAGAGCAGGACAATCCCCTCCCTTGCCCAGCTGGTGATGCTGTCCCTGATGCCCCCCCGGACACAGGTGGCCCTCCTGGCTGCCAGGGCACTGCTGGCTCATGTTCACCTCACCATCGACCAGGACCCCCAGCGCCCTTTCCACTGTGCAACTTTCCAGCTTCTTGTTTCCTGTCTATACACACAGCCAGGGTTGCCCTGTCCCAGGCTAAACCTTAAGGCTTCAACAAGGATCAGTTGTTAGTCATGACAAGTGCTTTTGAAAATCTTACATGTTAATGTATGCAATTCATAGCTGAAGAGTGCAATAGCTGCAAAATAGCATATTTAAGGAACAGATTGCTCTTTTAATGATAGTATTGTTTTAGCTCTGGTGATCTAAGGACAGATAGGAGACAAAACATAGTAGTTAGACCAGGTAATTCAGCAGAAAAAATACACAAACTGTTAAGCATGTGAGCACTTTCTTGAGATAATTTTACTAACAGAATATTTAGAAGACTGGAAGCTAACTTGCAGAGGATTACATAATATATGATGGTGTCAAAAGAAAGTTTTCAGGCACATGAAATCTAATAAAGAAGTAACAAATTCCTGTCGAAAGTAATTTAGGACAGCACTTCGGATCTGCTGTCAGTATCTGTTTAGGCCCATTGATGACTATACATCTTCTAGGGCAGGTATTCCTTCTGTATGTAACTATGGATTTAGATGGTGAAATTAAGTTACTAACTGTGTTCATCAACTGGTCAGATCTCAGTGAAAAAGTTTAAACAAAAAGAAACAGAGAAGTCAGCAGAGGTTTGTGAAAGACTGTAAAATATAAAATTCAGTCTTCACTGCATCGGTGTATTTGGTTTCAGCAGAAGTGTGAACTTTGTTTACAGGTTCATCTTTTTTGTATGTTGTTGTTGAAAATCAAGATGAGACATAAAAATAGAATGCTACTTTTAAGAGAATATTGCACAGGATTAGGATATAATTTTCTTAGTCTTCTTCTAGGTTGTCAATCAAGTTCCTAAAGGTACTGTAGTGGCAGATTTCCTACCATTGTTACATCACAGGTTTCATTTATCTTTCTTGTAGAGCTTTATCACATCTGAATATTCTTGCAAGAACATCAGTTTATTGCTCTTTAAGTTACTGTTTTATTAACAACAATTAAATCACTCATGGTACAAGCTGGTATGATAAATTAGTGTGTAATAGGTATAACAATCAAGCAATGTTAAAGCTGATAAATTATAGTATATATATAAAGAGATTGATTTTCATTGAACTTCCTGAAATATTTCATGTTTTAATCTAATGCAAACAGTAAATTATTTAGTTTCTTAATCCTGTTCTGGTCAACAAGGCTGCTATAAGGATAGTTTATTATTGCCATGAAAATAAATTTAGTCGTTATCATGGAGTGCATTTATCTAGAGTTTGGCCGTGTACTGATCGCTCCTGTCCTTTGGAATTTGAGCCGTGTACTGATCGCTCCTGTCCTCTGGAATTTGACAAAGCACAAAATTATGATGATTGATAGGTTGATTTAAAAAGGTTTTTTCCAAACTAAATAATTCTATGATTCTAGAATGAAAAGGCAACTGAGGGCTGAAGTAGCTTCCTAAAATCATATGTGTTGGGCTATACCAACCTACTGGTGATGAATGGAGAACGTGAAGCTGGTAACAGGGTACTTACAAGTGTAAGAGAGACCCACGTATGCACTGCTCAGATGCATGTCTTCTACTCTAATCCACCTGTCCAGAACTCAAAGTCTCTCCTGAGACTGAAAAATAATGCAAAATTAGTGGAATGAGGATTGCTAGAGTTCTGTGTCAGACAGCAGATGCCATGTGAATCTGCTGGATAAAACCAAGGGCACAGCAGGACATTCTTGCATTATGCATAAGAGCATAAGAACATTACTTGCTGAAAAGTGTATATACATATTCCTAAGGAACAGACAGTACCATGTTCGTAGTTGTTTGTGGCAGTACAACCCAATTTTAAGGCATTTTAGTGTGGTGCAGCACATGCTATTCTGTTCTACCTTGGGTGTGTAAAAGCCCAAGCATCTGGCGATAACCATGTTAAGCTTCCCACAGTCTAAAAAAACCCCAACTGACCAACCAAAAAACTATATTTCATATTTTGATATTTATCTGGGAGGTCTGCTGTGCCCAATAAATCAGTGTTTGCAGGGGTAATCTCTTATATGCATGGTGTGTGTTAGTGTGGTCCTCACAGACTTTGAGGCATTTTGTGCTAGATACCCATTATTCTAATTATGCTTGCTTCTTTCTCCAGAGCATTGCTTTCTAGTGCACCTCAGAACAGAATGCTGGTGTTGACTGTAGCTGTTGCTGCAAGAGAATAAGAACTGTGACTTGATTTTTTGTTTTAGTGATGGAGAAATTAAAAAAAAAAATTCTAAGTATCATTTGGGCACTTAAAAAAAAGGGTAAAATTTCAGTTTACTCTTGTCAGCATTTAAAATTTTCAGTACTTATGCTGACCTCTCCCACTCCTTTTGCTTTTCTCCTTCTTCCGCTGCCCCAAACTTGCAGAGATTTAAAAGGAAAAACACAAGAGAAAGCTTACATTTGACTGTAAATTTTCAGTGATTCCACAATGAACTCGAAGAATTTTTGTATTTCAGCTCAGAAAAAGTCTAAAGAGAATAGTTATTGAAATCAGAAGTGTTTGTGAAAAGAATTTTTAAATGAGACCAAGAAAGTGCAAAAAGGATGTGGATTGCTAAAATTGTCTTTAAGTAAAATTTAGCTCTGTCTCTTCCTATACACAAGTAATGACAACATTGTTAAGAAATTACTATTTTTATCCAAGCTATTCTCATGTGGACAACAAGCTCTATATTTGACTTAAGAAGCAGGGAAAATTTCTCATTTTAGGCCTATATGTTGTGTATTTTATTTTATTATTTTATTTTATTTTATTTTATTTTATTTTATTTTATTTTATTTTATTTTATTTTATTTTATTTTATTTTATTTTATTTTATTTTATTTTATTTTATTTTATTTTATTTTTATATATATATATATTTTTTTTTTTTTTTTAAGTTAGAACAGTGGAATACAATATTACAAGTAAATATTCATACAATCATAGAAGATCCTGAGTTGGAAGGGACCCACTAGGACTGTCAAAGTCCATCTCCTAGTTCTGCACAGGACAGCCCCAAGAATCCCACCATGTGTCTGGGAGCATTGTCCACGACATCCTAACTGTAGTACTCAGTAAAGAAAATCCACTGTGGAAAGCAAGTGCAGAAACTCTTCCTGTCTCACATTTCATCAATAACTGCAACTAAGATATTTATGGCAATGGCACATAAAACAAAGAGCCCATTAAGTGTAGAAGGTGAGTAGGCAGCAAAACATGTTTTCTATATAAACTGACCTTCAGCAATCTGGGAATCTTGGGGATAGCAAATCCTCATCCTGCTGTTAGTTTTTACTCTAGAAAGTTTGAAAACAAAAGCTTTTCTCTCAAAGGCATATGCTAGAGTTATTAAGCCACATTGCTGTTACACAGTATGAAAAGTCCAGACTAGGTCACATCACTAGTGAAAGACTCCCTGCCTCTTTTGTTTCCTCATTTCTTTTACCCCTAGTTCAAGAGGTGTTGAAGGAAAGTGGTTGTTACTTCAGTAACCTCTTTCTAAAGCAACTGAAGAATAGGTTTTTATTTTTTGGAGAAACTAGAACAAAGTAGGAAGCCTTAAACATATTTTTTCAGTTTAAAATGTGGTATTTCTGTAAAGGCCTTTTCATTGTTCTGATGGTTTACTGGGTCATGCTTGAGCTTTTACAGGTCTTATAGATGTGGTCTGTTAGCTGGAGCTTCAAGTACAGTTATAAACAAATGAACACTTACTAAATGTATGAATTATCTGCTAGTAGGACTCATCTGAAATCCCAGACCACAGGAATGTGAACTCAGACTTTTATATGGGTCACCATAACCTTGCTGCAGGCATCTCAGATACCACTAGCACCTAGGTTAATAATTTCTTTGACATCTGGAAATAATGGCAAATAAATCTTTCAAAATACTGATATCTGATATTCTGAACAGCTGTGTCAGCTGGTATCATAGGGCTGGAATCGCTCATCTGGTGACTACCATGAATGCTGGCTCAGCTGGGTGCTGATGGGTCTCTTGAGATGCTGGCCTAGGAGATACTTTTTTCTGCTGCTCCACGCACAAAGAGGCTCTTGCGTGGGCACAGGCTGGGTTGCAGAGCAGCAGCATGTGCTGCAGGAAGGCACTCTGCAGTTACACTGGCATTGTACCCTGAGTGGCATGTAAAACAGAGCAGAACTAATGAGATCTGCTTCTACGTAGGAGAAAAAGGAGTGGTGTAGTAGCCTGGCTGCCTTTCTTTTGCTGGAGCCATTATTTACAAGGGTGAGGTGCTCTTACAGCCAAGGGCTGTTCAACATGGACCTGCTTTTTGTGCATGCTGATAATCCAGGTTTTGTTGAGGAAACTCAGCAGGAGGAACTTCTCCCTCTGGTGGGTCTTGGGCCCACAGCACGTTCTCCTGCCCAGTGGATGCAGGAGAGCAGTCAGCTCCACACTCTCAGGCACTTGATGTTTCACAGAAGGCTTTGAGACTCCAGCTAAGTGGTGTTTGATGAGGCTGCATCTTTGGGTTTGCTTCACTGGTTCAGGCTGTAGGAGCCTGCTTCCCCATTCACTGCATACACAAAATATAGTGTATGAAAAAGATAGGGTTTGTTTTTCTTCTTTGGTTCATCTATGTACTTCTTTTGTCTAATGCTGAGTGTCACCTTCAGATGTTTCGTAAGATTTTTATAGAGGCTGCCCTAATATTTTCATGACCTAGTAGTAAATTTCTAATGAAATATTTTGCCCATGTTGTGACCTGCTGTATGGAAGAAGAACTATTTCCAATAAATCTTGTCTATTAAATCTTCTCCTATTTATTTTGTAAGAATTCCTCTTCTGTTTGGGAAACAGGAATCAGAATTGTCTTAATCACTGTCTGAAGAGGCAGAGTAAGCCATGAGAAGTAGCTGTTCTTCGTCAGAAATAAATCCATAATTGATCCTGATTATAGTATACAACTGTGGGAGTCACCCAAGAGGAAAGACAGATGGCTCCCAAGCCTGGAGATAATAGTCTAGTGGCCACAAATTCTAGGTTTTGACTGGAAACTTGAGCATCATGAAGAAAAAAGACATTTGGGGACCTAGTTACTGAGTGGACTAGTAGAGGAGAAACAAAAGCACATAGATGAACTTCTTTGACAGGATTTTCTTTGCCACTGGGGAGTACGTGGAAGTAAGTGGACAGTTTATTGTAATGACTGTTTTGCTGAAGGACCCTTTCCTATGGTTCATCACTCAGGTACTTGTACTGGTGTGCTCTGAGGTGGGGCAAGTGAAACTGGGGCAGATCTGTCTGGGTGTTTCAATACATGGATGTTTACAATCAGGCAGCACAAACACACCTTGCACCATGTGGGGCTTCTCTCACCACATGCAGTCCCAGGAGGTTGCTGCATTCATGCCCTGTGCTAGGATTGGCAAGATGTATCAGTAGCACTATGCTTCAGTAATACTGCATGGCAGGTTTTTCAGTATGCCTTTTGGTTTTGTGCACAGTTTGCCACTAAAAAGTCTGCAGAACAAGGTGAGATCACCTATCCCCACTTAACCCTGTCTGTATGGGAGATGAAGCTGATGGTGCTGATGGCCAGCTAAGGAATAGAAAGAAACTAAGTGTTTGAACAGTTAATTTAAGAAATATTATCATCTTTCGTAATTTGTTTGTTGATATTGCTGTTAAGGAAAAAGAAAATCACAAATCTGGATGCCCTTTCAGTTAATACAGACCATCTGTCTGGTTTGGTCTACTTTTCTGGCAGAACTTTCACGTTTGTGGTTCTTTTTCTTCTCTTTGTGATTATGAAACAATCCCCAGTGGCGTGTCAGAAATCACCATTATAAATGCTGACAATTGTTCTGGGGTTAGCATTAAAGGCTTCTAAAACCTGTGATATGTCTGAAGCTGTGTGTGTAGTCGTTGGCTTCAAATGGAGGCTGCCCTCAGTTGTGAACACACTACAGATTCTTTTAACACAGAAATGCTTGTCAAGTGCAAATCAGAACTTGGTTGTTGGGACACCACTCCTAAGGGGAAGTGGAGTTTGGCAAGGAACCAGTTGAATACAGTGGCGTGGCTGGAGACCCACAATCCCAAGTGGTGAAGGTAGAGGAGGGCAGAGATTCTTTGTACCAACAAAACTTTGCCCTGAAATGGCAAAATACCAGTCACAGCTGTGCACAGACTGGTTGAAAAGGAAAAAGTGTGCAAGGCTGTTTTGCAGACAGATTAGTGCTCCTGCCTAAAATACCTGGCTTCTTTTGCACATTATTCTTCCTGCCTTGATTTTGTGGGAGTCTACTGACTTTTATGCCTGATTGGATGAGACTAGGATTTGACCTGTGGCCTCTTGTGTGCACCTCTTGGTTGTGAAGAAAACTTAAAAGGGGTGTAAAGGAACAAGAAAATGGTTTAAGTTTGCATCCAGTGAACTAGCAGCTGTTTTGCCTACAGCTGAACTGGTATTTGAACATGAATCTACATACTGTAGCAAGAGAAAGGAGGAGAATGTTTAATCTAGCATTCTGGGGAGTTTTATAGTGTATTATAGAATTTGAATCTCAAACATATTTAGGAAAAAATGCATACAGAGGCAAAGAAAATACCCTAATAATACACTAATTAATTTTAAAAGGTACTGGTTTGTTTCTGTTTTGAAAGTAGAAATCTTGACCCTCTACTGTGATGTGCTAGACGAACTGAGGTAAGATGCCTTTCATAATCTTTCATAACCAGAGAAAAGAATTAATAACTATCTTTAATGCTGTGTTTGGACGTTAGAGTTTTTTTACTGCTGTTGAGACTATCTTTCTATTTCTAGGGCCAAATAACACTGAACAAAGTAAAATAAAATGTAATGTTGTCTTTGTCTCCAACATAGTGTTCAAGGATACACATCTTTTCAGTTTGCAGCATCTCTAGGCAACTGAAGACCTTTGCCTATTTCCTTTAATATCAAGTGAAAGTCTTTTTCTTCCTTCAGTGGGAGCACAATTGAGTCATTACATACTGCTTCTTGAAAGCAATGTCTGATCCTGTTCTCTTCCCCTTTTTGTAGGAACCCAGAGTGCAGAGAATATTTCTCTGCCTGTTTTGAAGAATTTTACCCCCCTGAACAACACTGTTTTTGACCTCTATCCTTGGAAAAAACTGCCTGCTCTTAGAGAAGAACTAGAAACTGCATTGATGTGAATTAGGTGATAGACGACTATGTAAGATTGTCACAGGGTGAAAAATTTAGAAGTTTTGGGTTTGGTAATCTAGTAAATAGATAAAAGCAAAAAGCATCAAAATGGAGGATTGTTGTTGTTTTCTTCTTCTTCTTCTACTACTCCATATTCTGCAGCAAAAGTAGTTTGGGATGATTGGATAGAGAATTCCGCAGTTCCTGGCTGTGTCACTAAATATTTGGTAGAAAAGTAAAAATAATGTACATTTTTAGTAACCACTGGTTAATTTACCTTTTAAAAGGCTGTGTAAATCTTGGTAATAGGGCTTTCTCCTGCATTCTCTGCTTTGTGCTATGTATGGGTCATGCTAGTGACTCTTTTTCTCTGATAAGACTTAATAAACAACTATCAAGAAGTAGCAAAGGCTGAGAGTCCCATTTGTCTCTCGAACTCCTGGCAAGGACTTTAAAGATCTCTCCCACCAGGAGAGGCATAATTACAGCATGGTCAGTGTCACCTTTTTACTTTTTACTCCTCATGTCTATTACAGAAATTAATAAATATTAATATTTTATTATTCTCTAGCCTTTTACTACACTCTTTTTTTATTTTCAAAATTCAGTGTGTTGTTTTGGCACACAGGAACCATCAATGGAAAGACTTAGTTAATAACATTTGGAGAACGTTACAAACAAAACCAGGGAAATACATCACTGTGAGACAGGTTGAAGTAAGCTGAGTATTCAATTCTGCCTGCACCAGCATTTCAAAAGTATGTTTTTTTCAGCACTGATGTTTTTTGCTTCTATTTTCATCAGGAGATTTTGAATCTTCATTGAAATCTACAAGGGAAACATGAAGGGTTAATTCTATTTTTAAAAATAGGAGATTGTGTAAAGTGTTGGTATTGAATGGAGTGTGACCATAGCAAAGTCAAACATGATTGGACTCTCTCGTGCTTGACATAGTGTAACAGGGTTTCTGTTATTTATGCATGTCAAAATTTAGCTTCCAGTACTAACAAACCAATGTCATTCTAGTTCTGGTTTGAATTAGCAAAAATCAGAGCTTTTCTTTCTACTCTCATTTTGTAATAACAGTGCCAATTAAGAAATAAGACACCAGCCATGAACAAAGAAGCAGTTCCTGCTCTAATGCGTTTGTGATCTGAATTCAACAGGCCTGATGGTCACCAGCTGTTTTACAGCATCAAACTTGTATTTCCATCTTAAATTGGATGTCCTCATGAAATGTAGTTCCACTGGTTCAGGGACCCTTTCTCTTGTTTTCGTGAATAAACTGGAAATTAGAATTATGATCTCTGTAATTATACAAATGTCTGAAGAATCATTTACTACATGTCTGTCTATAAAACCAGATGTTTTCAGTCCTTCTGCTCACAGAAGTCTCCACTGGTGGTTGGGAATTTCTTCATCTGAAGAAAACCAGCACAGCTAGTTCTTAACCACAAATTATTTCAATGAAGACTTTTGTAGTTTTTTCTGAATAATGTCCTTCATATAAAAATGTTATTATTTTCTGATAGGTACCACATTTCCTCACAGGTCTGCAAAAAGGAATAGCTGCTGCTTTCACACTCATGTTTTGTGTGAAGCTGCCTGCAGCAATTATGAAAAGCTCCTGGCAGGACTGAATCAGGGGATTCCAAGTGGGAAGACTTTTTGATCATGGCGTACCTTTTTGGAACAGACTTTCACATGTCTTTTCCATCAAATTTCTGGCTTCTACAAAATGGGACAGCTCATTTCAGTAGAAATACACCCACTTTGCATACACTGTAGATTTTAATTACCATTTTGCTTCATTGCTACCACATCCTTACCAAGTACTAAGTTGGCCATAATCTTTTCAGCTGACCTCAGACTTTTCAGCATCATTGCATGGCATTATACCATTAAACATGGCTCCTTTTAATTTTAGCACAGTCCATAATTTGGGATACTGATATTTTATCTCTATTTCTACAGATTCCATACTTATTACAACCAAAACCTGCGAGTGTTTACAGTGCCTAACAATTGGTGAATAAGTACTGCTGTCTTTCCTTTAATGTGCTTACCCATAGCATAATAGGAAATCACAGTGCACAGTCAGGCCATGAATACAACATCTCATTTTAGGGATGGAAAATGCAGTGATTTCTGAGATCGATATAAAAACAGGCAGTGTGTCGTGTTTCCAATCCCCATGTGCCGTATGATTCCTGTTTGGTTGAACAGGTAACTTTTAGCAGGGAGACAACAGTACATGAAAGTACTCCAACTGTGTTGGGAGCTCTAAGGAGCAGGAATTAACAAAATGTATTTTGTTTCATGGTGGGTTTTGTGGTGTTTAGCCTCATGAAGTTCAACAAGGAAAAGTACAACATCACGCTCAAGGGTACAAACAGCCCCAGGTACCAGTACATTCTGGAGGCTGTGCAGCTGGGAACAGCTTCACAGAAAGCACTTGGGGTCCTAGCAGACACCAAGCTGACCATGGGCCAGCAGTCTGCCTTTGTGGGAAAAAACCCCACCAACAGCATCCTGGGCTGTGTGAGGAGCAGTGTTCCTGGCAGGGGGAGGGAAGGGATCCTGCCTCTCTACTCAGCACTGGTGACACCTGGGTGCTGGTCCAGTTCTGGGCTCCGCAGTACACAAGAGACACGGACACACTGGAGAGAGTCCAGCAAAGGCTCCAGAGATGATGAAGGGGTGGAGCATCTTTCCTTTGAGGAAAGCCTGAGAGAGCTGGAGCTGTTCAGCTTGCAGCGCTGAGAAGGCTCGGGGGGGATCTTATTAAGGTGTGCAAGTACCTGAAGGGAGTGCACAAGAGAAGGGAGCCAGACTCTTTCCAGACATGCCCAGTGACAGGGCCAGAGGAGATGGGCACACACTGAAACACAGACAATTCCCTACAAACAGCAGGAAACACTTTTTCACAGTGAGGGTGAGTCAGCATTGGCAAAGGTTGCCTAAGGAGGCTCTGGAGACTCCATCCTTGAAGATATTCAGAAGTCATCCGGACATGAGCCCAGGCATCTGGCTATGGGTGGGCCTGACTGAGCATGGGGTTGGACCAAATGACCTACAGAAGTCCCTTTCAGCCTCAATCAGTCTATGGTTCTGTCATAATGAATATGCCTTTTCTAGAGTCTGCAATTAAACAGAACTCAAATTACTCATGCTTTGTTTTACAGACTGATTTTTATGTTATAGAGGTATCTGTAACTGCCATTTAAAATTTTGATGCAGAGTCATAATGTATTACAAAATCCATAAGACAATTTTTAAAGTGAAAAACATAGAGATATCAAATTTAAAATTAACAGCAGCAGCAAAAGAACCAATAGCAAATAAATGGAATTGTCAGGTGAGTTGATTGCAAATTTGCATGGATTAAAAAGCTGTGAACAAGAAGTTACTGAATTAAAAAAAAAAACCAAACTAGGATCCATTGATTTTTAAAGTTGGGCATTATTAAATGGTCCCTATGGACATCTAAGATAGTTTAACTTCTGGTGGTTGTATGAAAGACACTTGCCATTCAGCATTATTCTCCATCTGCTTTTGCTCACAGTTGCTACTGTTGTGGAAAAAGTTTCTCTTGCAAGCTTCAAATTTTCCATTACAACAGAAATATCTTAATTTTAGTATTTTTTCAAAAGACAATCTGGGTTTTTTGCAAACATCACAATGTGCCAGTTGATATAAAACCAGATTATATATACTTGTGATTATAAGTCATGAAAAGTAGCTAAAGAATATGCTTGGATTTCTTTGTTCTTGCAGCCAGTCTCATCTTCTTCTGGCTTTGCTGTTTCGTAGAGGTTAGACCTCCCTGCCCATCCTGCTACTTTGTATTCCTCCCTTTTTCTAGCAGTTTCCCTTCACTCTGCCTGTTCCTTGCAATCTTAGGAAATCGCTTACCTGTATATGGTAACACCACAGAGGTGTTCAAAATGCACAGTGAACAAAGTTGCGTGCTGTTTCTTCCACCTCCCGAAAGCAACACAGCTCATCCCTTTGCCTTAGGTGACAAACTCTCTAGTCCACGTGGGAAAGGGTTTGTGACATGATCCAGCAGCGATGCATGGAGCACTACCTTGGGATGGCAGGCGCACGAGTGGTGTTGAGAAAGGTGTCTTCTACAGACGACATGCTTAGGAAAAAGAAGATCTGCTTCAGAGAAGATCTTAAGATCTTCAGATAAGATCTTCAGACACCTGGAATAAACTTCACTTTCACCTGTCCTGGCTCTCATGGGGGTCTTCAGCCATCCTGGTATCCACTGTAGCGTTAATGCAGTAGAGCACAAGTAATTGAGGAATTTTCTGGACTCCACTTACGACGATTTCCTGACACAGGTGACTGAAAAGCCAAAGAAGTTCTGTTGTTTCTGTTAATTTCACAGAAAAAATGGCTGAGAATGTGAATGTTGGGAGGAGCCATGACTGCAGTTACCACAAGACAGTGTAGTTCAATGTGTACAAACACCTGATGGGGGTTATAAGGCAGATAAAACCAGACTCTTCTAGTGGTGCCCAGTGACAGGATAAGAGGCAGCAAGCACAAAGAGAAAAATATGGGAAATTCTACTTAAAGAGAGGAAAAAAAATTTTAGTGTTTTGTCAATTAAACAATGCATCAAGTATCTTAGGCAGGTGGCGGAGCCTCCATCCTTAGAGGTATTAGAAACCCAACTGAACAACAGTCCTGGTAAACTTGCTGTAGCTGATACTACTTGAGCAGGGGTTTGGACTAAGTTACTTCCAGAGATACCTGCCAACCTCTGAGATTCTGTGACATGAATCTGTGATAAAAATACATTCCAAAGCACATTTCATGGTAAATTTTAGAAAAGCTTATTCATAAAGAAATTACAGGGAGGAATCCTAGCTGACAAACCAGTTTGAAAGAGTGCTTTATTTAAAATTACAGGAGAATCAGCTTTCTTTATCCTGTTATGCACAATGCCATAGAAATAGCAGCAGAACATGCTCCTGTTTAATCTCCCATGCACCTCTACGGCCCTTTCAGCCCATGGCTTCACTGCTGTGCAGAAGGTGAGCTAAGTGATGCAGTAAGCTGTCATGTAACTGGGACTAATGTGCACCATCAAGTAATACTATTATTCACAAGCTGTCAGTTGGGGTGATGATTTCCAGATTGTCAGACAAGTATAAAGGAGATCAACAGGAAGTTAATTAGGAGATGATGTGTTGACAATACCTAGATTTCCCTTTTCATAATGCTAGATCTGGACAAAGAAGTGAGTACCCCAGTGCTTAGGTGAGGTGGAACAGTGATGACCAGTGGCTCAGTCAGTCTGAGGAAGCTGATGAAGTTGTTGCTATGTTATGGTGACTGTTGTAAGATGTGTGGGAGCCCTGCTCTGGAGCTCTGCAGCAGACCAATTGTTGTTGGCCCACCTGTAACTGAGCAACTCAACCCTTGTTCTGGTTTGTTCCCTAGGTGGCTATAGGTATTGGCCACATAAACCTCTCTGTGAGACTTCACCTTGGAAAAAAAGAGTTTAGGCACTCCTGCATGTCCCAGAACCAGCAACAATCAATGTGTAGAAACCAATGGAAATAGGGGATCTGGCAGCTTGCTAGTTATTGGGTCCATCTTGTCGTGATGCTGGAACTAAAAATGGGGTATTCCTAACCAGAAGAGAACACAACTCAAAGACATATACATATATTGTGTAAGTCAGTCATAGGACTCAGTCCATGACAGCACATTGTTGTGGAAACCTCATACTCAGTGTCATTAATTATTAGTCACTTCTCGCCTTGGACCTTGCCATATACTGAAATCCTCACTCACTGCTTTTGTCTCTACATGGTTGCAAGAAAGCCACAGAACTGTAACTTTGTCGACAACTGAAATTTGCTTGTTTACCATGACGTGCAGCTTTTGGTGCAAAGAACACTACTTTCTCATCCAACAGTTTTGCCCTGGTGTGGGGTGGTCAGGGTGCACACACAGATTGTTGGAGACATTGATCAGGTCAGCTGACAGGGCAAAACCACAGCCACAAGAAGGGGTGTAATTTTGGCTTTTCTTTTTTTGTCTAAGTAAAAAAACTTTAGAAGGAGTAACGTCATCTGTTAGCTTTAAAAACAGGAAGAAGAACTCCTAAAGTTTCTAGATTTACTTTTTTTGTTTAGAGATGATCAGTGTGAGTCAGTCATTCCTTCTGCCAAGCTGGAAACACTCATAATATCCAACAGTCTCTAATAATTCCTAGGGAACAAATATTTTAACCTGTGGAAGATATTTTTATCCTTGCAGATTTTGTAATTGGCAAAGCATTTTGGTTGGAAAGCAAATCAGGAATGACAAAGTGATGCTGTCTCGTTCATGAAAATTGGCTTCTAAGGAACAGAATATACAGGGATTTTTCTGTACCTCCCTGGTTTGTGTTCTTTATGTCCATTATTTGGGTCCTATACTCCCTTAACTTGGGCTACATAATATTTCAGTTTGAGAAGCCTTACTCTTCTCACACCAACTGCAGGGCAAACCAGGAAAAAGTAGACTGAAGTATAAAACTAGGGTATGAAATGCCAATCGGGCCTTAACTGTTCAAACAACAATAAATATATAAACATCTGAGCTTATTAGCATGCTGCCTTCTTGCTGGGGAATGAAATGGGTGATTTCAAACAATAAACAACCACCGTCTTCATCTCTCTCCTTCTTTTAACAATTTCTTTTCTCATAGCATTGTAATAAATGCTACACTAAAGATTTTGAACAACTGCTTGAGCGTCACAACATTCACAGATAAGAAAAAATTGGTGTAGCAGGGAAACAAAAGGCAAGTTTTGCCCATGAAACAAGGTGAAAGTCAGATCAATTGGCTATGCAGGAGCACTGTGAAGCTGCTGTTCAGGTTTTTCATCAGGCAGTTAACAAGTTATGACCTGTAATCAAAGTAAGCAGTACATTACAGAGATTCTTCTTTGTTGCATGTAATCTGTTGAAATGCTGGCATTTCACATGAGCGGGCTGGGGGGAGCCCTGTGGCAATACCTGCCTGTACAGCTTTAACTATGTATTTATCTCATGGCCCATGTATTTATGCTGTATATCAAATTGAAAAACAACGAGCAGCTGGAGCTGCCTCTTTAGGGGGTTGTAAAAGTGAAGCTGTACTTTTTGTGATACTCAGCAATCTCTAGTGTTGAGTAAGTGTCCTGATTTCCTTTGCAGTTGTTGTAAAATAGTTTTCTTCCCTTTGCTATGAATTTGTAAAACTGCAGCCATAGTTCCTTCAGGCAAAAATGCTATATGTATATCAGCTCTCCTGTTTCTGTGGTGATGGGTTGGCTATCTTTTGGTTGTTTTATTTAAATCTCATACGCTTCCTATTTGATGTTGCAACTAGGACTGCTATTGCTGTGAGTATGTCTTTCATTTATGCACATATGTACATGTCCTTGCTCTATTCAGCATGTTTTGACAGAAGAGATGGTTCCAAAGAGAAAGATCTGAGACAGGCAGGAGGAGATACCCGGCTAAGAGGTGGATTACCGTGTGACTTCAAGCCACACAAAATCCCAGCCCAGCAGCCAGGTGAGTGCAGTGACTTCCAGCTGTAGGACTGTAGGACTGTATCCAAACCCCAAGGATACAATGCAGACATGATGTCTGCTGGTTCTTTGCTGACTTAGGAGACAGAAAAGGTCCTGACACAGCTGAACTAGTCCTGTGACAGGAGGTCTCTCTTAAAGAGGGCAACCCTTCTCTGCAGGATTTTGCTACTTTTTTGGGCAGAAATTTTGCCCCTTCCAGGGATGTTCATTACCCTATTTCAGTCTGAAGAAGCCCCTGGAAAACTACTTTACAGCAAGATAAGGCACATGCAGGTCCACTGCACTCAATTCTAAAAAACAGGCACTAATGATTTTCAACAGAACTGAATAAATTTTCCTTTTCTTGTCTCACTTCCTTTTTTCCCCCCCCCTTTTCCATCTCTGCACATATCGTCATATTTGGCTTTGTCGTCTGTTTTCTACAAAGTTCTGCAAAAGTAATGTCATCTGAGGGAGAAACTGTCTGCAGGGCATTTATTTGTACACAAATAATATTTTACCATGGCAACCCTAATTTTTTTCATTACGCAGTCCTCTGGATCATGAAATAGCTTTTGAACAGCTGGGCATTCCCCTGCTTCTTCTGCAGCTGATATCTTAAATCTTAAAAATAGATTGTTACAGGCACAGAACCAATAAAAAAAAGGGACACCATCCATAGAAAAGGTTTTCTTCAATAGTCAGTGGCTTTTTTTCATAACAATAAGTAAGAATTACTTATTTTAAAGCAATTAGTGATGTTATTTTGCCTCTTACTAGGCCTAATTATATTTACTTTTACACCTATACTGTTGCATCTGGTACAAATTACTGTCCATGGTGTTTTGTTATTTCTGGATTATTAAAAATTTTTGTTTACAATTTTTTCTTGTACCTGATTTTTTCCATAATGTCCAAAGAGGAAAATGTCACTTGAACATTTTTTTGAACAACAAAATGCTCTTCTATTTTCAGAACTAAAATTTGCAGCAGAATACAGACAGCCTATATTGGAAAGAACAGTTTACTTTGGCCAATTGGACATTGCTCCAATGGGGTCCTCAGATAACTAACACAGACCCTAACTTTACAGCTAGCTGTCCTTGCAGGAGATAACACCTATTCACGATGTACACTGACCTACAGTTTTGTCCTGAGCCCCACTGCCATCCCAGGTCTTTGGGCTGAACAAGATGTTGCTCGCATTTCAACTTTGAGGTCTTTGATTTCCCTGGCCCTAAACCAAATCCTAACACTAGCTTTCTGCAGAGTAGAGGATAAACCTCTCCAGTTCAAAATATATTATGTCCTTCTACTCCATCCTGAGCCCAACTGGATTTTCCTGAAATTTTGTCTTCATGGGAAAACTTTGCAATTTACAAGCTAGAGTTACACTGGCAATCATTGTATAACTACCTGCTCACATCTTGTTTCAGTGTACTGTGAATCCCTTCTTAAATGAAAATATACTTGCATTGGAATTAATATTTAAACTATACTTTTGCAAGCAGTCCCTATTCCATATTTCACAGAATCACAGAATATACTGAGTTGGAAGGGACCCACAAGGATCATGGAGTCCAGGTCCTGACCGTGTACAGGAGGTCACATCTCAAGAGTCACACCAGGTGCCTGTACTTGTTTAAACTCCTGTCTTCATGTAGAACAGCAAAGGCTGTTTTTTCATCTAGATATGACTAACCTTCAGTAACTAGACACTCACAGTACAGCTTTAATTGAAGAATTAATTTTTGTTCTCACCTGAGTAGTTGAAATATTCAGCAAAATGCCTAAATCTTGCAGTAATTCTGTGGGTTTGTCCAGGAACAAAAACCTCCTTGAATATCGATCCCCAAAAACCAACATATGGAATATTAATATTTCTTTCCTCTTCTCCCTGAGTCCATTTCATAACTGCTCATCTCTAGCAGAGCATCTGGGGAGCACAGAAGGGCTCAGCTTTGTCATGTGAGGTCTTTTCTTGCGGCGGCTCCTGTCTCTTGCTAGCGAAGCATGGTGCTGTAGCTTGGATTTATGCCAAGAAACTTCCTTACACACATGCACGTGGAAAGGCTACTTTTGAGTGCTACTTTTTAATCTGCAGTTTTCATCACTGTGAGATTGCTCATCTCACTCTGGCTCTCCTACTTTGCCAAGGATAGTGCCACTCCAGCTTCTACCTACTGGCTTTCTTTACTCGGCAAGGCTGAGCGACCTGTGTTGTGAGGATGTAGAAGGGAGTCTGGTAGAACTGCATTCCCTAGGACGGATCAAGCATGGGTACCCTCTTGACACTTCTGATCACTTAAACCAACTGCAAAATCACAGTGACTTGTGCGCTCTCTGTTGACTGAAAAGGACAGAATTTGCAGTTAAAGCAATATCCAGTGGCCTTCAGGGGCCATTGTCTGGCCAGCAGGTCCATACTCAGCCTTGTAGCTAATGTTTAGATTGCATACAGTCCAGTCACATAATCACAGAATAATAGAATGGTTTAAGTTGGAAAACACCTTTAAGATCATCCAACCATGCCAGCTCCTTGACTAGACCATGTTCCTAAGAGCCACATCAATATGTCTTTTAAATTCCTCCAGGGATGGTGAATTAACCATTTCCAATAATCTGCATACTGTCTGGGTTTTTTTAAAAAAATCATAGAACTCAGATGTGAGAGCAGCTGTAAAACATTCATTAGCTGTTAAACTGAGCATTTTGTGCTAGCTATTTCTCTGATACCTGAATGGTGGGGGTTTTTTTGAAAGAGGAAGTTGCAGTTTGCTGGTGCCAGCAGAGTTTTTACAAAGCGACAGTCACTGGGATTTAACTTGTTTAGTAATTCCACGTGCAGGTGTCATTCTTGACTGTTCCTTTCACTGTTCTTCATGAAACTGTGATGATGTACAGCAAGAATCGACTTCATTTGAGCAGAACTTTCCTTTACAGGGAATATAAACAACATCTGAAAAATATAATCATAAAACAATACAATCATTATAAAAAGTAGCCTGATACTTTTAATGTAAGAGAGTACTTTTAATATAAGAGAGGGGTCCTGTAATCTATTTGTTGCCCCTCACAAACAGTCAGCTTTACTGAGCAGTGACTTCACGCCCAGCTTTAACTTTTCTGAGATTGTCTTCCTGGTCTTTTCCCTACTATGACTAGCCTGCATATTGCCGAATGATTAAATTTTTTTTAAGGATTACTCAGTTCATCCACTTTTCTGGAAGTGCTGCAGTACTTACAGATACACATGTATCTCATATATATATATATAGCAAATGCTGACTAGACATATAAAACAGATCAACCTGTTCCTGTCTGTGGTTGTGGGTCTGTATTACAACCCTCAGCAACAGCCACCCTTGCCAAGCTCAGCCACAGCAGGATTCCCTTCACTGAGCTCAGCAGATGAACCAGCACTGGACTGATTGCAATTTCCATTAACAAAGCCAGGTGCCCCTCAAGATCAGTCACCAACCCTCAGCAATCCAGAAGTAGGGGAGAGCTCCATGGATCTCCACATGTAGTTTTCAGAGTATCAATTAGTAGATGCAACTTCAGTGCAAGAGTAAATACACCAAATCAAGATGCAGTATGTGGGGACAGCATGACAAACACATGCACTTTGTTAGGACTAAACCATGTCGGCTGTGCAGAGCAGGGCCTTCCAAAGCATTATACAGAACCAGTTCAACAGAATGCCAACGAATTTCCTCTCTGAGCCATCCCCAAAAGCACACAGGAGTACCTGCTATGCTGATGTACACATGTGGCTCATTCCATAGACAGCAGGACAACAGCTTTCCTCTGCTTCAGCTGGCAGTTGCAGTTTGCTGCTAACAGTACAATGTGATAGCAACCAGCAACATTAAATAATACTGCCAGGACTTTTTCCTGCTCACACCATGGGTGAATTTCTTCTCTTACCCCACCCTCAAATGGTAAACCATATGGTAGCAGAAATGTCTAGCACAGCCACTGGCTGCTAGTACCTTCTACCTTACCAGTGGAAGTATTCCTACGGCACAATATACTTCCAGAGAATGGAGAAGACAACAGCTGCAGAAACTGGCTCACAGGCAAGATAAGAATTGTCTGGAATTCTGAAGCACAGGAGATAATGGGCAAAGGACAGAAGAAATATGAATATACCAAAGCAAAGTTAGATTAGATGACCTCAGCTCAAATTATTTGTATTTTTCTTATTGAAGATAAATATAAAAAGATGCCAGGACTTCTGCCTAAGTAGACTTGTTAAAGTGTCATGCATGATTATAGTACCATTAAAGCATGTAAGGCATAAAATAATAACATTAACACATGTATATGAGAAGACTGAAGTTTGAACACTGAAAGGCACTACTAGACCTCATTTCCTTTTCCAGTCCTGGTGTCCTTTTCCAACTGAGAACAGTACCGGTGCCCAAGGTCTGAGAACAAGTGGAAAGTTTGGATGTTCCTGGGCATGCAAAGAGGTCTTTTTACGAAGTGTATTTTCCAGGATTTCAAAGCAAACACTGGAGAGGACAGTATCTGTAGCTGTGCAGAGAATTTAGAAAAGCTCAGACTTTAACTATTGCTCGTCCGCTTCTCTGGTGTTGCAGTTAATCTGCAAAAATGAAAGTAGTCAAATTAATAAAGGTTAAATAGCAGCCCATGGATTAACTTTGTGCTTAAAGCAAGCTCACTCACTGAGTAATAGGAACTGACAGGAGATGTAACTGGCCTTCTGCCTTATCCTAGATCTCTGCATTCCCCATCCCAAAAGGCAGTAAGGACTAATGTGGCTTACACATCTCCTGTCTGGTCAGGAACAAACTGGGCAAATGCTTATGGAATTAAACTCTGCCATCTGTAGAAGGCTCTTGTACCTCTCAAATACTCCTATATAATGATTAATGGCACTTCTGACATTGGTTTTCCCTTGTGAGATAGCCTGGTTAGCATGGCCTTGATTATGTAACTCCCTGATATGAAGAACACAACCTAATTGAATGAGCAGCAGGAAAGGACAGGGTGAGATTTCAGGAAACAGGAGTTAATAAGGCACAAAATGCTTTTACAAATTCATTATTAAGGAAAATGTCTTCTATACATTTCTTGGAAAAGAGTGTAGTGGGCCACTCTGAGGTTTTACAGTAGTTTCAGGAATTTTAATGTCATCTCATTCACACATATCTGTTACTTTCTTGGCTCCTGAGAGGATGCAGCAAGGTGCCAGTTTCAAAACCAGTTAAACGCATGGTGCTGTAAACTTTGGTGGCTGACATACGCAGCTAAGCCACCTCTGTTAAGAGGTGGAACATCTTGAATATCATCAATGAAAAAGCTGAGGGCATTAGCCACTTCAACTGCTCTTAGTGAGTGCTTACGTTAGTGAGTCATCAGCATCCATTGGCTATTTGGGCCATCAGCTCTTCAAAAGTGGTGTATACTGGATAATGCACTATACTGAATTCTGTGTAAAAATAGGCATTTGTCAAAGCTGCTGGAGAAATTTGGCTAATCAACTGCCTTAGTACTGAAATTAATTCATGGAGATACTGAAATTGGCCAGAATAAACTTTTTAGCACAATTTGAAGCATTAGAAAGCAGGGGTTCTTTATCTGCACAGGACACACAGAGGATCTCTCCTCATTCTGTGTGTGAGGTGAGAGTTTACAACAGGGTTTTTATCCATCATAAACATATATATTCATTAAAATGTGTCTCTTATCTAATACATAAACATCACTTCCCTAGAACTAATTTGCATGCATCCACCGCCTGCTGGAAGTCCTTTTATGGTCCTGGAGAGTAATAAAAGGGGTCTCTGGTGGTCCTATTCACTGAATGCTTTGATATTAAAGCATGGTATTAAAATTAAAGCTTGTATTTGAAATACTACTATGTGCCACCAGTCAGACCTGGCAAGTATGCTATGTGGGCAGCCCTGATAGACAAATAGTTCAGAATTTCAGTCCTTGCAATGTAACAAATTAAGTGAACTTAATCTCTTTGTTAGACGCAAGGTGAGGGAAGAACACTGAGACAGTGGGGTTGGAGACCCTGTCCCACAAGGAGGGGCTCAAGGACCAGGTCTGGTACATCTGGGAAGGGAGATGACTTCAGCAACATCTAACAGCAGTTCTGGTATGGACAGGAGAAGGACAGAGGAAATGCAGCATCACAACTCCTCAGAGTGGTGCACAATTGGTGAGTGAGAGGGAGTAGCACAGCTGTAACAGTGGAAATACAGAGCTTTGATAAGGAAGAAACATTTTCCCCAGAAAAACAGTCCAGGAGTCAGGGCCCAGGCAGGCTGTGCTGTCACCAGCCTTGGAGGTTACCAAACCCCAGCTGAGCAACCTGATCTAAGCTCAAAGCTGGCTCTGCCTTGGGCAGGGTTTGCACTGGACCACCCTTGTGGTCCATTCCAAACTGAGTTATTCTGTAACCCTATGAACTACTACAAGCTCCTGGAGCATCTCAGCAACTGCTGGACCATTCTTAGCTAAAAGTGCAAGGGTACCCTGCCATGGCCCTCTGGAAGGGCAGGTTTAGTGGCTGGGAAGGACAGAAGGGCAGCTTGTGGTAACACAGGAACTCAGGTAGGAGCCTCTTTGTCCTCGGCAGATGGGTTTGAGTGGACATTTCACCATTGTGAACAAACACCTGACAGGGAGTACATCAGACAGAGCCAAGCTCTTCGAGTGGTACCCACTGACGGTAGAAAAGCACAAGCTGAAAAGCGGGAAAATCCACTTAAACATAAGAAAATACATTTTCGCCGTGCGGGAGGTGATCCTCTTCGACAGGTTGCCCGGAGAGGAGGCGGCACGCCCCACTCTGGAGGGCAGTCCAGCCTCAGCCACTCCGGCCTCGGGCCACCGTCCGGGGCCGACCCCACTCCGCGACGGAGTGGGATGGGCCGCCCACCCGCGGTGTCCGCGGGCCCTCCCCGTCCCTCCCCTGCCTGCCCGGCCGCGCTGCCCTCCCCGCGCCCCGCCGGGGTGCCGAGCGGCCGCGCTCAGCCCCGCCGCACACCGCGCCCCGGGGCGGCCGCGCTCAGCCCCGCCGCCAGCCCGGCTCCCGGCGCGGAAGATGCTGCGGCTCTGCCTGCTCGCCGCGCACGGTAAGCGCCGGCGGAGACCTTCCTGCCCGCCCGGGACGCGCCCGGGCGCTGCTCCGGGGGCGGCGGCGGCCCCCAGCCCGCGGCCCCCGGGCCGGGCGCGCCGTGACCGGGGCTCGCTTTGTCCTTGCAGCTCTACGGCTCGCCGGGGCGGCCTTGCTCTCCCCCGGGTCGTGCACCTTCGAGGACAGCGCCTGCGGCTACCAGTGGGACTACGCGCATCTGCCCTGGACGCTGCACGGGGAAGGTGAGAGCGCTGCCGCCCCCGGGCGCAGCTCCCCCTGGGCTCACCTTTCTCCCCGGCGCTGCCGGACCCCGCTCCGGGGCGGCGGCATCTCGGGGTGCCGCTGCTGCCGGCGGGGCGGCGCCGCTCGGCTTCCCCGGGGAACAGCCGCCGTGGCGTTCCTCCCGTGTGGGTGGCAGTCCCCTAACAGCTGGTGATGGGCAGACCCTGCAGGGAGGCGTCTGCACAACCCCGGCACAGGTATCTCCGCAGGTTTCCGCAGGATGCCTCGGAAATCTCCTTTCTTTCTCTTTCTGTTGGGAAAAGGTGTCTTTTATCAAACCATCTTTCTAAAAAACCCCTCACATCTGCCGCATACCTATTAAGCCGCATTATTTTTTTTCGAAATATATTTTGGGTTCTACTCCAAAAGTGGATGCATTTCCAGGGCAAGAGGCAATCTTTGGCAAGAGTATCTTTACAACATGTTCAATTAAGACTTTTCTCCATTTTATGGTACCTTCAGTTCAACAGAAAAAGTCAAGTCTTTCAGTAAGTTGTATTAGACTTATAAGACTTAATGCTATTGAAAAGAGGACAAAATCCAGTCACTGCACAGAGTTTCCCTGCAACTGTAACTACTTCTTGGTAAGTTTTCAGTGTGGGCTCCAATTTTTGAGGGAAACTACATGAACATACCAAAAGACTAAACAAAAGTATACACAGCATGGTTGTAACTGGGTAATGAAATAGTTTAATTTTGATTATGTGCTCACCAAATTGTCATTCATGAAGTGAAAGTTGTACTCACACAGAAAAAGGGACTATGTGGTTTTAGTTTTTAAGCCCTAAAACAGGTGCCAAGAATAATGAAGAGGTGAGTACAGATATGAAGAGATAGATACCCCCTCAGAATCCCTTAATCAGTGCTCCATTCAAAACTGGCTGGTCCAATTTTGTATTCCGCTTGTCACTCAGTTGAGGAAAAAGATTTTTTTTTTCTCCTGATTCATGCCCAGTTATCATCTATGCAAAAGAAATCACCTTCATTGTTACTTTTTAGATTAGTTAGTAGGCTTTGAGAATGTACAAAAAACGCTAACTCAGAAAAGCCTGCAAGGATGTCATAATTAAAAGACTTGATTTTCCTCTTATTTATTTGATATATATTTCTTAATTTATTTACTTATTTAAATATACAAAGATTTTACTGTATTTTTGAAGATGCTAGTGGAAATTTAGTAACCATCTTTTCTAACCCAACTATGCCTCCTGACATCATGCCCTCTTAGTCCATCTGTCTGCAAAGCAGCACTTACTTCCTCCTTGTGATTTACAGGGAGCCACATGGTAGCATATTGATTCAGCTCCAACGGACTGTGAGATGCTGGGAGCAATATCTGCAGAAATGGGTGTGCATCATGTTGTGCACATCCACACTACAGTGCTTCAAGACACAAGGATGTTTAACCAGCGGTTTGGATCAGCAGCAGCCTGCTTTTTTCAGTGCACAGAATGCAATTTTTGTTACTGTAGTTTGATCTTTCTGTACAAACATAAACATACCAGTGGCTGCACAGCTTCTGTTCTTGCACATCTTATTTTCAGAGATACATAACGGAACTGTAATACTCTGGTAGAATATGTGGTATGCCAGCTCTTGTAATCGGGATAGTTCTGTCAGCATTTCCATTATGAACAGTTTTTCTGCAGTCTGTAATTTGATCATAGCAAGACATTCTGTGCAAACATTTGGCACACAAGGTATTATATTAGTCTCTTCAGAAACACATTCATAGAATCACAACTAAATCTAGCTGAAAATAATTCATTCAAATCTACACAGCAGGTGTGCAAAACTAGTCTTCCTTAGATGCTCTTTCATTCTTTTGCCTCCTAAAACCATGCTCCTTTTGGCAGCACTGTGTCCTGGTGTTTGCTGGTCAGTGTATGTATATGTGGTAATTTAGTGGGACAACAGGGGAAGTCAAAAATGGGAGAGACAACTTAGCTCTGAATTGTTCCACTTCTCCTTGCATTGCTTCAAAGTTGCTTTATTATTTTAAAATGTTATTTGTAGTATAGAATTACATTCAGCAGGTCTTTTATAGGAATTATCTGACTTGCAGTGCAAGTTCTTTCATCTTATAAATCTCTCAGTAGTGTAGTCTTGTGCCAAACTGTCAAGGTGATGTAAATATAACTAAAACCGTGCCCAGGAATTTCCACTCCATACTTGAAAGTGTTTTGCCCACTTGCCAAGGAAGCCAGTATCTTCTGGTGGGCCAGGCACGCCGAAAGGAAGTGTGAGAATAAGTTTTGCTTTTGTTTACAGCTATGCAGTCACACTAAAATGAATATGTTTCTAAGGTTCAGCTGCTGTTTTAAATGTTTCTGGATTCTCATTAGTGTTCTGGTAGTTCCAGCATACAAGATTTTTTTTTGTTTAATTTTAGAATTTTCATAATTGAAAATATTTTTATTCTTTTAGCTAAAGTTTTGATACCTGTAACTGGTATTTTAGGACCCATTTTAATCAAGTGCAAATCAAAAGAAAATACTCAATACTACAATGGATAGCTGTTTCACTCCTAAATGCTTTACTCAAGACTGGCAAATCAGGCCCTAGTGAAGTGGCAGTTTGTAAGAGCAGCCACACAAGAAACAATTCAGGTGTCTGTCCAGTAGACCTGTGCTCCCATAAAACCTCTGCTTCAGTGAAACCCTCTGTAAGCTTCAGGCTCTGTCACATGACTCTGAATTCTGGAATAGGACCATCGAGTATATCAAGGTGCTTTTTTCAACTGTTGGCTTTTTCAGTCACTGGCTAGCTCAGTGTTTGCCTTTTAGAACTATAATGATTTTAGCAGACAAACACCATGCAAGGAAAAATGTAAAATACAGAAAAAGCTGCAGATATAAATTTCTAGCCTGGTTATGGCTGAGAAGCACACCCAACTGAGGTCATGGCCCAGGCTGCCTAAGTACAGCATCAGGCTTGAGGCAGCATGTTCCTTAATGAGCCAGTTCTCTTTTCAGTGTAAGCTGGGAAATTCCATGCAATATGTTGTGCTTCATGTGTTCATAGGATACCAGCTACACAAGAAACAGTAAAGTTGTTGCTCAGGAAAAGATCGTTGTAATGTGATCCTGGTTTCTGAAATGAGCAACAGATGAATTTGTATGTTACCAGTGATAAGATCTGAAAGCTTTATATGAGTTGCTCCTAGACATAAACAAAGGGGACAGCGGTCCATTTTCATTTCAGAGGTGTAGGCATGCCCCGAAAAATGTTCTTGCATTCATGATGCCTCTGAACAGATAATTTATTTTTACATTCAGAATATAAGACAAAGATCAAACTCTTGGACCCAGCAATGGATAGGGAATTTAGAAATCACATCTGTACACATTGCTACTGTAGTAATTAGAGATAGTTGAGAAGTTTGAATACCATGTGGGTTCTACTAACACCTGCAGGTGTATAGAGCATGAGTTCATGTCCAGTTATTTTGGGGCATAAAGCTTTGCAGATGTATAGTGGCTGATTTCCATAGGAATTTACTTCTTTGTTGGCAGCGTATGTGTGGCAAGGGAGATACCAGTTAATTCTAATACATGCTGTCAAACGGTGCAGTGTAAGATTCATCAAATAATCTTGAGATTTTCTTTAACCAAATTGCACAATTATTTTAGAGGACAGACATACTTTGTAAATGCAAAATGGTCCTTGAAACAAAGGAAGATGCTGTATGTAATAGGCAATAATCCTGAGTAGAGTAATAAATAAAACCATGCAGACCCACTTAAAACAGCAGTAGGAAACACAGCCTTGGGTGAATTGCAGCCATTCTGAAGTGTTAGGTTTGGGCACTTTTTGCATTCCGCTTAGCCATGTCCGGCACAGAGATGGCCATAACCTGATTGTAAGAACATCCTGCTCACAGCATTATTACAGATAAATTTCATGAGACACAATAATTATGGCATGTCTTTTCTGTGACTCTGGGCAACATTTACATTTTTGCTTAGAATATCTGTACAGGACTTGTGTGAACTGTGTGTATGTTTTGTTTTCCATTGCCCTTCACTCTAACATAGACCAGTTTAATAGTGCTAAAAATAATGTGCGTTTTGGCGGTCAGCTTACATCTGCCCTAATGGAGTTTGCGATGCTGCATCTGCTTGCCTGGATTTAGGCACTAGATAAGAAACTGTGTCCATTACCCCAGCAGCCTATAGGGAAGAGAGATTGTTTATATTAGCAATGCGCTCCAAAAAGCAAGTGATCATTGTTAAATGTGCCTATGCATTGCCTAATGAGTTTTGTGGCACTGAAACACTAAAGGTATAACTGGTAGTTGATACAGCTGTATGCACTTCGCTCTCGTAGGGTAATAGACAGCTTCAAATGCATATTTTTGTGTTTGTTGCCTTCCTTCTAACATTCTGGAAATGTGTATTACTTCGTATCTCTTGTTGCCAAGGGTATATTTTAATAGCACACATTTCAGGGGTTTTAATAATGTTTTCTGTTTCTGCAGTATTTTGAATGGAAAGAGAGATTTCACTCAGAAGAGTGATTACATTACATACAAATATGGCCTTATTTTCTTATCCTTGAAGCATATGCCTATTCTTGCCCCATTATTCAAAGACACTTCCTGTGATACACTCCAAACCGGGATCTATCAGATAACAATTTATGGAAAGCTGGTGAGCAAGCAACATCTTCTAATAACAGTTTCAGGAAACTGAAGTGTGTCTTTTGAAACATATTTATCACATAGCTACACTTAAAAGTACATGGAAAACAATTTCAAGAGACAGGACAGCTATTCAGGCCATCAGATAAGTCAGGCGTGAGAGCAGCAGCATAAGGAATCTCAAATCTAAACATTGCCTGCATACCATTTAAATAGCTTGTATTTACAGCTGTGCCATATGACTTAAAACTGACCTCTTTTGATCTGTGCTCTCTGATCTTGAATGTCACATCATATGGTTGTAATATGCAGAGTAATGAAGCAGGTGATAATTGGTGATCCTACGTTTTGTGGCACAGCAAACACGTAGTGCTCTGTCACAAACCTACTGGCAAATAAATTAGCACATTTGAACTTAGTTTTCTTTCCATCTATCTGCAGTACTTTCCTGTACATTGGAAGTACATAATTTGAAAATGTAAAAAAAGTTGTAACATTGCTGGCTTTGTACAATTCTTGAGATGAGACAAGTGGTCTCACATGTTTGTTGTGAGATCACTGTATACTTGGGAATCAAGGAGACTTGCACCAGCTTGTACCTAGCCGCAGCAGAACCAGGCTGGCATATCACAATGCTTGTTTGCTGGCAAGATCTCAGGTGATAAATTCACCCTGCCATGGGAGCATATTGGTTTGGGTCTTCCAAATCTGTAGCTGGGGCATCTCTGCACCAAGAGCTGTCTGATGGAAGGTAGAAGCCCTTAGATTGCCACATGATCTGTTTTGCCTTGCTCTGATAATTAAAATGTTAGTGTTCCTGGCCAAAGTAATTGAATTTGGAGTGACAACTTGCCTTCCTGAGGAGCGGGGGAAGAAAGACTGACTCGCACACTTCTTTTATGCTTAGAATCTCATGTTCTTCTCATTTTCCTTTACTTCTGGTGCCATTTCTCCTGTGCACTTGACTTTGGCTACTTAACCACCACTCTTGTGTTAGCAACTCATTTTTTTGCGCTGTTTTCCTGTTCAGTCTGTCACTGTCAGTTTAATAGTAGTACCATGTGTGAGTGGCATTACATCTTGCTCCAGCCTTCCCCTTGTCTTGCTGATCCCAGTATGAAATCTGACATTTTGCTTGCCCAGGTATAACTTCCATCCTAGGCTTCTGGGTAATAGCATTTTTATTGAACTATGCCCACATTACAGTTATTAGCATTTTTTTTCCCCACCTTCAGAGGCAGATCTTGTGCAAAAATAAGATGCCCAAGAGCACTTTATGTCCATCAAGGGCTTCAGCAGCAGTTGCCTAGGCATGATGACACTTGTGATAAGTCTGGCCTTTCCATTTGCAGCCAGGGAACAAACAAAGCCTAAATTGTTATCAGTGAGTCACTGCACGAGAGATGAGTTTCAAAGCATTCCTCCTCTCCACAGGATAGTAATGTTCTCATAAGATTATTTTCACATACAGCTGTTACTGATTCAGTGCTTACAGAGTCAACAACTGCTGTAGTGTGTTTTACACTGAGCCATGGAATTTGGCCACAAGAGAGGGAGGATGACCCTGAGAAAATTCATGTTTACTGAATATGCCTTGCACTTTTGACAGTAGGCTGGACTTTGTTTTGAATGAAAAACCTGAAAATAGATAATTTGCCACTTTTATTAAAAAAAAAAAAGCAAAAACTGTAGGAGGGCAAAAGAGTATTTGGGAGATGTGATGGAGGTGAAATCACCTCAGTCAAAAAATCACTTGCATTTAACCCCTGACCTTGCAGATGTGGTTGACGTTTGCTAAAATTCCAGTACAGTCATGCAAATCACTTGCTGAAAACTGCTAGAAACATTTTTTAATTGCTTTCTCAAAAAGAATGAAAGATGCAAATGAGCTTAAGTTAGGTTTCTTTCAGGAATTTCAGGATGCAGGCATGGCATGATTTCTTTTTATTAGTAAAACGCTGTCAGGCAGTACTTCATGGTTGTTGCACCTATTACACTATATGTGTAATCATCTTGAAAAATGAAGAGGAAAGCCAGTCATTTGCCAGTTCATTTTTTGGAGGGAAGGGAAGGTATTTTCGCTATAAATTTTGGTCAAGATCCAACGTGAGTCAAGATCTGTGGTGAAGTAAGGTAAGCTTGCACTTATGCTGAAAGGATGATCACAGACACTCTAGAAGCATTTCTACTAGTAAAGAAGACTTGTTCACCTTGCACATGGTACAGACTTCAAAATTTTAATAGAATCAGCCTGAAAATTCCCTAATATTCTTGTTATATAGGATGCTATCAAGTAGAAATATTGGAAGTTTATTGAAAAAGTAAGTCCAGACCAGTTACAACTAGTTGGTTTGTTCCCTTTTTTTGAGTTCTCCCATTACATTACCGTCTGAGACGTTTCATCCCCAGCCACTGTGTGCAAGAGCAGTACAAGCAAAGCTGTAATTACTTGACTAAACTTAAAGCTTATGAAAGAGGGTCAAATCTTCTATGGTTACATCTCAAGAAAATATACTTTAAATAAATAGAGAGATTTTCCTTTAATGTTTGAGTTTTTACTGTCTTAATAATACTTTTTAGCAGTTATGCTACCGAAGGCCAGATAAAAGGCCATAGTCATCCATGTAATTTTATATAATGCTTTGATTGCTTAGAATGCTTTATGTCATTTGAAGAATTTTATTGCTCCCATTGAAACGAGTAAGCATGTTTTGCCCCATCCTTCCCTGTGCACCTCTAGACAGGCAGAGGTTAAAGTGTGATTATTGTAGTCCTTCTTCACATAATAATCAAGCCAAAGATTCCTACAATTTAACATAACAATGTAGTGCTCTTTGCTTAAGAGAGAGTCTTCTACACTATATGGCTGTTCCTCCAACACATTTTCCTTTGCCAAATGTGGCTCAAGATCAGTATTTGAGACTACTCTAAGAGTGTGAGTAATTGTGTTGGTGTACTTTGAATGCTGTTTTAAATAGATATATTCTCTGATAAAGTATGAGCTACATGTTGCTAACATTTTGCTCTGTTCTGAAAACCTTGTGAGTCTAGTATGAAAATAACCATGAATCATGGTAATTAGATCTCCATTGGAAACATTAGTCAAAGTGTTTTAGGAAACAGAGTCTTCACAGTTTTCAATTAGCAAGCTATTAAAAAGTTTAAAGAGGCACTATTGTGACTTGACAATTTTCTTCAAATTTCCTGGCCCACAAACTGTGTTTGGTATTAAAAATACATAAAGAGATACAGAAATGGAAGGTTACAGCTGTTGTATACAAAATCATAGTGAGATACAAATTTATTGAAGGAAGTAATTATCCATCTTTCAGATTCTCTTATTTTTTGGATGTTATATCATTGACAGTTGATCAATACTGTAAGACTGTTGCCGTGTCTATCCCTCATGGTTCAAAAAGGCTGGAGCAGGCTTCTGCATGACAGTGGTGTCTAGGGAAATGCTAATGTATTTGTGGCAAAATGTTATGCCTGGAAGGCAAAGAAGCCAGACAGTCATACCTGATCTATGAGTAAGCAGAAGATTTCCCTGTTCTCTAATAATAACATTAAAGATCATGTTCTAATGCACAAAACAAAATTTAGATTTACTTTGTAAACACTTCTCTTCAATAAAATTCTAAGTGTTACACAAAGCACTTTCTGCTTGCATTAGAAATCCTCAGCTGATATATAGATGGGGAACCTTAATTGTCCCACGTACTTCCTAATTCATGTGTAGATCTGGCAGTGAAAATGTGTCTTCTTTCACAGGCCTCTTTCACATTTGCTCAAAAGTGTTTTTTCCAGCCTGTAACATAGGTTCTTTTCACAAATTATCATGTGCACGACTTGAGAAAGCCCTTGAAGAAGGCTGGAGTCAGCAGGTGGAATGAGTGCTTTCCCTGGGTTAGAGAACTGTGGAATGCAGCAAACACCACTTTAATGTCTGTCTCTTCATTCCAAGGCTAGATGATGAGGTTGGCATCTGGCTGTAGGAGTCCAACCAAACTTACAGGTACCTGTAAGGCAAAGTCACTTCTGAGTTAAAATCTTTATAGATGCTACAAGACTTGTGAGCACCGGAGGGTCTTTCAGGAGAACATTCCATGTTTTTTATATTGTGGCCTAGTTTGAAACAGCTTGGCAGAAAAGGCCCTGGGGGCCTTCGTGGGCACCAGGTTGGACACGAGCCAGCAATGTGCCATTGTGGCAAGGGCAGCTAATGGTGTTCTGGGCTGCATTAGCAGTGTTGCCAGCAGCTCAAGAGTGACCCTTCCCCTCTGTTCAGCACTGTTGAAGCCCTGTCTGGAGTTCTATCCAGTTCTGGCCTTGTCCAGTTCCAGCCTTCCCAGTACAAGAGTGACATGAACATACTGGAGAAGCCCCAATGAAGGACCATGAAGAGGATGGAGTGGAGGATCTCTCCTATGAGAAAAGTCTGCAAGAGCTGGGACTGTTCAGCCTGGAGAAAAGAAGGCTTGAGGGGGAAGTTTATATTATAAATAAATAGAAGTACCTGAAGGAAGAGTGCAAAGGGGGCAGAGCCAGGCTCTTTCCAGTGGTACCCAGTGACAGGAGCAGAGGCAGTGGGCACACACTGAAGCATAGAAGGTTACCTCTGAACATCAGGAAACACTTTCTCACTGTGAGGGTGGCTGGGAGGCTGTGGAGTCTCTGTCCCTGGACATATTAAAAAGTTGTCTGGACATGGTCCTCAGCAACTGGCTGCAGGTGGCCCTGACTGAGCAGGAGGGTCAGAACAGATGACTTCTGAAGGTGTCTTCCAACCCCAACTGTGATATCTTCATATTTTTGACTGAAAGTTCAAAAAGCCCTACTTGAAGTGGTCTTTCAGAGGTATCTTCACGCACAGTAAAAGAATAAAAGAATTTCTGGTTCCTTTTAAAGTTAAGAATTAAACAGAACAGTCACATGTTATGTGTAGATGCCTGATCCATTTATATGTATGTATCTCTGCACCCTCATGCAAGAGAAGAAATGAGTTTGTTGTAGATCCCGTTTGATGATCTCTTAGTTGTAAGCAGGATATAGAGAATTTGCTACTTACTGGTATCTTTGGGGCTTGATTTTCATGTAGCTAATGTTTCTAATGCTCATGGCTGCAGAATTTCATAGGAAGCAGATAGGTTAAAGTGTACAGCACTCTGATGCATTTTGTGACAGGATCCGTTCTTCATAATTTCCTACTTTTTAAGTAATTTCCATTTGAAAGCTTGTCTTTGATGTGTTCTGTTTTAGACACGGTTGTTATCCTGAAGAAGTTTTTTAGCAAAATAGTTGTGCTCCATCTAATCACTCTTGGCACATCATTCTGCACATGAACCTCCTCGACTGAGACCACAGTTTTGCAGCTGTTTGGCCAAAGTGAGTTGAGTTCATTTTAGGCCATATGAGAGAGTTGACAGAAATTGGCATCACTGTTTACTGGAGTCAGCAGGGAGGCAGATGAATGAATGGATATTGACTCTGAGTTGTTCTCAGCTCATCAGACTAGATTCAGGCAAGTGATGAAACAGATGTAGATGTCTGTGCTGTCTCCCTTGCATCTGTTTGGGAAATGGAGTCCTAAATTCTCCCAAGCCATGTATCCTCAAGCTGACCTGCAGTTCATTGTCAGTATTTATTGCTGTTGTCTGCTCCTAGCAAATCCCTTCTTCTCTCCTTCCCCTGAGTGCCAGATGCCTGGTGTACTGCAAAGTGTATTTGCTGCCTTAGACATGTAAACACTTGTGGCAAACAATCACAAACATTTACAGCAAACAACCACAAACATTTACAAGCTCTATGTAGGAGCTGGAGCCAGCAGACCAGGTACATGATGACACATTTCTTCATGCTTCACAATCTTCCTGAGATATTTGTTATCCCAGGAGAATCATATTTGTGTACCCAAGTGTCAGGTGATAGTCAATTTTGTCCTGTATGGTTACAGTAGAACAACAGTGAGAATCTGTAGCAGAACTGGAGTAATGCCATTGTTTTCCTATTTTGCCTCTACTCTATAGTAAATAATTTCCCATTTTAGAGCCTGACAGTTTGGTGTCATACTTAACAGTTCAGTTCCGAAAATATACTCAATACAGACTGCAAGAAAATGAGGAACTTTTATTTCTGCTCTGGCTTTAAGCTACAGCTTAGTTTACTCTCATAGCTGTGAACAAATTTGGATACGGTTTTCCATAATGTAAACTACTTTTTGATTGTGTAGATTCCTGAATTCTTAAGGAAAGTAAAATCTGCCTTGAGTTCTAGAGGACACGGACATACCCAAAAGCAAACTGCAAATGCAACTATCCTGGTATCTGAATTTTAAAAGTGTAGCAAATATAGCAGCAATAATTTTTTAAAAGAAAACTGGATATATTCAATATTTTCTTCCCTTAGAGGTAGGCCTTAAGAGACATGATAATATTCTGGGCAAAAGCAATTATAAATTCTCACACCATACAGAATAAAGTGTGTTTTCTAGTCCATGCCAATATACTGGTTTTCTTAATGTCTGCATCTGCAGCTTAATATTGAGATTCACAGTAGTTATGGTCAGCTATTAACATTTTCATAAACAGCCTTGAAAACTTACATGTAGCTATAGGAATGCTTCATTTTAAGATGTTTTTTATAGCATTTCAAGTAGGGTGACCTTTAACACTTTAAATATGCATGCATATAGCTAGGCAGTGCTAATCTAAGTTGTGCTTTTTAGAAGCTTAATTGAAGTTCACTAACAAGCAGGAGGAATTCAAATGAATGAATCTTTTCTAGTTCCTATATAGTCATTGCTTTACATTTTAATTCTTACTAGACATTTTGCAGAGGGATTTCTTTCCTGGCCAGGGAAAAAAATGTGCTTATGTGCTTGAGTGGCTTTATACCAATACCAGATTGTTCTCTAAATATAGCCACTTCCAGTGGTTATTTTAAACTGAGTGTCAAACTGGAGAGTTATTAGGGCAGTAACTGTAGTTTGTTTGAAAAAGAAGAGGGATCTTTGCACAGTGAAGTTGTCTTATATGGAAATAAGATGAGTGGTATGTGCAGTTGGGACTACCACATGTAGGTAAAAACCAGAAAGCTGTAATTAGTGTTTGTTTTTGTATAAATTTGGAGTAGACTTCACAGCTGATGGTTGTTGAAGCCAAAAATGAGGTTACATGATCAGTCAACCCTTACTAACATAAGAATGAGAATCTTTTCCTGTGCTGGGTCAGCTAGATACTTTTTGTTAGTTAAAAAATTCTCTTTTCATGGTTGATTAGATTTTGCGCTGTTTTTTTTTTTTTTTTTCTTGGAGAGAGACCATTTTGTGTTTTCTGTTAGTTATGCATCTAGAAGAGAGTTTCATTGCTGTGCTTATAGTTAACCTGCAGGTTAGTCCACTATGAGAGAGAGAGAAAGTTGAAGCCCAGAGCAGTAAGAAGTCTCAACAGAAGTCTGCAGTCTGAAAATATTTAAACAATTCTGTGAAAAGAATAAAAAAACCTACTTTATCTTTGAAACTTGCGGGAAAATGGAATTTTGCCTGCTGGACATCTGCACTAGCTGAATCATCCTCATGAAACCTTTTCTAACTCAGTGGTTGTACCATCTGATTTTGTATAGTGTGTTTATGAGCTGTTTTGTATTGCCGTGTACCCCCGGCAGGGAAGGGAGGCAGATGGAACGGGCCTCACAGGAACATGTTGCTCTAGCCTAACAGAAAGCAGCCTGTAAGGTCTTTTGGGGAGAGATATTTTCAGGCTGTACCTGGCCAGGGAATCTGTGCATTTTACTCACGTGTTGCTGGGGAGGTTGCATGATGTGCACAGGGAATCTCTGCAGGGTTTCCATTACTGCTCCTGTGGTCACTGTTGTCCCCTGAGGTACCTCAAGGCAACAGGCAACAGCCCTGCAAAGGCTGGATGAGAGTTTAGGAATGGTAGATTGTCCAAAGCCATGAATGCATCAGATAGTTAGGCCACAGTAAATCTGTTGAAAAGGATGCTGAGGGAGTCCAGGTCAAAGAGGGATTGATATGCAGCATGGAATTTTAAAATTTAGCCAGGAGCCATGGCTCTGCTTTTCAATCACTTTATCTCTTCCAACTTTTTATAGCAGTATATTGCCAAACAATAATTTTTTTTTTTCCAGAAAGCTGAGAGAATTATAAAAATGATGAAATATAGAGCCTCTACCAGGTCTCTATCAACCACTTCTGCTGCCCATCATCTCTAGCTAATACCAGTGGTCTTATGTCAGCAACATGTGTGCAAGCATCCATAACCAAAGAGCCATAAGCTGTGATGGAGAATGGACCAGTGCTGTGACAACTTCAGTGAGCATCAGAAAGGAGCCTGAGATGGTTTGTTCAGCTCCAAACTTTTATTCTTCATTAAATTATTCCCTGGTCAAATTAAAATCTGATTACATAGGTAATCTCCAAATAATTGGTTTTGCTGTTTTCTCCAGTTATGACATCTTTTTAGTTTTCAACTAACATTAAATAAATTTATGGCTTTTAGAACACCAGTGGTAATGAATTACTCTATACTTACTGCTTTATTCTCCTATCTCACCATCTTAATGCATAACTGCATTAATATTTGATAGTAGTAATGTGGAGATAAGCACAACACAGTACAGTGCAAACACAGTACAGTGCAGACACAGAAATGAGGCCAAGAAGAGGGTATGGACTGTAGGGGGAAATCGAGACCACCAAAAACTACCAAAGCCCTCTGTGCCATTTCCATAAAGGTCTGAAAGAATGTACTGTGTGTGGTCACTGATTCACATAGAAGGCAAGAAACTTATTTCCAGGGCAAGGAAAACTTACCTGTGGGAAGGTAAGTCCATGAAGCCTGGGTACATGACACCTCCAGGACCCTGGACACCCCAGCTGCATCAATGGGGTGACATGTTTTTCTTTCTTCCTTTCTCTCTCTCTACCTCTTTAATTAACATCTCTCTCCCTCTTCCCTTTCACCCTACCCCTTTATCCAAAACCCACGGCTGTGTGCTTATATAGGAGGTCAGAGATAAACACATGCATTTCCTTGCCAAGGGTGTAATTTACTAACAAAACTTGGTAAGCTTTTGCAGACTCTCTGACTTTTCTCATTCCTTTTGACCAGGAGAGAATCTTGCGTACTCCCTTCCCCCGAAGGGTGGGATGCCACAGTTACGGAGTAAGTTACAAAGAAGTAACTACAGGTGTATTCTCTTACCAGAGATTGAGCTATCCAGTTAGATGTGTTCTCAGTAAAGCTTTGTGGGTTTAATTTTCTCCTGACTGGGCTTCGTGTGGTGTGGAGATGAAGAGGAGGAAAGCAGGTTTAAAATTTGTTGTGTGCCTCCCCTGCTGAAGTCAGTCTATATTCTACTGAAGCAGCTTGGCTCACAGGTGTCAGAAAAGCTGGGAAGCAGAGACGTTTTCCTCTACAAAGGATTGAAAGGACAACCATGGGCATTTCTTGAGGCCAGTTTCCTAACTGCTAATACTGCTATATTTTGCCTCAAGAGTTGGAAGTATAACAAAGAAGCAATTCCTTTATTTGCAAAAGATAAAAGTTATAGAAGACTTTGATTTCTTTTTTAAAGCAGATTCTTAAAAAGCCAGCATGGAAAAAAAGGAACCCAAATTAAACCGAAAAACCACATTCAGTGAAAAATAAAATAAAATATAGAAGTTTTAAAGACAAGGAAATAACCATATATATGAGTATCTGTCCCTTGTTGCTTTCTTTGTAATGCATGTTGCATCCCTTGCTTAGTAAAGCATTGTGTGCTTTTTTGCTTCTTAAAATTTTTCAGAAAATTTAGATACCTATTTGCATGATGTATTTTATTGACCCTCCCATTATAATTTTTTTTAAATGGAAAAAGTAAAAAATACATAGCAAAATTCTTTGCAGCATTCTTGCGTCATTACAGTTTCCTAAATTCAGAATGTGAAGATTTTTTGCCTTAGATTATTGTTGTATACTAGGTCAGCTTGTATCAGCTTCTTGGTTGCATTAGAGACCAGGCTTTTGAAGACTGGGATGTGAGCCCTTGCGCTTTCTCTCCTTCCTCAGAGCACTGCACTTATTCAGTACTTCAGTTTGTTTCAGTATCATGCACTGAAAAGTTGTCTTTTTATTTTTTCCAAGTTCCCAATGGTTATAAATATTCCCCTTGTTTTCCAAGATAAAACTTGGCAAGCGTCTACTCTTGTGGCCTAGTTTACTCTCAGCTTCTGAGGTGTGGAGAAGCAACAGCTCTGGGAGTTTTCCCCTCTGTTTTCTCTGGGAGTGGGACTTTCTCCTGCTTCACATTAGAGGGAGAGGCTGGGGATCATGGCAGAAAGTTGCACTGATACCACATTTCATGACAAATATCTCTTGTGTGTGTGTGTGTTGTGAAGCAGCTGTTGATGCTATTTGAGTCTTGGAGCAGAGGCTGCAAATACATTCCTACACCTTCACCTTTAAGAGTTAAGCAGCCTGTGTATGAAATTTGAACCCAAAATAACAGTTGTGCAGCTTGTCTAACATTTAATAAGGAATTAACATATAATAAGGAATTAATTGTTTCTGTATTCCCAGAGACGTCCACTGATAACTTCTTGGATGAGCAAAACTGCAGATTTCTTCAGTAAACAATGAGCTTTCTCTGCAAGCAGCAGAAGTTTCTGACTCTGCAGGGTAGCAGGCGAAACTCGTGGTACTAGCTGCAGGGACAGACTTGAAAATCTGTTTCTTGAATTGTTTCACTAGAAACAAAGCAGTGCCAGTGACCAGCCAGCCGTGCCAGCACTCCTGTCAGCGCTGTGAGCAGCGTATGGGAGCACTCACATGCGCCCGGCGCGAGCTCCTGGCTCCCATTTCCCCTCAAGGGATGCCTGTTTGCAGAAAATACTTTTCCAACAGAGAATTCACTCTTCCTGGGGAAGCTGCAAACACAGAGAAAATGCGTTGGGATCGGCCCTGAATGTGTTTGTTGATGCTGTATGAACTTTGGTAACACCTTCAAGCATTCCAGCATTTGTCTTGTCTCAACTTCTGAGTTATACTTTATGGCAAATATGACACTAAAAGGCATTCTCAGAAAACATGGACTAAGGACTGTTTTTAGAAAGACCACACAAAGCTTGGCAGATAGAGCAAAAGTTATTTCTGCAGGGTTTATTTTCTGCAGTTTGTTTTTATTCAGAATACATGTGAGGCACATGCTGCTTAGTTGGGCTCGTGTGTTGATACAGTCAGTACCACAACCAGCACAGGCAGTCCACACTGAAAAATGGCAGCAGGAACTGGGAGGCAACAGGAGCATAGTGTCACAGTGTGCTTATTCTACACTTTATTCATACCTGAGCATCCATCTGTGACCACTCTTGGGTACTAACAGCCAGCTGGGAGGAGGCAAGGTCAGATCTGCTGGCACATTTTGGGGTTCTTTGCATTGTGAGCAATACATTGGGATGCACATTTGCAAGGGAACCACTCCTGCAGGGTAGTGTTTAGCGCCCGGTGAGATTTGGCACTCCGAGCATAAGTTAATTTAAATGGTGTTTTATAGATTTACCTAAACTTCATTGATGTGTGTTTGATCACCCTAGGATCATAGAATCACAGAATATGCTGAGTTGGAGGGCTCCCATCAGGACCATGGAGTCCAACTCCCAGCCCTGCTCAAGACACCCCAAGAGTCACACCATGTACCTGAGAGCATTGTCCAAACTCTTCTGTAACTCTGTCAGGCTTGGTGCTGTGACCACTTCCCTGGGGAGCCTGTTCCAGTGCCTAGGCACCCACAGGATGAAGAACCTTTTCCTGATATCCAATCTAAACCTCCCATGACTCAGCTTCATGCCATTTCCTGGAGTCCTGTCACTGGTCACAAGAGTGCAGAGATCAGTGTTTGCCCCTCTGCTTCCCCTCATGAGGATGTTGAAGAGCACAGTAAGGCCTCCCTCAGTCCCCTCTTCTCTAGGCTGTTTAGGATATAAAGTAAGTAGAATAAGGCCTAATAGCCTTAGTGATCCCTTAGGGGGAATAATAATAATAATAATAATAATAATAATAATAATAATAATAATAATAGGCTATAAACTCTATTACTTTGGAAAGTTTTGACAAGTTTTTACTTACTTTGACCATAAACAGGAGTCAGTGAGGACATCTTGAAGGAAACAGTGTCATGAATTGGCAGGGTCAGACTGATAGGTTTTTTTCAATGACTCATTTGTATCTCAGGTTTTGCTGCAGTCTTGATAAATGTGTCTTACAGCTCAAGAGGGGTATGCTGAATTCCTTTATGAGCAATTGCCCGAGGATAATACTAGATATTCACTGGAATGACGTTACAGAAATTGCTAAAATTCACCAGCATTCTCAGGAGCTTTTCCCTTCAAAAGTAATCTAGAAAAAAAATGGAAGTATTTGAGGCTTGTGTTACAAATAAAGTCTTAGCATCAGTGATGACAAGTGTCCCAGGGCAGCTGGAGAGCATTTGAAGGGGGTGCCTAAAGGAATTAATTTGTTGACTGTTGCCTAGTGAGGGCAAGAAGAGAAGCCACCACAATGTGACAGACATGCGAAGACTGGGACAGACAGATGGCAGAGCCCTGTGCCTATTCTGGGTGACATCCGATGACTTGAGGTGAATTCACATGTGTTAGGTGGTTCACTGAGTTGGACAAAGAAGAATTTGACTAGCTATTTTAATTAAAATAAAACCCAGGGAAGCTAAAATATATCAAAACTCAGTTGCTTACAATCAGCATTTAGATATGCTGTAGAAAGCCAAATACTCCTTCCTAAATCTCCTAAATGACTAAACATTCATACCACTGATTGGCATCTATCTCCTTCTGTTCCTTATACTGGAGTATGTGCAAAGAGTTGTCTTTTGCTTTTGATACTAAGTGATCCTCACTAATTACGGATAGTTCAATTACCTTGCTTGGAGCAGAAGCTTCACATCTGAATCTCCTTCCAGTGGTACTACGGACTGCAACTACTCAGGGACAGGTGAGAGAACCCTAGGGCATCAGCCCCTCCCCAGGGGCCCAGAGGATGTAAAATACTTTGTGAATTTATGGATATTGAGACCATCAGTAAATTCACCACTGTGTGTGTGAGATGTTGGAGAGATTACAGTTATATACCTTGGGGCTATTTTAATAAACCCTTTTCCAGCTTGGCAGATTTTGACTGTCTGAGTGCACACCTCATACACACTCTCAGTTGCTACCAGGCCCTACCAAGCAGGAATGATGTACAGGACTGCAAGCCTAGGAGCATCCCTCATAAACTGAAGCCAGTCTTTGAAATGGCTGATTGGTGAATGCAGTTGTGGAGAACTTCAGGAAATATTAGCGATGGGCCTTCTTGTTGTGATGTTGAACATCAGTAGATGTTCAACCTTGACTGAAGGTTCTGTGGTTGTGCATGTGAAATCCTCACCCCTGCATGTTCCTGGTCCAGGATGAAGCTTGCAGGGATAGAAGATGAGTCACTGCAGCTGCTTTCTTGCTTAGGGTTGGTTACTCGACAGTGGCCATTGAGTGAGCAGAGTCGGAGCGGAGGGGCTGCTCAACAGCAGCCAGTGATAAACGCATTTCAAGACGGTGATCTCCAGCAGTTTTTGGAAACTGATGATGTGGCTTGGCCAGTTCCCTCAGGTGACCTTTGACCAGGTTACTGCCAGCACCCATCAGGATCTGATTAGCTCACCTGTAAGCTCTTTCTGTAGCCAGCTGTTTCAGCTCATGTATACAAATATGTACCTTACCTGTCTGCAGTTCTGTTTGCATTTTATCATGTGAGATCATTGATCAGCCCACCATAAGCCTGCCAGTTATACCAATGATTCTGGTATAAAAAAGAGTATGAAACCACTAAGCTTATGTCAAGCAGCAAACTGAACTCATGGGAGTTCAACTTCTGATGCCAGTGAAACCAATATATATTTCAAGTATTTTTTTTTCATCTGTGTAGGACTTGTGGCCCAGCTGAGTATTAGAATAAATGTAATTTCTACAACCCAAGCTTACAGTTTCCCTTGGAGAGATAACGCTTGTGGACAAAGGTTACATTTTAATTGATCTGATATAGCAGGGAGAGACAGACAAGTTTCAGGCAGATGAGCTGTTTTTCAGGGTAATGCAGTAGGCTGAGTGATTTGGCAGATGCTGAGAGCAGATCCAGGCAGTAGAAAAGTTTAGCTTTTATAATCTCCCATTTGGTGCATCCGCATGGTTTGCAGTTGCACTCCAGAAGGCCATCGGTTGAGGCTTTTTTATTTCCCCAAGGGAAAACTTTGTCCAGGACTCCCAATGCATGCTGTGACCCTACTCTCTCATTCACCAAAGCCAAGTCATGATGGGCAGCTTTTGTTCCCTACTTGTGCCAACTCCAAAACTTGCTTGCCCTCTACCTCCCAGGGCCACTGCTTCCTGTGACCAGAGTCTTCCTGCTTCCCTAAGTCCAGGTTTGCTGCAGAGCTTGGCTTAGATGGTGAGCACCACGGGCTTTTAGTTTAACCCATTTGGAATACACCAAGGACATTACTCAACCAAGAAATCTTTACTTCTGATGTAAGAAAGCCTGATCTTCCAGATAATGGAAATCCAGACATGCAGAAACCAAAACAGGGTTGATTGGGTTGGAGTATCTCTTTCTTCTCTTTCTTAAACTCTCACTTCCTGTGGCTGTTCTTGTCACTCTGATCCAAGGAGAAGTGTGGCCCCATAAATTTCCCCCTTTTAAATCACAACAGGAAGTCCCTTGTTTCACTGTCTGGCTCACCAGATTCCTTATGTTGGGTTCCTGTGGGGTGCTGGCCTACAGTTTGATAGATTTTTCTTCAAAGATGTGCCACCAAAATTGTGTGAACTACAGTGGGCAGGTTTGCCTTGATCAGGCTGAGATGTGCTCATATCACAGAGCACATTATGTGCACATAATACAAAACAGAGCTCATGATATGTTACAGGCATACTCCAGCACATCACACCACATGCACCTGTGTAAGCAAATAAAAGGAGTGATGAGCAAAGTGAATAGACAACATAATGAAAAGGAATACTGTAGGAGTGAAATTTTATATTTTTCTGCTGAAGGAAGGCAGCCTTGTGAGGCACTCCACTAGGGCAAGCAGCTGTGCTGGAAGAGCTGTCACAGTGCATTCCCCTGTGTGCTTGATCCTGGTGAAAACACGATTTAGCAAAGAGATAGAGCTAGTTATGAACGAGATGAGAACTATGAACAAATAGATGCCTGGTGATTTCTACTGTATCTGCTTTTTATCTTTAATATTTCCTGTTCACTGGAGGCAATGGAAACCGATTTAGGATGCCAAAGAATAAAGAGAAAAATTTTCCGTTCAGAAATTCACAGCAGAGAATCTTGTGTCTCCAAATACCTATGTTCTTTTAAAGTATACAGCTAACAGAAGTCATGGAGATGTCTTTTGGAAAGAGCTGTTTCAAGGAAAATCAGAGATACCAAACAAAAACTTGGCAGCCTTTGTGTCAGCACATGAAAAATTGTGAAAATTATGTAATGAACAGCATGAAAATGAGAACTCGGTGTGAACAGCAGATTACTGGGACTGATGGGTTGGTTGGAGCAACAGAAACAAAATTTGAAAGTATACAAAAATTGTTGAGGTTATTGTGAAAGGAAAAAAACCCACATGCTTGTGCTCGGAACAAACAGGAGATCTGGTGCATGATGTAAGGTCCTTGGGACTTGAAGGAGATCAAGGAGAGGGAGCATCCTCAGTACACTGGAGCAACTCCTCTAAATCAGAAGGAGAAAACGGCAGCTCAGGCTGGACCCTTGCCAGGCCTTCAGAGGCAAGCTGATGGATGAAGACTGCAAGACTTTCCAGAGTGGTAGTAGCTGCAAGCAGATGCCGCAGCCACAGAGTGTTTCGGGGCTAATTGTATTAGTTTTGACAGGCTTGCTAACAGCTGTATTTCTGAACTTCCTGGGGGAGCAAAGGCCAGGGCAGGCAGTGGAGGTGGTAGTTGATTCATAAAGCCATCCTTTGGGAAAGGAGCCTTGGAAGGTTTGTGCCCGAGGGCTGGCAAACAGGAGTTCTCTGGCCTGGTCTGGTAAATGTGGCCAGAAAAAGGTCAAACAATTAATCTCAGTCCCTGTAGAGAGACTCAGTTCATAAAGTAAGGTGAACTGGAGAGAAGGCTGTTGGAGGAACTCCTGTTGTCAGGTTTGTCCATTTGGCCACAGGAAGGTTGGTGACTCCTGGGTGAACTGCCTGTGTGTTCATCACCCCAGGCTGTGCTTTTCTAAAAAAAAAAAATCTTTTGTTTTTAATAAATACTACTCAGCTTTGTGAAAGTTACCTGGAAACCCTTTTGACTCCCTGAAGAAGATGACTAGCACGGGGGTAGATCTGGTGGGGTATTCAGGTTCCCTCCCTGCCTGGAAGGGCAGCCAGCAGTGGCCAGGCAGGGCCACAAGCTTTTTCTGCAAAGAGGTGATGCCTTTAGGCTTGAAACTGCTGCTGCCCCTGTAGACACACAAGAGAAGGAAAAACCTTGACAGTAGCAATGCATGTCAGTCACTGCAGACAACAAACACAAACCACCCACCTCCTGCTTTTCCATCCCTCAGCTATTTCCACAGAGCTACTTTTAAGAAATCATGGAGGAGAGAAGGAGGCTTAAAAAAACAGAACATTTTTTTCGGTGATGACAACACTGATCAGTCCCAGGGTATTCACATAGGTTGTCTGGTGTGAATTTAACAGCTTACCAGCAATAAAATAATCTGTGGCTTGATGGATAACACCAGTTATACCCTGCAGCATCAAGTAGCTTTAATCATGGCACCACCCTCAATGTTTTGGGACTGAGTCTCTGCATTCATTAATGTGGGCCAGGCTTTTCCACTCAGCCCTCTGTGTGTTTTGAGTGCATCCATCCATCCAGGGGAGAGATACTGCTGCTGCAGGTCTCCCAGGGGCCAAGGAGAAGGCATTAAACACCAGCTCTGGCAAAAGCAGATCACTGTTTGTCTTAAGACAATTTAGTAAGTGGACACTCTGAAATAAGTTACCTTCCATCATAGTTTTAATCAACCCCTTTCTGCCAATACGGAGAAATAAATACAAGTAGATGTTAGTGAAGAAAATAACAGTTTATTAGCAAAACAAAACAGCAACAGGCAAAAAATAACAGTAATAGTCACTAGTTACAGAGGTGTTGAAATCTCATTGCCTCCCGGGGAACAAGGGGAAACTCAAAATGGAGGAGTGACGCCCCCCCAAGACGGTGCCCTCCTCAGGCGACCACATGGTCTGGGAGACACGAGGAAGATGCCAGACAAATCCAACTCGGTGCAACCTTCTCTCTGGATCAAAAAACAAAACAAAACAAAACAAAACAAAAAAAACCCAACCCAAACAAAAAAACAAACCAAAACCAACAGGAAGGCAGGAGCTTACACAGCAGTTCTGGTGGCAGAATTGCTGGTGTTACCGGGACACCCCGGCCCCACGCTGTCAGCCTCCATTTCCTTGGGTGTTGGTGCTTTTGTCTTGCTGCCTCATCCTGAACTCCACCAGTGTTGGTGCTGCTGCTCCTGAGCCGTGGGTGTGTTGGGGGAAGAAAAGATCCCCCGGAGCACTGCAAACAGCACTCCCCAGCCCCAATGGCTCTAGCTCCACACTGCAAAATTCACTCTGAAACAGGTTTTTATTGGGAAATGAAGCTTCTTGGGTTGCTACTGTTGAGTCCAGAAACCTGCCCGAAACAACCTCCTCGGAAGACAAGAGAGAAACAAAAAACCCATGAAGGGGAGCCTCTGCCTTGAGCCAGAGCTCAGAGGAAAGAGAGTTCTGCTTGGGTGACCCTGGCTTCAAAAAAACCCGGTACCCACTGGCCCTGTGATGCCATTTCCCACTGCACTGCTGGGTCTTGGAGAGTAACTGTTACTGGACAGTAACAGTTCTGGGCAGATAGATGTGGAATAAAATAACATCTTGGGTTATCCACAATACTCTTGCTGTGTTTTCTTACCTACACGATCCAGCCAGGGAGAAGGGCATGGGGCCTCTATGTGCAAACTTAATTTGCAAAATTTTGTCCCTCTGACTCTATTGTTAATATTTTTAACTTTTTCTGGAGGTGTAAGAAGACTTAATAGGTCTTAAAAAGGTACTGCTTTGCTACCGTTTTTTCCCCTCTTTTTTGGCAATAAAATACAAAAAGAAATCCCAAAACTAAAGCCAAGACCCAAATCAAGATTCTGAGATTCCACAGAAGGCATCAATAGATCAACTTTTGTCCTAGCAAACCCTGGTAATATTCTTTCCTGTTTCTATGTGGGAAATAGAAAGTCAAAACAGGACTCATAAATGTTAGATATTTCTTGTAGTTTTTCTGTATAAATGAGTACCTAATCAAATGTAAATTCTTAACTTTTCCTGCTTCGAATTTCCTTATTATGGCTTCTCTTGGAGTTTGGTGCTTATATTCAGTTTTTCTTGTAAAGCTGTACTGTGGCTGAACTAAGTGAACAGCTGTGTCAGACATAAACCCTACATAGAGCCAGAACATGTCTGTGGTTACCCTTCCAAATTTTTACAGAGGAAATATATCATTGAAAAGTGAACTAGTAATTTTATTTATCTCAGTAGTTGTTTGGGGGTTTTCCCCCCATTTTTCTCAATGCAATTTGGTTTAGTTTATTAGCCAGCATCTGGCTTTTTGTCTTGTTTCTGCTATTTACAGAGAAAACAATCAGTGTAGTTTCTGTGCTCTTTTTTGGAAAAAGCACTATTTCTGATCTCAGCAGCCCTTTTTCCTAAGCCATTGATATAACCACTGCTGACTGATCTATTGATGCCCATCTAGTAAGTACATTAAAGTATTTTTTATATATATATTTGGAAAACTTGGGTGAATGACTCATGGAATTAATGCATCACCAACTGTAATTGAGAGAGGCTCTGTACTGAACTGCTTATTAGAGCAGCAAGATGACAGACATTGATACAGGAGGATTTAAAAGATCTCATTTTGTCAGTCTTGCTGCTGCAGTGCATAGTTGCACTGAGGTGGGATAGGTTTGAAACAGTGTCCTCATTCCCCCTGGGCTCAATGTTTTGTTTGGACATGGAGGAATATAAAATGAACACATGCTTAGTCCTTTAAAGTTTGATTCGGCTGTCAAGCAGAAGACAGTCGAGTTACATGGCAGGTAAAAAGTCATCATGGAAATGTAAAAAGTGCATTACTTACTATAGTAGTGAGAGATAGGTGAGGGAAATAATCTGAGTCTCCTTTCTCCCATCTCTTGTCCTGGCTGTAGGTGTTTGCCTTCACCAGGCATCTGCTGGCTGTTAGCAGTCAAAGATAGTTAGCAATCCCTGGCTTTTGTCATCTCTGCAGAAGCTTGTCTTTGCTCAGGAGCTAGCAGGGCTCATTGATGGAGCTTTAAAATAGATGTGCCAGGGAAGGGGACAATGACAGGCTTGCCCTTGAGAAGCTGTGGGATGACATACCAAGGTTAGAGGGACAGGGTGCAGGTGAGGGCCCTCAGGCAGTGGAACTGAGATGAACTGGCCACACTGAGCACATTTGACATCTTATGGAAACAAGCCAGGGGCTCCTGAGGTAGCAGAAGCCAAGAAATACCAGTGAAATATCTCTCTGAAATGAAGGGATGTTCCTCCAAGAAGGCAACATGAGCTGACAGCTCAGCTGAGGTGCCTTTGCACCAGGGTAACAGTGTGGGCAACAAACAGGAGGAGTGGGAAGTCACTGTGCTGCTGTGAAGTTATGATCTCGTTGCGTTACTGAAACTGGGTGGGACAAATCCCATGACTGGATTGCACCTATGGATGGCGACAGGCTGTTCAAGAAAAGAAAGGGGGTTGCCCTCTCTATCAGGAGGGGGATTGAGTGTGAAGGTCTATTTCTGAAGAATAGGCATGAACAGATTGAAAGCCTGTGGGTAAGAATCAGACATCGAGACAACAAAGAGAACCTCATGGCTGACACATACTACAGGCTGCTCAGCCGAGGGGAGCCTGTTGACAAAGCCTTCTTGCTCCAGCTGCAGGAGGCATTGTGCTTACAGGCTCTTGTCCTGCTGGGGGCCTTCAGCCACGCTGACACCTGCTGGGCAAGTAACACGGTGAGCTGTGGGCAGTCCAGGAGACCTCTGTAGTGCATGGGGGATCACTTCTTAAGGTTATAGACAGCCATACCAGAGGGGATGTGATACTGGACCTGTGGGTTGCCAATACAAGTTAATTGGGGCCATCAAGATTGGAGGCAGCCTGGGCTGCAGCGATCATGCACTGGTGGAGTTTGTAGTCCTGAGGGATATGGGTCAGGCAAAGAGTAAAGTCAGAATCATGAATTTTAGGAAAGCAAACTTCCAGGTCATCAAGGATGTAGTCAATAGGACCTTCTGGGAAACTACTCTGAGGGACAAGGGAGGAAAAGATGTCTGGCAGATCTTTAAGGATGCTTTCCACAGAGAACAAGAACTAGCAATCCCCAGGAGGAAAAGTTCAGGCAAGGAACGCAGGAGACTGGCATGGGTTAGTCAGGACCTGCTGGTCAAACTAAAGGGCAAGAAAGAAATCCACAGTCAGTGGAAGCAAGGACAGGTATTCAGGGAAGATTACAGGATCACAGCCCAGTTGTGTAGGAATGGGGTGAGGAAGGCAAAGGCAAAGCTGGAGCTTAACTTCACGAAGGTCACAAACAACAGCATGAAGAACTTTCAAGGGTGTGTCAGCCAGAAAAGGAAGGTCAAAGAAAGCATTTACCCCCTTGATAAGCAAGGCTGGCAAACTGGTAACTAGGATGAGGAGAAGGCTGAGGTGCTCAAAAATTTTTTGCCTCAACCCTCACTGGCAACTTCTCTTCTCACACCTCTCGAGTGGATGGCGTGTAAAATGTGACTGGGGGAGCAAAGTCCCTCAGAGAGAATCAGGTTTGTGACCACCTGAGGAACCTGAAAGTATGTAAGTCTATGGGACCTGATGAGATGCATTCCAGAGTCTTGGTAGAATTGACTATGTAGTTGCCAAGCCACTCTCCATGATACTCAAAAAGTCATGTCAGTCAGCAAATGAAAAAGAAAGTTCAGCTTTCCTGTATTTGCACAGCCCCTTACCCTGCTTAGGGCTGCATCTACCCTCTGAGCAAGTAATTGTTGGAAATTGTATGTTTGTGTTTCTGTGTCATCAGGCTTTTCTTAGAGTTTTGTGACTACTCTCATCTGCCTTCCTGTGATTTCGAAGAGTACTCTGTTGGTAACTCCTGAATGATTGCTATAAATTAGCTGTCATGGGCATTTGCAGGAGGATTGTGGCATGCTGCAAAATGAAGCTGCATTATTACATTTTTGAGAGGCTACACCACTGTGCATTCATGAAATTCTCCACAGACTGGAAAATTACTCCTACAAACAAGTGTGGAAAGTTGTCTGCTTCTTTACTCCAAGGAACCCCCGCTTTGCCTTGCTTTGCTCTCACAATTGCTCTGTGTCAGCCCTTGAGGTCTGCATTGTGAGACCTCCCTTTCTGCATCAATGGCACATCACTGCTGTTACTGAAGTACGGTTTAGGGTAAAGGCCATTTAGTCAATGCTGCCATTCATTTGGAAGAAGTTTAACGTTGGCATTTTCTGTGCTTGGTACTGCCAAGTGCCACGCTCCCTGATCCTGATTAGCAAAGCATTTAAACTTCGACATAAAGCGCTCTATCAGTGCTTCCATTGATTTCGGTGCAGCCAACTACATATTTAAACTTTCAAAAGAAGCTGAAATTATTAGTTTGGGAGTGAGAGCACTCTGTTTCTGGAGAGGTAATGAATATATACAATTAATCTTTTTAGAAAAAGCAACCAACCCCACCCCCAGTTAAAAAGGGAGTTCATGATCTTTGCTCTCATACCTGTGGTGAATCAGACAAAGTGGGAGCAAGTGCACAACACACAGAGAGCAGAGTCAAATTTACAGTGACATAATCATCCCAGTTGGAAATTATAAGAGGTTTTCTTCTAAACCACTATTTTTGTAGAAGAAACCTTAGTCTACTTATAATTAAGTTTTAAAACCTGGCAGCCATTTAAGCTTCCTAGCTGGTAATTTGAGGTCTTCATGTGAATGTATTTTCCTATGTCAATGCTAATTTATTTCTGAAAAAAAAAAAAAAAAAGAAGATTACTATTACAAGAAGGATCTGTTTTCTATGGGGTTTCTCTTGCAGTGCAGACGAAAATAGGGCTGAAATCTAAACTGAAATTGCCAGGTATGGATTCTGAATTGTAGGTTTCTTTGTAAGTAAAATGATCCAAGTTCAGACTAGCCTAAAAATATAGATTCTTCATCTGAATTGGATATTGTCAATTACATCAATTAGAACCAAATTTGCAAGAAGCATTTGACTTCTGATGGAGCCTTGGTGATTTCCCTCTATCTTCCTGTGAAAAAACATGCATACTAGGGGCAGGCATATGCCAATAAATAAATGCCGTGTGTGCTAACTTGTGTGAACTAACTGGACATATGCATGCAAGTGGATGCTATGGACTCCCATTTTATGTAGTGGCAGATTAAGTATTTGGCATGCACATTAGGTGCCTATTTTAAAATATTTATTCCTGTATTTATTTTTCTTTCAAATACCACTGCAGTACCAAGTTACTTGTACTTAACCAGTGATTTTGTATCTTTCCCTAGTAGACTAAAACCAGACAGTAGATATAAAGAGAAATTATGATAAGAGGCAAAAAAAATTCCATTCCCTAAAAAGGGAAAGAAAATGCAGCTTTTCTTTATTTGCACAGCCCCTTACACTGCTTAGGGCTGCAGCTATCTCCTAGCAATCATTTATCTTACATCAGTTAAACAAAATGTCCGGTACAAATGGGTTGCTGTGCACTGTGTCTGCAGCTGAGAGATGGAGCAGATGCAGGGGGATGCTGTAACATGCACTTCCCAAAGAATCAGGTGTTGTCAGAGTGACTGTCTGTTCCTGGCATCTTCCTGAGGGTTGGTGGGAGAGGACTTTGGGAACCTCATAAAGCGGATCTGTACCTGCTCTTTGCCTTGAGGGGGTAGTGACTGTCCATGCAGATGATTTTCTTCCATTGGAGAGAATGCTTTTGAAAAGGCAACAAGAGAGCTTCTAGGAAGGAACCCCAGAGTGTCTTGGTGGGACACAAAGAATGGGAGGGTTCGGGCAGGATTTGGGAGGGGAGGGTGTGCCTCAAAGGCAAGCAGTGTATTTAACATCACTGTGTCTGCTGAGGTTTCTGAGTTATCCAAGTATTTACCTATGCATGGAAACTGACAAGCTCTGTGGTCAAGTGAGATGAGATTAAGAAAGAAGTATATGCTCTGGAGATTCTGAAAAGGCTAAGTGTGATGTGCTGCTGGGTAAAGGGCTAACTTGACACAGGCCCTAGCAGCACTTATGCTTCCAGCTCAGGTGATGTGAATTAGTATCAGAAGTGAAACTTGTCTAATATACATTGGCAATAGGTTAGAAGGATCATTTTCTTGATTGTCTATGGGATAATGTTTCAGACATCAGTCCTAACTTGTCTTATTGTTTTGTTTTGTGGTGTTTTGGGTTTTTAAAACTTACTTTAAAATTTTCATTTTTTGTATCGCTTGTTTCTGGCATTGCTTTTCAGGTTTCTGTGAATCCTGTATTCCATTTAACTCCTCTGATCTTGGTTTTGATGTCTTAGTAGAGCCTCCAGGACCTGTGTTTCACTGAAATTTGTTTACTGTTGCCTCATATTTCTATATGTTGTTTCTTTCACACTTTTTTTGCCTCCTCATGCACTTCTAGCTTGTCATTGCACCCCTTCATTCTCATACAGAAGGCTGTTTTAGACCCTGTTCCAGAGAGTAATTTTAAAATAATCTTGGACTGCTGATATGTTTAAATGTTGCTTTACATTTTGCAATTTTTTTTGAGTCAGCAGATTTGAACATGTTTATTTTACTACTTAAGAGTGTCTTTCTAGTTTTATTCTTTGAAACCAGAAGCGCTTTGGAAGTTTTTAGCTGCAATGCCCCATTTTATGTATTGTTTTTAAAATTAAATGAAAATAAAAAGTTTTGATCTATAAAACAACTAAATATTCCTGCAAAACGTTTCTAGTGTGCAAATTATCTTGTCAAACAAATTGTCTATCTACAGGTATCAGTTCCACAGGGTACTACTTAATAATCTGCTTTACAGTGACAAAATAGCTTGTCTTAAAATTTCCAATAATTTAAAAATTGTGTTTAAAAATGGTGGGAGACACATTTGTATGAGTACAGTAGGATATCGAAAGGTTAAATGACTTAGCAGATGAGTGGTGGTCTCAGTCTCCTGACCTAGTCCTGGAACTACCATTCCTTCCTAAATAAGTATTTTTTCCAGGGATGCAAAAGCAAAGCCTGCCATTTACTATTCTGATGCGTGTCTGTTCCCAGGACATTACATTTCTGTGGATACGTCTTATGAGGGTGAGAAAGCAGTGCTGTCCAGCCCTGATCTGTACTCCGAGGAATGGAGCTGTGTCAGACTGATTTATCAGATAGCCACAACTTCAGACACCTCACCTGATCCTGCCAGGCTCAACCTGTACCTGCGGCAGGAAGGAGAAAGTTTTGATCGTTTGCTGTGGTCGGCCAAGGAGCCATCGGATAGCTGGCTCATAGCTAGCTTAGATTTAATGAATAGCACAAAGAAGTATAAGGTAAGCCCAATTTTAGAAGATATGACAGGCTTTCTGGTGCATACCTTGGGCTGTACAAACTGCTTTTTTAATGTATGCAAACTTATTTCGAGCCCTTCTAAGGCTGGCAGCACGAGTCAGCTGAGCCTTCTGTCCCTAGCACCCGTGAGCAGAGCTGGCACCAGGCAGTGCCCTGAGCAGCAGCTGTGGAGTAGCTCACAGGGACACACAGCCAGCTGAGCCCTGCAGCAAGGATGCCTCACCTCCTGACATCCCTGTGGAGCTGCTGGTGCCACGTGGCAGATATGGGAACTCCCAAGCCCCGGGTCTGCGACTGGACTCACTTATTCCTGCCCTCTGTGCCTTTCTGGAAGGAGTCAAATGCTGACAAAAGAGTATTTCTACCCAGAAACCATCATGTTGTATCACTCACAATAACATCTTGCATAACCACAGCTGAGCAATATGGAATTCCATATACTCTTAAATGAAGTGTGGGAATTTTTCGCCTTTTCTCATTGTCCTTTAGTGTGTCTTCTGTGCTTGAGGAAGAGCACTGGCTCCATCTTTAATGCATTCTGCCAAGCTCCTTCAGCAAAAGCACATCTGACTCTAAGGATGATGGTTCCCCGAGATATATTTAATTTGTTCCCCTGTTTATCCTGTTTAAATATTCAAGGTACTAATGAAACTCTAAAATTGACAGTTTGGTTTATATTGTGCAGCTTGTACTGGAAGGTGAAATGGGACAAGATAAATCCACCAGTATAGCAGTTTTTGAAATCAAAATAACTTCTGGATATTGTATTGGTACGTACTCTCTGCTCAATTCTCATATTCTCTGCACAGAAAAAAATACCTCGTTGGCAGTTTTAAAAGTGGATTGAAGGTCTGGGTTTAAAAAAAAAACAATGGCTTTTTCCTGATTGAAAAGTACACTGCCATATTCAATATAGATAATTTTTAAGTTAAGATTGCACAAACTAGTAAGTGGGGTTTTTTCACCTATCTAGGTTATATATATAGACATATTACATACAGTAATTAATTCCAAATCTATTTATTGTTCAAGCAGGAACAAGTGTTACATTTCAAAAAAACGTTGTACTTCTTCGAATACTAGACATAACAGCTGCAACATTATTTCTGCTCTCTGCCTGCTTATGGCTTCCTTACAGTGGCATCCAGAGACTGCAGACTCAAAACTCTGCTGATATGTATTTATACTTAGTGCTATTTCCTCATGACATTTGCTAAAAACTGCTAATGAAGTTCAAAAATTCCAGTGTCTAGGAGGCTTGAGGATCTTCACATTTCTGGAGAGCTCTGGTGGAGTCCAGCCAAGTTGTCACAATTCTTTGGCTCTGTGAAGGAAACAAAGCAGTTGCATTACTGTTACGAAATACTAATCCTGCTTTGCTTCTGGCCATCCCTGATTTACAAGTGAAAGTTCTGCTTTGACTATTTACTACTAGGAGGTGATATATTTAAATCGGCTTTATTTGGTTCTAAATTACAGCAGTCCTATACTGGCAAACGATGAAAAGACAGATTGGCCCAAAGAAGATGGAAATGAAAATTTTATCAAAAATTGTGGATAGGTTTGCTCCTATTTATTATAAGCTCTTAAATGCTGTGTCCAGTTTTATAAATACAGGCATTATCTGCTCTGCCATATGTGAAGCAAGGCCAGTGCTTAGTAATTTGCTCTTCCTATTTCTGTAATGAAAATGTGTACACTCAGCTGGTGGTGTCTGCAATTGCAGAATGTGACTTTGAAGAAAATCATCTTTGTGGCTATGTGAACCGCTGGAATCCTAACGTCAACTGGTTTGTTGGTGGAGGGAGCATTCGGAATTCTCAGTCTATCCTGCCCAAAGACCACACACTTAACAGTGCACTGGGTAAGCAACAAATGTAGAGCAGAGATATAGTGGAAAAATCTGAATCTGTGATTCATGTATGACTCTCATACTGCGAGTTATTATTATGCGAGTTCTTTCCATTGTGGGGTTGGGGTGGGGAGGGTAAGAGTGATTTATGGGGGGAAAAAGAGATTAGTTACGGGATTTTGGAGAAGTTCACACAAAACTGCCTGTAAGCTTTGTAATAAGGCTGCTACGCTCTTCACTAGGATTCAAAAGTACTCAGAGGTAAGGGTAAAATTTTGGATGGGAGAGGTGGAAAATTCAACTTTCTGTGTATTCTAAAAGTATGGGCCACAATAAGTTTCAGATTCTTGTACCGCTGCTCTGTACATCTGGCAGGGGTTTTCCTTCCAGTGGCTGTTGAGAAAATTGAGTAGGAAAACCAAGGTATTAAAACACGCTTGGAGAATCTTGGGTTAAACTGTACAGTTTAGAAGTTTTCTTTCTTTCAGTCAAATGTGGTGCTGTTAATACAGCCCCTCAGAGGCATAATGCAGGAAAGAATTACTGGAATTTCAGCACTTGCCTTGTATGAAATGCTCGTCCTGGACAGCTTGCTGAGGGAAGAGTTTTTTACACAGCCATGAAGAAGGGTTGGGGGATAACTTCACTTTTGCACAAAGTTCCACAGCAGGTGATGGTCAGTACATCTGGCTGCTGCTGCCCACTGTGTGTCTTGGACAGAATGATGCTTGTGGCAGTGCAAGGAATCACATCATGAAAAGCAGGGTTGATCCTCTTTCCTTAACTCATGCCGCTGTGCCTTTTTATTTATTTCACAATTGTGTGAGTTGAGTACAGAGTGTCACTCTACCCCTGAGTCACCCCCTGGCACTGAAATGCTGGTAAAATTTTGGGGAAAATTTAACTCGCCAAAACTTCAACAGCCGACAGCAGATCAACCTATTAAATAAGTACTGTGACAGGAAATGCTCCCAGCTGGGAGGGATGTGTTTTCTTGTAGCCACAGCATTTCTATTTCACACCAAGCCCTCACTGCTGACCATTTACTGAGAAGGCCTCAAGAAGCCTAAAGCCACAGAAGAGCCTTCTTTTTGCAAGAATTGGGCTGTGGAGTTGCATCATCCAGGGAGATTGTAGCTAAGCTATGAGATGTGCTAAAACTGCAGAACAGAAGTGAAGCTGAGAACCTCGCAGGCAAGTATCGCTGAAGTCACCAGTCTGGTGCTGAAGTGCACAATCTGGAGGAGACCCCCAGCCAAGCAAGTCCTTTCCCCTCCTTCCACCAGAATGAAGCAAGAAGTGACATCTAAAGGTCTGAGTCCTCTGTGTGCTAATTAATGTAGTGATGCCCACACAAACCTAATGGCACAGTTTGCAGTGTTCATGCTGAAGTACCCCACCAGTCTGACGCTTCAGTCTCCTTCAGGCTTTCTACCTGAGAAGAACCATTTTTTTTGTTCATCGTACACTGCTTGATGCTGTGTTTCGGGGAGTGCAGAAGAAGAAAAACTACAGATGCACAGCATGTTCGTGAACATGGATGTGTCCTGTTTAAATTCAGATAACACTCCCAAAATTAAAGTATTAGAAAATTTGAAAATCCTGCAGGTTATATTGGCTCATATTCATGATGGGAAGGTACTCTCCTCATGTGTAATGCATTTTTCTGCTCATTAACATCTCCCAAAAATCTTCTTCAAGGATTTTACATAAAAACTCAAGTCTATGCAGTAAAAATAAGTCATTTATAAACTAAATCCTAGATAGACTGAGCAGAATGTACTGATTAAAAGCTATTTGTTAATAATTTGATATGTTATACTGCTGTGTAAAACATGAGGAAACACATGGCTTTGTTAATTTACTTGGGTTGCTTCAGTATAAGTTGCACTTGAGAAAGACTAAATGCTATACAGAGCTGTGGGGAGGGAGGCAATTTACACAGTTGTTAACACGTTTTTCCATTTATGAATGGCTCCCAAAATATAGAGTTTATTATGTTTCAAATATAAATAAATATATAAATAATAATAATGATAATGATAATAATAATAATAATAATAATAATAATAATAATAATAATGATAATAATAATAATAAACAAGAAAAGAAAGAGCTAAGACTGACATTTTGCCAGTGGTATTTTAGCCAAACAATTTTGGATTGCACATAGGAGGAGAGAAAAAAACCCCAACCTTTTAGAATTGCTAAAAATTTTCTGGGAAGCAACCATTGTTGGCCAGATCATAGATGTGTATGTCTAGTCCCTGTTCCTCTCCTGATACTTCTTGTAAGTGGTGTTCTTTAAAGAGTGTCCTTATACAAAGGTTTTTTTTCTGCTTCTAGGTCACTACATGTATGTGGATTCTGTTTATGTCAAACATTTTCAGGAAGTGGCCCAGCTAATCTCACCAAAGACCATGGCCCCAGTATCTGGCTGCTTATCTTTTTATTATCAACTTAAGCAGGAAAGCAGCATTGTTTTTACTGTTTACTTAAGAGACATGAGTGGCTTTTATGAAGAGATGTGGAAAACAGACAGTGCACTGAATGCAGACTGGACACTAGCAGAAGTCGACTTCAATGCGCCGTATCCCATGGAGGTAAAACAATCCTTCCTGTACAGTCCAGCTGCAACTTCCAGGTTGCCTCAGACATGAGTGCCAGCTCAGGCTAAGCCAGGAACATGGCAGGGACTATCCACTATCTGAAAGATGTCTTTAAAGATGGTGGTGATCTGTGATTTCCTTTGACCTTTGCATAAGGGTCAAGGAGGGATCACTTTCCACACTCATGCTTGATTTTGAAGCCAGCTGGTGCAGTGCTTTATTGGAGTACCTTGGGAGGCTGTAGAGTCTGACTAATGTGAGGTTTTTCAGTTGCTGAATAATATCAATGTTCTCTCAGTTCCCTATTTTTGTGACTCCATGATCCATTTTTGAAGATGCTGAGTATCATAAAATAATGCATAAGAAAAATACTGCAGAAGAAAAATTCAAAACCATATTTGAGGTCTATTCTCCACCCTACTTAGATCCTGTAGTTCATGAGAAAAAGTCCAAACTTGGGTCCTAAGAGTACAATAGTCCTTGGATGTGAAAGACAGCTCTTGATGGTTATTACAATGACTTTTGAGAGTATCAGAAAAAAATTGAATTTTTTACTCCCTAGTGTTTACTAAAAAATACTCAAAACGTAATAGATTGAAATAAACAGTGTATATGCATTATATACATATGTGTATACTTACATGTATATTTTACATATATATGTAATTTTTGTATATATACACACATATACTCTATACATAAATACTTCTAACAGATGGATTGCGAGTAAATTCTATTTGCTTCAATTCTACCTAAGTTATTTGCTAATTCGCCATAAACCTGCAGATTTCCAGAAATTATTAGAGATGTTAATTTTAATTTTAATGAGATGTTGCACAGCTCTTTTATAATAACTCTGTAAAGTCAATGATCATCCATTTAAATCATCAGACTTCAGGGAAAGGAGGGTGGCTCTCATAAGGCTTCATAATACTGAATGGTAAGTGAATCACTGATTCAGTAGATACAAATTAAAAAGTGAAAATCAGTCCTAGCACTATCGATGGAAATTAATTAATGATCACTTAGAGCTTAACAACACGGTGGTTAATTTTGTGAAAATATCCTCTCGTTTCCTGGTAGCATTCAAAAATCCATCCAGAATGTTGGAAACTATCCATACTGGAATAAATAAGATGTTGTACCACTGGATGAATGCACAGGGTACCCTTGTGTTCAGCAGGGTATGCAACTTAGCTCTCTCAGTTAAAAAAAAAAAATTAAAGATTAAAAACAGATTAAAAAAATATTGTCCAAGAAGGAGATGCAGGTAATTAAAAGTATGGAGAAGTTACATTAATGAAATAACAGTTTTCAGCCCTTACAAAAAAAGATCAAAGTAGAGTATGGTAGAGGTTCTTAAGAATCATGGACGAGACAGAAAAGATTAGCTGTTCCCTGTTTCTCAAAATTTATATTGCTGTTCCAAATTCTTAGCTACCATGTAAGTTTTAAAATAAAATAAACAGAAGGTCTTTTAATATATGACACAACCGTAGAACTCACTTCCACTACATACCATAGATACCATTATTAAGATCAGTTTAAAAACTGATTAGAAAAATGAATGGGAAAGAAAGAATCCATGAGGAATATAATGTAAGGGAAGAAGAACTGAAAGCCTGTCATTGTCTTCAGTTCTTTCTGTAGGCTGTCTGCTGGAAAAAAAAGAGGGGCTAAACAGGCCTTTAATCTGCTCAAGGAATTTTTATGTAATCCAACACAGTAATTATTTTAGAGATCATTTTATAGAAGTAATGATGAAATCTTACATATAAATTCTTTGGTTGCTTCAAGAGAGTCTTCCTCTTGTTTCATCTGGCTAAAGGAGATTGCTCAGGATTCTTACACTAGCTCTCCTAGTTTGCCTCCCATCCTTAGGCAAAACATCACAGGCATTGCTTTCACTGAAAAGAATCTCACTCTGAAAGCGTTTGTCCTTATTTCCTTGCTTTGTTCCTGGGGCTGGCTCTCAAAGCTTTCCTGTACCTCAGAGCTTTGATACTTAAGAGAAGTTTTAAGACACTTCCTCAAGAGTTAAAGATTGTCCTCCACTTACTTGAGGAAATTATATCCCCTGGGAATTACTAAATACAAGCATTGTTTGATCTTTGTGGTAAACAAAACACAGCAATAGCTTTTCTGGTTCTTAAATAAATTCTGTACAGGAAACCTTCCCTGACAGCTAATGCCAAGTCACGTGTTTCAGTGTCTGAGGATGTTTACAGAAAACTGTAAAATTCAATATTTTAATAACAGAGTAGTGAACACAGGGGGGGTTTAGCTCGATTCAGACAGATTCTAGATAAAATTGGAGTTCTAGTCAGTACAGACTGACGATTGTAAATAGTGGTTTTGTCTAATACAATGCCAGAAGTCTTACTGCATCTTTAAAACTGGTGTTTCATAAAGCAGAAGACCCTATGTTCCCTTTGGTTTTTCCTTGACCTTGAGTGAGCAAAGATCTACTGCCAAGGTCAGGCTCTGATTTATATCCCTAATAAGTGATATAATTTAATTTGTGCCAACACTTGCAGGACTGTATGACGTGCTGGTGTCTGTCTGGGACATCCAATCAGAATTCTGTATTTCAAAGATGTGCACCAAAATTATTGCTAAGTATATGGCAGATGAATAACAGTTTATTATAATTTCTAGGTAATATTCGAAGTTGCTTTCAATAGCGCTAAGGGAGGTTATGTTGCCCTTGATGACATTTCTTTCTCTCCAGTGTACTGCAGCAATCAGACAGGTATGACGAGCTCCTACTGCTATTCATCTCCCTTGTTTTCCCCCTTTGCCTTGCCCCTCAGAACTCTGTCTGTCAGTATTTGCAGTATTTGGTGCTAACTTCTCAACTGACCAGTGCCATTGGGCTCCTCTTCCTTCAGAAGACATAACAGCAGATAACACCAGTGCCATTCATTTTTCCAAAAACCAGGCCTTAATGATTCTTTTTCCAAAGACCTTGCCTCAGGGTTCTGCAACTGGAGTGCTGGACTGAATGCTGTATTTGCATCACTACGGGTTTTGAGAAATTACCACTTGCAGGCCTGTCACAGAAAGAGAGGGTGGATTTTCCCAGGTGTGATGGTACGAGGAAGTAAATGCCCTGGGCTTTTCATTAATACCAGTGTAGGCGTTTTTTGTGCTACATGCCCTGAGGTATTCTTCAGAGCCAAAACATGAGCCTTGCCTTCCTGTCTTCAGTCTTCCAGGAGGTATTACTCATTTCAGTCAGTGTCGTGTCTGTCAGGTATTTGTTAGGCTTTCACAACAGACACCACCTGAATCCATGTGACCTCTGCTGTAGAGGCACCTGGGACAAAGGACTTTGTCATTTTGAATGCAGCCTCTTAAGTAGCTGTGTACTGGCTGCTGCGTTTTTACTGTGGTACTAAACACAAGTCAAAAGCAGATTAGTAGTTTCCCACTGATACCATCTATTCCTTTGGTCATAAATTTGAATTTTTTGCCTAATCTTTGAAGTGATCAAGGAAAAAGAGGCTGTTTCTTCCCCCTTTTTATCTCAAAGTATCTGCTAGCTCTGCCTCCACTGCTGAAGTATCACTGCTGACGGAAGTAGATTCCAGATACATTAATCATTAATAATCCACATCTCCTGGCTGGGTAAATCCATTGTTTCATTATCTCCTCAATACCTTTTTGGTGTTTACTTTATTTTGCAACAAAAATCCCAAGTTATGTTTGCAATTTTCAAGGGGTTGGAGCTGTGTGCTTATCTGTGTTTTCCATTTTAATTTTCAGACAACTTATATGTATAGAGGATGGGGATAAATTTTATAGCATTTTCTGCCCCAATGGTTAAGTTCAGATCTAGTCTGAATGGTTCCGAATCTATTCTGAATATGATAGGTTCATATAGAGCTTTGCCTACTAACTTTGATTTTGAAGGTTGGTTTTGTGGTTGCTTTGGGGTTTTTTATTTGAGAAATGAAATTAAATAATTTGCTTTGTACTTTGTTGAAATACAACATATACTGTTTGATCCTTCAGACTTACCAAATATTGTCATCTTCAATTCTTCTGAGTAGAGACATTTAAAAGCAAGAGATCTCCATTTTCCTTGTAATTCCGCCATAGCAGTATATAGAACAGCACTAAGTTTTTTCTTTATATTTTTCTGGAAGTTTTGTTCAACAAAAGTCTCAGTATTAGCCAAATGGAGGAAGAGGTACCAGAGTATTAAACTTGCTCAGCAACGATGAATCAGAATATGGGTTTAATGCCATGTGGTAGTGCTTCACCTGCCTTTTCTTTAACTAGGAAAGCAGAGGTGGGAGGCCACAGCTGCAGGAAGAGTAAAACACACAGGCAGGGCATAGATTTGGCCTATCTGAGGCTGAAAAGACCTCAGGCATCACTCTAAAGCCAACTTTTTTCTTCTTCTGAAGTGGATTGTCTGTGTACCTGTCCCTGCTGGAAAATCTCTCTTAGTCTCCATGAAGAAGGGTCATGTGTGCTGCTGTAGAGTGGTGCACACAGTGTCCTGGGTCTGGGCTCCTGACAAAGCCAAAATTTGCTTGATAGCTTTGGGTTGTGCCCCTCCTTCCCCCAGCACCTTGTGTAAGAGACTGGTGAGGCCTTTAAAGAAGTGGAAATGTTTTATTTGTGGGCACTTTTTTTCAGACTAAAGCAAGTCCTGACCCATGAATTCCATAATGCAGATTATGGGAGAGCCATCAGCAAGGGCTGGGGGTTCATAGCTTTGCTTTTAATCAACTTTTCTATAAATGGTTCAGCTTTCCACACTGCAGTGTTAGCACTTTGTGAGGCAAGCTGCAGAGAAAAGTAGCCATGAGGTTGGACATGAACTAAAAGCTATTTTACTTACATACTTACAGCATGCGTATGCACACACGTTACACATAACTATAAAAAGGATTTTTAATAAGTGCTCTTTAAAAAAATACTAAATGTTGATGTTCAGTGCACACATGGGCACACACACACACTCATTTTGTATCTTTTCAATGAAGGAGCAGATGAAAACAAATGGTCAGGATGTCTCTGTGAACATGTCCTGAAGGAAGAATCTGGTCTTAATATCTGTAGCTTATTTGTGTTTTAGAGAGACTATGAAGCAGATTTTCTCCTGGCTCCAGCAAAAATCTAAGAATATAAGACCAACTTGCAATAGAAATTTGATAGTTTGATTTCATTGTGACTATGCACTATGTATGTGTAACATCTTTGCACATGCTCATCGTCTGTAAAGAAAAGCAAGATGAACCAAAGTATGCTTTGGCATCCTTCTGCTTCAAATACCTATGCTTATCACACTGTACTCATCCTAACAGAACATATGTGTCTTTCTTTTAGGAACTCCTTTCAATCCTGCCAATGCAGGCTGCAATTTTGAGGAAGATCTGTGTAATTTTTACCAAGATCACAAAGATGGCCCAGGATGGAGCAGAGTGAAAGTGAAGCGCAATGTGTATAGAGCAGGAGATCACACTACTGGGTTTGGTGAATCAAAACTGCTTTTTCCTAGAAGAGTCAAATGATATATAAATGTTACATAAAAGGTTATATAAAGGTTAACCCACTGTATCACTGTTCACCTGTTAATTAATATCACTGGCATAATGGTTAGCTTGCCTCACTGTAACTCTCTGCCATTAAAACGGGTGTCCACAGCTTGGTCCTGTGTGGAACTCTGGCTGTGCTTCCCCATGTGTAAAGGAGGAAGGTCACCTGTTGAATAGTCAGGCAGGGCCATAAATCAGGGTATCTTCACTATACTACTCTGTAGTTGCTGGAGGGATGAATCCACAAAAACATGCAAGAAAATGTAGTAATAGCTTAATGCATTGTTTTTACTATAGAGGAAAAGTGGCCTTTTAGCCCTTCTGGGCTTAGGATAGTTGTCATTTTTAAGGGAAAACTGATCTATTGTGTAGTGAAACCACCTGGTGAAAGGACTGTGAATAAGTTCTGAAATTCAAACATCTCTTTGTCTATTTATGGTTATTAATTATATGTGCTAAAGTCTCACCTCCTTATAGTTGGTGCAGGGAATAATAGGCCTTGTGCCCTACCCTCCATTTTTTTGTCTCGCAGTTGTAATCTTGAAACAGCCAGTTTTCCAGTGAGGCCAGCAGGCCAGGGAATTTTTCAGGGTAAATTTGATAAGTACTTATTTCTGGTAACTTAGCCATGTGCCAGTTTAGCTAGAAGCAGACAGGATGCTTTTGGAAAAAAATTGTTATTTCCTGTCAGAGTGTGATAATCTATTTCTTGCCAGTTGGAACCATTTTTATAACCCAAGTCTGATGCAATAACAGAATCTGCTTTAATAGCAAATCAGCTGTGCTAATAGAATATGAAATACAATCATTATGCTGTCTTGCAGGTTATTACTTGTTGGCAAACACAAAGTTTACATCACAGCCTGGGTACATTGGACGTCTGTATGGCCCGACCCTGCCAGGAAACTTACAGTTTTGTCTGCGTTTTTATTATGCCCTATATGGGTTTTTCAAGATGAGTGGCACTCTTGCAGTTTACATCTTTGAGGAGAATCATGTAGTTCAAGAGAAAATCTGGTCTGTCTTGGACTCTCCAAAGGGAGTTTGGACTCAAGCTGAAATCTCCTTCAAAAAACCTATGCCTTGCAAGGTAAGAGCCAACTCTTTAAATTTGCTGAATTCTTAGAAGAGATTTTCCTTGCCTTCTCTTCTCAGAATTCTTGGTTACACAGGAATTAAACCTAAATGAGCTATACCTACAAAGTGAATTAGTATTCCCCAGGTAGTACAGTGGTGTGTAGAATGTTTCCTCCCAGCCTGGCTGCCATGGGAGCCCTGATGTAGGGGCTTTTTACCAGGAACAGGTACAAAGTTGCCCTGGTGTCCTCAACTGTAGTCATAGTATTGCTGGAAATCTCACCAGAGGAGCTCTAACAAAAGCCAGTTGTGTGTCGGTTTCTCAGCATGCTCCACATTCACTCATTTTTGTTTGCTTGTTTCCTATGTGAGTCACATCATCATTATATTCAATTAGAGATTTTAATTAATCAAAAAAGCACTGGTAAGTTCTGGTCAAAATGGGGAGTTGATCCTACTTCTCTAAACTTAACTGCTGGGTTACAATATGAAACCAGAAGTCAGTGTAAATGAGAGCAATGGGCTTGAAGAATTTGCAACGCCACGTTTGAGAGGTCATTATATTATCTCAGCAAGTTAATAACACATTGGTATTTAACATCACCTCCTGACTAAGTCCTTAAGCCATTGTAATTCCTCATTTCCACTCTTTTTACAAAGACTGACTTTTACACAGATTTCTGTAAGTGCTACTTCTGTAGTGATCCTGATTTCTGTAACAGACTTTTACTATCAGCAGGTCATCTAAGGAGGACCAGACAGATCACTACATGTTGACCAGTGTGATAATATGATGAACATATGAATGGAAGCTTGTCTTGCAACTAACTCTTTCTAAATTAAAGACAAACATCTTAAGCATTTTGTCCACTACAAATTAGCTTTTGAAATAACAGTAGTTACCGAGCATAAAAGTTCACCAAAACCTAGCTGCCTAACTGTGTTGAGGCAAATTTATATTTAAAAATTTCAGTCCTACTTGTTGGCTAGTGTCTTCTGTCAGATGCCTGATACCTTAAAGTTTCAATGAGATTTTTATTTACTTTATGCATAAAACATAACAGAATTTATAATTCCCTTTCAGCTGTTAGAGAATAAAAAAAGAATTTTATTATGCCCAGCAAGTGCATACTAGAAAGGTTTCTCATATTATCATCCCAAGATATTTGTGGAAAAGTTAAAATGGCAAGCTTATAATTTACTTTTGTCATCTGTTTAGGTATTTCTTACTGCTTCTGGAAAGGTTTAGTAGCTTATGTATCATAATCAACTGTGTGAGTAGTGATGACATCTAAGCATGACTGTTAAAACTAGTTGACAGCCTTGGAAGTGGCAGGTTTTTTAGCATCAGACATTTCCAGCATGAAATTTGTGAAGAACAATTTTTGTTTTCCTAGAAGTCAGTATATCTAAAACAGTTGTGAAGAAGTTTACTTCACTGCTTCTGAGCCTGAAGATGTGTAGGAGGGGGAGAAACACCATGCTCTCCAGCATGGTTTATTGGCCTCTGGCAAGTCTCAAAAACCTTTACTGGGTGCTTCAGGTCTTGTGAAAGTCTTCTTCCTGTGGAAACAAGTTGCAAAATGTTTCTGTTGTGGAGGCATTCCTCAAATATCACAAAATATGAGATTCATTGTGCTTTACAAAAGTCAGCATGTGTTCAGCATACCGTAATTCAGGCACCCCTTAGCTAAGTAACTGTATTTGGCAGGGGATTCCGTTTATAAAGTCTTCCTTAGACAAATAGAAGAAAATCGGTGAAGTTCTGAAACACGTTAATATGGAAAAGTACAATATATGTTTACAGATGGAAAGGTAGCATAAAAAAGACAAATATTGCCAAAGTTTAAGCATGTCTGCTTAAGGCAGAGGGTGAAAACCTGGTGTAGTTACAGGCTGTCTGCTCATAATATTCAGAAGTAGGCTCGAATGAAGTTGCACAGTGAACTTGATTCTGGCTTTTCCTTGCAATCTCATGCCCAGCTCTTCAACCTTAATACTTTTAAAAGTCCTTTTATGCTTTATTTTGTTTCTTCTTTTCTAAGCCAACAGAAGGAAATGAAGTACTACTATGTGGCACTGTGTAAACACTCAGGTTAGTTATCCGTGAAGATGTGTCTGCCTAGCACCTAGTGAAATAGCTGGCAAGAAACTCTCATTTCAATGTGGGGCAGCAGTGGAGGTGCACCAGAGCATGTTTTGGTTGATAGAAAGGAATGGTGGGAACCAGCAAGTCAGGGATTACACTTTAGGCTCCAGAGGGAGACAGGACTGAGAAACCTGACAGAAGCTTGACCTCTCTTGTCCAGTCTCCTGCAACCTGTCCTTGTGTCTCTTGTATCCTCACTGAGGCATCTTTATTTTATTTAACCTGTCCCATAGGCAACAATCCATCCCTCTGCCTCCCACCCCAATCCTCATCTTACTCCCAGCTCTGGATAGTCCCAACTTTTTTTCCCTGTAATACTGTTCATGTCCCACTCTGTTTGCCCTGCTTGTCCCATTTCTTACAAACTTCAGTTTTTCAAAAACTAATGACTTGACAGAAAGTATAGTACTGGTATAAAGACCAGACTCTGACACTTTTCTGCTCCTACTCCAAAGCCTAGGAGTGCTCAAGCTTTTCACAGATTTTTTTTTTTTTTTTTTTTTTCTTAATAGGGGCAAAATAAACCCTTTTTTCCTAGCCTTGTTCTCGGAAATGATGGAACTGTTTTGGATTAAATGTTCCAAAAAAGGCTGTAGCAAGGAAAATCTGAGCTGAAATCATTGTGTCTTGGCAATGTTACAAGCAAGTGAAAAACAGACTTTTAGTGAAGAGAGGTGGTCTCAAAATAAGATAGGGCTGCCACCTTTCCTCTAATACAGATGTAGTGACCAATGTGCCTATTTTATTGTTTTCTGAGATGCATGATATGTAGACTTGGATGGCAAGAAGTTGTAGGCATGCACAGTAGTTTGGCTGAGCAGCTTCTCGGTTACCAGGTGCGACTTTTGGATTGGGTCAGCACCTGTAGAAACAGTAAACAGTCTCCTGGCAGTTCCTTGGCAGCCAGTCAAGTCAGCGACGTAGTCGTGTGTCCTGAAGGTCATAATGATTTTTGAGCCAGAGAATAATTGCTCCAAAGTAACTGATTACCCACATCCTTCATCTTTCTTCTACTACAAATACTACTCCCAAAGCTTTGAAAACAATATAAAATGTAATTTTTTAAAATCCATCTAAGTTTTAATTTTGGTAGCATATTTTTTTGCATCGGGACAATAAAAAGATGCAGATTTTCATCTCTTGGCTTCTGTAATGGTTTTTGCAAGTTCTTTTTGAATTAGCTAACTGCAGTCTGGCACAAGTTGATGGCTTGAGTTCTGTAAGCAGGAAATGTGAAGCTGGCCAGCTGGCTTTAACATGACACTTTGAAAATAAAATGCTGTAAAGGCTAGGTAGGTATGATCCAGTTAAGCAAGTCATAAATGTCTATACATACATACATACATACGTGTGTGTGTGTGTATGTATATGTGTGTGTGTGTGTGTGTGCACATATACTGCAAATACGTATGTTGATGATGCTAGTGAGAAGGCAGGAGATTTAAAGTCCTGATTTCTCAGTTGGTACTTGCAGCACTGTCTCTTCTAGTTGATGTGAGTGCCTATGATCCTATATACATACAGTGTATACTGATTTATACTGTACCCAGTGAATAAGTGTGAGAAGGAAGAAATGAAAAAAAAATTCTAATATTTTTTATAATCACTTAAACCCTTCATGGTTTATTTTATAAGCCTCTGGAAGGGCAGTATGAAAACCTAAATCTGAAATATGTAGATTATTTTCATTTGATTGAATATACTGAAATTGATCTTCCATGCCAATATGTCTCAGGAAAATATAAGGGCTAACTGGAAGAAAATTATACATATCATTTGCATCCTTGAGAAGCTCACATGAACTGTGAGGCAAGAATCTACATTTTAATATTGTGTGTGTGTGTGTGTGTGTGTGTGTGTGGGTAAACACCATGGAAAGACATTTCTTTTGTGCAACTTCACAATGAAGTCCGAATGCCTAGATTAAAATGGAGGTTTGACTTCAGTTGGTTCTGCTTATATCAGTTCTACTCATTTCTGCTGGATTTGGGTTACCATTCTGAAGCTCAGGTTTTTGAAAGTAAACATCTTGCATTCTTTATCCACCATGCAAGCTTTTGCAATGTATAGTGCTTGATACTTTCCAAAGAGTTCATAATCAAATCCTCAGAAAGGTCACCAGTGTAACAGTCAATCCTATTTCATCAGAGTAGCTGTGGCTGCATTTTTGCATTTTCATTCCTTAAGTATTCTTTTCTTCCTCTTTGATGTTTTTTTCCTCACTCTCTTTACTTGAGTTCATCTGCTTGCTTTCACTCATCCTCTGTAACTAATTTTAGTTGCAATTGTAAGAAAGGAAAATCAAGTGACTGAGTGTTGTACTTGAATATTTGCATGTTTTAAAACAAAGAAAAGATTACTTTCTCAGAACAACTAAACACTGAGAAACTGTGCTGCAGGATGCTGTGGAGACCAATAGTATACATACATTTTTAGAAGGATTTAACAAATTCATGGAAAATTGACTTCACAGTGACTGTAAACACAGTGGTTCAGTTGTGACCTCCAGTTCACCAAGTTCTTCAGCTTTTTTTGGGTTGGACATACTATAAAAGCTTTAGGGCTGGTTTGGTTTTTTGTACTGTTTTCCCTAAATATCTATTATCACCCCGCTGCCTTCCTAGCACTTGATCTGAGTGTCTTTGGACCTTTCTTCTCAGATCATCACTGTGGTGATGCGTAATGTTAAATTACTCTAACATTTCTCTTTGGTTCTGAGAAATCTGTGTTTCCTGCTTGTCCACCAAAGTCATAGATAAATGACTAAATTAATCTTGGATAAACGATGAAGTCCTAGATCCCTGTGATCAAGTCACCAGTAAGAAAAACACAGTTCTCCAGTCAGGTGCCAACTGGAGGAGGGTAGACATCCTCATCTTCACCTCCTCCTCCTCCTTTGAAAACCTCACACTTGTGTCCCATAAAAGTGATTTTTGGTACTGTTCCAACAAAACCTTTATTGGTCTTCCCACAATAAGGTATCTACCCTAAAGAGGCTGGAATGAGCTGCAGTTTTATAGAACAGTCCTTCTGTCCTTCCTTCTCTTACTTCTAATATAAGAAACTTCTTGAAGAACAGTCACCAGAAATGCCTGTCTAAAATAAGAATGGTAGGGCTTGGAAACAGTAGAGTAGTGCTTGCAGAGTGTGAACCTTAGTTCCTGTGGTGCTCGATATACGGTTATGGAAACAGCATACTGGAAACTGAATTAGTTACTCAGTTTAGGAAGCAGCACCGAAGTAGCTTGCATCTCCACAGTAGCTAAGCAAGGTAATATGTTGCATGAAATACTACATATCTCCTTTTGGTATCTGTGATACTTAATGGACACTTTCCTTTTTTTGCTCAGTTTCTGTTCTGGGCACTCAGTATTATGATACTACACTGCTACCTCATCTGACAAGATTCTTTGGTCTATAGGCAAGAACCTTTCCCTCTCATAAAAAGAGCCAAGGAAGCTGTTTGACTGGAATGAGGATAGAGCCCTTACAGTAGATTTGTGGAAATCTAGGAGGATGGTGGGGGACAGATGAGAATATCAGTGTCCTGTATACATTTGTGTGCAGGCAGTGTTCTCTACAAGGCTGGGCAATCCAGCAAAAAGAGATATAGGATAAACACCCTGTGGCACTAGGTTATTCTGTTAGCATTATATTTCTCTTTCATTGTTTGTTTCTGCCCTTGGACAGGAAAGGTTTTCAAAAATATTTGTTCAACTGTCACAAGCTTATTACCAATGTTGTTACAGCGGGGATACTGCAACATGTGTATCAGACAATGAGGCCCATGGAAAAGAAATAGATATGGACAGATTCTTGGTAGATGTTTCTGAGATGTTTATTTCCCCAGCCGCATGGCCGGGATCTGCCAAGGAACTGTTACAGTCAGGACCCGAGGATCCTTGCCCACACAGGGGAACACAAACAAACCAATGGGGAACGAGGCTGACCAGGGGCAGGGAAACCCTGTGCCTCCCCTCAGGGCTCCCGGGGCTACATGGCAGGCGGGGAGACCCCAACGCAATGTTATCCTATTATTTATGTAGAAGCTTCCATATTTAGAAGCTTCCATATTGTATTATTTTTCCCACAGAAACTCGTTGTATTTACATGGCAAGAAACTGAACTTGCCTGGTGAGTGCCATTTTAAATCAATTTATTTTAAATGACAGAAGCTTGCAGATATTCTAATTTTGGCTTAGTATCTTACTTGTGTTCTTGATAAATGAGTTTCTGACTGTCTAAGCCAAAGTAGATACAAGCCACTTAAAATCTAGTTTAATTAAGCTGGTTATGAGTAACTTGGTCTACTCTTACAATATCTGTATTGAACAGCTGTGAGACAGTCAGAATGGTTTTCCCATCCCCGATGCTGGTGGTCAGTCCCTGGCTAACATGCTTCTATGGCTGTTTATTTGCATAACTGACTGAAGAGTCAGACTCCCTGTCTTGTGAAAACATCTTGACTGCTTCTTAGTGTCAGGTCACACTTTTGTTTCTAGTGTTCAAATTATTTTTTGATTTTATAATACTGAGTTTTATGTCACTTTCAGGAAGTTACAACAGTAGCTTCTCAGAAGAAAACACCTCAGACTCCATTATAACCATCCTTCTTCTTTAGAAAATTGAGCTTTAAATGTGTCTAATTGACATACTGAGTTTTGTGTCTACAGAGATTTACAGTTTACAGTGTGTCGTTTAAATCTAGGAATATTCATTAGGGTGGAATAAGATAAATTACCTTGCTGCAGAGGCACAGCTTGCTTTTAAGTCACCAGATTGGGCCATTTTAATGTTTTTCTTCTGTTTGGCTGATCTGGCTCTCTAATTGAGCAAGGTGTATACTTTCTGGGATAAACAAGGAAGAAAGAAAATACACAGAATATAAAGGGATTCAAGGGAGTCTTCTCTCCTTTTCTCCTGTTCTCAGTCCAAACCTCCTATAACAAGCTTCCCCATTAGTCCTTCCTTACACTGGGGGTACCTTAATGCATGTCCTCCTACTTCTTCTCCTCTAAAAGCAGATTAACTTCATATGTGCCTGAGTTTTAACCCACATTCTGCTTGTAGAGTTGCAGAGTGCTAAGGATGAAAAGTCCCTTCTACTTCACCCAGTATATGCAGCACAACCCAACATGGTGTCTTGGCAGAAGCTTGCTCGACCAGCCATTCTCATCTGGCACTGCTCATACCTGGTATCATCCAGGAAAGTGCTAAGAAAGGATTATTGGTACTTTGAGACTGAAGGCCAGGGCCATTGATTAAGCACTGCAAAATAAACAAACCAGCTTCCATAAACTGGGGCAATGCTTTGGAAGGAAACTGGTGCCCTAGCTGTGTCCTGTTATTAGAACAAAGAGAGACATGAGAGATATGTTTTAGTTTTCAGTAATACAGGCAACAACCTGGATAAGGTTTTAGCTTAGCTTTCAAAATAGGATGCAAGTCCAGGAATATCTGTTACCTAGCTTGAAACTATCAGTATGTTGTTCATCTGCCATGCTTTATGACAAAAAAAGCTGAGCACAAAGAATCCTCTATTCTCTCCTCCAACGCATGAGATAAAGTAATAAAATTTTATTTTGGAAAAATTGATCTAGCAAATATTTTAATTCAAAACAAGAACAAATGCAAAGCATCATGAAATTAGTTCTATTGAGACTGTAAGAAGGATTCAGAGATCTGACTAAGGGTGAAAATCAGTTGTTGAGTAAATCCAAGTTGATACAATTTTGGTAGGTAAAGTTCAAATACTCAAATACTTCACTTTATGACAGAAAAGGATATCTGAAACAGAAGAAGAGTGAATAAATTTGACCTGTGAACCAAAATGTTCTAGTCTGTTGCCTAAAACTAAATCAAGAATGCAACAACAAAATAAGTTGAGGGGACTGTAACAATTTTAGTACATTCACTATAGCCAAAACTGAAAACTCCGCATTCCCAAGCAGAAGCTCCCACACTCCATCCCTGTGAAATCACAAAGTCTGCTCATGGCAGTGTGTCACTCAACACCACAAAAATCAAGTGGAAAGTTAGTGAAGCTTAAGCTACAGATGGCAAAGCTGAACAAATTTACAAGTGTCACTGAAGCAGATCAATCCTTTGGTTGTACAAAGATTACTGGTTCAATGACCTTTGAGAGACCACAGTTATTGTTGTGATGTTTTTGAAATGGAGGACTTTCTGCAGGATCCAATGGGTAGTTACATACCTTTTATGGAACAAATTACTGCAATCTAAGAATAAAGAACTTAATCCTGCTCCAATGATGTCAATACAAAAGCATTGCTTAAAACATGATTCCACAGTGTGGAAATCTTGTTTCACAAATGAGGACTGACTTCACCCTTACATGTGTGGTTTTCTGAAGATTCATGGATTTAGGGCTATAATATGTCTTTAGTTTATTACATATGTTCACCAGAATGCATTTATTAAAATTCTGGTGAATGATGTTCACTCAATGTTAGTATCTTACTTCACACTTATTTTATGCATTTTTCCAAGAAATGCTACTGTTTTTAAAAGATTGCCCCTGTGTCCTGACAATGAACTTACAAAGTATGAAACAATTTTTGTCCTGTTAAACCTTGAGGCTGAGATACATCCCTACAGTGAGGGGGGAAAAGAAAAAAAAATGTGTGGGGTTTAGGCCACTATACACTGAGCAGCTGTGCATTCTGTGCAGGGGCACTCCTCCAATCCATACCAGTACCAGTTTATAAGACAGATAATCAGTAATAACCAAGACTGGTAGCACTGAATGGAAGAGTTTCAAAAATTGCTGAATGTAGGGCAGCATAATGCATACATGCTTCAAGGTTTTTGGTGTAGTCATGTTCCAGGCTGTTTTATAAGCAGATGGGTTAATAAATACTGTACAGCAAAGCAAACTGGCAAAATACCATGTAGGTACCATATCAAAGGTATTACCAAGCCTACTAGAAGACAACATACTAAATAATGCTCTAACAACTTTTAAAAGCGTTTTTGTATCCACATGAAACTTGTCAGTCACCATTTAACCTCAAATATGTAACTGAGGTGTTGTCCAGAATATTAAACAGTTAGAAGTGACACTAATCCATCTCCAATCACTAGCATAGACCTCAACACAAAGGAATTGTTTTGAAAAGCTCCTCCCAAATTATGGTCATAACCCTAGTGGTCAGACAGATGGTTTGGAGTAGTTAGGCCAAGAAAACCACCAGCAATGTCTTCACAAAATAAACCTTAATGTGTCTTCTATATTTCCAACAGATCGGTGTCAGCCTTGGCAGAAGGGCAGCTGGGACTCTTACAGTTTCTTGACATTTTATTTTGTTATCTCATGAGTGACATGTATTTTTCATGGCAGAATTAATGTTTACTCAAATCAAAGATCTGGGATGTTTTTATTAATCTTCACGAACTCAGATGAATACTGTGAATTATGCTTAGCATTTCCAGCGTCCTGCTCTATGGTATTATGGCATTGAGTAATTTATGAATAATCCCATTTTGTGCAGTAGTTTCAGTTCATCTCTATTATTCTTTGCTTTTTGCCACAGCCATTTCTCTTGCCCATCACTCTGCATTACTCTTTCAAATTTATTTTTCCATGGATAAAACCTCCTGGTTTTCAGGATAAGATAGCTGAGAATATTTGAGCTGTTCATGTTGGGTATTGCACAAGAAAAAACCACAACAACCTCAGCGAGTCATGTTTTCTCATAGACAAAAAAATACTCTAGTAAAATGGGAATTACATACAGACATATGTAATTTGCCTATAAAAGTGAGAAAATATTTTCTGTTGATTGAAAACATACATTTAGTCCCCACTGGAATCGATGTTGGCAGAATGTACCAAGACGAAGCAGATTCATTATTCCTGTTCTGTAGATTTCAAAATTGTTTGTGCATTTAGAAAAAACACCAAAATTTCAGACTCTTAACAGTACCAGGTTTTGTACCTGAAATTTCCTTCCTGTATTGCAGGTTGTCTTTGTCAGCTGGTGTAAAAGCTTCTGGGACTGTGGACTTGTGGCACTGGATGATGTATCATTGAGCCTGGGAAGCTGCCAGGCTGCTGGTAAGGCCACGTGTATTTGTCATCCAACAGCTGTTCTCCTTTTGAGTAAGAGTTCATCATACACCTTCATTTTCCAAGCCTATCCTACAGCTGCCTTCATCCCGTTGTGGTTTCTTGTCTTTTTTCCCAATAAGTATTGCATAAATCTTATTTTTGCAAAGTAGCAAACATCCAGCGAGGACCAGTTTTTGGGTACTAGCTAGCTCCTAATAAATTTCAGTGACTCCAGAGCAGTTGTATATAGGTGAATGGCCCTTTGAGGGCATTAAAATTTAAAATAAACCCACAATCCAACTGAGTGAAAAGTAGTTTTCAAATGATATTTAAGAAGCCAGAAAAGGACCCAAAAGCAATATTTTTTGAAACACAGCATTATTTTTTTTAGTCCTGAAGTACAGTTGTGCAAGGCCAAGACACAGCCTTACCTAAGCTGCAGTTCTTTAATGAAGACAGAGAAGAGCAGTCCAAGACTTCCTCTGTAGTAGGAGGAACTGAGTAGTTTTCAGCAAGACTTTACCCTCTGACATGCACAGGCTAACCTCTCTGAACTCGCCAAACTCCCTCTTCTGTGGCTTTTTGAGGTTTGACAATACAACAATTGTATCCTAATTTAGAAAATATTCTCATGAGGCAGGCACAATCTGCAGTCCCATTCTTCTTTGGAATAAAGCCATGCCTTTCCAATGGTCCTAATAGCTTTTTCATGACCTCTTTAGATGGGATTTCATGCATTCAGGCTCATAAACCAAAGAGAAGTCACATGTACAAAACAAGATGCCATTTTTCTAAAGTATTTCCAACAGTTGTCTGTTTTGCCTTGCTGTAATTTGTAAGTAACTGGAAAAGGAACCAAAGGTGCAGAACTGGTGTCTGGGTGTGTAAGTCATGCCATGGCTTGTCTCTGATGGCAGCAAAACAAATGCCTGAAAAATGCCCCAGAGGTATCAAGGTTTCCTTCTCTTCAAAAGGCAAAGGCAGCTCAGAGTATCTACTTCTGAATGACAAATTCAGATTACAGCAGAAGACCTGACAGAAGCCTCCTGGCATGCACCTGAATTATATCACCTTTTGTATGATCTAATAGAATTGAAATAATGAAAATACTCTAGTAATTGCAGCTCTGTGGTCTGTTGTAGGCTGCAGTAGAATCTGGTGCCAAGGGAACAGTGGAGAGCTAAATGTGGCATTTGATTTCAGATCACAAAAACTCCAGTCTTTGACAAGGTGCATTTATTATGCTGGAATTTATTAATCTGCTTGGGGTGCCAAAGCAGTGAAGAAAATTACACTGGTAATTCTGTAACAGAGCCTGTTACAGAATCATGGAACTTCTAAGGTTCGAAAAGACCTCTAAGATCACTGAGTCCAACCACTAAAACCAAAATACCTCGTGAGATCATCTGGTCCAAACCATTATTGTGAAGAATAATAAACTCTTTTAAATAATCCTAGTACATGTCACTGAGCTAGACCAGGGCACAGATTTTCCCAAAGATGTGAAGAAAATTAAATTAAATTTATATGACAGTTTGAAGGTAGCTTGTATAACCTTGTGGCTATTGTAAGCATTGCTAGGTAGCTATAATTGATGTCAGCAGGTGAGGAAACGCAATACATTACTTGTGTAATCTTACCATATATCAGTCTAATGTATTTGAAGTTTTAAACCATGTCCTGTCCTTACAGATTTATTGCTGCCCAGTCCTGGAAAATGCACTTTTGAAAAAGATGAATGTGTGTTTACCCAGAAGAAGAGAGGTAGTGGGAGCTGGCACAGGAAAAGGGGTCCAACTCCCACTTCTTACACTGGACCAAAAGGAGACCACACTACTGGGGTAGGTGAGTTAAGTTCCACATTGAACTTTCAGAACAGGGATTGACAGTTAATAAAAAATACTAATTAAATATTTTAAATGATAACCCAGAAGATAAAGTTTTTACTCTTCTATTCAGAAAAGTTACTAATCAAATGAAGTAAGCACATTCCACAGGGACTCATGAGTGGTTTTGAGAATGTGACATTTAATCTGAATTATCTGCAGGCCATATAGATAATCTGGTTGTCATGTCCCAAAGTAGCCTTTTCCTTGGGAGATAAAAGAAGAGGATGACTCTCCAGACCCCACAGAAAAAGCTCCTTCGAAACTCCCACCTTGTGTGAATATTCCATGAAACTGATTTTAGACCTATTTTCAGTTTATGTGGATCACTAAGTAGTCTGAGATGTGAGGCTGATGAGCTTTAGAACTGAGAGCCTTTTAAGCCTGGTCTGTGACAATGATTATTCCTTAGTTCATCTCTTAGCAGCAAGCTGTGCAAGTGGTTGGGATCTCTTCTGCATGAGCACCTTTGGTTTCAAACTTAAAAGAAAACATGAAGAATAAAAGAGATCCCACAAGCCCTTTGTCTTGAAAATCTGCTCTACAAGCTCACCAGTGTAAATTCAAGTATTTAGGCAGGTATTATCTATTAGCATGAGAGCACAGAAAACTGCATCACCACCGACCACTGCCTAAAGTGTACCCTCAGATGTACATGCAGCTGTCTCAGAATTCCAGTGAATCAATCTCTATCAGAGTGCAATTCCTGGTGTAAGAGCAACTATGGTTTTGTATTCTTTTCTGTGGCTGCGCATTTCAACAGATATAACCAAGTTTTTAAGGGTTCAAGCCATTAATTGGTAGAAGGCAAATTCATATGCCCCTCATTCCATCATTCAGTTATCACCAGCTGGAGCAAACTGAGGTGTGTCAAAAGACTGAGGAGCATCCTCACATGCCATCTGCATAAGGCAGCTGTTCTGAGATGTATGCTCTGCCAGCACACGGTGAACTCAGATAATGCGGCAACTCTTCATGCAGTCCCAATGCTCCCTTTATGTTGTGTTATCTGCCTGTCTGTCACCACGAGTCCTGGGGGTGAGATTCTCTTCAGAGGGACAGAGAATTCCCAAGGATCAGTGAGAAAGGCAGAATGCCGCCAGTGGATGCTTGAGAGTCTCTTGTGATACTCAGGAGTCCTATGTTCTGAGGCTCACAAAGCAATGTAGATTGTCTACAGCTGCAGGTCCATAATATATCCCAACATAATGTATCCTACTTTGCTAATATTTACTTATGTATCTTTTTAAGGATACTACATGTATATAGAGGCATCTAACATGGTCTATGGACAGAGAGCATACCTGGTTTCAAGATCACTAAGAGGAACATCTGGAAAACAGTGCCTGACATTTTTCTATCATATGTATGGAGCTGGGACCGGATTATTAAGTGTTTATCTAAAAAAGGAAGGGGATGAAGAAGAGATTCCTCTTTGGAGGAGGACAGGGGAACAAAGCATCTCATGGCTAAGGGGACTGATAGAATATGAAAGTGATACAAACTACCAGGTAAGACAAACAAGCAAGAAACAGTCAAACTGGAATACTGAAGTGGACTAGAGGAGGGAAGGAGAGGGAAGGGGAAGGGAGGGGAGGGTATCCCTTGAATAGATTGCATGGCTATTATTTTTTTCAGTCCTTCCACTGGTGGGATTCATGAGAAGTTGTGTCTTACCTTTACAGATAATTTTTGAGGCAATCCGTGGTGTGTCAATAAGAAGTGACACTGCTATTGATGATATTCTGTTCCAGGCAGGACCCTGTTTGGGTAAGTTTCAACATACTTTGTAAGAGACACCTGGCAATTGACAGCACTTGTTTGTAATTAAGTGGGTGATACTTCTTCCCTTGAGTCCCCATTTAATGGATTTGAATTTAGTATCAGGCTGCTGGGTTAATGCAGAACTTTTACTCTCTAATAGGATGTGAGATTATCCTCAGCATCTCAACTAATAACGTGGCTGTAACCCTTTCTAAAAAACACATGACAGTCCCATTTAAATCCAGCATGTTAATTACATTCTGCTGTAAGTATTCTTATGTATGACAAAAATACCAATAATTACAGTATTTCTTCACTCTTTATATTCCAGAAGTGGAAGAAATTCAGTTCTCATCAGGCTATCCTGACAGCTTAAATGAAATTGAATATTAAATACAGTCTGCTGAAAGGAATGAAGCACATAGAAGAATTGTATGTAAGAAACTGCACAAACTGCCTATTTTAAAATATGTTTTAAATAAATACTGGACTGGTTTGAATACACACCAATACATAGGATGAACTCGGAGCACTCATGTTCCTTGGCTTTTCAATGAAATTATTGACTCAGGGCTTCTTAGATCATAATTTTTTGGTATTATTTCCTCTTTGCATGAGGTATCAGTTATTACATAAAGGCTTCCCATTTTGCATAGATCATTCATTTTTAATTTTTTTAACATTTCTGGTATATAACTAAAAAGAGGAAATTCAAGTTGCACAATTGAAGTCCAATATTGTGTTATCTTAAATCTGCATTCAGTGAATGTTTTGTGTTGGGGATAGAATGGATCTTTGTTAAGAAAATTATAAATGTTTTGAAATAACAAAGAAAATAGTGTTAGCGACTAGTATTATCCTACAGGTTAAGTGCAATTATTCACAATGACAAATCTCTCTGGGAAACTTAATACTCTGCTGGCAATTTTTTGTGATAGTGTATTATTTTACTATGACAAATATATTTTTCAATGACAAACTCAATTCTAGTGTTCAGTATCATTCAGCATAAGATGCTGGCCTGTGGATTTATATGAAATGAAACACTTTAAAGCCATATGTTTTCTGGGATTAAAGTCTTGTTGTTTGTTTTTTTTAGTAAATAAGTTTGTTTACTCACAAAGAATGCACTTACACTTGCCCAACCACAGATGTCTTGCATTTGTATCAATAGGAAACTGAATTCACACATCTTGTTATTTTTTAAGATTTTATGTATTTGTGTGTAAGGGGTTTTTTTTTTGAAATTACTATAAATTCCTAATAAAATGTAACTTTGAGAATCATCTTATTGCTCTGCTCTAGATTTCATACTAATCAGTGTAAGGAGAAAGAGCTGACCTAACAAAGAAGCCTCAATTCATTATTTTGAACATGAAGAGAATGAAATGTGTGGGTCTCATCACCTAAGAAAGCTAACAGAAAGCAATCTAAACTGCTGCAAGAAGCTGTGTACCGAGTGGCAGAAATTATTCTTACAGCCACCATACTGGGCTCCTTTCAGAACTGAGCTTATGCTTTTCCTAACAGCTTATAAGGATCAACAGCACCTGGGATGATCTAGGCCCTTGACTCTTTAGTAAATTTTCATTTTGGTGACAGAAACAATTGAAGAGATGGTTCAATGCAATACATTCAATACTTATGTATTTATTTAACAACATAGATTGAAGCCGTTTATGGCTTCCTAGAGACTGAGAAAGAGCCAAAAGGAATTGATACCTTATCTGCCTATCCTTACTTACAGTCTCCCTAGTCTGCTTATGAACACATCACTCTTGCTATTATTCGAAAATGAAAGCAAACAGAAATAATGGACATGTTTCCTATGAATCAAAACGATTTTACAGTTGTTCTATAAAGTGCATGCATTGATACCAATATTCAGCTCAAATTGTCTAAGCAGAAAGCAAGTGAAGATGAGGTGGTTAAAATAATCAGGCTTGGTGGTTCTCCGTATGTAAATTAAATGAAGCATGAAGTACAACTGTTAGGCTCCTATATCTAAAGATTTATGCAAATCTACTTCACTCCATCACAGTAATCAGATTTAGGCTGATAGAATAAAAACATAAGTGAAGGACTCTAACCTGCGTTCCACTGAGTGTTTTCTAGGGACCTCAGTGCTACAATGATTTTATCAATATCATTGAGGGAAGTATTTATCCACAAGATGTGAGGCATTATCCTGACTGGGAGGGGGGGGAGGGAGGGAAGGGAGGGAGAGAAAAGAAAAAAAAACCTGAAACAAGCAACAAACAAAGAAAAAAGGAAGAAAAGAAAAACACACCCACCCACCCACACAAACAAACCAAAAACAAAACACCAAAAACCAAAACCAACAAAAAAACCCCTTAAATTCTGCCTTAAGTAGGGAACATTACTTTTCCAGTCATTTTTGCTGCAGGAATTAAAGAACAGAGGGAGAATTTGAAAGGTGGCTTCATTTACTTCAGTGTCTGCTGAATATCAGTTTATAGAATAGGAAATTCACAGACTAATGAAAGAATGGCTACAAAACATTTGAAAACTGGGTAAGGTGCATTAAGATTTCCCTGCTGGCAAACTTCAGTTTTATGGTGAGATAAAAAAAAAAATATTCTATTAGCTCTGTCCATCTGGGACATGCAGATAATTTCTGTCCTGGATCCATTTTTATTTACTGTTTTTTCTTTTCTTCACTGCTGCAGTAGCTGTACCAGGACCACAGCAGGGCAAAGAAGAGTTCTAATGAGACTTGCCATACCAGGCCTGTTTAATGCCTGAAAATTTCTTCAAAAGCTACTGAAGAACTTACAAGTAATTGCTTTGATCCCAGTTGTGTCACAATCTGTAAAATGGAAATGAAAAAGAAACCCTGAAAAGCAGCTGTAACACCCCAAGCAGTAATGGGCTTGTATTTGATTGCTGTAAATGTAGCTTTGTGGTGGAGTGGAACTCAAGTTGTCCTGAGATCAGTGGAAAGTCCTTTTACTGTTCTGTTTAATATAGTCCTCATGTTTAATATTGTTTTTATTCTTTAAATACTGTCCTATTAGTTTTCATTTTATCATTATCCTTATTAATTTTCAAAAAGAGGGCCAGATTCAGATCTCAGTTACATCAGTAGAAATCCAGAATAACAACATAAAATATCACTGTTATTCTGTCTGTATAAAGTAAATGAAATGGTACTCTGACTATGGTGTCACACCAAAATAAACCTATTTATAAACCTAACTTTACAATCATGAAGATTCACAAAGACAGCCCAAGCCAAGCATTAAAAGACTTGGCATTTTACCCACCCGGGTGTGAACAGAGCTTGCGAGTGTGACTGCCCTTACTCAGGAGACCCACAGCTCTGAAGGAATGGTGGTGTAAGGGCAAAGACTGGAGAGAGCATGCTTCTCCTGCAACGTGACAGACAGACAGAGTCCTGTTCTTCCTCTCACATTTTGAAGAAGAGAAAACCTGCCTCTCATCCCACCTCAAACAAAACAGGAGCTATCTGTTGTGGTACATTCCCCTGCCACACTCCTCAGCCTGGGCCACTCAGGAATTGTTCTTAGGCCCCAGCCTTGATTCATGGCTCCCGTGAGTTAAGTTCACCCTTGAGCTTACCAGAAACACCCGTGAACTTTTGCTGCCAAACCAGCTCCTGTTGTTTGACAGGCAGTCTTGGAATGTTATTTACCCGGACCATTAGCCTGAATCACGTAATTACAGAGTTGTTATGGTTGGAAGGGAGCTTTGGCGATCATCTATTCCAACCAGCCCTGCCAAGGCAGGGTCACCTACAGCAAGTGACACAGGAACGTGCCCAGGTGGGGTTTGAATGTCTCCACAACCTCCGGGGGAAGCCTGTTCCAGTGCTCTGCCACCCTCAATGTAAAAAAGTTATGTTGAGGAGGAACCTCTTGAGCTTTAGTTTATGGCCATTGCTCCTCATCCTCTCTCAGGGCACCACTGAAGAGTCTAGCACCATCTTCTTGGCAACCGCCTTTGAAATAGTCGTATACATGAATCAGATTCCCTCTCAGTCTTCCCCAAACTAAACACGCCCAGCTGCTCATAACGTTGTAAAGTACGCAGGAAACGTAGCGGTGACTGGAACAGACGGCCAGAGGAACGCGGGACTCCGCACCAGCCCAGCCCAGCCCAGCCCCAGGCAGGGCAGAGGCGCCGCACCCCCTCAGCCGCAACGGCCGCAACGCCCCGCCCCGCCCCGCCCCGCCAGCCAATGGGCGCGGCCGCCGCGCGCTTCTCGCCAATGAGAAGCCCCAGGGCGGGTCAGTCCCGCCCCCTCGGCGCGGAGCGCGCGGAGCGGGCCCGGCCCCCAGGGGGAGGGACGGTTGGGTTTGGGAGGGGGGAACATGGCGGCGGCGCGGGAAAAGGGGAAAGCCGTCTGGAAGTCTGTGAAGGGTGGTGAGTCCCACTCCCCCTTCGTCCTGGGCTCCATCGTCAGGATCTTCATGGAGAACTTTCTGTGAGTGAGCGGGTGGCGTTTCTCCTCCCTTGAGCGGCCGCGGCCTGCCCCTTCCGCCCCGCCGTAGAGGGGCCGAAACAGCGGAGCGGGGTCGCCGCGAGTACCGTGGGTTACGGGGGCTGGAGGAGGGAGTGCGGGAACCTGTAGAGTGCTGCTTTTCTCGGAGTGGGGAGCTCGGAGACACTGCTAAGTGGGTTACGAGTCCCAGGGGTTGTCAGCGCAGTGTCGCTACCCTGGGGGCGCGTTCCCCGGTGCCGGCCCGCCTTCCCCAGAGGTGGTGGTTCCTGTTGGCTGTGCAGCCTCTGCGTGCTCTTTGTCTCTCAGATACCTGGTTGCCAAGCAGTGGAGAAGGGGAGATGCAGAAGATGCTCATAGGGCAGTGGGGACAGGCCTTGAGACCCATTAGAATGAAGCGCGTGTGGTCTTTGCACGTGTTTTTGCCAGCTATATACTGCGAATGTCATTCTTTTGGGGCGTATTGTGGTTACCAGCAGCAGTTGTCGGGGCATTTTCTTACGGCTCCATGCCAGCCTTGAAAACCTTCAGTAGTGTAGTGCATGGGTCACGTGTTAGATGTTAATTGAATCTCCAAAGAGAGTAGTTTAAATCCTCATTAAGGGTTCAGATACCTTCTCTTCCACAAGTACATGGTTTATAATATTGTGTTGCCATTAACTGCTTTGTACTCCTGCTTTGGTGGTGGTAGTATTTCAGCTCCTTTCTGTGTTTGGCACAATGCAGGAATAGAACATCAAATGATACAATTCTTTATAAAGGTAGGGTGTTAATTTGATATGAGTTTGCATGGGTGGGTTGGGTTTTTTCCCATAGTTACTCTTGCAGTAGGCATGCTGGATGCACATGATGAAAGATGTCTAATGGAGTTAGGAAAAAACCAAACACTAAGGGCAGGCTAATACTGTAACTCAAGAAAGCTACTGCATGATCAATTTTCAGTCTTCTTTTTGATGCATGAAATAAAATTATACCCTAGTAAGTTCAATAAAAATTGTCATCATGTTGCTGGATTTCATTCCTTATAGTCACTGATTTTAAAGAAAGTTGTAGTGAGTACTCCGGCTGTTAGGTATGTATTTCACAGTGTTGCTCTGAAATGTTAATTTTCACTCTTGTGACTTTCTGACAAAACAGTATTTCAGGATTGAGTCTAGATGAGGTAATTGTATCTGTTTAATAGAATCATGAAGTGTTTCTAAGCAAGTTCCTCTTTTTTTAAAGGTAATACAGTGTTTTAAATTCAAAATCTTGCTGTGTTTTCCAGAACGTACACTGTCTGTGAAGTATATCCAGGGCCCAACCTGAATGTAGTTCTAGGTGCTAATGGCACAGGCAAGTCAAGCATTGTTTGTGCCATCTGCCTGGGACTGGCTGGGAAACCTTCTTTCCTAGGACGAGTTGATAAGGTAACTATGAGCTTTTGTGATTTTCATGATTAATCTGAATTTCATTCAGAGCACTGTCCAGCAGAGGATGGGACAAAGATGGTCTTCCTTGATTTGCTTTACTTTTATAAAAAGTAAGGTGTCTAAATTGAAGAGTAACCTGGTCCAGAGACAAAGGGGGGTTGTCTTAATTAACTGCTTGCTGTCTTGTATAAATTATGAAACAGAAACACCTGAATTGTAGTGCAGCCTGAGTGGACTAGAGGTTTTATCTGAAGATGGCTAAGCATCCACAGTGGGGTAGAAAAATGCTACTTAATGGCCTAAAAACATTTGATAAGAAGTACCAACTAAAGGAGAAATAGACAAAGTCTAAAATAAATTCCCAAATACACAGTACCTGTAGAAAGAATACACTCCTTATGTGTCTTGAGAATTCAGCTAGAAGCATGGAGGCACTGATCTTTGATTTAAATGGAATTTGGATTGCTCTACTCTTTTTTTACCTTTTACTTTCAAGATCTTGTGCGTTGTCACTATAGTAGGAAGTTTATATTTTGAAATTTTCAGAGTTGTGCTATTTGTTTTCTTGGATATTCTCATTGGATGCAGTTTATCTGACTAGGTTTGGAGCAATGAATCTGGGTTCTTAAATGATTGCCCATATTCTCTTGTAGCTGCTCAGTCATAAGCAAATGTGAATATGGGAATTGACTGCATGGCCATTACCGTGTGTTGGTATTTCTCTTTACTTTTCATGGTTTATTTTCATACTGTTATAATTTGCAGTTCTAGTACAGATGTTCAGCAGTGTGTTTTCAGTTGTCTTGCCCTTGTTCCCCAAATTTGTGAGAACTTCTTCCTGTCTGTGGATCTGCTGATTATAATTTGTTCAGTTTTGAAGGCTGACGTTAACCAGAAATTGTTAACTTGTGGAGGAAGTTCTAATGCTGCTGCTGGAGGATAACAGTGTCTTCCTTTCTTTTTAGTGCTTTATTTTTGTTTTGATTGTAAGTTTTCAATAAAATATGCTGTTACAGCAGCTCCATTAGACAAATGTGTTTTCTTGTAAAATAATACATGTAAATATACTGTTATTTTGCAGTAACAACTTGTAAATTAATTTTGTAGATCGGTCTCTTTGTGAAGCAGGGGTGCATGAAAGGCGTAGTGGAAATTGAACTGTAAGTAGTAAAACTATTTCCTCGTGCACTTTTAATTGGATCACTTCCCCACACAGTCATTCACAAAGTTGTGAGAAAAAAATTTGGTGTACAGAGGTCTGTCTTTAAGCTGGTGCTTTAATTACTCCTTTTTTAATTCCTCTGGACTTCAGGATATTAAGTTTAAATATTTATCACACAAGAAATGGTCAGTGATGGCTACTCTTGATCTCGCTTTCTGAAGCATTTCACCTTGTCTTTATGTACAAAAAATGTATGGGTAATGATTGTTGTATATGATGTGTTTAGCTTTTGATTACATTTAAGGTTCTGATGATTTAAATTTAGTCAGTTCTGCCATCACTATGTGGTGGTTGGAATTCTTTTTATTGAAGAAAAAAAAATGCAAAAGTCTTAAGTTTTAAAACAGATTGTTTTGCCTTCACTTTCTTATACTGATAGTGCTGGTGTGAGGGGCTTCTCTGCATCCTCACTGAAAACATTGCAAACTGATACAAAAGAGGTAAAAACAAAGATCTGAGTAGTTCCATGTAATGCAGTCTTAGGTAAGCTGTTGCAAAACAGAGAACTGGAAATCATTTAGACTGTAAAATTCCACTAGTAGCTTCTGGCATAGGGCAGTATTACATGCTTCCTTTTTTGTGGCTGCTATGGCATGGGTAATTTTAGTAAGCCTTAACCTGGTCTGTTTGCCTGAATGAAGCTGAAAATAGAGATAGTCAACTGATTCATAGCCTGTATTAATTTGGATAACAATTGGCCACCCTGATCAGGTTTTCTAAAAAGAAAATTTTGTTGAGGAAAAAAAATACCACAGCAGGCCTTGGAAAAAGTCCTGTCCATTTTCGTTGCTGTGGGGGTGATCAAGTAAGACCTTCTTTAGAGATTGCCTAGGCAATGTGTTCAGGAGATGGGATGTCTTTCAGGTAGATGTTGTGATTGTTTTAACGTAGATGTATCTTGATGTTACTTGAAAATCTGGAAAGAATCTTGCAGTTTGTGAAGATTTAGAATTTCATGGCTCATTAGACCCAGCATGTCATGGTTGCAGTGTAGCTTAGTCCTTTGTCTGACTGGTAAAAAATATTTAAATACAACATCTGGGCTGGGAGACCAATGATGCAGAAGATTGCTTTTTTGACAGGAACTAAAAATTGAAGTTCTGTATGCATGTATTGCCTTTGTTGAATGTGGCCCTTGGAATGTAGCTATACCCTAGTTATGGTAGTAAAAATATGCTAATTTAATGAAAGAAAGGAGCATGGCTTTGTAGGTCTTTTGAAGGAAGTCTGATAAATTAAAATGAGGTGGTGCAGGAAGTAACAATTCAGTAATCAAGAAATAGGATCATATCCCTATAGTGCTTAGTCCAAACACTGGCAACAGCTGTATACTCAGTTTACATTGACCTCTATTCTTGAGTCTCCTGAGGTACATGGCCACTCTACAAGCCTATATTCGCCATCCTTAACAGTGTGCTTAACAGGCAAGAGACAATTTCTAAATCAAAATGGTAAACTAAAATCCCACTTCTTACTTACTTCTTACTGCTGCATTTTAACCAGACTAAATTTTTGAAAGTAGGTATTGAGCTAGAAAACTAAATGGCAACTAATGTGTCTTTACTGGTTTTTAAAAGCAGAAAAGGGAAATAAATTAGTATTTTTTGTGCTGTATGCTATTTTTATTTTCAAATGAAATATATATGCACAGCTTACTGATGTATTTCTGTACACTAGCAATTCAAAGACATACTGCACCTCCTTCACACCAATTTTAAAACTTAGTAAATCTCACACAAATTACACTTTATAGAAACTTCACATTTTCAACTTCTAAGTGTTTCATACATTCAGCATGAGAGTCTCATTTATATAGATAACTTCTGAGTTAAGATTTGCAGATATTTTTGATGTTTCCCGTGTGAGTTTAATTCATCACTGAAGTACTGGATTTTTCTGAATCATGTAAATGAGAATCTGATGGTACTGTCCAGTTAATTTAGATGAAATATTTAGCTATCTATAAAGTCTAATAATACTTTGACACTTGGTAACCTTTGACACTTGTAACACTTCTCACGTATTCTTGAAGTGTAAACACTTATTTCTATTAATCAGGTTTAAGTCACCAGCCAATATTATTATCACACGTGAGATTTATGTGGTGAGCAATGCGTCAGCGTGGTTTATCAATAGAGAGCCAGCAACCCTGAAAACAGTAGAAGAACAGATTGCAGCCTTAAACATCCAGGTGGACAATTTGTGCCAGTTTCTCCCTCAGGTACGAATTAATTTTGAAAGACAGTGGGTGCAAATGGAGTACTGTGCTTTGAGAGGATTTTGTTCCTGGTTAGCTTGAGCAGCACTTCTGCTAGTTCAGTGGGACAGTACAAAGAACAAGAGGGATGATGAGCTGTGCTGGTGTGATGGTGAAAGAAAAGAGGAGCTGTGTGTCCTTTTAAGCTCACTAATTGGGCAGTTTTGTACCTGTTGACTCTGAAAGAAAAAAGATACTGATATTCCCTGTCCTGGTGTTCAAGTAGCAGCAGTTGCTAATAGAACCTTTCCAGTAATGTCAGCAGTTTCTTGAGCATAGGGCTTAAAGATGTATAGAATTGAATTATGTAAGAATAAAATCATCCTAACGAAAAGTAAGTCTTAAAGGAGAGAGAATATTAAGAATACTACTGGCAGTTCCTGCATTTGAATCCATGTTGAAGCAGGTCAGGATTCCTGTGTGGGTAGCTAAGTGGCCTCACATTGCACTTTAAAGTTGTGACAGGTTCCTTCCCAGTTCATGTGGATCATCAGGATTGGTAGTAAAAGGAAACCTTATCAGAGCCTAGCCATGGCATTAATGTTGAATTCAAGAAGGCATGCAGAAAAGCATTAAAGTTTAGAGAGCTAATACTGCAGAAACAAAAATATGCCAGGTGTTTAATGGTTCATTTTCACTTACATACAGTATTTGTTCAGAACTTTCGGCATACTATGGTAACATAACTTTGTGCTTAAAACAACCTTTTCTCTTTAGTACATAAATGTCAGTTCAGTCACTATTACTGTGTTGATAGTTCTGGTTTATTTGTTCTCTCCCAATGTATTAACAGCAAGCACACTTCTTGAGTCAGTCTCGGCTTTGAATGTTCTTCTGCCTTCGACAGCAATACTTCCTAATAGCCTTGGCTGCCAGCTTTGATAATACCTTCTACGTGGCTTAACTTTCAAGTTTGTCACAGTATTTATGCTACAAGGGTTTAGCTTCAGCAGCCTGGGAACAAATGCTCCTGAAAGTTTGGTTGCTACTCGATGAGATGGTCATTAACTATGCCAGAGCTATTTAGCATAGAACTGTAAGTCAGGTGATGCTTGTGAGAAGTATGCCACAGTGTAAAAATCCAGTATTACTGTATTGCACTGTTCCAGCTAATCCTGTATTTTTATAACTTCTTTAAATTTCATAGGACAAAGTTGGAGAATTTACAAAACTGAGTAAGACTGAGTTGCTCGAAGCCACTGAAAAATCCATTGGTTCTCCAGAAATGTACCAGTTTCATTGTGAACTGAAAAATTACAGGGAAAAGGAAAGAGAACTGGAGGTAAAAATGCACTTTAGAGAGCAGTGAATGTAGGAAAAGTGAAATAAATTTTACCCTGACACGTTACAGAATTAGAAGGTGGTATTTATTTACAAAGTCCGTGGTAAGTTGATTTTACCAAACAATGCTTATCTTCTCTCAGAACTCATTCACTCTGACACTCACATGCTTGTAAGTACAAAGACGTGTGCAAATGGTCTGGACTCAAAAGACAAAGAAAATACGGCTGTCATCAAGTACTCCTCTCTTCTCTGGGATTTTTGACTGGTAACAAGTTTCCTAGACAGATCTTTTACGTCTTCTCTATGTCATTGGCTATTACAGCATGCTCCATTGCTTTAGTGTTACTCACTTCCTTGAAAAGAAAGGGACAGACAAAAAGGAAAAGGAACAGTGTTTGGGAACAATGTCTGTCCTTAGCCATACAGGCCATTCTTGTAATCCTTTGTTCTCCTGTTTTTATCTTTTTGGATGGTTCCCCTCTAGTTACTGCTTCACTAAAATGTCTCCACTAGCATTAAATTTCTGCTTTAATGTACAGGTAATGGGTTACATGTAGAGTAGTTTCTGAGAAGAGTTTTCACAAAGTAGATACTGTAAAACATGAAAATATGTATTCCAGAACTTGTGCAGAGAAAAAACCACCTCACTGGAGAAAATGAAACAGAGGGTTGAACGGTACAAGCAAGATGTTGACAGATACCACGAATGCAAGCGCCATGTAGACTTAATAGAGATGCTTGAAAGGAAAAGGCCATGGGTGGTAAGTTTCATTTCCAGTATTTTCTCGCCTAACCCATTTTCTGTAAGATAGTGAAATTAGAAATAGGCCAAAAGTTGCTTTAGAAGAAGTGTGACTGGAGTAATTTGAATATTGTTACAATTGCTCAGTGCAAACAGGCTAGGTCTTGAAATTCTGTTCTTGGCCTGTGATGTTTGCTTACATACCCAGCTGTACTGAATAAATTGCTTCAGAAGTAGTTCAGGTAGTTAGTGCACACCTCAAAAAGCCAGCAGGACAGGCCAAGAGCAGTATTCCTTTTATTCTGTGCAGAAACAATTGGTGTAAGTGCTAGCTGGCTCTACTTGCTTCTTCAGCTGTAACTTTTTTTACATGTTTTTTTGTTAATTTTTTTAGAGGTTAAGTTCCTCTTAATTTATTAGTTGAGGTTTAATGTGCATGACATACATGTCAGTGAATTAAAGTTGCCAATCTCAAAAATATTAGCTTTTGGACAGAAATTTTAAAACAAATTTGAAAGAACGTAGAATAAAGGACAGGTCATGTTGGGATTTCAGGGATTGTCTCCGGATTACTGAGAGATGTCACAGAGATAATGTTGCTGAATCACTCTCATGTTTATTGAAGGTGAGACAGGAGAGATGTTGTGAACAACATTTCTAATATCAAAGGCAGCAGTTACAGTAGCAATAGCAAAAGCAAAAGTAGCAGTGGCAGCTGCAGCAAATACAGAGGTCAGGGTTAGCAGCAGCTGCAGCAGATCCAAAAATGCTGAGGTAGGTAGGTAGGAGCTTTTTTCTACAAGGCCTTTTATGCTTCTTTAAGCCAGTAAGCAAATGCCACAAAGCTTGCTAACACATTTGTACTAATCACCACTGTATGTGATTTTACCGCCATGTGTATTTTCTTATCCAGTCAACATACTGCTATTAAGGCCTTTTGCACAGGCTTATATTGCTACATCTTAACTTTCTAGGAAACTCTATTATAGAATTTATTGTTAAACTCAAAATTCTTTACTCTTAACCTATTTGTGAGAAAAGAGACAACTCTCAGTTAAATAAAAAATTAAAATAATGTATTGAAAACGGAAAAATTGAAAAATTACAGAAATTAGAAAAATATAAAAATTTGGGATCCTGTGGCTCGATAGATGGTATGCCTCAGGAGCTCAGGGATCTGAGATCTTCTGGTTGAGACAGCACTGGACCTCAGGTAAAGAAAAAGGACTTGCAGTGCTGGGCTGGCTTTTGGCTGGTCCAGAAGTCAAAAAAAAAAAGTTACTAAAGGCTCCTTAATAGGAGTAAGGCTTTTAATGCCCAGCACTGATGTCCACCACAGCTAGCCTGCAGAGGACACTCTCCTTCCCCTTTCTCCCCTTTCTCCCCTTTCTCCCCTTTCTCCCCTTTCTCCCCTTTCTCCCCTTTCTCCCCTTTCTCCCCTTTCTCCCCTTTCTCCCCTTTCTCCCCTTTCTCCCCTTTCTCCCCTTTCTCCCCTTTCTCCCCTTTCTCCCCTTTCTCCCCTTTCTCCCCTTTCTCCCCTTTCTCCCCTTTCTCCCCTCTTTGAAGCCTGTCTCGTTGTTTTATAGTGCCTTTGCTCTGCCCCAGCCCGCCCACAGCCCTCCCACAGCCCGCTCCTTCAGTTTAAAGTGATTGGTGCTTTCCCTTTGCTAGATCATCTCCGTCCACCAATGGCTCATCGTTGTCAGAGGGGTGGTATCAGTTGAGATAAGGGTGCTAACATGCCTTCATTAAAATTCAGGTTGCCATGGAGCTTGCCTACAGGGTAATGGCTGTGGGGCTAAAAATAGCTGCTGGCTGTTAGAACTGGGGTTTTTGGAGTTAGCCTTTGGAACCAAAGTGCAAGTAAAAACACCTAAAAAAATATTAAAATACATCCAACACATCTTAAAACACTTGTAAAAGTATACAGTACACACAGGAAAGATAACTCTTATGGTGTACAGGTGGTTTGAAGTTTGAAAAGGGAGCATAAAGTTGGGGATTTTTTAACTGGGGAATTTTTAACTGGGAAGGGTGTAACTCTCTTAATAAACTACTTTGAACAATTGAAAACACTGATAATGGAACTTGATTTTTGTACCTGGGCTGATGGGTTAATTTTAACATTTAAAATATTTAACTCAGAATTAATTAATTAAAGCACTTAATATGCAAAGACCAAGCACAATTAGGGATTTCATGTATGACATATCACTAATATTTCTTGCATAAAACATATTTTTACTTGTTAAAAATACATTTCTACTTTTATAAGGCATACTTATTTCAAAACTACAAAACTACATTTGCTTTAAACTGCAGAAGCTCGTTGTCTTAACTCAGGCAGCTTTTGCTGAGGTCTCAGATTGAAACATGTATCCACTTCTATCTGTTCAAGCACAATGCTGTTTCTCTACCCTGTCAGCACCTGCAGGTTTTCTGTAACGTCATTTCCCACAAGGTCATTTACATAAGTCAAAGTCTTTCTGAGGAGCACTTTGGTACTAGTTTAGTTTAGTGTTGAATGGTCGCTCAGATTAAATTGTTCTAAACAGTTCAAACTGATGGGGATTTCGGTTTACTGAAACAATATGTTGTTTGCCTTGTTTGCAGGCTTTGTAGAGTTCATGAAATACAGATAAAGAACTTTCAGAAAACTTGATTTACTATTTGTGAATGTGGAAAACTTATTTTTTTGCAATTTTGCATATAACAAAGCCTCACCTGGCTATGTAAAGAACTTTGTGGCCTTTGCATCTTGAGCAGCTGGGTTCAAAGGGTCCTCACTGCCTTCAAATCTTGCTAACAGTGGAGGGATTTAGGAGTAGCAATTGAAATAGATGGATGGTGGTATGTGTTAAGGAAGTATGGTATACATTCTGTATACCATTCAGTACTTGCTGAATGATGGGAGTTTTTATTACTACGTGTGTTAGCCTGGTGTTTCATAATTAATGTAGACTAATACTGATTGTTCTCTACTGTAAGATATTTGCTTATAAAGAAAGGCTTGTTGGACACTGGCAGAGGAAAACTAAGCTAAGAATTTTATCTGCTGACAATTAAATTGCCTTCCATAACTTAGAGAACATTCGTGCTAGTTACGTGTTACTTAAGCAAGTTTAGTCACACTTTGTCACACCTTACTCCCACTGCTGTCTTCTGGACAGTTTGTGTTGCTCAGTATGTTAAAGACTTTTCGTGGGTGCATTCAATTAAATGTAACTTTTTGGCCACTGAATCCATAGAAGCAACAGTGTGCTTTGACACCTTGGTGGAGTTCTGATTAACACTACAGAATCCGTAGTGTATATTAGGTTCAGGGAAAAGAGAAGAGAAATGGAGGTAAATATTCACCTTAGAGATGCTGAGAGCAGTGACTGGAGGTAAATTTAAATACATTTTAACATGAGATCTTCCGTGTGCAGAATTTACAGTTGAAATCAAAGGTCATCGACATAATCGTTTTACTATCTGATAGGATATTTGAACTACAAGCTGTAATAAAATTCCACATTTCTGTTGCTGTTTTGTGATTTGTCAAACTGTGACAGAACTTTTGGCATTGTCCTACACTGCAAAACAGCAAGCTCTCTCTAAAAGAAGAAGTGTACTGTTCTACAAGGGTGTGGGTTTTTTTGTTGTTTTGACTTAGCACTGTTTAGTCCTAAGAATAAATGGTTTTTTGGGTCTTAAAATGGGGTTTACCGAAGTTGAGAGTAGTATGGGAGTTTATTCTTCCTTTTGTGGATGGTTCATCAGCTCTGTCCTCCCCAAAACACAGGTTTCAACTTGAAGGCTAAACGCACCTAGCTGTTCAGTTTACCTTTGTAACAAAGCAGAGTAGCTACAGGTGAGCTTCCAAGTCAGCTGGAAGGCAGATGTATAAACACTGCTTTATGTTATGAAATAGAGAAAACAGGCAGCCTGAAAATATTTTGACTCAAATATGACATTACTGTTTCTTAATTGTAATGGAAAAGAGGAAGTCTAGTGATGAGCTTGTTCATGTTCTGACCACTGTTGAAGTGCATTTTTATTCTGAAGACTGTTGCTTTTCACCTGAGGAACTTTTTTCTGGTCATGTGCTTTTTTCTAGGCAGGGACAACTGCTTCTATATGTGGAGAATTATACGCCATTTTCAATATGTCTATGTCTAATAAGTTTTTGAACATATACTGTAAATTCCATAGAAATCTGTAGTTCCTGTAATCACGTAGTGTGGAGCAAGAAAATATGGTACACTTCTTAATAAGAGAACAAAGACTGCTTGATTAAGACAACAAGGACTATTCACTCGAGGCAGGAGAGATGTAACAAAATTTCTAAAATGTAACAGGTAGCAGAAGCACAGTAGTTTGCAGAAAAAATCGTTATACCAGCACTTGTTTTAGGAGAAAAGAACTGATGTGGATATTAGGAATGTGATCACATATACTGTTAGTTAGCAGACAGATGAACAGCTGTACTATTGGCTATCCAGACTCGTGTTATTCTGACCTGATAGTGAAAATATTATAAAAGCTATATATGTTTCTAATAAATATACCACGACTGGAGACAGTGCATCATTCATATGTCACAATGTAGTTTTGAAAATATATTTTGGTCAAGCCATGTCCATTCTTCTTTTCCTCCTCTGACATTTACAATTAAGAAAAGTATTGTTTTAAGGTGCACATATCTCTTTGGAGAGCTGAAATGCTTTGGAAGTTCTGCAGGTCTTTAGTGGAATGTGCAATTACAAGCATCAAAGTTACTTGTGTACAGATTACCAGAATACAGAGATATTGTGTACATCAGATTTTCTTAAAGTATTAAAGGGATCTGCTGTGTAAAAATCACGTCATGACAGTTCTATGGAACTTGCCTGTACTTTGTATCTGAAGAATCTGAAGTGTAATTGTATGCATGTGCATTTGCTTTAGTCTTGAAACAAAATGCCTTATTTAGAGCAGAGCTAAATTTTAAGCTTAGTCTTTCAGCTAAGTGAAAGTATAATCCCTTTACCTCTGTAACTTTGGAAGAGTGGCTGTAACAGTTCTGTGACTGTACGTCACAGAATTAGAGCAGCTTTTTTCAAATACTTTTTGACTCTTTGAAAAAGATACTATGAAGAAAGATCTTGGATTTTATACCCTAAGTTGATATATCTGTGATTAATCAGGTTAGTTAAGTAACTATGAAAAAGTGGTAGCAGATAAAGCCAAGTCACCTGTTACAGATAGCTTCCAGGTGGTCTTTATTTATTATTATTATTATTATTATTATTATTATTATTATTATTATTATTATTATTATTATTATTATTATTATTATTATTTTAATGCTCCAAAGTTTGGAATAAGATAGGTGTATGTTCTGAATTAGGGGCTTTCTTTAGTGCATACAAAGTCAAACAGCCTTCCCTTCTTCTGTTCCCCTGCATACCTGAATCTGCTCCTCTCTCTGGTCCTCTGAACATCTTGGTTTTTTTCTCATGAACCTTTCATGGTCTCATGGAACATAATGTTCTCTTATGTTTCTTTGTTTGGGGGAGCTGGGGAGAGGTTCCCCTTCTTTTTGTGCCTTTCTTTTTAATTTTTTTTTCTCGCCAGAGAGTATAATACACACTAAAAGAATCACTAATAATGACTCCTTCAGCTTAAACTACTTTCTCTACAAAATTCCCACCTTCTTGAAGTGGAGGTTCTTGGTTACCATACTCCTTACCATCTCTTTTCTCTCATGAATGTATCTTCAGCTAAACTTCCCAGATAGCGATGGCTTTGGTGTTTATGGTGTATCGTGGAGTTTTTGCTTGTTTCTTGAAAGTCTTTTCCGCTCTGTCCCCTTGGTTTACTTCAGTAGTGGTTGTGTCTGTTACTTGCTCTGATGATCTGTCCAGCTCCTTTCCTTTTCTTTCTCCCAAAATTGTTTGTGGTTACTTGCTCCTTAGCTTTTAGACTTCTGCCTAAGTAGTCTCAAACTATGAACAGAGATGGGCTAAGGAGTTTTTTCCGCAATGATCCTAGATGGACTTTAGAGACAAGGTAGTTGCAGACACATGGGTTGTTTCTTCTGCCACTTGAATTGCATATTATTTAAGAAGCATTGATTATGTGTCCTCATTCATTGGGGACTGAACGATCCCTACAACTCCTCGTCATTGGAACTAGTAACATTATTACTTAAGTAGTTGCTCTAATACTAGTTTGTGAAAGAGATTTTTCTTCTAAAATTCATGAGCAATTAAATAAAATGTTTGGACAGTATAAAACACTGGAATAGAAGACAGTTTTTTAGTGTTTTACTTTCAATTCTTCCAAGGAATATGAAAATATTCGTGAGCAGCATGAAGAAGCGAAACAAAACCGAAACCAAGTTAAGAAAGAGCTGAAGTCTCTGAAAGAAATGCAGGCCCCATGGACAAAAAAAATCGAAGAAGCTGAAGAAAATTTAAAGAGTCTGGATATGAAAACCAGAGATAATGTAGGTATTGAAGTTCTTGTTTAAGATAGGTAATATTTCAGATGTTCTGTGTTCAGCTTTGTAAAATGTAAAATGATAACCTCTTTCTTTGAAGTGCATCATAATGATGTTTCAGCAGAAATTTGAAGCACCTGTGCCTTCTCCATGTCTGTTCAAGGAGTACATTCCTTAGTAAACCTTTAGTAGCAATTCTTCAGTCTGCTCTTGGTTTCATAAAAGCAAGTCTTAAAATTTCTCTTTGTTGTACCTTAAAAATCTTCAAGGATATAATGTCAATAGTTTCCCCTAGTTAGGTACTTTTGTTGAATTAGATGCCTGTTTTCATCTGTTCTGTAGTTTGGGTTTGTGGATGCTCTTTGTACCTTCTTACCTTTATTTAAGGTAAATTACAACTTTACTGGCCTACAAGCATTCCTCTAATATCTAATATAATTCCACAGCAAGTAGGACTTGATTTTTTAATTAGACAGTAATCTTCCATCAGTTGTGAATATTTTTATGCATAAGGAAATTTAATGATAAACCTGTTACTGTGCGGATACTGCAACACGCGTATCAAACAAGGAGGCCCGTGGGAAAGAAATAGATATGGACGGATTCTTGATGGATGTTTCAGAGATGTTTATTTCCCCAGCTGCATGACCGGGGCTCTGCTGAGGAACTGTTACAGTCCCGGGACCCGAGGGTCCTTGCCCGTGCAGGGGAACACAAAACAACCCATGGGGAACGAGGCTGACCAGGGGCAGGGAAACCCTGTGCCTCCCCTCAGGGCTCCCGGGGCTACATGGCAGGGGGAAGGGACCCCGACATAAACCTACCTATGTGTTACAGTTTATGTAAGTGTTTTGAACAGCTGGGTTTATGGAAAAATACTATTTCCATGTGAAAAATAAGAGTACTGTAATTCACTGCAGGATTTTAACTATTATTTACTATTCAGATTGCAGAAGTCATTGAATGCATAAGCTGCACAAGTTTGCAGTGGACAACCAAAGTTTAATGATCACTTGAGAATGTTTGTTTGCTGCAGTGAGTTCTGTTTGAAGATAAGTGACCCACTTAGAGGAGTTGATGTGCAGACGCATGACACCTGTAGAGGATTGCTGCCTTGAAGCGTTTTGTAGAATGAGAGTCTGAAACTTCAGTGGCACTTAATGCACTGGGAGCTAATAAACTAGTCATGTGCTTCCTTTAAAAAAAAAACCAAACAAATGAAAACACCCTTGCCCCAAACAAAAAACTAACCCAAAACCAAACCAGAAGGACCAGACCAAAAACCCCTACAGATTGTTGTTCAGTGTTTTTGTTGTGATAAACGCTGTACAACAATATGAAGTACTCAAGTACCTCATAATTATAAGAAGGGTCTTTGGTAAAGGTATTTAGGTTTTTTGTCCCACATTATTGCAATAGTTTACTATGCTTTGAGTCAAAATAACTAAATGTTAAAAATGTTGCGGTCTTACTGCAGTTGCCTTTTTTTGGTGTGGTTGGGCTTTTTGTTTTGAAGGTTTTTGTTGTTTAAGGGTAAGTGTACTTTCTTAGGGGAAGTTAACAGCTGGAAGCTTGAAATTAATTTTCATAATGCAACAGTGCCATCATGCTTGCGAATTGCTATGCTTTGTTTTCACTGCTTGATCTTATCCTGTTGGGTTTTACTGAGATGTTTCAAATTACTATATTTTTTTCAAATGGGAAAGAGTTCCACTTAACCATTGGTACCACTGTTCTTGGAAGTATTGGGCTGTATTCAGATAAAAGTACTCTTTTTAGTTAAAGGTTGTACTTTTGTTTCTATGAGAAGCCTAAGACAAGCATTGATCATTTTAGTTTTAACTTATGGGGAGCTTGCTCAGCATAGGCCACTTCCTACAAAACAAGGGAAGAAAATCTGAGAGAATGTACAAGACGGTTGATTTATACTCTTGAATCTGTGTATTTTTCTTCTCAATCTAAACTTGTTGACTAGAGCTTTCATATACTATATATTCACAACGTTAGCCGTATGGTGAAGTGTTGCTTAATTTGAGTCTGGAAAATGGATTAGGTACATTTGTTCTACAGTATTCCAGAAGCCAAAAATACAGGAAGAAGGAAAGAGGATAAATTTGAAATAAGTAATTTATAGAAGACTTACTGAGGTACTCTGATATGGCTTTCCAGTGATTAGTTACATTTTGTATTTTATTTATAACTGATACTATTCTGTATATAGTGTTATAATAAGACACTTCCAAACCTGTTTTGTTCTGATGTTAAATGATATGTCCAAGTCTAATTTGAATGATTATTATTTTGTCTTGAACTCAGAGTCCAGAATTGCGGAAAAAGACAAAAGGGAATATGTTATATATGTGGTTAGGCATGAGCTATTTGTAAGATACCAGGCAAGTTAAGAAGATCTGAGAGTTGCACTGCTGCTTTTTGAACTTTTTTGACAGTAACTTCTTTTCAGGTGCTGAAATTGATTTCCCTCACACATACTTTCATAGTTCGGCTGTTGAAGTATCCTTGGAAAGGCGTATCAGTGCTGGTTGCGCTGTCAGGAGATAGTTTTGACCTAATGTAAAAGTAGCGCAAGACTTTTAAGTAGCTTAAAATAGCTTAGGCTGCTACATCTTCATTAGTTCGTCACCTTTTCATAGACTGCTTGAATTTCTTGTAACTTAGAATTCTGTCTTTGTACAAATGCAGGCATTTGGCGAGAGTTTCACAGGTAATTATTCTTTAATCCAGAAGGAGTTGATTATCATTAGTTTGGCATAAGGGAAAGCAGTTTAGTATTTTAAGTCTGCTCTATTCTGGGCACACAGACCTGTAGAGAATATAGTTCTCTTCAGACCCTTTGCTCCAGGCTTAAATCCATTATCAAAGTACTTTAATTCTGATTGCTTCTTGAGATCTTTCTCTTGACATGAGGATATATATGTGAGACCAGAAATAAACCACCTCTTCATTTTGTCTTTGTTGCACTTTGTTGGCAAAAAACCCTGTATGGAGTTGTAGTTTTGCCTGGAAGGAGCTGAACAGCAAGGAAAGGCAGAGTTAAATCTGGGAAGAAATTATTGTATCCAGACATTGCATGACTTTTTCTCCTGTCTCTTTGTGTTAAAACCCTTTCAATTTCTGGGTGAGATTAAAAATTTTTGGTAACATTTGGTGGTTTGGGCAGTAGGATGTGTAGAATGTGGAATAAAAGAAATTGGCCCATATTGTAGGAAAAGTTTGATAAAATGGTGTATTTTCAGAACAGTTTCATCAGGCTCTTTAAAGACATTTGAACAGAGTTAACTATGCAATGCAATTTTTTTAGCAATATTTAGTAGTATAAAGCAGTCTTTTGTGGTTGTACCATGAAAATCATAAAGACAGTTCTAGTTAATATGTTCTGTAGGTAGGTCTATATATAAACATATAATAACTGAAAATACAATGATAACTGAAAAACTGAATTCCAGTTCCTTACTAGTGTCTGATTTTGAGAGCCTTTAGAATGGCTTTGTGAACATTGTGCATCAGTTTCCTGGGAGAGAGCTTCCTCTTCAAGACTGCCTCCCTGAGCTCTTTGGAAAGAGCATCACAGATCAGTACCTCATAGCAGTCAACTGCAAGACCCAGACGTATTTGTTGTTTGCTGTCTTTATGCAAACACCTGTGTGAGTCTTAAAATTTTTGTGCTTTTTTGTGGTTGTGGTAGGGAAAAAATTCTGCGTAGTTTTATTTTCTCGGTCTTGATGTATCTTAATGTTTTCAGTATGACTGACTGCAGGAAAATGTTTCTTCCAGTGACAGTGCTGTTTTATTTCTGTGTCTACACTGGAATTGGCTTACAGTCCTTCCATCCTTCTGCAGTGTTCCAGTATTGTCTTTGCAGTGCTTCAGCCTTGAGCATTCAGGGAAGGAGGAATTCAGTTTGCAGAGGAAGGATAATGTACTTCCCCTGTGTTTGGAACTCAGCTGTGTAGGTGCCTGAACAACTTGACCTAATAAAACATGCTCTGAGAAGGGAATGGGGCAAGGTGATGCCAAGAAGTTCCTTCTAACCTATATTATTCTTCCACTTTGTAGAAGCTGAGTATAGAGAAGGGGCAGAGACATGGATGCCTACACATGAGCCAACAAGTTGTCAAGCTCAGCTGTGTGGGATCTTGCTCTAGCACAATTATTTCAGATGTAGGATGACATGGACAAAATCTGGTTTGGTCATCCTGTGCCTAGGAGCTTAAGCTTTGCTTGCTCTTTAGTATCTCCTTTCTTTGCAGAGCTGGTTTGGAGAAAGAGGCAAGAACATTTTATAATTGTAGAGATCTCTATGTAAAATTTACATTGAAATTAAGGATGGAGTTATTTTAATTTCAGATTAGGAACTTCCTCTATATGTCATGCCTGAATTTGCAGACATATAGCTGCATGGTTGTGAACAGTACAGTATATGTGGTGTTATACAAGTCTTCACAAATTGCTGAAATTAAACATGCTGCAGATACAGTTAAGAATAAGAAATGGGTGAGTATGACTTTCTAAGTAGTAAAATGCAAAGTAAATAGTTATGCATTTACAAGATGTTGTTCAAAATCTGACTACTTTTTACAAATATAACTGAATTTATGACTGTAGTTTAAATACCTTGCTGTATGCAGGCTGCTGAAATCAGAAGTATCTCCCAGAAATGTAAAGAGAAGCAAGATGCTTTGGAGATGAAAGATAAACAGGTAAGAGTCTCTTTATCTGTAACTTTTCTTGGTGTTTGTTTGGGTTTTTTTGTCTGCTCTTCTGTTAGCAGAGGGGCAAATTTCTATGAAGATGCTGCAAATGCTTGCACTCTTCACTCCCTCTGGTGCACAATGAGTCTTTAGAACTCTATTAGTCCAAAAGGAATTACTGAGGGAGGGGTGTATACTGCATAAAATGAGTTGCCTTATGGAGTAAACAAATGTGTGTGTATGTATAGATAGATACAGATAAATACACACACTGTTTGTGATAGGCTTTCCTTGGAAAGCTACAGCCTCTGTAGTGATTCACTCAGCACTAAGCATGCCCTCTGTGTGAAATTGCTTCTAAGTATATGCATCCTGCATCTTGTAAAAAGAAACATCCTTGCAAGGACCTGTTGTAAACCTGAGTCTCATCTAAGCACTTCGTCAAGAAATGTACAAATGAAATGCACAAGGGTGCAGAGTTAAAACCTCAAAGTTGTGTTTGGGCTATGGATTTTACTTAATCATAGACCTCATATGTGTTAAGCAATTGTTAAGCAGTTTATTAACCTTTAAGCTTCTGCTTTTGTGAAAATGAAGGAACATCATGAATTGACTTACAGGCTTGATTGTATTTTTGCTTATGTTCTTCAACTGCCATAGTGCTACTGAAACTGTGTCATAGTGCTGTTGGAACTGTAACAGACTCTTGGGGTTTTGGTGCATGATTATGTCAGCATTTAATAGCAGTTGCACAGGTATCCTAAGTATTTATTATAGGTTCTGTATACTAAACTATTCTCTTGATGGAAATACTCAAAATTTTTAGATTGAAGAAATTAATCAAGCATTCAGAATGAAAAAAGATGAAGAAACAAACAGGCAGAAGAAAATATACCAAACTCAAAAAATAATACAGGAGTGGCAGAATGAGCTGGACACAATGGCAGTCTGTGAGAATCTTCAGCCACAAATTGATGCTATTAATATTGAGCTGAAAGAATTACAAGAAGAAAGGGTGAATATTGATAATGATGTCAATGATCTAAGAGCAGAAAAAACTAATCAAGAGCGGGAAAAGAAAAGTAAGTTACTTGAGGTTTTTTTGTCATTTTACTATTTTAATGACTGTACAGAATCTACACTACTTATTGTAGTGAAATAATTCAAGGTGTTCACCTCAATCCTCCTAGTTGGCTTACATGTATAGCAGTCCTCTTTCCTGTTACCAGTTGTATTAAAAGTAACATCCACTTTCAAAATTGAACAAGAAGATTCAAAAGTAACAATTGATCTTAAAACTATCCTTCAAAGAATCAATATTTCTGATCTCTGCATAAGGTGACTCCTTTGCTGCTTTGGAGGTCTGGGGGATTTTTTGTTGTAAAGGAAGGTGTTTAGTTAGTAGGTTCTGAAAATCAATCCCAAACCTGATGGAGAAAGCAGTTCGCTTTGAAGATGCAGTGTTTTAGCTACTTCATATGTTATATGCAGTATATTAGCTGCTGATGCTGCATTTGTCCTTTCTAGATGAACTTTAGTTAACGTTAATTCCAGAGTTTCTTTACACTGGTTTGGGATTTGCAGTTAGTCCTTTCTAAGAAATGAAATGAAATTAAAAACCTGAAGCTTGGCAGGTGGAGAGGGTGTTGTATACATATTCCTCGGTGAATGTTGCTCATTTGTGCATACCTGTCTGTCTGCCACATAACTTCCCATAAAATCCAGGAAGAAACTGAGGTAGAGAGTCCAAGTGACCTGGGGAAGGAGACACTGTATTTTATCTTAGTCAAAAATCTTATCAAAAATCTGTGGTTTTGATCGCTGTCTCTTCTGAATAGCAAATGCTTTCATGCATGGTCTGTTGTCACACATTTTGGTTTTTGCCAGCATGAAATAACACAGAAATTTCACATTAGTAGTCCTACTATCTTTTTCCTTTGGGCATGTGTTTATATTTAAGTACAAAGGTAGAACAAGTCTTGATGAAACATACTTCTAAGGCAAAATTCCTCTATTTTTACTGTGCCTACCACATTTTGTTATTCCTTGGGTAAATTTTCAATTCTGTTTTAGATGTTAAGCTGTAATAGTTCTTAACATTTCTTCAGAAGTAGCAGCATCTCAATTCTGGAAAGAGAAACTTAGTTCTTGTCGTTTACTAACAACCTTATTTTTGGAGGAGTGTAGTCAGTAGATACCAGAAAGTGCTGGTTATAATGTGTACTTGCTATGGACTCTGTTTAAGAAACTACCTTAAATTACAGGAATAATTGATCGCCTTGGACAACTTAATAATATAATGCATATGAAGGAAGAGAACCTTAAAATGAGATTCCGGGACACACACTCTGCTATTATGTGGCTAAGAAAGAACAAAGACAAGTTTAAAAAAAGAACCTGTGAACCCATGATGCTTGAAGTAAGATGATTTACTTGCATACCACTCTGTTAATGGTTAGATTATTTATGTCTTGCAACACTTCGAGAATGACTTGAGGACTTCTAAGACACATCTTGGAATGTTCTGCCAAGTACATGCAGGATAATCATAGTTAGAATTCCATAGGCAATGTAGTAGTTGAATAATGTGGGATGGCACCTTTCCTCCTCAAGAACATGCCTTTGCAGGTTTCCTTTAAGGTGCAGCCACTTATTATCAAGTCTTACTACTTAAGACTTAAGTAATTCTTAGTTGCTGCTTAAAAAAAAGCAGTGGTAGTTACCAGTTATCTCCCCTTGCAGCACAACCTGCTCAGCTGTGGTTACTTCTCTCTGTGAGTGATCTCCGAGTGTTTTTTTGGTTTGCTTTACCCAGCCATCTAGAGATGTGGAAATCTGTTGCTGATTTTGTTTTGTGTGTTAGTTTGATTTGATAGCTGCTGTACTAGCTAGTAATAGCAGGGCTAAATTTTCAAAGGGGACATTGGTTTTTTTTGTGCATTCCTCCTCTTGAAATATGTGCTCTATATAATGTGAAGAGGATGAGGATCTCCAGTTGCACTTCTTCTCAGAATTGCAAACTTATTAATAATGTATTGCTACAATTTAAATTAGTATATTAGAATATTTATATACAAATTCTTACACCTTGTACATGTACTAGGACTGCTCAAAATTACTTTTATTTAGAATAGAATCCCAAGGATTTCTTGTTATTAGCAGAACTTTGAATTCTTTCTGAAAGACCACATCAAGATTTTACAAATGCCTTGATAAGGATATCTTTACTTTTAGTTAAGGCCTCATTAACCTCTGTAAATTCAATTGGTGTTTGAATTTGTTTTTTCTGTGTTGAGGTATAACCCCAAGCCAGCAGTCAAGTCCCAGGCAGCTGATCATTCACTGCCCCACCCGCAGAATTGAGTAGAGAATCAGAAGAGTAAAAGCTTAGACAACTCATGGGGTGAGATAGAGACAATCTAATAAGGAAAGCAAAGGCTGTGCACATGAGGAAAGCAAAACAAGGAATCAAGTCACTGTTTCCCATGGGCAGACAGGTGCTCAGCCATCTCCAGGAGAGCAGGGCTCCATCACTCATGAAAGTGACTTGGTGTCCTGGTTTTGGCCATGGGCAGGGTTAAAGTTTTTGCACTGCTCAAGAGGATCTGTGGCTGAGAGGGCATGGCCAGACCTTATTTGTTCCATACCACCTTACCTCATTGCTGAAGGTTGAGGATAAGGGACTGTTGCTTTTGAGAATGCATCCCTTTCAGGTTGGGAGAAGTAGTGGTCAGGGACTTTCGGTGTAAATTGTTAGTCTTACACCTTTTGTTATTAAATATATGCAGTTACTGGTTGCTTTCTTATCTCATTGCTGTTTCCAGTAAATTGTTCTTATCTCAACCCATGATTTTCACCTTTTTTGCCTCCAGTTCTCAACTCCATCCTGCTGGAGCAGGAAGCAGGGAGGGGACATGGGGAGTGAGCAGTGGCATGGTTTTAGTGGGCCTTCTAAATTGAAGAATAGCATTTCTAAACGATGACCTTTGGGAAGCCATCACTCCAAATGTCCCCCATTCCTTCTCCTCCTCTCATGCTATATACTGAGCATGATGATCTGGGATACCCCTTGGTGAATTTGGATCACCTGTTCTGGCTCCGTTTCCTCCCAGTCTCCCATGCACCACCCCTACCTTACTGCTGTGGCAGCATGAAGAGCAGAAAAGGCCTTGGCTCCGTTAGAAATAACAACCATCTTTGTGTTATGAACCCTCTTCAGCACAAATCAAGCCACAGCCCCATACTAGCCACTGTGGAGAAAATTAACTCTGCCTCAGCCAAAGCTGATACTTTGGTATCATGTAAATTAGTCTAATGTACTTAAAAATTCAAAGCTTGCAGATTGCTGTTAACTATACCCAGCCTTTGGCCAACTTGAGATTATTAAATTGTGTAGTTTTGTGTAATTTTGCCTTTGGGTGTCATGTATGGTGACATAATGTCTAATTACTCATGAAAGTTAACTGAAAAACACAAACGTTAGCATTTCTTTCAGATTTGGAAAACTTCATCCATTTTAAGGGTGTGGGATTTTTTTCTTAGGAATTTCAAGACACCAGTTTGAGGAGTGTGGTGTTTTCTGTTGCTAATTGAAAACCTTTACTCTAGTGCTGGAGGAGAGCCATTAGACATGAGGATAGGGGTGGTTGCAATTGTAAGGTCAGGATGGAGCAGAAGAGGGAGAGGTGGTATGGTGAGAGATGGTGATAACTTCGGGAGTACTGAAAAAGGATATGGATGGCTAAAAATTAAGCACAATGACCTGTGACTTACAACAGGTTTCCTCCCATGAGAATTGGTTGCAAAAAAGGCAGGCAATATGTTTTTGAAGACATTGTTCTTTTTTTCATTAAATGTAGATATGGGTATCATCTTGACTGTTGAAAATGTTTTTGGGGTGGTAAGTCCAATTGTATTAAATCACTTGCTCATTACCTTTCTTTATTAGATCAATGTGAAAGACAGTAGACATGCTAAATACATTGAAAATCACATTTCGACCAATGACATGAGGGCTTTCGTTTTTGAGTGTCAAGAAGATATGGAAACATTTCTGGTGGAGGCAAGTTGGCACCAATTTTAAAACTTCCTTAAGTACTCAAGTACGAGCCCTGAACTTGGGAGTCTACCAAGTAAATCTGTATCACAGCAATAGATTTCTGTATCGTAACAAGTAGGTAATGCAAAGTGTTCAAATACTTTCTTCAGAATTAAGGTTTTCTTAAAGCTTAGACTGACTGGAGAGATGCAGGAATAGTAACAAGATGTGGTTTTTTAGATTGTTTTCTTTGGCCAGGCAATCATCACTTAAGCAGAAAATACTGTGTACAAGAAAATGGCTAGAGCAGAAATCTACAAATTTAGTACCAAAATTTTCCAGTGCTCCTTGACTAAAGAGGCAAGAGAGCATCTTTTGTGACATGCAGTGGTACAAGCAGCAAATCAAGCTTGTATTTTCTTAATACTGCTGTCTCCTGAATCAGTGAGGAGATTGTTCGTTTTGAAAGTCAACCAGATGATGCAAGAGGAGAAAGCCAGAAGATACAGTATTAAACTATCACAATGCTTCCCAACCACAGTCCACACAACTCTGTATTTAGTGACAAGCTGTCCTGCAATTTTTGAAGACTCATCTGCCCTTCGCAGAAGCTAATCACTTTTGTATTCCTGGATGATAGGGGTGGTATCTCAGGTTCTAGGGGCTTATCTTGCTTGTGTGGTTGTGGATCTCATTTCAAGGCTGCTTTAACCAGCTCAACTGGTCTTTCATTTGTATGATTAGCTCTTTAGAGTGAGCGCTTGGCTCTGGATCTTTGATTGCTTTTATTTTCTCTAGCATGTAGTGCTTTCAGAGACATTAATAGAGTTTGCTTTTAGAGAATTTGGTTATTCCTGAGCCAGAGTGAATTTGTGAGTTCTTCCAGAGGTCATCAGTTTGAAGTAATTCTGACTCTGTGAATCAATAATTAATATTTTATTTGCATATAGTGAATTTTCCTGGTCTTTACCAACTAATCTAATATAATCTAAATATAGATGCGTGATCATCAGAAACTAAGAGTGAATGCTGTATGTGCGCCTGCCGAATCATGTGCTGAAAATTTACCATCAAGACCTATTGAAGAATTACAGTATGTATCTGATTGTATTGGGGAAATGGTTTTAAATGCAGTCGGTTTGTTTTGTTGCTATATATTAGAATTTTCTATGCAAATCACATTTTCACCAGTTCAGTTCTGGGTTAATGAGACTTTTTTCTGACCCTTCAGTAACTGCTGAATATGATTTGTGATGCTTGCTTTTTTTAATTTCTTCTTCAGCCAGTATGGATTTTACTCATATTTACGGGAGTTATTTGATGCTCCTCATCCCGTGATGAGTTACCTTTGTTCCCAGTACCGTGTTCATGATGTTCCTGTGGGAACTGAGAAGACCAGAGACATGATTGAAAGGGTAAGGTATCTGAAGAAGCATAAACGCATCTGTGGTGTGGAGTTTTATTTTGGAAATTATTTGGCAAGTAAATGTTGAGAATGCAAGAAATTGCTTTAGCAATTTTATTTATCCTTTTTATTTGCCCTGTAGAAGTGGGAACATTTCATGATGGGCTAACGTATTGCAAGACATTTTTAAAAATTCAGTCACCTTATAACAATACTTTACAATACCATACAGAAAGATACATTTATCTTTCACCTTTACCAGTTCCAAGTCAGTGGCCTGGTTTTGGCCAAGGACAGGGTTGATTATTTGCAGTAGCCCATAGGGGGAGTGGCTGAATAATCAGTGTGCCAGGTCTCCACATATATTGACCATAGCCCCCATACCATAGAGGCTTTACCCTGCTTGGTTGCAGTGCATGTTCCACAGTTATGGATAACCTGGGAAATACTGTCCGTGGTTAAGTACACCCCTTGATCACCAGCCCATCTGTATGTTGCATCTCCTCCCTGATGACCTGAGGCATCATGGGCCATGCCCCCTCTCAGCTGCTGCAAAAAATTAACCCTGCCTTGGCTGAAACCGGGACAGTTGTGTACCGGAGTCTGAGCTGTCAAGTAAAGTGAACACTTTTTACTAAACCTAATTGACAGAATATAACTGATGCTGCATGTATAAACTGAAAAATGTTTTTAGTCAAATAGACCTTATCCTATGGAAGCTTTTTGCTCTAGTTTACTGGACATTTTTTTTCTTTATGTATCTTGAGTTATAGTAAATCTTTGGTTATTTATAATATCATTTTTGACATGAATAATTTAGAACTAACAACTCTGGTATTATTGTACCTTCTTTTTTCCTACAGATGCATTTGCTTGACTAATACATTACAGCTCACTTTATGGTTTCATCTATTAATTCTTGAGTACTTTGATTCTTTGTTACACAGGATGTGTGTGTAACATGTTACATATATGAAGCAAATACAATCCTTGTTCACGATGCAGTACAAATACTAATGGTGTTTTATTGGTGTCTGTAATATCTTGACAATCAGACCTGTTTAATTAGTTATGGTAACATACTCTGACAGGATCTCGATAGTTCTTTGCTGACCAGTCTGAATTACAGGCATAATGCTGCATTAAACTTAGCATCTTTGTGCAAAGGTTGTTAATAAGTAAGTCTTGCATAAGCTGAAGTTTTTTTACTGTGGATTTTATCAATTTATTCCTTGTTCTGAAAAGTATTGCCTTAAGTAATGCTTTTGTCAGATTAATGTTCTTCTGTGTTTCTTAGGTCATACAGGAAACCAATCTGAGGCAAATGTACACAGCAGAAGAAAGATATGTTATTAAAGTATCTTCTTATACAAAACAAAACCTCTCTAGTAACACGTGCTTGAGGGAGGCACAGTTTCTCACTACTTCAGTGGATACAGATGAAAGAGAACAGTTGGAAAACCAACAACAGGTAGAAATGTATTTCTGTAACAATATGTTGTGAACTACTGCCTGTTTTATTATTCATTAAGCAGAGCCTACTTGCATATGTTAGTATGGTATGTAGTAAGAATGCTAGTGGTGTGTGTTCTTTTATTTCAGGACATCAATAATATGTTAAAGTCGTTGGATGCACGTTTGACTGTACTGTTCGACAGACAGAAACTTCTGGAACACAAAGACAATAAGCTCAGGCAAGAGAAGAAGGCGCTTTTAGAGAGAGGAAACCAAAGGAGACAGTTGGAATCAAAAATTGGTGTGAAGTATGATAGGTAGGAAACTATGTTACCTATGAAAAATGAACCATTTTTAAAAGCAAAGATATTTTTGATTTCTCTTACTGCAGTGTGCTTTTACCCTTAAACAGTAACCAGTAGTTGAGCATCAATCAAGACAAGGAAGGTGTTTAGAAATTACAGCCATATCTGATACAACATGTAGCGATGTTCCAGATGCTTCTCTGTAATAAAATCATAGGATTCCAGTTAGGTATCACTGCATGTATTTACTCAACTATTAGGTTATTCTGATTTTGTAGCACATATCTAGATAATACCATAATGTTAATAAATGGTACTAAGTAAGCATGTCAGGGATTGAGTTAGACCCCAGTTGTCCATAGTATTTTTCATTACATGTTTTTTGTTTTAGTAGGCCTCTGCAATTAGTTTTTCTGTTACTCTGTGTCAAAAGGCAGAATCTGGGCATGGTTCAACAGGTATTTCATTTAAGCTCACAATCCCAGAAGGCAGTGTAGACAACATTAACATCCAGTCTGGATCTTTCTTGTTGCAACTTAGGAACACTGTCAGTTCTTCTACTATGCATAAGAGAACTTTTTCCCATCCTGTCAGTGGTTTCCATGGTGGAATGATACTGGGCTGTTGTTATTAGTCTCTTGTCTATGGTGAACAAACCAAGCACCCTCATCCTGTGCTGTAGAGCCTGTGCTGTAGCTCCTGACCATCTTGATTGCTCTCTATGTTTGTTCCAAGTTGTTGAGGTTTGGCAGAGTGGTCCAAACTGTGTGCAGTGCTGAACAGAGAGGAAAAATCACTCATCCTGCCTGTGCTTCTACTCATGCAGCCAAGGACTGTGTTTGCTGCCAGGGTGCACTGCCCGCTTATGCGCAGCTCACTGTCCACCAATACCTCAAGCCCTTCCCTGCAGAGCTTTGCTGCAGCCAATCTGTCCTGAGCTTGTATCACTGCCAGACCCACTGTCTTCCCAGGACAGGACTCTGCGTTTGTCCTTACTGAATCTCATGAACCTTCTGTCAACTCCTTTTCCAGCTTTAGTAGACCCCTCTGAACTGCAGGCTCCCCCCAGATCAGCATCTAAAAACTTGACAGCAGGGCCTTCTCTCTCCTCTTCCATGTCACTGGCAGGAGTGTTACAAGGACAGGCCCCAGAATATAATCCTTGGTACTGACTTGTGGGCAAGATACAACAAGCCAAGAGTGACCATGGAAGCACATTGTTTTACCTATTTAGTCTTCAATTAATCCAGACAGTGGGATTGCAAGAATAATGTGGGACATGGAACTGAAAAAATGAGGGAAATGAGTCTGGATCCAGCGGACTGAGAGGAAGGTGGAGCTGATGCAAGCTGATGCTCCCACATGTATCCAGTAGTGAGGCTAATCCTTACTTGCCGCCAGACACACACAGAACACATCTAAACAGCATATGTATGTGTAGTTACACATAGCACAGTGGGCACACAGAGCAAATGCAGCACCGGTGGCTGCCTCATGATTGTACTCTGTCTGGGCAGGATGGGGTTACCCTGGTACAGTGTCTGTGCATATCTGTGGGCAGTGTGGATCCCATTGGCAGCTGGTTCCAGACACTCTGAATCTGCACAGTAGCTAACCCTGGACCTCTGTTTCCTGAGTTGCTGGTACCTGGAAATGCAAACCCCTGAGGCGGTAGCCCTGCTTCTGTTGGCCTGTACAGACTGCCTCCCTCATCCCTGTGTGCCTGCATGCTGAACTGGCTGTGACTCCCTAGTTTCCCAGTAGCTCATTCTGTGGTCCTTGTCTCAGAGATACATAGGTAATATATATGTACAGAGGTAGCCATGACTCCCCCAGTCTGCACCCCATAGCCAGTACCCCTGTCATCTTACCCAAAAATACATACACATGGCAGCAGTCTGTGTCAGCTAGGCTGGTCCCTCCAATGACCTTCTTGTGGTGTCACCCTGAGTGACCCACATACCCTCTTGGCTCCCAGGCCACTTGCTATCTAGTGTGCCTTGGTCTTTATTAGGGATCAAACACTCTCTTGCATGCTTGTACTGTGGTGCTGGCACCATTGCATCGTCCCATTCCTGTGGCTGTCACTTAGGTACACACTCACTCTGGTCTCTCCAGCCAGGTGCAGCCATTACAGACAAGTAGGCTTCCCCTCTGACTTGTGTTTTGACTACAGTTGCTTGTACTTAGACTTCCATACACATGAGTGCTGTGGTGGGTCTGGGTGTAGCCAAGATGTGGGATACTATTTGGGCTTCTGCCAGCTGCTGTTGTCTCTCTTCTCTGTGTGTGCAGGTGAGCTTTTATCATGTACCCTAACAGAAAGCTAAAATTGACATAAGTGGCAACCCCTTGATCTCCTGTCACCTCATGGTTTTACAGTTGGGTTCATGAGGTATGGCATGCCCTTTGTAAATGTTGCTGAGTCTCTGATCACCTTCTCCGTCATGCCCCTGAATTGCTTCCTTAGGGGACTGGCTCCACAGTTTTCCCAGGGATCAAAGTGAGAATGATCAGTTTGTAGTTTCCTGTATCATCCTCTTAGCCTGTTCAGCAGTTTTGGAAGATCTCCAAATGCTTTGCAGCTCACTAAACATCATGGTTCCTTTTACGTGTTCTGAAGGTCTAAAACAAGTGAAAATTCTGTTTTTCTGTACTAAGATGAGGATACAGTAGTTTTTTTGGCTAGAATACGTAACAAGAATTAAGTAAACTTCCTGAACTCTCCTGTGTTGTATTGTTGCAAAGAACTATCAGAAGAAGAAAAATGTCATTCCTTACACTGATTTTTTAAAAAATTTCTGTAATTTGAAATTTACAGAAGTAAAGGACTATGCTTGCTGAGTGATGCTGTTAGTAGCCAAAAGTGGAATTTCCTGAACTGTTATTTTTTTGTCTTTTGTATTTGTTTGGCTTAAAGTGCATAGGTTGGGAATTCCTCTAATATATTTGGAATGTTTAGGACTACAAATTCATATTCTTGGTAACTGTTGGTTCATCATCAAATTTAAGAATTTTTGTATTTTTAGTACAATTTATTTTTAATCACTATTAATCAAATATTGATTCCTCCCATAGTTTAAGACAGCTGGAACAAGATGCTATCGACCTACAGAAGGAGTTTCAACTGGCAAATGTAAAGATCAAAGAAATAAACAAACAGAAAGCAGGACTTGTTAGTGAATTGATGCATCTCATAAAGGTATGTATTTGTAACTTGGTATGTGTTCCACTTTTATGAGAAGTCCAATTCTTGTAATTTAAGTAGGAGGCATGCAACATTTGGATGTGTTACTGTCAATGTTTTCAAGCTAGCTTTCTTGAATTACTGAATTATCTTTTTCCATTTTTTATCTCCTTTTAATTTTTTTTTTCAGTTTGCATTCTGATAATTATTTTTAAATCACTTAAGAGAACTGAAAACAAATAAACTTTTTCCTGTGTCCAAGTTCACACTGTAGAAACTTTGTGTTGAAATGACACATAGTAAAAATCTCAAGACCTTGGCTCACCATTGTGGTCAGATGCTAGCACTCAAAATTTTATCTTGTAGGTCCCCTAAGTCTACAATTGAAACCTTATCCTCCCTTTCATTATGGGAGAGGGTTGGTTTGTATTTATATGCTGATCATAAAAAACATAGTGTAAACAGCTGCTTTCAATGCCCCATGTTTGTAGCTACCCTTTAGACAGTAAAGAATCTGTTGCTGGTTTTGAAGCCTCTAGACTGTTCCTGAGGCTGACTTGTTTGAAAAAAACCCAAACATTTTAAGGTCAGTGCTGCCAAATCAGGTTCTAGTGACCACTAAAGCCTGTTACATAACTTCCCAACCACAGCCTCATTTTGTTGTCATGTGCTGTTCCAGTTAAGACTTTAATAAGAGTTGCTGTACATCTTGTCAATCAACTGCATTGTCATTACAAGATGCATATGTATTTTGTGTTTATTTTTTGACCTTTTTCCATCTCTGTGACATATGACATCCACCAAAATCCACCTGTTGGATCCTTCTCTCTGAGAAGCAGTTGAGATGGCCTTGGCTTTTCTCATATTTCACACATTGGTATATAGTGAAGGGAAGGAGAATGGGGGGAAGGAGGGTTGATGTAAAATTGTGGGTTGGAAGTGTGTGTGTATATATCTACGTATATGTATTTATATACATTTGGTTGAAATTATATATATGTATGGATACATACATGAGTGTGTACATAAGGACTATACATCTTGGGGAGCTTGGGTCACCACTTTTTCATTGAATTTGACAGCAGTATTGATGGGCTGAACACAGTGTGAGATTGTTATGACTAGAAGGACTGGTAGTTTCCAAAGCCCAGTAGTGATTATATCAGTTTTGAGTCTGGTGAAAAAACCCATGCTGTTTTCCTGTGTGTAGAGGATCATACCACTGAACATCGTCAAAGTAGCTTTGGCTCTTCAGATAACAAGAATGACTGCTGAGAAGAACAGACTACAATCAGAGTACAAAGCAGGAACTGTACAGCTAAGAGCTGCACAGGTAACAATATTTATGAATACCAGGGTATCTGTTATGAAAACATCTCACTGGGAAGCCTTTATGGTGTTGAAAAGGATGCTTCTGTGTCTTTGTTTAGAAGTGGGTGTTAGAACTGCTAAATATTTAGCCTTGATCTCTGTAGTTTGACTTCAGCCTCTTGATTTAAAGGAGAGTAGTAGCTCTGCCATCCTCAATTAAGACAGCTAAGGTGCTGTGAAAATGTGCCACACAGTCATCTTATCCTGGATCTTTTTTTATAATGAGAAGTGTGTAAAAAGGCCAGCTGTTACTCAATTGCTTTTCTCCTGAGTCTGTCCATAAACAAGTAGCTCCAACCCACATGCGAAGTACAAGCTCAAGATGAACCAGAAAGTGCAGCAGCACAACAGAGCTATTTTACCTTTCTTTATAGCTCATTTCTTCGTACTGTAATTAAATGCCTAGAAAGCTATGCTGTATTCAGGTAAAAAGTCTGAGGAGTTAGTTCCACAGCAAGTACTCATTTCTAAGAGCAGAGGATGCTGTCATTGCTCATGGATTGCTACAAAGGTAATTTTTTTGTATTTGTGTAGTAGTACAACCTTTCAATGCGCTGGGGAATAAACTGTTAAAGAAAAGGGCAGTAAGTTGGGGTTTCTTTCCTTGTCTTACAAGAGTCCAGTCAGCTATAACCTACTAAATCAATTTGATCATAAAGATAAAAGTAAAATCAGAAAGCAGCTTGAAAGGTAGGAGACAGTTACTTTGCATGGACACGTACTTCCAAAAAGAATGGCCTTAGCATGCAGTTAGAAAGCCACTTGCGTTAATAGTTGCAGGACTTTCCTGCGCTTGCAGGAAAATTAGGCAGAGGAGAACTTTCTAAGAGGAGCAGAAAGTAACTTGAAGACAGAGGCAAATCCAGCATGTTCCTTAGAAAACCACTGTTGCGTAAGTTCTCACACATGATGCATCTTTTACTCAGTTTGTTAAAGTTCTGTCAAAATCACTCAATTGCTGAAGCTCAGTAAGGAGTAAGAATGTGTTACAAAGCCATGAGCCTCATGTCAGTAATGTCCATTGTCACTGGGAAATTCATTTAATGTTTTTAGTTGTCTCCACACTCATCTTCATCGTTTAGGGAGTAGCTTGGTCTGGTACATAGTTAGATGTCTGGTCAGATCAGTAGACAGGATTTGTGATTTGTAACATTGTGATAATTCTTAAAAATAGCCTCCCTCCTAATAAAAGGTGTGTATGAGTCAAGTGGAGTCCCAGTGAGGCCCTCTCAGGAAATCAACAGAAACATTAGCATTGCCATGTACTTTTAAATATATAGAAGGAATAAGGAATCAAAACTTGTGTATTTTTATTTATATTTATCTAAATTTTATTTTGCATATGGCCATTGGCAAAAATCTGGCAAAGTTGAGTGAAAATTGAAACCTAGCTTGTTGAACTGTCAATGTATTTATTCTAGTACATGCTTCATAGTAACATCAAATATCTATTGCTTTCTAGTCCTCCTGTGGCATACTGAAGTTTCTCCTGCCAAACATGTATTTTCCTCTTCACTGAAGAATTTTACTTACCTTAGCTTGGATCATGCATATTCAGTATTGAATCTGTTTCAGATTTTATGTGCCTGCAGATCAACTTGAAATCTTGTTTCATGCAGCTCTGCAGAGCTCCCTTCAAGTGGGAGCTTTATATACAATTGAGAATTGAGATTCCCTTCTTCAGATGATTCAGAATTTATTTGGGCTCTTTTAAATTTGTGGGATCCAAAATACTATTACAGGGCATGTGCAGATATCCAGGGGAATGTAACCATTGTGCTCTACAGTTGTATTTATGCTAATTCAGTATAATGTGAGATCTTGGCTGTAAAGAAAAGGAGGGACATTCTTCCTTTACTGTTTTGTCTGTACAGCAACCCATGTAACATTTCCCTCCTCTACAGTAGACTTTGTGAAGCGGAGGGGGTGATCTAAAAAAAGCCGCTTCTAAAATTTTTCCAACTTTTCTGAAAACACCAGTGCAGTATAGAAAAATATTTTTACAGTGTGTTTGTGGAGATCGTGAAATGCTTATCTGTAATGAACATATCTATTTCATAGTGCTTGGTGGCGAGAGAAGGAAGAACAGGTTTTTTTGAGTTGATACATGCTGAGAACAGCAACCCTAACTCTTGTGAGTGTGAGATGATCACTAATGATCATACCGGTTATAACTGCTTCTGTTGTATTTAGCAAGTAAAGATCAATTACATTTCCAGAAAGTAATGAGAGTGACTATCAGTGTCTGTGTCCTGTTTTAAAACTGTTGAACAAGCATTTCTCTAACTGTATGATTTCCAAATGAAAACTGATTTTTTTTCACCACTGGAGGGCTCCTATATTTAGCTAACGTACACAACAATAAAACTTGGGAAGATAGCTCTTTAATCTACATGCACACTTGTAAGTTGAGAGAAAAGAAATTTAGCTATTTGAGAAGAACTTGCTTTTGATCACTTTACCTTGGCATCTGATGAGCAGAGAGGTATAATGAGTTCTGCTAGTTGAAGCAAATTTTTTTGATATTTTAATAGTCTGGTTCCACCTACTTTTTCTGCTTCAGATGTGGTTTGTTGCTAGTGTGCTAGTGTTAACTCTGGAAATTCACAATAATACTTTTTTTAAGAAGGGTTTTTTTTTTTTTTAATATCTTTTTAATATTTCTAACAGCAACGTTTTCATGAACTGGATAATAAGAAGCAACTTCTTTATGAGAAGTGCGTGGAATTGATGAAACAAGCTCGACAGGTCTGCAGATTGGGTCCAGGTCAAGATTTTCCAGAAGAATTTCAAGTTGTATGTACAAAAAGAAATTTTCACATATCTGTTGAATTTCTAACTTCTCCTGCAAAAAACAATTGTATATTTTTTATTAGAAGGCTCCCAGTAAAGGATCTTGTGTACTTCTGTTATTGTCATTAGCCTTTTAAAGCACCTTTAAAATAGTGCTGAGATGCCCTTTGACTACTACTTTGTTTTGTGCACAGGAGAGAGAAAATTTGATCTGTGATTTCAGTTGAAATCCACAGTGTCGTGTTCACAGAAATAAAAAGAGGCCATATTTTTCTAGCTTCCTGCTCTAGTGGAGCAACGCAAAAGAACCGAAGTCTCTGCCCAGCCTCTTAGAAGTATTCATTTGCATGGCTTATCTAGCCATGTCTTGTACCAAATCTCTGAGTATCTCTGCCTGCACAAGTTGGGCAACTAAGGAGCAACTAATTGTGTATCTTAGTTATGTAATAGCACTTCCAACCTTATTTCTCTGTCCAGAGCAGTTAGTGAGGGAATCTCGCTATGTTAAATTTTGACTATGTGACACCCTGATTAGAAGTAACAGAATTAGTTTATGGTTTATCCAATTTATTTATTTATTTTTAGAAAACTTGAATCCTTTGTTAGTATTGCTTTGTAACACATGCAATCCTTTGTCTTGTAGGCTTTTCAGACTCTTCCAAGCACATTGGAGGAAATTGATGCTTTTCTGAATGAAGAGAAAACCAGGGCTTCCTGTTTCACAGGCCTCAGTGCTTCAGTATGTTCACTGCTTTCCCTCCACCCTCTCTCTCTGCCCCTCTACCCACATTGTACTTCCTTCCCACTCTGCTAGATCTCTTGGTATAATAAGCTAGACAGCAGGAACAACGTGCTGTAAATGCATCTATTCAGATTTCAAGTAGGTTCTTTAAAAAAGGTGCCTTTAAAAAAAAAAGTTGTAGTAATCTGAGAGAAACAAAGCTTTACAGTTTCTTTGCTTAAAAGATAGAAATCTATCTTGTTCAGTGTGCAGTGCAGTAGTCTGTGTAATTGTGTTTGAACAGTATTGGTGCAGTGTGGTATTTTTAAAGTCAAGGTTAGAATTGCCAATATTTTGCTGACTGATTGCTTTTTATTCTGGCAGGTTGTTGAGGAATACAATAAGCAAACACAAGAAATACAGCAGTTGACAGAATATCTAGAGGGAAAGAAAAATGAGTTGAATAACTATAAGCAGAACATTTCACAGGTAATAGCTCAAGGTGTCACTTCTGTGTCATTATAGTCCTACATCGTTGTAGGAATGTATGTACAGAAATAAAGGGTATCACTTCAGATTGTCTTGAGTGCAAACTGAGATGTTACCTGCCCTAATTATGATGTTTTTGCAATTTAAATGCTATCTCCAGGGGAAAATTCAGTTCTTAAATTGATTTTACATGGATATGTGTACTTCTAGGTCAAAGAAAAGTGGCTAAGCCTCTTGAAAGTGATGATTGAACAAATTAATGGAAAGTTCAGTAAGTTTTTTAGTTCTATGCAGTGTGTTGGTGAAGTTGATCTTCATATGGAAAATGAGGTATGATTGATTTTTTTAGTTTAACATTCATATTTTCTTGTATGTTTTGCTCATATATTGCTAGAGAAAAATAACAAGTCATGTGGAGATGTTCTTTTTAAAAAAACACTGAACTTTTACTCAGTGCTTTGGTATACTAGAACTGACTTACCAGCCTGATTGAAGGCAAGTGAGTCTCTATCTAGATGCATAGGGCTTCACCTCCTGACTTTTGGAATAGGCCTGCAACTTATAGATCTTGGTTAGAAACATTGTATTTACTTAACTGTTACTCAGATTTTTGAAGTTTGTGATCTAAATCCACATTTTTAGCTAATTTTTGTCCTCTGTAATCTTCTAAATCTTCCATTACTAGCCATTGAAGTGATTTGATTCTACATGTAGTTTCTACTGGAGTCTGGGGACATTTTGTCTATTCTGAAAGCAGTTGTCATTTGGCCCTATTACCTTCTCAGTAACCCTTATAGATAGAGTTTACCTCTGGTGAATAGTTTAAAATGTTAGTAGAACTTGGGGAGAAATACTCAGTGCCATAAACGGGAGAGAGAAATCTCGTATTTTGTTTTAAGTTGATTGCTGAAATGATGATTTCAAGACTTTCATATGTTAACACATAGACTACATTATAGTGAAAGTTTACACATAATAATTTTTTTCTCTTTTTTTTTGCTGTTGTAAATTACTCCAGCAGCTTTTCTTAAAATAGCAGTGGCAGTTATTACTCAGGGCAGAAGAGTGACTAATAAGGCTCTTTATGTGAACTGCATGAAAAATGTTTATCTGGAGACTAGTAATATGAAACAGTAGAACACTAAAACACAGACTTTTCAGGTCTTTTGATAATTACCTAGACAGATCTATATTATATAAAAACTATCTTTCAGATAAAAGTATCTGAAAAGTTGGGAGAGAGAACACAAAAGAGCAGTAAAGCAGTTTAAAAGCAAAAGGAGTCTGGAGTGCCTTCCAGAATCTCTTCTTTGGAAGGTCTTGCTTTTCTATAGCAAGGATGTCACGAATAGTTTCAAGAGATTAGCTAGTGGTACTGTGCTAGTGACTAAAACTTCTTTCCTCAAGGGATGAAAATGGCTGCAATCCAGAAGGGTGGATAATCTGTTCTCGAGTTTGTATTCCTTACCCTTCTCTTCAGGGAAATCTTTTGCCTCACCTGTAGATATGAAGAGGGAGACTCTTGAGGTAGAATTACTTTTTATTAGAAGTATTTCTGTGACACTGAACTTCAAGCCTCTGTTAGTCTGCCTTGTAGGAATTTTGAGATATGTGGATGTTCTTGGTGACACTACCTACTGTCCCCATTGGATAATAGGAGGAATTGGACACTAGTAGGAATTTCTTCACAGGAAGGGTGATTAAACATGGAATGGACTGAGGAGGGAAGTGTTGGAGTCACCATCCCTGGAAGTGCTTAAGGAATGACTGGATAGGGCACTCAGTGTCATGGTCTATTTGATAGGTTGGTGTTCAGTCAAAGGTTGGGCTCTGATCTCAGAAACCTTTTCCAACCTAATTGATTCTGTGATTCTGTGTGAAATGCTTCACTGAGTTCTTCCTTAACATCCTAGTAGAAGCCTCTGTAAACATTCTGACTTTACTTGGTAACACTTAGCCAGAATTCGGACTGCTAGCCATGATAACCGTCACATTCCTTGATTAACCACAAGGAGTTTTGGGCATCATTTTTGTCAGGTTTTGGAATGTCTGGCAGTTATACAAACTGTCATTCCAAATAGTCTGGCAGTAGTCAAGGTCTGACTGATGCCATCATGGCTGTGTTGGACATGAATCTTTTTTTCACTTGGTTTTGCTAGACTGTATCTTGTTCACTTTTTCAAACCTTGTTTCAGTCTGTGCCCAATGCATCTGAAATTACAGTGGGCCTAGAGAACCTTAGGTTCTGGGGTTTATTTCTCCTTACATGAGGTTGTAGTCAGAAAAACTCAAAGAATCACAGGTATTCTAAGCTGGAAGGACCCAGAAGGATCATCAACTCCAGCTCTTAAGTAAATGGCCTTAAGTCCAGCTCTTAGGTAAATACAGGGATTAAACCCACAACTTTGGTGTTGTTAGCATCGTGGTCTGACCAATCAAGCTAACTCAGTGGCCACAACTTCAGGAATAATAGAGAGTACTCTGAAGACTTCTTTTTCGTCTTCTGCATGAATACATTTCTTTGCATGGTCTTTCTTTTGAACCGCATCTATTATCCTGATACCTTGCGTCATTGGCTGAGGCTAGTGACAAGTTTCACTCTCCTGTTAAAGAAAAGCCAGGGTTGGAATCCTTGTGTGTGGTTTTCCTGTTGAGGTATGAAAAGGAAATGGCTGTCCTGGTGGATTTTGGGCTGCTTGTACTTGAAGTTCAGATTGGTATTCAACCTACACACACCCCCATTACTCCACTGTTCAAACTAATAGTATCCTAAGGCATTGTTTTTCTGATGAATAGGATTTATAGGGGCATTGCTTTCTCCTAGCCAAGATTTTTATTTTCCTGTTGATGTTCTTACTGTGTGTGAAGCCTTTCTTAACAGCAATTAACAAATCGTAGTCATGGAGAAGGAATGGTATTGGAAATTCTGTAACGAAAGTAGACAAGAATTAAGGAAAATAGATGAAACAGAGTTAATATATTGATCTTAAGTTGAACCTGAGTAGTTGGTAGACCCATGTACATTTGTATAAATGTCCTTAAGTTTGCATGTCATCATAAAATAAGGTGTAATACAAAGAAAATGAGTTTAACAGGTGGTGGCTTCTACAGGAGGAGTATGAAAAGTATGGGATTCGCATTAGAGTAAAATTCCACAGTAGCACTGAACTTCATGAATTGACTCCGTATCATCAGAGTGGAGGTGAGAAAACTGTTTCTACTATGTTGTACCTGATGGCTCTGCAAGAACTCAACAGATGTCCTTTCAGGGTTGTTGATGAAATAAATCAGGTGAGAATCAATAGTGCAGTATTGCTCTTTCTATGTACAGGTGCTTATGACATAGTGGAGAGAACAGACTTTTTTTTTTTTCTTTTCAGGGAATGGATCCAATGAATGAGAGAAGAGTTTTTGAAATGGTTGTGGAAACTGCTTGTAAAAAAAGGACATCTCAGTACTTCTTCATTACACCAAAGGTGTGTGGCAGAAAATTAAATAGGAAGTTTAAAATGTAGGAGAGTTGGATTTTGTGTGATAATACACCAGTAAACACTGTATAACTTACCTCTGTTTTACCTAAGAACCTTGGATTGAAGGATAACTGAGAGGATTTGTCCACTTTGAGGACAGTCAGGCAAGAATTCAGACAACTTAGACCAAGGTTTATCTCCTCAAAAACCCACTCTGGACTTGTGGCCTCACTAGAAGTATCATGTGTTAATCACCAGTGGACAGGGTTACCATGGAAAAGGTTGTAAAGGTAATGCCTCTAGCTAACAGAATTCAGACTGTAGCAGAGACCAGCTTCCAGATGAGTTAGATGATGATACTGGAGGGGGAGCAGGCTTGTGCTGCTGATGTCTGAAGAACTAGAAGAGTCCCACATCATTACTGGAATAGTTTTCTTGTATTAATCTGAGACTTAGAGCTCAGAAAAGGTGAGATCTGTGCTCTGAGAGGGACCAGTTTGATTGTACTCCTTGGTCAAAATTTTAAAAAAAGTAGTTGACTTACTAGGCATGCAGTGATGCAATGCCAAGGCTTGAATGGGGTAAATAGGGTAGTTGTTCACCTGCACCTATAACAGAGACTAATGTTATATTCAGCTTGATCCAAGACAGATGGAAACAGTAAAAGTTACTTGTACACCGGGGAGACAAGCAGTCAGTAGTGTGCTGGTTTTTATTAAGATATCAGTTCTGTATCCTGTTACACGCTGTATTTTAGAAAATCTGGTTGGTATGTCCTGTTTTTTCAGTAAATAGCAATTGAAGGGTCTGATTAAGGCCACCTTGTAGCATTTACCTTACTGGAAGAAGATAGAAGGTAATGCTTCTTGTTCCTTCTGATCTTGCAGTATGCTTACCTCTGCACAGTTTGGTCGTTTCCTGACCACATTTCTTCTTTATTGTTCTGTGTTATTTATTCCCTTTTGTCTTCTTGTGATTCCTCTCCTCATTGGATCAGCTTTTCTGTGCACTCTCCTACTTAGAGAAAGAACAGAGTGATTTGGATGTTGAATGATAGATAGCTCAACTAACTATAATGCTTCCCAAATGTAAGGAGTTGTAGAAAATTACTGTCTGGGGTCCAGAGTCTGTTTTAAAAGTTGAGTCTGTTGTCAAATTACTAAGAATAGAGACAGGGGAAAATTGAGTGTTCAGAGCTAACCAGAAAGATCAAAATAAAAAAGAAAAAGCAGAAGTAAAAAAATCTCAGCATTGTGGTAAGAGGAAACTTAAGGACAGTGTTGCACCATTATTCAGCAACAAGAAATGGTGTTATGAAGAGGTGGCTGAAGATACTCTTTGTGCCTCCTTCCTTCTTCCTGCCCCCCGCAAGCGGGTGATCACCACAGTTAACATGGCAAGTTATGATGGCCTGTCACAAGAAAAATTAGTGAGAGAGCATGTCATGTAAAGGTTTAGCTGATGAGAGTGTTTGTGTGGGTGGCATTAGAGGATAATTAAAAGGCTGCACAGGGCAGGCAGAGAAGGCCAGACTCTGCTGTTCCATGGCTTACCTGCAGTTCCTGACTCCACGCTGTATGTCACCACTTACTAGAAAGCAAGTATGTAATCACCTACTAGAAAATGTGACAACTTGTCATGTTAAGCTGAGTTCTGTGTGTGTACCCAGTGGATACAGGAAAAAGTGTGATTCTTTTTTTCAGTATGTTGACACCTCCCCTGCTTACATTTTTAAGCAAGTTGCAGAGGGGAGGGGTATAAATTAATATACAGCAAAGTTGATTAGGAATATTTTATTCTGAATAGTTGTGAATCACTGTCATAATGAGTAGATGAACTGAATATGTTCTTAGAAGTAGGTTTGAAAATTAGTATTTTTAATACAAATCTGTGGTGAAACAGATTACGTTTATTAAACAGACGGATAATCACCATGTTGGGTGTTAATAATTTTTTCACTGTAAAGCAAGATTAGAATTCTAAATAATCTTAGGTAACTTTATTTGAAAATAGGATTCATCTCAGTACAGACAAACATAAAATTTGGTATTTAAGTGGGAAAAATAAACAACAGCATCTGGTGTAAGGCATAAATTCCTAAATGGCTGGGGAGAGGAAAGTGGCAAGTTGAGCATCAGTTGCAAGTAAATTGTTCAATGTCATCCTGAGCACTGCTTTTAATCTACAGTTTGCATGATACCTTTGTCTGCTGGGCTTGTGCTTGGCAAGGTTTGGATTATCATAAGTATCCAGCTTTGGCTGTTAAACTTCAGAAAATTAGTACATGGGCTGGAATTACTCCAGAAGATAGCAGTGCAACTTCTAGTAATTTTGATTGTTCTGAGTTCCCACCAATGGAGATTGCTTAGCTCAGAGAAGCACAAGGCTAAAGAGAGACTTAGATGTACTTAGGTACAACTACTGTCTCCTGCCCTGCCCTGGGGAAAAAAGGGAAAAACATGATTCTGTGCCCATAGTGGAGTGGAGGTATTCTCTGTATACAGCAAAAAAGCAAAGAGATTGTTTGCAACAAGAAGGTACAGATTAGATATGGAGATTTTCTTCTAAGAAGAATAGTGATGCTGGAAATTGGGTGAAGAATGAGTCCCTGTGAGGGGTTTTCTAGGAACAAATACGCCTCATTTGTCAGGCTGTAATCCTAGGATATTGATCTTTTTGAGATCTGAGGTTTTACACAGATCTTACTCACTTTTTTGAGATAATGGGGAACATCTAGCTGTTTTGACTTTGGTTTCTGTGTTTTTCACCAGCTCCTGCAGAATCTCACATACAATGAAAAGATGACCGTGCTGTTTGTCTACAATGGGCCTTTTATGCTGGAGACACACAAATGGAAGATAAAAGACATGAGGAGACGGCAACGGCGGCTTACAAAGATGACTGAATAGTGGCATATAGCTATAGATACATAGTTCTACAGAAGTATTTTATGTATCTTTCTTGAAACATCTGGCTTTCAAGAATTCAGAAATTGTCAGAGGAAAATATGCAAAGAATTGATAATTGAGAACTTTAGCGCAAGTTTTAAGAGCCAATGTTTGACAGATTTGAAATGCGTAATTTTCTTTTTAGGTCTTTCATAGTGGTCACTTCCTTCAAAGAACCTACTTTTCTCAATAGTAGGTTTAAATAAAAATGAAGTTTCTTTTTTTTTTTTCTATTCTATCAGTTAATGCAGCATCAGAAGTGCAGGTAATTTTTCTAGGTTATCCTGGACTTACTCTGTGACTGTTGTTTTTTAAAGGTTTTTTTTCCCAAAAATTGGAATTTGCTTTTGGTAAATAACTTTACCATAGATGTGGATAGTATTCCATTTCCCTATTGAAATGCAATTTTTTAAAATAAATTCAGGTGATTTGTAGGAACAGAATGGTTTGTAATGGTTTGTTTTGTAAAAATAAACCTGAAATTAATATAAACAATATGATTCTATGGATGTATTATTGTTGAATAAATACTTTATCTCAAAATTAATAAATAAATATAATAATATTTCATTTTGTAGTGCTTGAAGGATAAGGTCTTTCTAGCAAATCTCTTAGCAAGGAGACTGACAGCATTATAGGTCTTTGTGAAACAGTGAGCTAGTAAGCTTGCAGAAGTAAAACTAAGCAATATGTAACTTCTTGTGTGTTTGTTTTTCTAAGTAAAATTTGATACATTTTTGGTGATAGAGAAAATAGTGCTGCAGATTTCACATGTAAGTGAAACCCAGGAGGCTTTTTACAAGGGGTCAGCTGCATTGGAGTGATTGTACAGTCAGTTGCTTTTCAACAGAAAGCCATAACAATTTTTAATAGAATGTTGGCCATAACTGTTAAGCATTTGGAAATGCAGATTATCAACAGAATGTTGAATACCTAAAACAAGGTCCTGGTTATTAAGTTAACTATTAAAAAAGTAAAATTCAACAATTCGATGTCTGGTTTGAATGGGTGTTTTTCTTAACAGTATCCTGGCAATGAACTTTGCTAATGAAACTGGTATGTCAGTCTTTGATATTCTCATATTTGAAATAAAATAACCCGCTACAAAATATGAGCTGGAATCTAGAAGGTTTTAGGTATTAAAGAGTAAGTATTGTAATTGTTCTTTTGAAGAGATAGATGAGCCTTCAGTGCAGTAGAGAACCACTCATTCTTGTTACTGTAGGCCACTGTTGGTCAATGGAATTGTCTGACTGTGAAATGAGTTCCTGGAGTAATTTCTGTGACAATTAGTGTCCCAACACAAGTATTGAAGAGAAGATCTGAAAGTATGGAAACTCAGGCTGTGGTCCAGAGGTAACTCGTTCAGCAGAGTATCTTCGACATAATTGAGGCTACAGGCCTATCTGCCTGTCCGCTGTATTGAAAGGTCTTAGTTTTAAAAGTATTCTTCAAAATTGTCTATTATCAGGGAGTTTCTCCATGTGAATGATTTCTTTTCCTCTACCCTCTGTCGTTGTTGCTGTTATTGTTTGTTGTTATTGTTGCTGTTGACTGTTCGTTTTTGTATCTCATTGCTGTTTGCAGTAAAAAGTTCTTACCTCTCTCAGCCTATGATCTTTGGCTTTTGTGCCTCCAGTTCTCCTCTGCAGCACACTGCAGGGGAGGGGAAAACAGAGCAAGAGAGCAGTGTCTGGTTTGGAGAGTCTTGGTGGCAGCACTGAATTGAGGAGTACCATTCCTAAACCAGGCAGACTGGCATAGTGTCTGATGGGAGGTGTCTGACAGGAGAGCTTACATCGTGGGAAGCAGGGCAGGGGGAACCTTGGCACTCTAGCTTCTCTGTAAATAACTGAGCCAGAATTACTTTCTTTACTTCTGACTCACTAAAACATGGTATCCAAAATTACTTTTCCTAGAACTTTTTGTTCCGGAAGCATTTTTTTCCCCCATACCTTGCTAATTGAGAATAAAACCACAATTCAGTACACTATAATTCGGGAGAGAAAGGAGACACAGAAGGAAGTTAAATCCTCCTCTGTTCCAAGAAAAATTCTTCACCTGTCCCTGCCTGAACATCTAAAAATCACATGACTGTTCCTGTGCTATTGCACCCAGACCAGGCTTGCCAAAAGCCATGCTTCTATGAGGCTGATTGATCCAGTGTCCTTTGCATATTCCAATAGCCTGGGTGAAGTTTTTTGTAGCAGGGGCTGATCTAGTAGTCGCTATGCCTCATTTTACTTTGGTGCTACCTTCAGCCATTGACAAGGCTGAACTAGTAGGGAGAGGGGAGGTAAATGCAGAAAGTAGATATTTTTAGCCACTGAAAGCTTTTCAGGCTTGACTAGCAGTGTTGAAAGCCAACAGGGAAAGCATGGAAAAATAAGGGCCAGTAGCAACAGCAGAGGCAAAAGTAACAGAGGTGATACACAGTACTACAAGAGCTTACCTTTGCCAACCTCTCCTGTGACTCAGCTCTTTCCCAGTGGTGCAATCCTCTGACTCCCAATTCCCACGCATATGCTTTCCACCAAATTCCACCAGCTTTTCTTCACTAATCTGCTCCCCAGTTGCTCTTGGAAGTAATTCCCCAGTTGTCCAGTCTTTTTTTTTTGTTGATCTATTACCTCCGCTAGGCCAGTGGGGTTTTTTTGACAGTAGTACTAGTTTTGGCTGGGATAATTTTCTTCACAGAAGCTTGTATTAGTGTTATGTTGGGTTTGTGAACACTGTTGGTTACATAGGGATGTGTTAGCTACTTCTGTGTGGTACTTGCACTGCATTGAGGCCTTTTCTGTTTCTTACACCGCCCCAAGAAGTTAGCACAAGAAGTTTACAAAAGGCTGGGAGGGGACACAAGCAGGACAGCTGACCCCAACTGACCAAAGGGCTATGACGTGCTGTATGACACTGTCCTCAGCAGTAAAAGCTAGGGGAAGAAGGAGGGGTGTTTGGAGTTGTGTCTTCTGAAGTAACTGCTGTGTGCAGTGGAGCCTTGCTTTTCTGGAGGAATAGCTGAACACCTGGCCTGGTAATGGGAAATAATGGATGAATTCCTTGTTTTGCCTTGCTTGTGGACACAGCTTTTGCTTTCCCAATTAAACTGTTTTTATCTCAACCCACAAGTTTTTTCACTTTTACCATTTTGATTCTCTGACCCATCCCACAGGGGTAGGCTCACTGTGTGGCCCTGAGCTGCTGCCCAGGATTAACCCGCAACAGCAGAGTATGTTGGTCTCAAAACATGACATTACACCTGTCATTATTGCACCTGGAGCTGCATGGGATCTTGGTAAATATCTTGGCTTGCTGTATATTCATAGAAGAGCAAGTCATGTGCTCACAGAGTGACCTCTTGGGGAAGCACGGTGATGAGAACGTGGCAAGTTAGCTGGAAACGAATGACAGACTTCACTTAGCTGGGGATAAGGAAGCCATGCATGGTAGTGGACAAAGCTGATCTTGCAGGAAGCAAGGAGGGGAGAGATGGTAACTCAGAACATGGTGGCAGAAGGTACCAAGGAGCCTTGGAAAAGAACAGAGAGCAGAAGAGTGCCCAGGTAACATGTAACATGGATGGTTCAAAGTGTATCTGCATCATGTAATTTAAAGCAGAAAGATGTCCAATTCCCCCTTCCCAATTTGTAACCAAAACTGTGGACTCTGAACATTATGCAGCTTGACCTTATCCACAGTCCATTAACAATCCAAAGCAGATGATCAGTACAAGAAGTGTGAAGGGACTTCTCAGACACCACCAAAGAGTATCAGCCCCACTTTGTGCTCTTGTAGTGATGCTTAAAGGACTGTTCAGGTCAAAAGACACTCATTTTGGAGTTTTCTATGGGCCTCATCAGCTGAGGAATCTGATTCTGCTCTGTGTCTGCTTCTGAGCTGAACTGTACTGCCCATGAAGGACTTTTCTTGTCAGAATTTTTGTAGTATTTAAAATACACTTTGCTGTATAAAATATACTGGATTTTTGTAGTATTTAAAATACACTTTGCTGTATAAAATATACTGGCTTTGTGCCAATAAATTTAGAGCGGTACAGTTGCCAGTGTGCATGCAATTCCATAAGCATCAGTATGTCAGAAATCAGTATGTTCATGAAATCATTTCAGTAGCTTATATTGGGAGAGCTCTTTATTTTAGTTTGAATAAATTTACAGGCTGTCCCCCTTGAAATGTTTGTTTAAAAATGATACCCCTAAGAAATAATGGTTCATTAGATGTAAGAGTTGAATGTAGTTCAAGGCCTTCTAGATAAGGCCTGGATTATTTTATACAATCCAGGAAAGCAGAGGCAGTGATTTGCCACCAGCATTGCACAGGCTAATAATACAGTTGTGGTTTTCCCTTGTATTTTTTGACAAAGCAGTTATGCATGGCTTTTCATAGACCCTAAAAAGGTGCTTTCTGCTTGGAAACAGTTCAAGGCCACAAAAGCAGCCATTAACAGCAGAAGAGCCCAAACCACTGTACTTGGTGCTCTAATATACCTTACATCTGTGTCTTCTGAAACTCTTGCTGCTGGCTTTCTGGCCCTGCCCATTAGCCAGAAGAGAAAAAAAAAGCCATTGAGAAAGTCCAAGATTTCTCTGTGCACCTTTTTAGCACAGTGTTGGAATGGCTCTGATATTGTCTGTACTCTTTGGTATCTTTCTCCATGTGTTCTGAATTCCAAGAGAGCATTTTTGGATCTTGAAATGGTGAACTGCCCTTATGTACTCAGTGATTCTCCTCGTGTTGTGGTTTACACACTCCATTTCATTTGTACCTTGTGTTTTGCTGTGCAGACACACAGGCATTATATGGCCTAAGAGGCAAAAGACAGTATTGTCTAGACTGATGGGGTTTGATATGAAAAGTGATAGGATGTTTATCAATTATCAATTGAAAGTCACAAGCCAGTAAAAATACAGCAACAGTTGTAGCAATTCAAAAAATACAAGCTCAAATCAATAGGGACTCTAGCTCACTCCAAAAGCCATAGATGAGCCAGAAAAAAATACTGTGTGTAATCATACAGAAATAAATGTCTGTTCAGGATTAGAACTGATGGCAGTCAAGATCTTCTCTTTTGAAATGGGAAGATTTCCACAATACCTGTGGAAGTGTTTGAGGAGGTGTTTTAGGGCTCAGAGAGTTTCTCAGCTGAGGAGAGCATGGCAGAGAAAGCATGGTAGCTGAAAAATTCTTGCCACTGGGAAAGCTTCTCCTTCTTTAAGGGAGTCCCTTAAAGAGTACTTGAGTAAGTACAGTATTCTGACTATTGTGCATTTGCATTAAGTTACTGCTGATGAAACTTTTCCAGTGTGGCTGAGCAGTGTGAGCAGCTCAACTTGAAAGAGGTTTGGTTTCCAAAGTAAAAGTCATTGAGAAAGTAGTGGTTGTTACAGAGCTCTGATGCATAAATGAAACCTCACAGACTCTTTAGCCCTTCAAGAGTGAGTGCTGAGTAACATTGTTATAGACTCCTCTGGAGATCAAAATTATCCACGTCACCCAGCAGGCAGATTCAAAAAGCCAGCCTTCCTTGTATGTGGCTTTCTGAGCCACTCTGCAGGCATTTAACTGGACTTTTAAGACATTTTGTGGCATGTTCCCTTTCTTTTTTCTTTGGTAGAGAGGAGAAATGAAAATACAGGAGACCCTCACAACCTTGTAGAAATTGTGCTCTCAGAATCAGCAGGTCTGTGTTCAGGGTCACACTTCCCCATGCCACTGCTGCCAGCACTGCTGTGGTGCACCCAAGTCTTTGCATGATGTACCCGTTGCTAGTCCAAATTTATACCACTCCTGGTGTGACCCCTCTGTACAGTGTACTACATCTCAGTGGTTGGAAACATTCTTCTAAGGCCTTCTCTACACTAGGCAGAATTTGGTGGCTGTTCAAATTACAGCACTAAAACCAAATATTAAAAGGTTTAAGATGAAGAATGCTAAATTTGTGGAAAGTCTTCTATGATGGGATTGCAAGGGAATGAGGTCAATGCCATAGCCCTGTGTCCCTTATTCCTAAATCAATGACAAGCTGAAAAAAGAAAACATTATGCTGAGTTTTTTAATCTGTCATTTAGTCATCCAGCCTAAGAAGAGAAAATTCCAACTCAGCATTGAGTCAAATCTGGAAGCTACTTACAAGTTTTGTTCCAGCTGCAGATGGCAATCTTCCAACCCTTTGTCCCTGCCTGCAATGCTGGAAGGTTACATGTTCCCGCGGGTCCAGGGCTCATCTTGCAGTCACACCCACGTACCAGATTAAGTTAATTCCTGTAAGTGGTTGCTTTCAATAACTGTGATGTCAGTGACTGTACTGACTGTTGGGGGTTTTTTGGCACAGGGTACCTTGCCTTTCCCTCCTTCAGAGGCCAAGCAGATGCTTTTTATCTCCATACATCAGCGACTGCTCCAAAGCCATGGAAAGCTCACGGCAGCAGTGTGGCTGCACAGGCTGAAGCATCATTAGCTCACTGAGCAGCTGGCACAGTGTTAGCCAGAGCACCACTCTGAGGCCAAAAGCCATGGAGCAGTGGGAGATAGACTTCTTGGGAGCTGGAGCATGCAGGTGTTGGGACACTTTTTCCTGAGTACAAATTGTGTCTCTGTCTCCCTGCTGTATTGGTAGAAGGAATGCCTGGGAAAAACCTCTGGAAAAGTAGAGAAACATGACCCAACCTAAATGATGACTAGCAACACTAAGACCTTTGAAGCTGGTTCACATACCACTCAAACTATAGATTTCATAATGTGCAGTATTTTTTTGTACTCATTCAGGCTGGTTTACATGACCACTGCTTGACTCCAGTCATTCAAGACAACATTTGGGGTTTTTATTCTTTTTTCTTTATTTGGACAATATATATATATACATATGTACAAAAAACATCTATGCCTACTTTTTTTTTCTTTTCCTTTTTTTACAATTTCATGTGATTTACAAAACAGGACAGCAAAATAACTTATAAAGAATACGAATACTGTACAAAAATAAAACTGATTAAACTGTTGGGAGTTGGTATTTTACAGTGTTACAGATCACTTGTTTGTAAAACAGCATTTCGAAGTATGTGTCCAGTCTGCTGTCTGCTGGGCTGAGTCCATCTGCAAGCTGAAAACAGATCTGTAATGTCGGTCATGAAAAAAGTTCAAAAAGAAATATGTAATATAGCTATACCTTTAAATCCATGACTTCTCTACACTAATGGACTTTCTTAATCAAGAAGAGGAGCTGTCCTAATTTCAGCACTATTAAGTACTTCCAAAATAGTACAACAAGTACATACAGTATTAGAGAACCTGATTTTCCTTTTCTTTTCCAACACTTGCAACACTATTTAAAACTTAACTTCAAGATGCAAGGAACTAACCTGCAGTTTGTTTTAGGTGTTAAAGCCACTGTTTGCTTTTACTGAAAGAAAAAAAAAACAAACCAAATTAACAAAACAGTAAAACGAAATCCCCAAACCTGATTATTCCTAATGCATTCTGTTAGTGGTTAATTAATCACATTAATGCTTTCTGTCCAATGCTGAAATACAGCATGCATTACCATTTAGGAAAGTTTTTTTCCAGAAACAGGATCTTGTCACTGGCAGTGGTGACACATGCCTTGCATCCCATTGTCCCATGGACTAAAGTACCTCCCACCTATTTCAGACTTATCAGAAACAACGTTTCTTTAGGTGTGCATTCTACCCCAAATACACAACATGGAAACCATAAAGCTGGCCATTACATCAGTTAATCCTGGTAGCTACGTGACCAAAATGTTTACATACTGATTTAGGAGCTACTTATCAGCTGTAGCTTCCAGTTGTGGTAGATTGGATATGAGGATCTCTTGTATTTCACAGGATCAGGCTTTAATTTTCCAAATGCTGCATTTGTCCCACAAAATGGTGACAATCCAGACTGCAGGACGGAGGCTTGAAATCTAGCTTGATCTTCAGAGAGAAGAACAAAGATGAACATAGATGCAGCTTTGAATCTCATCGGGCTGCTCGTGGCCCTGACCCTACTCCACAAGGCAGCATTAACAGTACTGGTAAGCAGAACACTTTCTGTATTTCTAGATCAATAGAAACACCAACACTACCAGTTTTTATTACAAAGAACCTATGTCCCTACGACTCAATCTGAATACAAGAAATTAAAGTTTGGTTTCTAAAATAAATGTTTCAAAAAGCTGAAACGGAGGTAGAAAGTGTGCTTGGTTTCCTGATGTCTTCACTGAAGAAAACACATCCCTTTTTATTCCACAGACTGTTCAATATCCCCAATGCTTTAAAAGCAGTTCTCTTCACATAGACAAAATCTATCATGAACTACACAGGTAAAAACACAGTATGCAAACTGATTTCTAATGCTGAAAGCCATATACAACTGTAGAGGAAAACACTCTACTCTCCAAGTTAATTTTTTATGTTTGTTTCTAGGAAGCAAGCTTTTTATCAGATAAAACAATCAGATACTGTAATTGCAGGTGTGCTAACGATCTTTTATGTACAGAATTTTACAACATGATCTAAATTCATCTGCAGTGGAGACACTTTGGGTTTCAGTGTAAATATGCACAAAATTAATTTGGCCCTATGTCTCTGCAGTAGGGCTGCACCTCCCCTTCCTCTTCTGGAGGAAGGAGTAAAAACTAACAGAAGAATGTTTCTTGAAAAAATTAATGTGTAAACAGAATTCTCCCCCCCTTACACAGCTGAGGAAGGGAAAAAAATATATCACTGATAACCTCTTAAATTTCATGCTTTTAACATAAAAAATTTTGAAATATTCACTAATGACCACAGCTGAAAGTTTTCATTCAGTGATCTTTCTGCTCCTTCTAAAGATCAAAAAATAGCTTTAAAATAAAAGTAACATTGCCTTTATCAGCATTTGATGTGCCATGCATGACACAGGTACAAACTACCAAGAGAAGCTTATATCATACAGGAGTATTTGCGAGACACCTTCTGTATTTCAAATTAGCTTGTGGCATTCCCCCATACTCCAGAGAAAGAGCAATCAAGAGATACAGGAGCCCTTCCAAAGTGCTCCTTACAGTAATTTTAGGTGTTTCCATTAGCAGAGTGCTCTTAAGGAAAGGTCTACTCTCTCCATAAACACACACAACTCCCATAGGACTCCAAGGGAGTTAGGCCATGGTATGAAGAGAATAAATCTTTAAGGCAAGTGTAGGAAGAGAAAAAGCCTTTAAAAAAGCAGCAGTTTGTAAAGATGGTAGCTGCTTTGTGCACCCATTCAAACAAACCACAGCAGAATAAAGCACTGTCAGTGGCATTTCTATAATACAGTACTGTATTATTGACAAGTAAAGTATAGGATCATATGAGAGACATATGCTTCAGCTCCCACATGCCCACCACATTATCTAGGCTGACTTGTATTTTTCCACATAAGTGAATAACAGAGCTAAATACACACACAGTCAGAAAATTACTGAGCTCTTTATGGGGATTTTTTTTTTGCTTTAAGTATCTTCTTGAGTCATACATGTTTTCACTGGAAAAGTCCAGCTTATATTCAAAAGTATAGTATATTTAATAAAAAGAAAAATTAAAAAGACCTATTTACTTTAATGGGCCTTATTGAGTATAAATTCACCTTATCTCAGTATATCAATCAGATACTATTGGTAACATATGTAATGTTTCTCATAATAGTCTCTTTAAGTGCAGGATCGCAGAAGATACACAGAAGTAAATCCACTTCTACAATGTGCTATGGAGTTTTTATCTGAGAATTATTTATGTGACTCGGAAAGTGTTTTTACTCGACAGACTCTAAATACAAGCAGCATTACACTGTTCAACAAAACATGTTCATGACACAGCAATCACAAAGACTCTGGGGTCATGCTACTGTGGTGGCACAGGCCAGACCGCCCAGTCATATGTATGTACACCAGTATCAACGCATTACATTAGAAGAGGTGGTCACCTCCTTGCTGGCTGCCCCTTCCCTCCTCTCACCCCACAGCCCACTTGTTCCAGACTATTGTTCTCAGTGCAGGGCCAGGAGGTGGAAGACGGGGAGGGAGATACTGAGTACGTTTGTTTTTTTCAAATGCCGGCTACATGTGCTTTTGGACAGCGAGGGTGACCGGCACCGCAGCGGATGCTCATGTTCTGGCACCACTGCCTGCATCTTCACCACAGCCTGCCTCTTCCCCACTCCTCCCCCAGGGCCAGCCCTGCCTTCACGAGGAGCTGCTGGAGCTGGACTTTTTGGATCGCTTGATCATGCTGGGGTGGAACTCGGTGTGGCGGCGGGCGTGCTTGGTCAGGTGGTCGCTCCGCATGAACCGCTTCTCGCAGAGGGGGCACCGGAACTGTTTCTCGCCAGTGTGGGTTCGGTAGTGCCGTGTGAGCTCGTCAGAGCGGGAGAACTTTTTAAGGCAGTCGGGCCACGTGCAGGGAAATGGTCGCTCACCTGTGTGGAGGAAAGGATGACAGATTTAGGGGAGCAGGGGAAATGCAGATCGGCACATGCCAGCTTTGCTGAGGAACCAGAGAACATGCTGCTGAGGGGAAAAAGCTGCTTTTGTTTCCTGCCATGGTGCCAACGTCTGTGGAGTTGTTGATAACTCACTTCATCAGGTTTCAGTCTCACCTCCAGTAGAAGCCAAAACCCCCTCCAAACACATGAAACTCACATTCTAGTGCAGAACCTTACATGACCTGAAGACTGTCAAAACAACAGATGAGCTCTGCCTGTGCCTGTATGTTTTTCATGTTGGTCTCGCTACAGTAGCTTGGGAAAAGAGTGCCAGAATTATTCCTCTGACACTTCCATTCTACTGAATTATTTGTAACAGGTAGAAAATTATGCAAAAAAAAAAAAAAATCCTTCACCTAGGACAAGTCATTCCAGCCCAGGAAGAACTGAGTGGGGTGGCACTGAGGAGAACAGGGAAGCCTCAGGGCTGCTAACATGTAGGGCAAAACTGCTGCACCTGCAGAGAGAAGTTCCATGCTCCCCTGTCAGTCCTTCCCCTGGAAATACAAGGTGTTCCAGCAAGTATCAATCTCTTAGACAGCTGATTTGAAGACAGGAAAAACACCTCATTATTCACGCTCTATCAGAATAAATGTTTGCTATGATGATGAAGAACAAACCCGAACACCTTAACCTAAACCATACTACAACTTTGCTTTTACAGAACAAGGGTGCAAGGATTGAAGAGCACTCTGTGTCATCTTCCTGGCACTCCACATCCCTACCGTTCACCTCTGTGGGTTGCACAGGCTTTGTCTTCAGGCACACACACAATGCCTTTGGAGCAGCAAGGCTGACCCTAGTACACAGCACAGATGGAAACTGAAGGTGTTTAAGTTCACACAAAAACTTTTCCACCACAGACACCATGCACTGCTGCTGTTCTGATGCCTTAATTTACTTTCTTCAGTCTCCTGAAGGGAATATAAATGGCAGCTCTGTAACAGCTATTTATAGTCAACCATGAAATATAAGAACTATCCCAGGAGTTTTCCAGCTTGGAAGAATTGGAAAGAAACTCAGGAACTCTAGTATTTCTTGGTACTGGGGTGTTTGGCACAACAGGTGAGCTCATTTTACATTCAAAGATGAACAAAAAAGGAGTAATTTACAAAGTGAGTCCTGGAGTTCTCCACAGATGCAACAGCAGAGACAAAAAGCTACAGACTTGAATGAACAGTCCTGAAGCCAGGAAGACAATCAGCAGTAGGCAGTGTGGCAGAGTTGCAGGGAGGAGAAAGGAGGTGGGGAGGGTCTCACTGATGGCATCCAAAAGACAGATAAGACACATCAGGTAAGCTGAGGTGTAGCTACACCATGGGCCCTGAAAGCCCTAGTGAGCCTCCCTGAATGATGCAGCTGCTTTCACCATTTGGGCTCCTGATTATTTGTGCTCCTCAACAGGCAGCTGCCCTATTCCAGACCAAGCAGTGTGCCATGGAGCTGAGCTGGATGAGTGGGACTTCACAGGTCACAACAGCCCTGTGGCTGCTCCCCCTGCTCTTGCCTCTTGCACCTCATGGCCTTGCTGGTCCTCAGTCAGGGGAGAAGAATGGAGCAGATGAAGTCAAAGCCTGAGGCCGATGGAGGTAGAGCCAGCCATCCTGAGTCAGGGCTATTTTCTTTGTTATAAATGCATTTCTTGGCTCCCTGATGTATGCTCTTAGACATGGTTGGAAGACCTTCTGAACAACCACCGCCTGCATAAAACAAATTAATTAATTAAAACAGTATGTACGGTCACGCGTACGTGAAGACCACGACCACAGCTACACAGTGGAGCAGCACTGGGAGCTGTATAGAAGCCTCACAACACCACCCTTGCCCAGTGCCTGCCCTCAGCATCTGAGGCAAGTGTTTCACTTGTGCTGCTCTTTTGCAATCTATCTCATGGTTTCTGTCACAGCTCCTAGAAGCAGGTGGCAGTGGGAGGTGCAGAACAGCTTTCTTGCTCCCCCTGGGGAGTGTGGGAGGAGTGCTATATATCTTGCACGTGTGGAGCCATCTAGGATATGCCTCTGTGTCAGGCACTTGCACCCCACAGCAGTGGGAGCAACTGAGACACCCTGCCTCATCCCCAGAAACCACATTGCCAACCACCTACCTCAGGACAGCTCTTCAGCCTGCAGAAGTGCCCAAGTGTAAACAGGGAGATAGGTGCCTAGGCTGGATAACAAACACCACAGTCTTTGGGGTGCAGCAGCTCCATTTTAGGCATGGTAGTATCCAACCTGAGTCCCTAAAAGTAGTATTTAAAATCTGGCCTCAAGCAGCCCTCAAGAAACTGAACTCCTCCCCATGCCCTCTTTAAATTGTACATGGGAAGAAAAAATGAAGCCCTGCTTCTGTAATTTCCTCTGACACATGACAGCAGCAGCATGACCTACCCCACACCTTCACATGCAAGGGAAAGCACTCTGAGGTTATGCAGCATAACCACAAAGCTTTAGGGAAAAACAGGGCTTGCTCAGGATCCCTTGAGGATCACCTCACCTGCTGTGCCTTTGGCACTGTACTCTGCAGGGAATCAGCCCTGGCTCGGCTGGGGGAGGACAAAAATGCTGCGGGAGCCTGGCGTGGTGCAAAGATGCTTGCTACCAACAGGAGAGCCGCTGCGCACCAGGACGGACACAGCAGGGATCGCGGGCAGAGACGGGGGCCACGCTCCTTTGGACGCACCTGGATGCCACCAGCACTGTCCCCCACCCACCGCCGAGCTCCCAAGTACAGTAGCGGAGAATGGCGTCACCACCTCGGCAATACAAACCTGCAGAAGCTGTCACAGCCACTTCGGAAGTGCCTATATGAAAGTAGGCACAACCCCTGACACCTGGATACATTAAACTCCAAGCTTCTCAGAGCAGAGACAAGGGGGAGGGAGGCTTTTGCAGGCCCTCAGGGGTCGTCTCCGAGCCTGAGGAGTCATTGCTCCCCTTGGTCACAAAGCTGTAAGGGATGACACCAGCCCCAGTGACAGTCTCAATAGGTGCAAGGCAGGCATGGAATTTGTCTCCAGGAAGCACTTAACGCAAGGCAGAGAGGGCTGATGGCATGTGATACCTGTCCACTCAATAAAGCTGGCAGGGCTACCTGCTGTATTTGAGGTGCTTTCTTTCTAAAGCAGCAGAGGCGTCTGTGGAAGAGCCCCTCTGAGGAAACATGTCTTGCAGCTCATGCGCTTGCTGGGCAGGCAGTGGCCTAGAGAGCTGCAATGCAAGCTAGTGCTGCCTCCACCTGGAGATACGGATTTCTGTGTCAGCTCAGGCAAGGCGTATCTTTTCCCAATGATTCTTCTCCCTTAGTTTTGCGGGTAGTAATGCTAAAGCTTGAAACAGCAGAATGAACCATCAAAACGCAGTTCTATTGTACACTGATTCCCTTAGTGGCTGTATGCTACTGACATTTTAAGATATACCTCCAATGGTATTTTCCATCAAGACATGAAGGAAAGGTCAATGGTACATCATGGTAATTAAAACTATGTCTGATTTGATCCTAACACAACAGACACAAGATGTAAATAATTTTCTTTTAAAAAAAGTATATACACATATATCCAGGGCAGCTTACAGAAGTAGGAAGTGAATGAGAAACTGATTTATAGGTTATAGGAATAGGTGCATCTGCAGACTCCCATTCTTAGTGCCCTGTGGCACCAGGAATACAGTAAGAGACATAGTTTATTCTGAGTATAAGCTAATAGTGGTGCTTCACAGGTCTTCTCTACAGTCTAAAGAGCTCTTGCTCCCGCAACCCTGGTTTACTTTAAATCCCATATGGATATAAAGGCCTTTGCAGAACCTATTCATCTTACCCTCTTGCTTCACCTGCCATTTTCTACTTATTCCTTCTCTCCACTCTCTACCACAAATCTTTAGTTTCTTCTTTCTGTGCAAGTTTAAACTCTATATCCAAGCTATTTTGTATGACCTGAGGCAGGTCCACTTTATTTTATCCCATTTCCATTTTAATCTGAATAGACAAAAAATAATTTAACTTTTTTTCCTACCCTGGGACATTTCATATTTCCCCACACTGCAGTCTTATGCAAAAAAGGTTTCTGAAAAAAGAATACAGAGTGGGCATTAGCTGACTCATTAACATAAATACAGGTAGTAGTGGTATCCTGATTAGTCATCTACCTTCTCACCAAAAAATGCTGCTTTATGTGTGGATGACTGAGGTTAGGAGCTGCAGTTCATGGTGGCTTTAATACACAGAATAGCTGCTGTCTCAGGTATCTCTCACTTTTCTCCCCAGTCATTTGCCCCACACACCCTGAACGAGCAATTTCCTGTGGGACACTGGACTTTGACTGAGTGTCCACACGCAAGATATTCTGGTGAAGATAGATCTTCAGGGCAGACAGATTGGAGGCCTTGCAAGCAGGCTTCTTCCTCTTCTGAGATATTCCAAAATCAGATCATTAGAACACATGGCAACAAGGTACAGATACTAATGAAGAGAGAGATCAGCAGTGAGGATGTTAGGGATCACATGCCTAAACAAAGGCTTCCTGGAACACCTAGACCATGGTCATGCAACCAGACAACAGATCAAACAGATGGGATAGACGACAGATGGATGGGTTCCAGCAAGGGGTTTATTCTGCCAGGATTTAGAATTAAACACAACAGGCTGATTCAAGTATTAAAATGCTGCTTTCAGGATGTTCTGACATTCTTAAAACTACCACTCAGCAGCTGCTTGGACATACAGGTGCTTTGGGTCTCTTACAAAAAGTCCAGATGCAAAACCACCTGCTACAATCTGCTGCTGCTGAGTCTAAATTCCAGGAAAACTCGGTCTTGCTCTTATGCCACTGACACAGTATCAGACACAAGGGATGCCCTTTCAGCTTCCCTGCCAGAGCACAAACCTCTTTGGCTGGGTTACAAAAGGCTTTCTCTGGGAGACTGTGCCTCCATACACATACACATAGAGAGAGATCAGTCAGGGAAGCAACTCGGGAGAGGAAAGATCTTTCCAAACCTCACCAGAGAGTTAGATCTATGCTTTCTTAGCTGAGTGCCCTCAGCAGTACGTTCTTGGATATGTGAGACAAGTCCTTACCTCTTCTGCTTTCCTGACTTATCGTCATGTGAACTTCCTCCATTTTGCAGGAATACTTGAATATTAACTGAACAATGGAGAGAGACCAACTCCTAGCCTGGTGCTTAGGGCACTTACCTCGGATCAAAGGACATTGGGTTTATGCTCCTGTCCTGTATGAATAATCAAATTTCCTTGCTAAGAGGAAACAGCTTTGACAGGGAAAGGAGGAATCCAATTTTACATGCATTCAGAAAGATAACATAACTTTTGATATTTCACTCTGAATTTATTAGCCACTGTTTCAACAGACCTTTCCCTCAAGTTTAAGGTATTTATAGAGTGCTCTCAGGCTATGCACATTCATCATTACCTGAATACAGATGGTGAACTGCGCTACCACAAGTGAACAGTGTCTGAAGTACTCTTTACCATCACTCCCTCAGACTCTGTTTAATTTTCAATTGGCCCTTCCCTGCTCTTCCAGCTGCAGGCTCGGAAGCTGTGCAAGACCAGAAGCACAGAAGCAGCAGCCTGGTGCACAACAACACAGCAGCCAACAAAGAGGAACAAAGGAGTTCCTGCAGGGATCCTAACAGCTGGGGCTTCAAGAAACACAGGCTAACAACAGCAGCACCACATGGTCTTCAGTGCCACTGCACGAACGCTGTGCAGGAACTCTGTAAAGCTGCAATTTCAGTACATCATTCTGGAAGCAGGAATTGTGCTCTTATGGATAATGCCTGCTCACTGCTTCTGTCCTACATGTGAACTTTGTCATGCTGACTCAATTGACAAACTTTTCTGGAGCACCTTCCCACAAGTGACACATACACCTGCTTAAAATTTTAATTTTTTATCATAAAACAAGACATCTGGGAATCGGGCAACTTTGAACTTAATCTTGAGGATTTTTGTCTACCTAACTCAGCTGGCAAGGCTCCCAGTCAGGATGATCATGTTTCTCCAAGACCTGGAAAAATGCCCATTAGAACTCCAGCAATTTGCACACTTTCATTAACCATGGTATTTCACATGGCAATCTGAATTTAGCAAAAAATGTCGGTTCCGCTCTTTGGTCTTATTCTAAAGGATCTGGCTAAGTGGCATTGCATGAGCTGGATAGGAGGAGCATAAAATGCTAAATTTCAGATTATGCTCAAACAAAATTACTGAAAAAGCTCTCAGTGAGCAGACGACTGTCAACCTACCAGCATCTGTACAGTCTGTTGAGTGAAATAATCTAGAACACAAATAACAAAGCAGCACAGTCAAACCAAACCGATACAGGGGCCAGTCCAACACCACAGTATCTGGATAGTGGCAACAGGCAGCTGCAGCGTTTGTTCTTAACTCTCTACTGGAAATGCTCCTCAGCTTCCCTGTGCAGACTGCCAACCTGTGGGTTCACACCTCTGCCTAAGTCCTGCTACTGAGCACTGCTGAGAGCACTCAAGAGTGCATCAGCTGCCTGGTATAACAAAACTCTTGGCTGTGTTTGGATCCAGTTTACATGATGATGCAGTTGTCTGAAAAGCCTAGTTGAAGAGGGAGAACTTTTCCCACATTTGGGTTTTGTGCATCTAAGCTCTTAATTAAGGGCACCTGATGTACATGTGAAATTCCCACCAATTCTCAGGCTCTTCAGGCAAGCAAACTCCTACAAGTCCTGTAGGAGGAAGCATCTCACAAACTACTTTTATGGTACCTTCCTGTTCACGAAGGAAGGACAGGGAAGATCTGATCTCAGTGGTCATGTGCCCTTTAGCTGGATTATATTCACACCATCAAATGCAAACATGAATTTCATAAAGCTTGTTTCTCTTCCCAGTTTCTCTCCCTGCCCTTTGCTCTGCACTTCCTGTCCAGGCCTCCTGACTAAGATTGCTTGTTTGCTCTTGTATGCCTTCACTTTTCCTGGAAATCCTCTGGCCTGCATATCCCTCTCCATTAAGTTGTTCCCCCTGCTCCGTCTCTGAGGCTAACAATAACCTTGTCATAACCACACCTCTACATCCACCTATTTAGAGAATTCTGTGCATTTTGAAGGTAACTCTCTGCTTATCTGCTGTTGCTTGTCATTTTCTTGGTCAGATGAGTTATTCACCTTTTCCTGACCTCTGTACCACTTCCAGGGCTTGGGTCTACCTAGGCATTTTTCTATGCTCTGAAGGTCAAGTCTGCAATCTCAATGCTCAAGACTCCTAAGCAGATAGGCCATTTATAATCCCTCCTGCCACCACCAAACTTCAGCCAAGTTTACATGTCCTATACTCCTGTAACGCCATTCTGTAAGTGACAGGGAAACTTAAGGTATGGTCATGTTGTACACTCATCCCTCCACCTGCCTTCCTGACAAGTAGCTTTTGGTTTGGGAGCCATGAGGCATAATGCCACCTTTCCTCTCCTACACTAGCACCGTGCGCCTCAGAGATGCTACCGGGCACAGCTCATGCTGAAGAACAACCTTACCTGTAGTGCTCTTCTTTCTCAAGACACCAAACTTAAATCACAAATTCCAAGTCACTTTTGGATGGTAGTCAAGAGAGAGGAGAGGCAATAGCTCAGTTTCAGTGATGCCTGTGTTTGTATCCCTGCACCTTTGCAAACTAATGTATTTTGAATGTAGGCCTAGTGAGGAATGAAAAGACTACTCTCCCAAGAACGGGCAGGGTTCAGACTTCCTTGGCTTCCCCATACAAATCCTGCTCTACTAAATCAAGCTGAGTTCAGTGGGACTAGCAGCACAAGCAAGGGGGTGTTTGCACAACAGGATATGCAGTGCCATCTGCTGATCTTTTTCTGTAAAGATCAACTCAAAAGACAGTTTCTGATGGATGGCTAATTTGAGCCTTCTGGAAACTGAACTAGCATTATCATCAAAGGCCCAAACTTCAAGCAGTTATATAGATACTTTTAGTATCTGAAATATGGAACCCTTGAACCAACAAGTTTAAAAAATGGTTAATAAGATACAGACTTCTAACCTCTGAGCATCAAGTTTTTGCCTTCTATTCTTCTACCTTGATTTGGTATTTTGCTTTGCACTCGGATACCAAAGATGGTCTGGTGAGTTTTTAGATTCCCAACTGCTACAAAGAAAGGGAAGGATCCAGAGCTTCCCAACTTGCTTGGTTAGGATTCATGAATAAAGAGAACTGTGAGTACAAAAAAGTTCATGGGTGTGAGCAGAAATCCTTAAGCCATTTTCCAAGATAGAAAGACTGGGATTAAATATTACAAATTTAAGACCAGGAAGCTTCTACCGGTGGCTGTGCACCTACTTCCACTAAAGACTACACTGCAGCAAGAAACCTAGTTGGTGGCCTGATGAAAAAAGGCAGATAAGAGAGAGATTCTTTTAAAAAAAAAAGGAAATAAAATGGTACTAAGGAGGGCGCATTAATGCTTTGCAATACACAGTTATGAATAACTCCAGAGGTCCCATTGAATCCCACTGTTGCTAAGGAATTGTTGTCATCTATAAAAATAATTAACGTTATCAGTATCATTTAGCATTTCAGTTAGCTACAATTAACTTCACATTAGGAAGCTCTGAAAGTTCATTACTCCTGGATGTCTGCAGTGATTTTAATCACACGGAACTACCATGACAGTACATCAGTGTGTCTGAGTCAAATGCCTCATACTTGGAGCGAAGGCCACCCACTTGCGAGCAGCACATGCTAAACCTCATACCACTTCAGCAGTACTTATTATAACACTACTGCTTACAGCAAGCTGTGTGGGTTGTACAGTACATTAATTTACATGTCATCACACAGAATGTTATCTCAGCCAACATCTATTCTGGTTCCCTTATTGGGGGGATATTTGAGCATGGGGTAGTAAATGGAAATGATACTAACAATGTTTTCTTTGTCACTTATGAGACATCATTTTGGAGAGCATCAGTTACACTCAACCTCCAAAAGAGCATCTGAGCTGCAGTCTCTAAGTCGGTAACACAGCTATCCTTGGCTGCACGAGGTCAGCATAGGGTCACCACTGACCATCCTCTTTCCCGGCTCTCAGAGAAAGTCTAACTGCAGAGCTCATCGCTGAGCCATATCCAGTAATCCTACCCCTTCTCTCCAGCCTCTTGAGCTAAGCACCAAGCAGATCTGCCAGCAGGGCGCCAGTAGGCAACCAGCACGGAGCCTCTTCCTCTGCAGTGCATGCACACCTAGGCACACAGGTGAACTGGAGCAATGGAAGCTGAGCTAGAGATCAGATGTGGTCATATCCTACCCAACCTGTCTCAAATTCTACAGCAATGCCTCACAGTACATTCCTTGGGTGATAAACTCGTTTTATGTTACATCACTAAACATCACCACCAACAGACAAAACCCGAAAGACACCATCAGTGACAGAACCGATGTGAAGCATGTGAAATGTGTTGGCAGCGTTTGTATCTTTTGATTCACTCTTTTCCATTCTTTTACACAATCCTTTAATGCAGAGCATTTTTAAAGCAGCCTTTTGTACTCCACTATGATCCCAAGAGTAAATCAGACCCATAAAGGTTTTTATTCAATCACTTGCACTGAGAGTCTAAAAACAAACAAATAAACATAAAACCCACCAAAATGAAAACCAACAAACGAACAGAGAAGTCTGCAGCTGCTGTCCCCTTGGGGTCAAGCTGCCGCAGATATGTTTTATCTCCAGGTTTCCATGTTGCCACACCCTCCGAGGCGCCCGGGCGAGGGCCGGGAATGGGAGCACACGGCCTGATGAATGAAGCCCTTGTGGAACGCGCCAAAGCTGGATCGCGATAACCGATAGTACGAGGCGCTGCCGCCGGGAAGAACGGGGTCGGTCCTCCCCTCACGGCGCCTCTACCCCTTCGTCCGGAGGCGCGGGGCAGCGCGGGGGCGGTTCGGGGAGCAGCCCGGCGGTGGTCTGCTCCACCGCTAGCCCCGAGCGCCTGACACCGGCTTTAGGTGATGCGCTTCCCGAGTTCCCCCATCCAGCCCGCCGGAGGGGGGTGTGTCCGCAAGCCCCAGAGGTGCCGCTCACCGACGTTCAGGGAGACGCCGCCGCCGCCCCCTCCCGCGCCGAGCCGCCAGCCCCGCTCCGGCGCCACGGCCCTGGGGCGTCCAGTCCCTGCGGCCGAGCAGAGTTCACCCGTAACTCTGCGGGCGCGGGCCGCGGGCTCCGACGGCGGGAACAGCGAGAGGGGCGCGGGCGGGGACTGCGCTGCCCTCGCCTCCCCTGCGGAATAGGTGCCGAGTTCTGACCCGGTTCAGGCGCTCGTCCGCCTAGAGCACCAGGAAACCCGAATCCCACCGCCCCCTATGCTTCCCTCGCCGACGCCCCGAGCCGACTCGGCAGCCACCGCCGCCATCCTCCCAGCCGCGCCGGACACGCGAAGTTCGCTCCGATCCCCGGCATCTGCCGCCCGCCCCGCACCGCCCGTGGGGGCCGGGCCGGTTCCCAGCCGGCGCAGGTGGGCGGCGGGCAGGGCGCGGCGGGAGGCTGTGCCGCAGCCCCGCCCGGGGCAGTCGCCAGCTCCCGTCGGACGAGGGGCGCCGGGGAGAGACGGGGCGGGGGGAGAGCGGGGAAAAGGAAGGGGGGCGTGAAGGAGGAATAGACACGAACCAGCCCCGAAGCCAGAGCGGCGCGGCAGGGCGGCGGGGGCGCGCGGGGATGCCGGGCGCGCCGCTGGCCGGGTTCATCCGAGGACAAGCGCTCGCTCCCGCCCCCCTTCCTCCGCCACCGCTGACCTGTGTGCACCCGGTAGTGCGCCTTGAGGTGGGAGGACTTGCCGTAGACCTTGCCGCAGCCGCTGTAGGGGCACTTGTGCCGCTTCTCGGCCGCCAGCTTCCCCTTAGGGGCGGCCCCGGCGGCGCGCAGGCGGGGGGACGGCCCCGGCGGGGGGCTGCGGGGCGGGCTGGAACCCTGCTCGGTGGCCGCGTCGCTGTCGGAGCCCGCGTCCTCGTCGGGGCTCTCCACGCTGTCACTGCAGATGGAGGGGGCGGGCAGCGGCCGGTACTTGTTCAGCTCCAGCAGGCTCTTGGCGATGGCCAGCAGGGCGCAGTAGTCCTTCCAGGCATCGCGGGGGTCGCGCAGGTCCCGGGCCGCCTCCCCCTCGCCCGGCACCTTCAGCCGCGCCGCCTCGGGCACGGCAGAGCGGTTGGAGATGGAGACCAGGCACTGCGCCGCTACGAAGTCCACGTACGCGACGGCCGACATGGTGCGGCCGCGCCCCGACGACAAGGGGGGCTTCCGTGTGCCCTCAGTGCTCGTCCGCCGGGCCGACCGCGCCGCCGCCAGCCATGGCCCGCCCGCGGCGCGGGAAAGAGCGGGGCGGAGGAGGAAGGGGGCGTGGGGGGCGAATAAATAGCGGGGCGCCGGGCAGGTCCTTCACCGCCGCCCCCCGGGGGCGGCGCGCAGCCGGCGAGGGGGGAGCGCCGCCCGCGCGGCCGGCCCGGGTCCGGCGCAGGGGCCGGGGGAGAGGATACCGCCCGCCCCGCGCCCCGCGTGCTCCTGCCCGGGGGCGGCCGCGCCGGGGCCCATCACGTCAGGCGCGGAGCCCCTCCCGCCCCGGCCGGTCCGCGGGCAGGGCCGGCCGGCTGTGTTTACTTTCTCCCCCCGCCACTCACGGCGCCCCTTTTCTATGGGGGGCGTGTCCGCCGGGCGGCCTCCCCGCCAATCCCCGCGCTCCCTCCCCAGGCCGCGTGCTACTCCGGGCGCCCCGCCGCGACCGCTTAAAGCAGCGATGCCGGGGCGCTGCCGGGGCCGGGACGGCGGAGGCGCCGCGGCTCCGCTTCCCGCTTCGAGGGTCGCGCCGCCGGCCCTGCCGCGGCACGGGGAAGCCGGCGGCGGTCTCGGGCGCGGGCCCGCGTTGGGGGCGGCGCGGGGCGGCGGCGCCGAGCGGGTTAAGTGGCTCCCTGGAAGTCCTACGGTCCCAGCAACGGGCCGGCCAATGGGAAGTGAGCCGGCTGATGTCACTGGCAGCGCCCCGCCAATCAGCGCCCGGCCCCGAAAGGTGCGCAACGCTTGGAGGCGCGGGGAGCGGCGGGCGCGCGCTCCGGTCGCGGCCCCCCCCGCGCCGCTGCCGGGGAAGGGCGGGCGGAGCGCCGGGGATGCCCCGCCCGGGCCGGGTGTCCGTGGCCCCGGCGCGAACCCGAATTGGCTCCCCTTCCCTGCCCGCGGCACCGGGACCCGCGAGATGGCTCCCTGCCCTGCCCCCGTGGGCAGGAGGCGTGAGGACGGGAGCTGTGCAGGAAGCGGGGCCCCGCGAAGCCCTCCGGAGAAACCCAGTGGCGGCGTTACGTTGCAGAGCGTCATCGCTGAGACAGGCGGGTCAGAGAGGGACCCTCTGTGCCCCCACGATGAGCGGGGCAGGTACCCCGGCAGGGGTCACCGGGCGCGCACCACCGGGGAGTGTTTTTTAGAAGAGTTTTAGAGCCACCTCGTAGTGGCTGCCGTTTTGCCACTGTTGGCAAATAAAGGTCAGGTTGACACCCTGTCTCCGCGTAAGCGTCGTCCAACCTAAACGAATCCCAAAAATCTGTCAGCTCTACCCGGATAACACGCCCCCATCTCTGCTCCATCGATCGCCCCGAGCTCACAGAGTGTTGTGAAAGTTAACTGACGTATGTTCGGCCAGAGAAGAGTGAAAAGTTGTCTTCTGGATCAAGCACTATTTAAAGGAAGGGAAAGAAGTTACTATCACCCCTAAGTCAGCAGTACTGAGATGTGAAGTATGTCAGTATGTTTTACTGTTTTGCAAGTGTCAGGAGAGAGAATAACAGGAAGACTCTGCCTTTGAAATAATGCACATGAGCCTCTATACAGCATTAGCCGAAGTAACACAAGTGCCTCTGAAATCACCATTTAGGTGGAGAATCACTCCTGTTAGACGGAAGAGCTTTTCCCTCCTTTTGTGAACTGCATCCCGAGGAGAATGAGTCGTGGCAGGCCAGGGTCCCTAACTGAATCTCACTGTCCTCAAGTGCAGCCCACCCTTCCTTGCAAAAACAGACGGGGCCTGAATGGTGAAGAGCTTTATGGGTTGCTATTAATCTCATTAACTGAATGTGGAAATGATGAGGAAGTGGCTACCAAAATGAGGCAGTGCTGTTCTTTTCCTGCAGGAGATAAAAATTAGTAACGTCAGCCATTTTGTATGCTAGCACACTAGATCACTACATGTAACCTCGGGCAATAATAATCCTTTGCTGTGGGTAATGGGCATCAGGCTGAAATAATTTAACATGTCATAACCAGAAAAAAAAAAACCAAACCCAAAACCAAAATGCACAAACAAAACAAAAGAACTAGAGGCTGGGTCTGTAAGTGGATCATCTGTAGGCTGATGAAGACCAAAGAGAACATGAATAGAGCAATATACCTAATGAGGTAGTCATCAAGTTTCAGTCATCAGTCAGCAGGTCACTCTTACCTGTTCTAACAGCATTTTTCCCAGCTGATCCAGCATCTACTGGCCTCTGGTGCTTAAGAGACAGCAGGCAGAAGAAGAGGTGTTGATCTCCAGGTCTGATAAGAAGGAGGAACAGAAGGTATTGTTGTTTCTGTTGCACTAAAGCTGTTGGTATATGTCTGGTTTCCATACAGTACTGGTGCCTACAACCTTCTGCTTCCTTCAGAGGGGCAACAGCATTTTACACAGAAAGCTGCATCCATGGTTTGTTAATCTGGATATCCAGGATGTAACTTCACAAGTTTCATGTTTGTCATCTTTTTTTCACAGCACACTTTCAAAGCTTCTTTGGCTGAGAGTGTTCAAAAGTTCCTGCTAGGAGATGTCCTCATCCACATTTCAGTGGCATGTAAGTTGCTTCCCAGAAGGTGATTTGCTTATTTCATGTCAGATTCTCACATTAGTAAATACCTCTTACATTAATTTGTACAGTTCAGAGAGGAAAGTGTTAATAGTGCATTAAAATAAAAGAGCCAAACCTTTTTTGTTTGCAAGCTTGTTTTGTTTTAAGCTAACTCTTGCTAATTTAAAGATTGGAAGATGATCTATGCCCAGTACCACAATGAGGATGCATCCCAACCTTTAAAAATAATTCCAATATGCCTCCAAGAATATATTGCCTATTAAAGACAATATATTGCCTTTCTTTTTGATGTATGTAGTAGTCCAAAACTTCAAGACTCCAAGCTAATTAGGTCCAAACAATACTTAAGAAGTAATGCCAACAGAATTTTATAATTTGACAGAGTATCAAAATGACCATCACTGCTTTCTGAACAGCAACACACATGTGCCTGGGAACGGGATTGCGCTCACAGACCTCTTTATCTCCAGATGATAGGGGCCATCACTCAGATTTGACAGTGCTGATGGTAATACTTGGATATGATTTCAGAGCATGCATTTAATCCATAGTTCAGTTTATAATTTACAGCTAATTTTTTGCAATAACTAGGCTAAGCAAGGATGTTCGCTTAGATTGTAGAGATGAGATGTTAAACTTGGCAGGGGGGTAGGAACTAGGTGATCTGTAAGGTCCCTCTCAATCCAAACCATTCCATAGTTCTAAACCCACAACAGCACTTGGATATAACCCTAACACCTTTTGTCACCCAAGGGCACTGACTTGTGAAAGCCTGAAGTGCAAATTCAACCCACTGTTTACAGCTCCAAACCAGCTCCTGGTGGGCAGATGTTTGCTGTCTGCACAGTCCCTGGGTAGAGGAACGTAGCACATCTGGGTGGAGTCAGGGTGGAAGTTGTCAGTGGCTCCTTTTAGGGCAGCTGCTTGTTCTCTGGTCCAGAGGGACGGCGCACAGACAGGAGCTGTTACGGGGAGTTGTGAGCAATGAAGACTTGTAACCTCCAGGTGAGTGAGAAAGGCACAGGTGGAGGTGCAGGTCAGAGCCAGGGGCTCTCACTTGAGGGGAGCACAGGGGGATGTTGCAGGGGAAGTAGCAAAGAGAAAAATCAGAAGTGACACTCAAGAGCCTGCAAAGAAGGTGAGGGAGAACAAGACTGTTTGTGAAGGAGAAGGACTCTTCTCCTCACCAGAGGGATGGGCACAGGTTCTATGAGAGATGTAAGGCTGCGGGGGAAGAAGAGCTGTTTATTATTTCTCATGCTTTCAAAAATGTCTTCTGTTTTCAAACCCAGAACTTTTCAGTATGAAAGCCATGCCAACTATCCTTTACTTCATGTACCCCACATCCTGTGCACCCTGACCCTGTGCCTAAAACGTTTCACCCTTTTTCTGGAGGATGAGGATGACACACACCTGGCAGGCACTCTTGGAGAGACACAAACTGTGGGAACCCTCAAGTGGTTTTGCTCCAAAAGCCAATTTGTGTTATGACCTTTTGTGCCACTGTGGCCAAAAAGACTTTCTTTTGAGGAGCAAATAGTCTTGTAAAGACAGTCTGAATCAGGTGTTCTGCTTCAAACCTTGTTCTGTTGCTTTTTGTGGGCTGTTCTATGGAGCACAGAGGTTTCTTCTCTGATGGTGTCTTTCTGCCAAGACAAAATGAAGAAATCCATCCTTCTTCTGCATTAATATTTCCTAGTATTCTGGAGTCACAGGCTCCAAACATTATTCCAGATTCTGCTTTTTTTCCATCCTCCAAAGCTCATGGCATAAGCTCCAAATGATTTGACAAGATGCTGAGGGATTGATCAATAGTTAGAAATGGCTGAAATTATATATCAAGATAAATGGCCTGTTTGCTGACATGTCTTCTTAAAGCCTGTGACCATGCTGAAAATTCATGACTGATATTCTGGCAACATGATGGAATAGTAATTCAGCGGTCATATAAATATGAACACATTATAAAGTATTTTACACATGTGTGGTATCTTTCATACCAATGCATTGCCCAGATTGTCTGCATGTATTATCAGGGAAATACAGCAACCTCTTCCACCAGACAACTGCCACAACTCCCATTGTGAAGCCTGGTGTGGTAGGAAGGAAGTGCTTTAACCTTTTGAAGAAATGACTCTCAGTCACTGAACACACAGAACAGACAAAAAGGTGCTTTATAAAGCCATGTGATGCAACAGAAATCTTCAAATTCAGCTTTTGTAGATCAGAAAGATTCAGCAGAGTTGCTTGCTATATAAAGGCTTGCAAGACACAGTAAGTATCTGCTAGCAAACTGTCCTTCCAGTTTAAAAGCAGCTACACAGTAGAAGGCTGCTGACAGGACACACTTCTCAGGCCTGAAAATCCAGTAGTATGAGGATTATCAGTCTCAAATTCAACTTCCTTTAGACACAAGCACTGTGGATACAGAGCTGTTCTCCTTTCCTGTTTACTACTCTGTTATGACATACCATTTACTACTTGGAGACTATGTTTCTCTGTTCTTACCTTTAACTTCTTCTGGTCTAATTCTGCCCATATTCTGCATGACAGGATTGATTGTGGTCTTGGTCTTGAGGTCCTTCTAATACCTCTTGAATTGCAGCTTAACTGTGAGCAATTCAGCTGATCTTGAATCTCTGTAGCAAGGATGGCTCCTCCCTTCTGGATCTTACCTCTGCAGGTGGTAAGTACTCAGGGGATGTTGTGGCTCAATGTAATTACAGCCCCCTTGGGCACCAGGGATCTGCATTTCAGCTTGGTTTGGGTGCTGATAGTGGTGTAGCCATGGCAGCATTGAACTTAGCGTGGGCTAGCTGCTTGAGTATGCACCCAGGATCCCAGATGGGTTTTACAGCCTGCATCAGACACCATCCTTCAGTGTGCATATGGGTGTGTGAGTCTCAAGTTCAAAAGTAGAAAGCTAGACTAGAGTTAATTTGGGAACATCTACCTTTGACTGTAGCGAAGACATCCAGTGAAAAATGAGCTGGCAGCAGAACGCCCATAACATATGTGGGGAATGTGGACTAGAGGTCAGCCTCAGTTGGCAGCACTTGGTCAAAGCTCATCAGATCAGTTTGTTGAGTGCTGCTGAATGCAAGGCCTTCAAAACTTCCTAATTAACATTGGTGCAAGAGTTGGTGGCAGCTCTGCTGTTTCACCCTGGAAGGCTGTCACAGGGAAGGGATGCTGTGATACAGGTGATAAGTAAGCACCATCGGGCAGATCACTCTCTGGATGAGGTGTTGCAAAAGAAGAGAAAAAAGGCAGAAAATGGAGAGGGATGGAAAAGCAATGAGCTGAAGTGCAGTCCATGTGCTTCGAGGATAGCGCGAAGTCCTCGAGGGTGGAAGGACGGTCAGTGCAGGCAGGAGCCCGTCACAGGCGCCGTCGCAGCCCCTGGGGCTCCGGGCAGCGCTGCCCGCAGCCCCGCTCCGCACTGCGGGCTGCAGGCGTACGTGCGGCGCCGGCGCGGTGGGGCCCGCCGCCGCCATCGCCGCTTTAAGGCGCCGCGTCTGTGCGAGGGCCGCGGCGCCGGGTTCAGCTGAGGACACAGCCCCAGTTCTCAGAAATCCCCGCGCTGCGGGAACATCGCGCTCCGGCACGGAACGAGCTGCCCTAGATCGGGGGTGCCGGGCCCGCCCCCCGCCCGCTGCCCGCCCACGTGAGAGCCCCCCCACGCACACCCCACCCGCGGCCCCCGCCACACCGGGCTCTGCGGCTGTTTTCCTCGCCGAGATCTATCGCTGCTATTTCATCTTATTGTTTTGTTTGTTCGTTGGGTTTTGTTGAGATTTTTTTTTCTAATCAGTGGTTGGTTTTTTTTGTTTTTTTTTTTAATTCACCGCGGGGAGGCCCCTGCAAGAAAACGGCGTCATCCTTTTCAACCCTCTGCCTCCAAAAACAACCCCGACCCCAACCCAAAAAACCCTCACTTTTTTATATATATAGGTATACTTTAGATTACGTATAGAAAATAAAAATATACAGCATATAGAATATAAAATGTTCGATATTATATACAATGTAAAAATACATACCTGTATTTTTGTTTTCAGTTTCATATCTAATAAATGTATACCTATTGTATATTATATATATTATTACATAGGCGCATGCATCCTACGTCATATTCATATATAATAAATACAATATGTGCGTATTTAAATAATAAACATGCAAAATGTATGTTAAATTTAATTTTTTTTATTGTTTTCGTTTGTTTGTTTGTTTGTCTTGGTGGGGAGGTGTCCGAGCGAATCATCAGTCGGCAGGCGGGCCGAGCTGTCGGGGAGCGGGGAGCCGGCAGCGCACCGGGAGCGCCGGGGCCGGCAGTCCGCGGGAGCACACTTTTCCTGGGAGCTGGGGAGGCGGAATTACAGCCACCTGCGGTTTATTAATAGCGCCGCGCCCGCGCCGGTACGTGTGCGGCAGAGATACCCCTGTCCCACCACCTACCCCCCACTCCAGCCACAGCCCATCCTCCTCCTTCTCCTCGGGAAGGGGACGGGCGTCCCTGCCACTAGCTCCGCCTCGCCTCGCCTCGGATGCCCTCCGCCGCCTCCATCTTCCTCCCTTCCTGCCTCCCTCGCTCGCTCCCGTACCCGCCTCCTCCATGCCCGCCTCCCGCACCCTGCCCTGACGGGCGGGCGCGGCGCTGACCCGGCTCCCGCTGCCCGCCCGCCGGTGTCCCCTCGCCATCTCTCAGGGTCCCGCTTTATCCGCTTCCAAAGTCCTCCGGACTTCCATGGGCTTGTGGCTTCCTTTGCTGCTGGCTGTGGATTTATTTTTGAGAAAGGTGGCGTTTCTCTGCAGAGGCACCCGAATGGGTTAAATCGAGCCGAGTTAACCCATCACTGCAGGGCCTTCAAACTGAGACGATGTCACATTAACTCCTCACCAACCCATTGTCAAAACTGAGATGTCACATTAACCCAGAAAAAAATAGCGACCGTGCCACATTAACCCACAGCCAAAACTTGAGGTGCTGCCAAGAGATGAGGCGTCACCTTCCTGCTGCAGTAAAGCTGCAGCGCCCTTCTACCACAGCACCAACACCCCTCGTGTTACCGTGTCTCCTGGCCTGTGTGTATGCGTAGTTCCTGAAATTAATTTTCTGCAAAGCAAAGACAGCAGGTTATTCTCCTTTGACTTAACCATCCAAGATTTTCTGCACAACGGTTCTTGACAAAAAGGTTTTAGGGAGGATGAGAGGCAGGGAAACAACTCAGAGAATGCTCGTCTTGTACATCCTGAAAACCATACTTATTTTTAAAAAATATTTTCCAATACAGTATTTTATTAATGTATCCAATTTCCTTACCCTTTATTGCTTTTTTCATCAGAAACAAAAAAAAGGCGCACGGAGAGGGTGCTGGGGGCGGGGGGGGAAGGGGGCCGGGAGGGGGCAGGGAGAGTTGGTGGGTGTTGTCTGACTTTACATTAGACTTTCCTGAAGTGCGAGTTGAAATTGAAGATGCCTGTATTTTCCTCCCTGGACGGTTCTCCTGAGGAAGTGAGGATCTTTTGCAATCAATCTCTCACCCCTGTGTTGCTATTACTGCAAATCCTCCGGCAGTGGAAATCCTGAAGCATTAGCACAGACTGGCTGTGGAGCTTTCTCAGCTGTAACACTGGGGAGACATGCTGGATGCTGTAATTGTAAGAGTACTGGCAACTAAATTTACAATAATGTGGCAATTGCCACTGCTGGTGGTGTTAACGCAGTTCACTTGTGAGACTTTTCTTTGGAAGTTTGATTCTTCATCAGAAGACATTCTTTCCAGACAAAGTGTCTGGGAAGCAGCTTTGCAATGAGAGGCTGGGTGTCCTAGTAGACACCAAGTGGAACAGGCACCGGCAGTTTGCCTTTGTAGAAAAGAAGGTAAATCGTGTCCTGAGCTGCATTAGGAGCAGTGCTGCCAGCAGGTGGAGGGAGGGAATTCTGCCCCTCCCCTCAGCACTGGTGATGTCACGTTTGGGGTGCCGGGTCCTGCTGTGGGCTCCGAAGTACAAAAGAGACACGGCCCTACTGCAGCAAGTCCAGCAAAGGGCTGCAGAGATGTTTAAGGGACTGGAACACCTTTCTGTGACAAAAGACTGAGAGAGTTGTGACTGTTCAGCCTGGAGAAAAGAAGGCTCGGAGGGCATCTTAATAGTGTATGCAAACATCTGAAGGGAAGTCACACAGAGCAATTGGTGGGCACAAACTAAAGCACAAGTGGGTCCCTCTGAACATCAGGACACTTTTTCACAAGTAAGGGTGACTGAGCAATGGCACTGGTTGCACAGGGAGGCTCTGAAGGCTCTGTTCCTCAAAAGTAGCTGGAACATGGCTGTAGGAGGCCCTGCCTGACCAGGAGTTTGGACTACATGACCTCCACTCCAGATGTCTTTCCAATTTCAACCAGTTTGTGGTTCTGTGATCTGATAGCTGGGTAGCTCCAGTCAATGCAGGTTAAGAGTCAATATTTGGGAGTATGTGACAGAAAAAGCAAAGTATTTAAACATATGCCCTGGGTGACCCAGATGTTACTGTATTCTATATCTATTTGTGCACAAAATTGTTACTGTCCCTTTCAGACCCTGCAGCCACAAAACAGAAGAGTGGAGCAGGAGCTGGGGGTGCCACGGTCTCTTTAGAAGTCAAGGCACCTGAGGCAGAGGCTTTCTCCCACTGCTCCCTTTGCCTGTTGGCTTTTTCCTGCCTTTGCTTGCAACAATACCAACTCTAGAAGCTGCATTTCACAATCAAAATCTGTTTCAAGTGGGAATTTTGCAACACCTGTCTGCAGCCGCAGCACTGTGCTGGGACAAACGGAGCAACCCTGCTCCACAGGGTCACCACAGCTGCCTGCTTTTGCTTGTTAGTAAACTTATTTTTTCAGTTATATCGACTCATATTTGTTTCTCCTTATTGGTGGAAAGGGATTGGTTAAAACTAAGGGGAGGTAACTAATTTTAAAGTGTCCCCCTCAACTCTCTTAAACCAGGACAATTTATTAACTTCTTTTCGTAATTTTGGGTACTTTGGAGTAATATCCTCATATTAATTCTTCTGTGCTGACTGTTGCTAGTGAAGGGGTCTTGTGGATTCTACAGCTCATGCCACTAGTGCTATTTCTGGTTTTAGGATTTACTTACTACACAGCCTTTGTGCGTGTAGTACAACATGAGTTGTATGGTGCTTGAGTATGCCTGTGCTTGCGTATTTGCACCACATTATCATAAATCATCTCTAGGGATAATAGACTAGAAGGATGTCTCTGGCCTTAAACCCATTCTCCTAGTCCATTATATTTTCTAAAAGGAGATATCCCTGTTAAAGTTTTATCTTGGAAAGCTGTACTTAAAATATTATGATAGTAGGTCCTATTTTGAGGTTTGTCTGTATTTTGTTTAAGAATCAGTTAAGAATGTTAACTTGCTCTTTAACATTATCTTAACTGTTATATTCACCTCAGAATATAAAAAATGCTATTATAACCCTAGGCTGAAAAAAATACTGGATTGTTTGCTTAAAATTACAAAATACTTTTCTGTATGAAAATCAGCCATTGATTTTCACTGCCATTCCTTTTCTGTGCTCCTGTTTTAATGTTTTTATCCTGTACTGGGTTTAGGTAAAATCTCTTCTAGTCAGCCTTGCTCTGAAATCAGCTTAAGCTAAAGTCTGTGGCAAAGGAGCTTTAGTTAACTTGATTTTGGCTGTTTTGTGAGAGAGACAGAGGTGGCTTTACATACGTGGAACACCATATGGGCACATAAACACTACACAAATTCAAAATCAAAAAGACCTACTCCATACCTGACTCTTAATGCTAAAAGAGCATAAACTCCTAACCTGTCTTAAATTTCTCTGAGCTCCTGCATGCTCCCTTGGACAGTTAGGTTTTCATATCAATAGGCATTTGGTTTGCAAGTTTGCCTAGATTTCAGCCCCCGCTAAGAACATCAAGGCAGCTGTAGCAAACCTGCCAGGCCCACTGTGTTGTCTGTAGCAGTAGCCTAGGGAAGAGTTTAAGAAACTGCTTTAAACAAGCTTCAAAGCAGCTCAGAGGCTTTGTGATACCTTTATGTTTGATTGCAGAACACTAAACAGCCCTTAGATTGAAGCCTGGAGTTCAGAACTTAGCCTGTTCCACCTGAACATCCTAAGAAAGAGGTTTATTCTCTCATTCAGAGTTAATGGTTTTAAAAAGAAAGGTGGATACCATCTTCAGAATAGCCCACCAGCGTCAGGCCATGGTTTCAAAGTGAGAGCTGTGGGTGTCAGTCTCCTCAGGAAATAGGAAATTCCAGTTTTCTCTAAGGACTGACCTTCTAGGAAGAGCCACATCTTCAGAACACACCAGGGCCGTGGCCCAGGCTGCAGACTGGGAGTTGGGAGAAGCCTTTCACTGACTTGACTAAGACTCCTAATTTCCAGAGAGGAGTGTGGCTAAAGGTAATTGTGTAATCACTAGTACTTTCTTGGCTGCTCGAAATGTCCTGCTACTTAGTGTGCTTGCTCTGAAAGCCTTTCCAAGGCTGCTGTTGTAGAGCAGACAGAAACAGGCTCTGCTCTGGCTTCCAAGATAGTATATTAGAAGTGAACTCCAGTGTGGGTAGTTCACACTAAATTAGTGTGATGAGGATATTAAGTTGTGCTTACTGTGCTTGCATAACCTCTAGTTTGGAGCACAGGCAGTGCTGGAGCATGGTTGCACAGCATAGCCCGAGTTACCATGCCCTTCTCTTCCATTTAGTATGGAACCTCAAGTGCACCTCAGAACTCTGCCCTGCCACAGGGCCATGAGAAGCACATAAATATTGCTGCACACATAGCATGAGATGCCTTGCTGTTGCCTCAGTAACTGGCAGAGCAGGTTCCTGTCAATGCAAAAGAATTGAGACATTTGCCACTGCAGTTGCATCACTGCATCAGAGTTCCTTTTCCCTTTCCCTTTCCTTTTCCCCTTTCATTTTTTCCTTCCCCTTTTCCTCTCCTGTTCCACTCTTAAAGCCACCAAATAATTTCCATCAACTCTTCCCAAATACTAGTGCCTATAACAGTGGAAGATCTCTGCCATCATAAATGCAGTGCAGGCTTCAAGTTCAAACCATTGTTTTGTGTGCGTATGACTTCCCCATGGTGGATCGCCATGCACGTCAGCATTGCAGACTTGCCTGGTTCTGTAAGCACAGGAAAAGAAATGTACAGAGAATGAAAAAAATGTTAAACAAGATGTCAGTTAGCTGAATTTAATTATTTGATCAAGGACTTGGGCAACCAGATGACATAAAAGACACTTGATTTCCACAGCATGAACTGTGAAAGGACATGATTCTCTTATGAATGCATGTTCCTTCTTTCTAATGCATCTATTTACATATCTGTGCAAATATTTATATATTTTCCACTTGTATGAAACCTAGGAAGAACAGGAATTGCTACTCATAGCATTTAGTTGAATGCTAACTTTTTTGTGTTACAAGTTCAGCACTGAATCTGACAAATGGCACATCTTGCTCTGGGTTCAGAGCTTTGTGACAAGGTCAGGATGTTGGACTTCAAGATTAGCAATGTACTGTTCAGCATTTCAGGCAAAGTTTATTGTTCAGATGAGTAGCTAGGCCTTGGCTGGGTAGGTCTAGCTGACTGTAAGCCAATTTGTTTACTTCAGGATACACAGAGAACAAATCTTTTAAAGACAGAATTGGGGAAAACACTGGCTTAATGGTGGCCTTATACTGCACAAATAATGGTGCTGATATTCAAAACCAAATAATTTAACTCTGTGCAACAGCTGTAGAGGTTTAGTTTTTGAGTGATGCAAATGAACAAGACAGCTACAAGGGAGCTTTGCAGGATAAATCAAGCAGTCCTTCCAGTACCATTTCTAATTTTGTCTTCTACACCAACTTTTTCTGTGAGAAAGTTTTGTCTCACTAATACTGTTCAAGGAACAATTAGTGCTGTTAGAACTACAAAGCTAGTATGAAATATTCATTCTTATTCTTTGTAGGAGTGGGGAAGAGAGACAAAATAAGTCTATTATTTAGTCTTTCTTAATTTCATCTACTGCCATGAGACTCCCTTTACTTAATGTGGCAGAACCTGGAAAATTCTCCTTGTATGTTCCAGGTTTACTCTGGCTGAGAACCTCCCCTCACAAATGCATGTGAATCAGAAGTCCAGTTATGTATAGCGTGTTTCTGGTCAAGTCACACCAGCCAGAAGCAGAATTGAAAATATGAAATGTTTTCTCATGGCCTTTAATGCAAACATATATTTTGCCTGTTTAGTTTGGATTTAGCATCCTAAAGTCCAGAGACATTTAAGCATGCTTCCACTGGTTGCAATAAAATTAGCACTTGCTTGCTGCCAGTGTTGCACATGAAGTCCTTTATAAATATTCATTTAAATTACCTAGCTGGGTAGTTAAATAGTACTTCACGGTGTGCAGTGGCTGTTTAGCCTCACCAAGTATTTACACCTGCAAGGGGCTTATTGCCCATGATGCTGAATCTGCCAAGATTCAGCTGTTCAGATACATCATTTGTCCTGCTTAGAATTCAATATAAAATCAAATAATAAAGGTCCATTTCAGCAAACATCTGCCTATAGAGAAAACATTAAATGACTGTGCTGTCCCCCTTAATATCCATAATGCTGTAATTTGTGTGAGATTGTGAATGGAAATTCAATTTACCTGTTGATGTTTACACCAGCAGATGTTTTGAGTATTTCAGCATTCATTCCATCAAGTAAGTAAATATTTGTTATTCTATTTTTCCTAAAGCAGCATTGGCTGATATTGAATGATAGCAAAAGAAGTTTTAGTATTTCTGCAGAAATTAATACATATTCCTTCCCCACAGGTTTCCCCTGACTCTGAAAGGCAGGAAAAATGTTTAAATGTGCACTCAGGTGTATTCACATGTACATACAATTTTGGGAAGCCTATTTCAACATCAACACAAATAGTTTTCTTCGCATTTTACATATAAGCATTTGCTGACTTTCAGTCTGCTGTACGAGAGAAGGTCCACAGAGAACAATACTATTCAGCAGGTGCCAATAAGAACACAATCTGTGAGCTGATTTTATCTGCTTCTCAGGTTGCTGAAGGTACAAGTAGGAATTTCACTAATTATCTTCTTCTCAGCTTATGAAATAAATGTACTTCATGGAATAGATATTGATACTGGAGTGAATACAGTTCTTTCCAGCAGATGTAAATTGCGTTTTATTTTGATCAGTTGTTAAAGACCTTGCAAATGCTCATAGGTGCCATTGGGAAGTTTGTGTATAGAAGATCATGTAGTATCTTCACGTTCTTACTCTGTTGAGATACAAACCTTGGGCTTTTTGGGATTGCAATCCACTGTTCTCATAAAGTTGGTATAAAACCCCCGATTTTTAGTTGTCATTGTAACCTTTGTTCTCAGTCAAACAGCTTCAGATTGCCACATTTCACAGATAATATTATTTCACTGTCGAGTAGTCTGTACTCCAAGAATGTAAGAGATGTGGAAGCACTCTGATAAAGCACCATACCCGTTCAAGACAATTTTTCTCTTCAAATTAGATGAATACTGGAACATTCACAAAGACTACCTGCCTTATCTGGATTATGGTAGTGGAGCTCTAAATTACACATACAGCTCTCCAGCTTCTCCTGGCATGCAGGAATGCACAGCCTTAGCAGTGGTTAATGTCCCCCCCTTTGGGAACAGCTCACTCAAGAATTCTCTTAAAAGCTGGCATATACATCCCTGAGCAGCTTTTCTGTAGTCACAATGTCTGTTGATTACTTGATATCTTTCCATGAATTTTAGTTGTTATTCCTATTAAGTACTGTGTGTTGCTGATGTTGTCACTGATGTTCAGAATGATTTGTACTTTTGCACAAACACAGTACTATACTTAGAATAAACAGCATTTCTATTTTTTTCACTGTTGCACAAGAAGTATGGAATGCAATTTATTTTTAGGTGATACAAACAATAAACATTGCTCTTGAGTTTGGTGTTGTTGTTTTTCACAAACAGCACATAGTGAAAATTTCTTCCAGGACAAATATAAATCTGGTGCTGATTCTCTAAATTAATCCCTTGAGGTATTCAGTTACTCACTAGGGCATAATGATTGCTATCAATAAGAAAGACGAAACCTTACACCTTTTGAAAGAGGTTCCATACATAATGACCCCTAATCAATGTATTTTTAATCACCGTTTTGTTTCAGTGAATATTGCTAACTGACCAATCAAAATGGTCAGTTACTGGAAGTTAATGGAACCTTAAAAATTAATATGACAATTTAGTCATATTTTTTTTCTTTTTGAAAATATGCAGTATCTCGAATGCCAGCAGTCAGTGAAGTTCTTCAGTTTCTAAAGCCTTACTTGGACTAGAAGTAAACTTGCTCTTTGAAAGTGAAGTAAACCTCCAGATGGACTCTGTTACTTCCACAATGTTGTTCCTGGTAAGTGGATTATTTATGGAATTATTGACAGAGTTTGTCTTTTGCTGTTTCATGCAGTCATTTTTTACTTTTTAACAAAATGCAATAAAGGCAAGAACTATGAGAAATCATGAGGAATAGGGCATGAATATGCACTGCCAACTTCTATTTTACAGATAGTATAAAAAAATCCTGCAAATGTGTGTTGTATTCCTGGCCCAAACATATTTGCAATTTGCACTTGGAAAATAAAGATCCTTACTGACCAGCACCCCTTGGGTCTCTGAGAGGCAGCCCAGGTGAATAGAGAGTTAGCTGAGATCCTGATACTTGTTCTGTATTGTGCCTTCATGAGGAATCTCCAAAGACTTGAAGAGAAGGCATGGGAATTGTCATTTCATCCTTTCCTAAAAGGAACTACTTGCTCACAGGAATGAAGTCAATTCTCAAACAGCATAAGAATGTAGAGGAAGAACTGAGAAATGCTTTTAAGTTAGCTGCAGAAATATGTCCAGAGTGTAAGTATTTATGCTGGAATTTGATCAGGAGATTTCAACTTCCAGCCTTTCATTCTGAGAAGTACAGTGGCAGCTTTCTAGCTACCTCATATGGACATGGGTTTCTCTGCACTGACAGCTGAACAGCACTTCCTCACTCTGTGATTTCTAATTCCCTGTAAATTCTAATTCTAATTCTAATTCTAATTCTAATTCTAATTCTAATTCTAATTCTAATTCTAATTCTAATTCTAATTTCATTCTGATCAATGTGAAACAATTCTACCTTTTGAATTACTGAAATTATTTTTTTAACTGTCTCCTTATTCACTAGGACCCTTTTGTCCAGCCATTGGCCAGAGCCATCATGACTCAGCTGATGAGATCTTGACAAACAAGCGTTGGTAGACAGTGCTTTTTATTAAGAACACCTATGTGCTTTTGATATTCAAGTAGTTTTAACACTTCTCTTTCCTGATTTGTGCATAGTGATGGTCCTGCAGCACTGCAGGGCTGCCTTTGGTAGTTTTAACTCCCAAATTTCTTACACTCCCCTCTACCACCATATTTTCTGTGCCTGTTGTGTGTACATCCATCCCCCTTCATTCCACCATCCACTCCTTTCTAAGCCAGCAAGCTACTAATAAAGATCTTGATGAGACACTGAAGCAGTACTGACAGTACCAACTGACAGTACCAACAATGCATCTTCCTTCCTGCTGGAGAAGACTGAGTTGTTTGATAAGCATGGACCTTTATGCAGACAGCTACAACTATAAACTGACATTGGTTACTGTGGAACAAATAAGTGTTGCAGCTGTTTAAAGGTGTTGTTCCTCTATAGTAAAGGATTTATATTTCAAAAAGAAAGTAAAACCTAGTAAGTACATTGTTTCATCCACACTTACATGTGGATGCTGACTGATGAACAGATAGGCTTGATTATAATACATGTAAGTGAGTTAAAATGGTTGTGACCTGAGACCTAACCCACAAAATGTTTGGGCTGTTCTATATGAATTCTGTATCTAAAAAATACATAAACTTCTCACATAAACATATGTTAGTAGAGTTTGCTTTTAATACATAACAGAGTCCTTTAAATTTAACCAGCTTTGCTTACAGTTATGCAGGGAGTGCTGTGTCTGACATACATGTTGTGGAAATGTAAGACAGAAAAAAACCAACCGAACAGAAAAACCCCAAAACAAAACCAACCAACCAACCAACCTACCACTGCAAAAAAAAAACCAACCACAAAACTTAATTGCAAGGTACTCCATAGCAAAGATGTTTTGTAGCTGTTGTGGCAGCATTCATACATTCATTTTTATTCCTGCAGCTAAGAAGGAATATTCATGCTAAGAATGAATCTCCCTAAAAACAGAAGAGAAGAAATGTAAGCTTTTAGCATTTGGCTGAACAAACTCCTAAAGCTTTTAATGATCAAGGCAATTGCTGAACAAGAGTATTTACTAGGCCAGGGTACCTCACTGTGCACAAAAATAAATAAACATAGAGGAGAAGGGAAACTGAAATGTGTCTCTGAGCATGCATTGTAATCTATGTCATGTTCCTTTGGGATAATTGGTCTGTTTGTAATTTCTTACTAGGGTATACAAAATGCAAGTTGCAGTGAATATAATTTTATGTGGGTGGCTAAACTATGGTCTAAATATGAATTGACACTAAGATGGACGTTTTATTTCCTCATGGTCTCATATTTAGATCTTCTACTTCATGGTTCTGTGAGAGTAAGCCTGCTAACCCCATTCTGATTTAGTACAAAAATATGGATCACTTGAGACTGTTCAACCATTCACAGAAAAATCCAGATAAGCTTTCCTTTGCAACTCAGTATGATCAAGAGCTGCAGCTTTGCTGAGAGGTAGTACTCTCACCCTTTTAATAGGTTGTTGCCCTTGTCAGTGTCAGAACGGATTAGTATTTGGATATGCTTACAGACACCAATTGTGGGAGGCTTGTAAGATATTTGTTTCCTGTCTGCAGCATGAATATTAAAGTAAAAAAAATTACAGTCCTAATAACTTCCATAAACTTCTTCAGCATTTGTACACCAAAGATGAAGGAGAGTGTACTTAGAGGGTGAAAATGAGAGGCAGAGAAATAGTTGTCCTGAGAGAGCATTAGTTAATTACAGGGAAAAAACTGAATAGTGGATGAGAGGGCAGATTCACTGATAGAGCTACAGGATCACAGCCAACTGCTTGTTAAGACCTTACAGCTCAGCACAGATGTCATGAGATAAATAATCAGCCAAGCTACGGTTTTAAGGGGACTGTAAACCTAACTCTACCCCCTGATTAGCACTGAGTATTATAGCACATATTCTTGTGCTACCAGGCAGTACTTGTGCATCTCCTTCCCGCCATTTAGATTGATGGATATCCATCTTCAAAGGCTGTACTGTTGCACAGCCTCTCACTTCACCACTGTGGCTGCACCTGGTCCCATTGGAAAATGCAGATTGATAAAAGATGCTCTTGTTTTGGAGTACCTGCTATAACCATGTGTATATATCTCTGTTGAGGAGGGCAACAGCTTTATCTTTCCTTTGTTCAGCTGTTGCCACCAGGTGTTCTCTAGCACTGTGACATGATAGATGTATATATTTCTTACTTTGTCTCTATAGTAACAGACTGCCAAAAGAAGTCTGGGAGCTCAGCCATGAGCATAGAAAAAATGGAGGATTATACCCCACCATCAGGAAAGCAAACTCTTTAAATAAAGTGTTATGAATGGAAGACTGGAAATGGCACATGTTAAGTTTAGATGATTTAAGAAAGGTATTCTTCCATTCTATTTTGTTGCATGAAAGGCAGTTGAAATGTTTGGCCTCACTTCCTAGAGGAAAGGAATGGGCATTCCAGTCTCAACACTTTAGTGCTTTGACACAACCTGTAATGTTGCTTTCTGGGTGACCACCACAGATTTTTCCTTTTCTTCACCCTTCATCTCCATCCCCAAGCTACCCAATGCATGATGGTGCAATCATACTTCTGAACAATTCAGTTCATTCCTCAAATTTCTTGACAAGTTTGCTGATTTAAGCCACACAAGTTCAAACACCCTTGTTTTACTTGCAGCATTCTCTGCGATCCAACCTCTAACATTCCCTTCCATTTTCTGTGTGGTGCTACCATCACTTCCCCACAGACCATCAGGTCCAGCTTAACCCAGCACTACCACGTTCACCACTAAACCCTATCCCCAACTGCTGCATCCCCACATCTTCTAAATACCTCCAAGAATGGTCACTCAACCACTTCCCTGGAAGCCTGTTACAATTCCCGACCACCGTCTCAATGAAAAAGTTTTTCTTAATATCCAATTGAAACCTCACCTGGCACAACTTGAGGCCTCTTCCTCCTGTCCTGTCACGTTTTCACTGGGAGAAAAGACTGACCTCCACCTTGCTACAGCCTCCTCTCAGGCAGTTGTACAGAGTGGTAAGCTCTCCCCTGAGCCTCCTTTTCTGCAGGCTGAACATCCCCAGCTCCCTCAGCTGCTCCTCACAGGACTTGTGCTCCAGACCCTTCACCAGCTCCATTGCCCTTCTCTGGACACGCTCCAGACGCTCAATGTCTTTCTTGTCATGAGGAGCCCAGAGCTGAATTCAGGACTCGAGGTGTGGCCTCACAGTGCCCAGTACAGGGGAACTGTGCTTTGCATTAGCATTGTTTAGCTCCAGACATATGTTACCACCTTGTGGTTTTTGGGCTTAGAAAGCGTTTCAGCTGCATTTCAGAGTGAGATCCAAATATGCAACACCTTTGTCTTGCCTTCAAAGTTCAACATTAGGATATAAGGGAACAATTGTAGAGTATGTAGCATATCAAATATTTTGGAAGCCATTGAAACTAAAAGCAAGAATTAGAAAATTAAAGTGACAAAATGCAAAGACTGCAAAGACTTGCCAAATCCTCCCTGAGAGGTAAAAGCTGCTTCCAGTTCAGTTTTAGATAGTTACATTTTTGGCTGAAAAATGGATGTGAGTAATGAGACCTTGTTGATCTTCTGTAGGCCATAAATGTATTTCCTGTTAGCAGCACTGCAGAAGCTATTCCAGCCATTGTGCAGGTTTGTGGAAAATGTGTGTGTGTTGTGTGCACACACATACATGATGACATAGGTTTGCTACAGTATGGTACATATTGATCTCTGAATTTATCTTATGTGAAGGCAGCAATTGTCTTTTGTGTTCACTGCAATTCTTTCACCAATATGTAAAAAATTTGGAAAAACCTTGCATTTCTCCACTGTCTGTAGAATTGGTGCAGCATATTAGCTATGAAAAATAAAAGATACAGAAAAAAATCATGTGAAATCATTCCTTTGAAGCTGAAATAAAAACATTGTTATGCCGAGAGATTAATTATGAATAATCGGATTCTGACTTTAATTTGTTCAGTTAAGGGGGGAAGCATGGATGAGTTGGGGAAGAATATTTTTCCATCTTAAAATGATCAAAGTATTTTTGTATATTTGCAGAAATTGGTGGAGACATGACAGTCAGAGATGGGGCAAAAGGGTACCAGTTCAGAATAAATAATGGTATCAGATGAAACATGGAACAAATAAGGAAAAAAATGGAAGGAACTTGTACTGGAAGTCATGCAAAATCCTGCATGCCTTTGTAGAAAATAGTAAACTCTCAGTTTCCCCATAATGACCCAGCTAACTCTGTCGGAAGCCAGTTGTCTTCAGTTTTCATCTCTGCAGATATAAAAATGTCACAATGTAAAAATAATACTTGTACAAAAAAATTGTAACAATGGCCAAGGGCTGTTTGCTCAATGCCTATGCTATGCAGTTAGACTTTGTATATTTTCTTTTGGTTGTAGATTTCATTATTAATTTCAAAGTTTCTCACCATCCTTTTTGAAACTCGTGTACCAGTGAGCCAGAAGTTCAGTCCTGGAGGAAAGGAATGAAGAAACAATGTGTTCAGGCCAGAGATGTATTTTTATTAGAGGGCAATACTGGGAATGAGTAATGTTTGTTGTTCTTTTAACCTGCTGATGGATCTGGTAAGTGTAAGGCAAAACTGGAGATAACTTTGTCTCCAGCATGCTCCATTTATTAGCCAACTAGGAAACTGCTTACTAGCAGGCATTGTAAGATTGAAAAGACAACAAATACCATAAACTTTTCAACACACACTCTGAAAAGTGTCCCTGTGTATAGAGCTGTCAGCCTGCAGCCCAGTAGCAGAGCCTAAGCCTGCGCCTTACAGTAATCCACATGGCACGTTGGCCTGAGCTGCATCTCTCCGTAGCCTCGTGATTCCTGCCTGCCTTCCCTATCAGGCACCTTTAGCCTGCAACTATTACCTACACTGTTAAGGACAAGTAACATTGTTCCTTCATGGCTTTTCCTCCCTCTCAGCCTTCACTGTGGTGTTCTGTGGTTTCATTTTTTTGGCATAACCTTACACCAGGAAGAAACTGTCAGAAAAGTATAGATCAGTTTTAGAGTCAGTTTGGGGTTTTGTGTTTGTAAGGACTCACACTTTTTTCATACCCAGGTTTCAATTACAGGTTATCATGCAAGAACAAGGCTCAGTGCTCTTATGTATATGGAATGCTCGTGGCTTTTCCAGTTCTTGGCATTTCTTCAGACACAGGAAAAAAAAAAGCCAGATTAAATGTTGAGAATGCAGTACAAGTCTCACTTTCCTTCATTTTGAGTGTAACAAGACCTAGTGACTGCTGAAGCAATGAATCACCACCATTTACATATACAGGCCAGCAGGGAACATTCTCTCACAGCTGAGAGCATCCCTGCAGTCAACACTCTGCTCCTCCCATGGCAGGCACCTCTCGGCAAACCCAGCCCAATACATACATTCCTATTCGTGGTCCCTTAACCAGCACACCGGCGGTGTGGTGAGGAGGCCACACTTTTCACCGCTGGGAGGAGACCTGACCCATGCAGGGACCCTTCCCTCTTGAGAGATGTACCCCCACAGCTCGGCTGGCTGCAGCCCTGTGGGGGAAAGAGGTGTTCCCCTTTTATATTGTCATTTCTCTCTGAAGCCAGTCAGAAGAAGTCAGTGGTGGACCCAGGGTGCGGTCCTGGAGTTCAGGTTCTGGTGACAAGCAAGAACACTTTATCTAGTCCTTGTATGAGTGGTGTTTGCAGAAAGGGGAAGGTGTTCCCACCTTTCCAAGGTCACGATGCTTTGCATGGAAGTGCTTTCACTCTAACTAAACTCGGTGGAGGGTGAGTTGGGAAGGAAAGGACCTTCTCCACCCGCCTTGAAGCGCGGGAGAGGAATCTCAGCGCTCGCACCGCACGTGTGGGAAGAGGGCTGGGCTGGCTGCGGGCGGGCGGAGGAGCGCGGGTCGTGCTGCCGAGGGTGTATCACCGCGCCCGAGCGCCGTGCCGGGAACACAGCGTTCCCTGCCCGCCCCTGAACTGCCAGTGAACTTCCCCAGCCCGCGGGGAACGGGGACCGCGCAGATACACCCCGGGGGGCGGGGACAGAGGCAGGGAACAAGAAAAGCAGGAGGGGGTGGAGGGAGGGAAGTTCCAAAATGGTTTATTTCATCATAAGTACTTAAGGTGGAGTGTTGTTTGAGTTTGCTTTTTTTTTTTTTTTTTAATTAGTTTTGGGGCATGGGTTTTTTTGTTCTGTTTTAGTGGGGGGTTTTGTGTTTTTTTTGTTGTTGTTGGGGGTTTTTTGTTTGCTTTTTTAAAATCTCTGTGTGTGTGTGTTTTCTTTATAAGTTAAAAAAAGGGCAAACAAAACAAAAAAAAATGCAAGGCAATCAGCATCCCTAAGCAAACATACTTTCAGAAAAGATGTAGAAAAAGAAAAAGACATTGCTTTTACAGAAACAGATTTATGGCACTTTTGGTTTTTTTTTTTTACTTCCTGCCATTGTTAAATAAGTACTTTTCCTTTACTCTTTTCCCTGCCCTGAACGTTATAATTATGTTTCCTTCCCAAAGGAAACCGAAAGTGCTGTGACCCCACCTAAGAAAGAAAAGGCTAAAGGTTTGACAAAGACCTCATCCCCACAAGTTGTTTTATTTTTATAAGAGTGCCTTTAAAGCAGGTATCTGTCAGAGGTTTTGTGCCATTGTGATGCAGATCTCAGGCAAAGCTTTGTGCCCATGAGAGGTGCAGAGGAGCAAATCAAGCAGTTTCAGCCTGCAGCAGGTCAATGTGTCAGCAGGCTCAGAAGCATGGACATGTTCCTTGGGACTGCATTACTAGGGTTTTCTCTGTGAAAGCTTTGTTAAAAGGGATTAGCAGCACACTTGGGCATTTTCCTTGTTTAGCTCTGTGCCAATCTTGGATCAAAATGAGTAAGTCTTAAGAGATTTTGGTAGCTATTTTGTATAAGTGCCTAGATTTCATTAAAGCATCACAGCTTTTGGAAGACTTTTTAACCTTTCTCTGATTTGGTTCCATTATGGAGAGTGTAGAGGTAACCCATGGACTTATTGTATGGTATTCTTCACAGAAGCTAAAGTCACCACCTAGTCCAGTATAAGTGACTTTCAATTTATTATTCAGAGCTATCTGGACTCCATCTGCATATTTTGGGCTTGTTTTTTTAGGGGTTTTTCGTAGTAAATTGGGATTTATATTACTGATATGGTATATCCTTAGTGTGTTCCAGTCCATTAATCACCTCATAAAATCCTTTAAAAATACTGGTTTTAGCCTGTTCAGTAGCTAAATGATGCAGCCTCTTGCAGTCTGCAGTTCAACCTGAGGGAGCAATAACCTTTTTTCTCTTGTTTTACTACTGTACTGCCCTGAATATAAGATAAGCCTCTTGCCTGTCAAATGCAAAAACATGCAGAAAACCCCCACCACGCTCACTTTGGAATTCTTTCCCTGTGTACTGAGACAGATTATGCCATGTGCCCTTTAAAGTCTGTGCAGGTTGCATCCTGGCAGATGCCATCAGCAAATGCAAGGACAACCTCCCAGGTGGCACTTGCTCCAAGCCTTGGTCCAAAAGGGGGTGGACACACAGCAGCACCTTTTTGGTCTGATTTGCACCCTTTGATGCCCAACAGTGCACTGGAGCTGAAGCAGTCGCTGCAGCCTTGTTACAGGCTGTAAGGCCATGCACGGGTGGGGCCTGCCTGCTGGCCCTGCCTGACGCATTACTTGCCTGCCAGAGAAGGAGATTCCCACTGTGGCGCCTTGTTGGAACACATCTGTCTTCCTCCTTCCCTTTCCAATATAGGAACCCCTTGCCCTTGTCCTTGTCCCTCAGATATTCTTCTCCTCCTTCTTTTCATCCTTTATCTTCCAGCTGCAGTGCCCTTTGACTTTTCTCAGATATTAGTGCCTAGCACTACACTGGCAGCTGCTTCTAATCAATTCGTGTGTTCATTTCATCAATCTTATGATTTTATCTTATCCACAGCCCTTGAAAGCTACTTTAGACCTCTTTCCTCATGTTTGCAAGGCTGCTGTGCCGTAACTACACCAAAAGTACAAGGCTGCTTCCTTTCTATGAAGCAGCCGTGTTATATGGGCTGTGGCCCAGGATTTATGAGCAGAAATGACCATTGCCCAAGGTGGGAGACAGATGGGCTCAACACAACTGGACCGCTGCAGCGGCAGGCTGTAAACACTTCAGAGGAAATACACAGGGAAGGAAACGTGGTGGTGCTGCACTCCTTGCTCAGAGCTCTGCTGCACCCCAGCCGCTCCCGCGCTGCCCCGCGCACTCCGGGCCGCCGGCTCTCCCTGGCACATCCTCACACCGCCCTGCTGACACATTTTGCCATTTTTAGCAAAGTCAGTGGCCGCTGGATGTCACTGTTTGATCTCCGACAGAAAGACACACGGACACTTTTCTCTGTCTCGAAATAGAGGAACTGGCATCCTTGAGAACACAACCAAAGAAACAAACCAAATAAATCCAACCAAAAAGACACAGCTTACCGGCGCAGCCCAGGACAGCTGTTTGTGGCATTCCTTCCTGGAAGAGCAGGTGATACAGGAGCACCGCGGAACAAGCAGGGCCCCTGCTCTAAGAGAGATGACACTGCAATGCTGGGATTGCTGGCTGGACCGTGGGGAACCTCAGCTGAGGTACTCGATCAGTTTCGGGTCTGTGAACTCTGTACACTTAGAGAAGCGATGAGGACTTCTTTCCATACGCAGCACTAGGAGATGGTAGGTCATTTTGGCCCTGGACATCTAAGGTAGAAGCAGAGCATTCCCCGCCCCCCCCCATCCCCCCCAGTCCTTTCTCAGATTATCTCATCTCCTCTAACAGAAATCTGTGTGGCAGATACTCAGGTTTCCACTTTTCCACTTTTCGTTCTCCCTGCTTGAAAGCTGCACTTGCAGACCACTCAAAGTTTGGAGACACTGGATTGAAGCAGGTCCTGCAACCTGGATTTGTTGCTCTGGCCTATGAGGTGTAAAAATTTCACACAATCCTGCACTACTGAAGCCACAACACCTTTCGCTGCAAAGGCTTGCCCCGGCTTTACCCCGGGCCTGGGTGCAGAAAGGCTGAAAAGCGAAAGGTTGTCTGTATGAAAATATTTTTCCCTCAAGGGACTTCCAGACATCTGTTGAGCCAGGGAGCCACAGAAAAGGCTGTAGTGACCATGTGCTGAGCACCTGGCATCTCTCTTGCACTGGGGTGTGCTGAGGAGCCCTGTCCTTGGGGGTTGTTAATCAGAGGACAACATCCCTGAAGGACAGGGAGATACGATAACTGTGTCCTTCTCATTTTCTGAATTTCTGGCACCGTGTTCTTGTGTGCTGTAAGGCTGAGCACTTGGCATGGATGGAAGTCAGTGGGAGTTGCCTTCTGAGCAGCTCAGGGGGACTACAGAGATGTCCCGAGGTTATGCAAGGAGAGCATTAGAAGGGACAAATCCCAACCAGAACTGGATGCTGGGGGAAACGAGAGGACAAAGGATGAGAAAAGGCTGAGGTACTTCATGCTTTCTTTGCTTCAGTCTTGAACAAGACCAAGTTGTTCTCCAGGTACCCGGGCCCCTGAGCCGGAAGACAGGGGCAGGGAGCAGAACAAAGCTCCCAAAATTCAAGGGGAAATGATTGGAGCTACACCACTTAGACACATACAAGTCTGTGGGGCCAGAGGGAATTCACAGGAAGGTAGTGAGGGAAATGGCAGAAGTGCTCACCAAGCCACTTGCCGTCATTTACCAGCAGTCCTGGCCAACTGGAGAGGTCCCAGGTGACTGGAAGTTAGCAAAACTGATGCCCATCCACAAGCTTCACTTGGGCACTGGGGAGGTCACACAGCAGATCCTCTTCAGAGCTATCACACGGCACGTGCAGAACAACCAGGGGATCAGGGCCAGCCCACAGGGCTTCCTGAAAGGCGGGTGCTGCTTGACCAGCCTGATCTCCCTTTAGGACCAGGGGACCCACCCAGTGGATGAGGAACAGGCTGTGGGTGTTATCTACCTGGATCACTGTAAAATCCTTGATGGTTTTTCCTACAGAATTCTCTGGGAGAAAGTGGCTGCTGTGGCTTGGAGGGGTGCACTGCTCCCTGACTTAAAAACTGGCTGGTTGGCCAGGCTCAGAGGGTGGTGCTGAATGGAGCTGCATCCAGCTGGCAGCCAGTCTCCTGTGGTGCTGCCCAGTCCTGGGGCCAGTCCTGCTTACCACCTGTGTTGATGGTCTGGATGAGGGCATGGAGTGCACCCTCAGTGAGTGTGCCGTGACACCAAACACCAAGCTGGGCAGGGGTGCTGATCTGCTGGAGGGCAGGAAGGCTCTGCAGGGGCCCTGGAGAGGCTGGATTGATGGGAGGCGGCCAGTGGTGTGAGGTTCAACAAGCCAAAGTGCTGGATGCTGCCCTTGGGCCACAACAGTCCCCTGCAGAGTTACAGGGCCTGGGGCACAGAGGCTGAAAGCTGCCCAGTAGCAAAAGAGCTGGGGGTGTTGGCCCACGAGCAGCTGGATATGAGCCAGTGTGTGCCCAGGTGGGCAAAAAGGCCACTGGCATCCTGCCTTGGATCAGCAGTAGTGTGGCCAGCAGGACCAGGGCAGGGATCTGTCCCCTCGTACCCGGCTCTGGTGAGGCAGCGCCAGGAATCCGGCCTTCAGTTTTGGGCCCCGCACCACAAGACACCGGGGGGCTGGAGCAAGTCCAGAGAGGGGCCACAAAGCTGGGCAAGGGCTGGGGGCTCAAGACTGATGAGGAGGAGCTGAGGGAGCTGTGGCTGTTCAGCCTGCAGCAAAGGAGGCCTAGAGGGGCCTTCTCACTCTCTAGAACTACCTTAGGGGAGGTTGTAGTGAGGTGGGGGCTGGTGTCTTTCTCCAGGGAAGAGGTGACAGGACAAGAGCAAATGGCCTCAGGTTGTGCTGGAAGAGGTTTATATTGGCTATTAAGAAAAAGTTTTTCACTGAAGGGTTTGTCAAGCGTTGGAACGGGCTGCTCATGGTGAAGCCATGAAGATTTTTTGCCTTTTCTTTTATACCCCTGTTATACCTTTTTACAGCTTCTGTATTCCTAGTGCTTTTTGCCTACATTCTTGGACTTGTTTGTCAAGCTAAGAGACTAAACATTTTAGAAGCTTCATAGCTAGGGATCAGTGTGCCCCAGACCCCAAGGTCCTCTCCAGAACTCATTCTGTAAACCAAGATAGAACCATCCAGGGGAAGGTTCCTTGGGGAGGGGGGCTCACTTGAGCCTCTCATTGGGGAATCTTTGATAGATATGCTAATTAGTAAAACCTATAATGTTATACCCGATCTTTTGGGGCACACTCGGCAGTGTGCATTTTGATGCATATGACCTGGACGTGTGCACCTAAGGATCCTTAAAATAAATCCCAAGGTAAAATCCCTTTTCCCCTTCTAACCGTGTGTGACTCTTGATTTTAAGACCGGGAAAGGGCATCAATGGAAACACTGAAAACACCTTGCCTGGAGGTATATGAAAGATGTTTGGATGTGGCATTTAGGGACATGGGTTACTGGTGAACTTGGCAGAGTCAGGTTCATGGTTGGACTGGATGATCTTTGTGGTTATTTCCTACCAAAATGATCCCATGATTCTGTGATTCAGAAGCACAGCGCTCCAGGAAGTTACTTGGGCTTTGGTGCCTGCGGTCCCTTGAACCTGGGCAGCATCATGGCCATTGTGAGGAAACAAGAGCTTTGCTCTCCATGCTCTGAGCCTGCAGGCAGTTCTGATCAAGCATCTGTGCAGCTGATTTGGATGAGGGAGTTGATCTGCCAGAAAAATGGTCTTTTCTGGGTTGTTGTTCTCCTGAATGGAGCAGTGACATGACTGAGTTCAGAGAGTACGGAGTGTGGGGTAGGGAGGAGCAGGATGTTAGGTGAAAAGTCATGGGACAATAAATTTTTTTTGTCTGTCTTCTGCGTTCATTCCAACTTGGAAGAGGTTGCCCACAGATGTGGGCAGGCTTAAAATAAATATCCCTGGAATTATTTAGAAGATATGATGCTGTGGTGCTTTGGAAGAGGATTTAGTGGTGGAATTGACAGGTTTATAGTTCAACTTAAGATTTGAAATGTCTTTTACAACTTAAGCAATGCTATGACTCTGTGAGGACTGCTGCATAATCCTAAAAATCCTGAGAAAGTATCTCCCTGATCAGCATCCAAATCACCCAACAGAGCATTTCTCCACCTGTCCTTCTGCTCCAATATACAAGAACTAAGAACCTTCTTTTCACAATATTCATCCAGGACATAGAAAAATTGAGTACCATCCCCCCTCTACATCAGCTTTGTCTAAGACACATCCCTCTCTCTCATCTCCCCCAAAAGCATCTCTTCAGTTTTCCATCTGTGAGTGTTCTTGGGCAAAGCACTCTCAGCCAGGAAACTGTTAGAAGCTATTCCTTGAGCCATAGGGTCCAAAGCTACCTTAAGATGTTCCTATAGTCAAATTTGAAGAGTCTCAGGTAAAGAAGATATCACAAAATGTTGAAAACCTTTCAAAGTTCAGAGTGCTATTTATATGATGCATTAAAAAAAGGGACACCGATGATATAACCAGCTGCTTTTCCTGCTCCCTGATGTATCACACATTTTTTGAGTTGGCCGATTTTTTGCCTCCTCATCTTGGAAATCAAAAGAAAAAAATAGAGGAGGAAAAAACTGTTTAATGATTCCCTAGTGGACTTCATATGTTAACCAAGCTCCTGGTTACCTGATAAAATTGTGTATAAAAGGTAATGGGTATGGCTCCCCCAAAAGATTTTGAGAATATGATTTTGACAGTTATGAACTTAGTGCATTAGGCAAACTCTAGGCAGGTTCATCCATGTGACTTTTGTAACATAGTTGTTTTAAACAGTATGATAAATTGTTTTGAAGGTCCAGTGCTAAAGCATACTCACTTTCAATTTCATGTTTGCCACCGGAACCATTGTACAAGAAAAAGGACTGATGATGGATTTTAATACCCTACAACAGCACATTTTCAACCAGTCTAATAATCTGGAATTTGGTGGGGTGTTACTAGTATCTGTTTAATGCAGAGCAAAAGCTTAACTACAGAGAAAATTGACTACTACATAGCTTTTGACTACTGCATCTATGCAAGCAGCTGAGCAATGACAAGAGTCACAGTTTTATTTCTCTCAGGGCTCTGAGCCACATAGGACCACCTGTAACCTACCCAGTTCTGTATATAAATAATAAATAAAAATAATAATAAAAAAGGAGACTAACCAGGATTGCAAAGGATTATTGAGAATATCTTGTTGCTAGTTTATCCTTCTGAAACCCCAATACTCAAGTCTAAGCAAAGTTCACTTAATTTTACAGCAGAAAGTTGGATAGTCTAAAAGATATCAGTTCCTCTGCCTTGCACTTTGAGCTTTCCTCAAATATAAATTAGCTAAAGCAGGAAACCAAATGACAGAACTCTTTCACTCAATACTCTTCACATCTCATATCTTCCTCCTTTTGCAATCAAAATATCGAAAATAGTACTAAATGAACATTCAGAAACATAAAGTAAGCAACGCCTGTTATGCTCCTGTGTACCAGTTTGTGTTCCCACTGTGACCAGTAGAACAGCCACAGATTAATTGAAATAGGATCAGAAGGTGCATGTTCAGGCTAGGACTCACTTAGCAGTATGGATATACAAATAACAAGTAAATCTTGGTGAAAGGGAACATCTGACAGGAACACAGAGATCAATATCAATAATTTACTATCTAAATGAAACAAAACTTTCAAAAATAAACTCTATACAAAACACTGTCTTCCCCTTGAAAAAGAAACATCAGTACTGTGCTTTCTGAACAAAGTATCAAAAATGCAAGTAGAAGGAGAAACATATACTTTGAAGATGAAAGTCTCACCTTTTTTAAGGCCAAATTGCTCAACTGTTGCTCCACTGAAGCAATAAAGTTACTTAAATTGAGCACTTAAATAAATAACAGCAAAACTTGGCACAAAAAATGAAATCAACCTGACCAGCAATAAAGTGGAATGTTTGCTCCTTGTTCCAACCATCTAAACTCACATGACTCAGAGCTACCTCAAATTTCTCTTAAAAGTATGTATCAACCTTACTTTTCTTATGGCTTTTCACAGAGAAAAACCCACTACAGCCCACTTCTCACATAAACTAGTGGAGCATAAACATGTGGGCTGCAATGATTCATCAGAATTTACATAGTAGCTGCATGCAAGGTTTCATCTCTTTTCAACGAGGCAAACCAGCTTAATACCCTTGAACTGCTCTGTGAGAGCTATTGTTAAGAGTATCAAGGCAAAACATTGCTCCAGCTGCCAGCATTAGAGTTGCAGTAATCAGGGCTGAAAGAAGACGAGTGGTAATTATCTTCTACTCCAGTCATAGCAGCAAACTGCAGGCACATACTTCTATTACTGCCATTATTGATGGCCACATTTCTGAATCTAACATCAGACTCCTAAAACTTACTTGTGCCCACAAATTATTTTAATTCATAGCTGATGATTAGCCAGGTCTGTAATCAATGAAGAGGAAAGGGTAAAAATCTCTTTTGCTTCTACATTCAGTCAGCATTTTCAAGCAACTTCCTGAGTGTAATCTTGGAAATAAAAGAACTAGAGCATTTACCTGTTGAGACACATACACAGATAGTACACTGAGCCAAACAGCAACTCATGAGGCCAACACAGATGTGCAGGGTGAACTCTGCTAACCAGCTGCGTCCTGGCAAAATTAGTTGTCATGGGAGATGGGGGGCAGAGAGTGTCTGATTAGGCAGCATTTAGGTGAAATTTCACCTGTAGCAAAGCACTGTACAACATATGCCAGCCATCCAACTCCCAGCAAGAAAATATTAGGTCATCCCAGAACGATAGCAGCAGTGCATGGCACAAATCGACTTTAAGGTGCTACAGAGACCAGAAGATTTGGCTACAGTCCCCTGGGAGAGTTGGCCACCCCACCTGAGTACGCAGAGCCCCAAGCACTCCTGTCTCCTTGGTACAGTAACCTGGGGTATCTCACTTCCCACTTCCCACTCCATCCGCACATTCACCTGCGCGCTGCCAGCACGGCTGCAGGGCTCAGCGTTCAGACCACAGCACCTGATTCCATCAGCAGGTTCACTAACGAGCGGAGCAGAACGCTGCATGATTGTGGTTCCTTACTCGGCACGAGTGTCATTACCCACCCCTGCGCTGCCTTTCCTGGAGCCTCACTCCAAGCAGGGCTCGGCGGTGCCGGGTGCCTGTTTGATCGGCGCCGGTGTCCCAGTGCTCCACGCTGGTAATGCCAGGCTTCCATAAAGCCAGAGTTTTCATGTGCTGTGCCTCAACCCTGAGGAATCTGCACTGCCTTTTGTTCACAACATGTGCAATTAAGCAAACTGAGGGGCTTCAACAGGTGAGGCTCTGGGGAGTTCACAGGTTGTTTGCTCTAAGTTGCATGGTCACTGCTCTCCTAAATGGGGGCAGAAGAAAAACCACCCTTCCCTTTCAGTTAGGAGGCATCTCCAAGGAAAAAAGAGCAGCTGCCAAACCAAAGGTCTAGCGGTAGAAATGGAGAGCTGTAACAGAAGTGTTAAACACTACTTAAGGAGGGTGCTTTAATAAGCTTGTAGTTCGTAGGTACAGACTGAGATTAGAGGGTTAAAATATGATTAGAGTCCCACTGCTTTTTTTGCCAGTCTTTGGGTCACAGGTGAGTTTTATAGATAATTTCTTGCCATGCTGTTGCCTCAGGTGCATTCATTTGCACCAATGTCCCTACCATGAACCACCACATAGCCCACCATGTGGCCTCAGTAAGCAGATTGTTGATAGCCTTTCTTGGCACAGATCTACTTGGGTTTTGGTGCACAGAAGGAGTACGACTGTGGTGAGTGCTTCATAGATCACTAACAATCTTATAATAGTTGTCATCGGCACTGGTATCTGGTATGGGTGTGGTCATATGTGTTTCTTGAGTTTTGTACCTCTTTCTGTATAGATGGTGGATTATGAACACCAGCCGAAAGCATCATACTACTATCAGATCTTCCCATTTTCATGTTAGAAAAGGACTCTTCAGAGCACTCAACTCAGACTTCTCCCCTTCCTCTAAAACCACAGACACATTCAAGCATTTCTATGGGCACCTGCATTTGTTCAACATGAACCTGCCACCAAAAAAACCCCAAAAACTTAATAGCAGGATAAAATTATGAAATTTATCCTACAGCTTGAAAATATTCCCTTTGTTTTCGTAAAAAATCACTGGAAAATACACAAATATCTAAAATCCAGGAAGAGAAATATCCTACAAGTAAATAGAAATTCTAGAGTAAGCTTTGAATTGTTACAATTTTTAAGGTAAAGTTTTGTCCAATTTTTTTATCAATACAGTAGTTTATTTTTCTGAAGTTCACCTCTCTTAGCATGCAGTACATGGACTTCTTGGGCAGACATTGGTCTTTTCAGAATCACTCTCTGCTTGAATGATCTGTCAAATATCTGCAAAATGCTTTCTTAGATTTTGACTAGTTGCAGGCAGCTCATTCTCTCTGACCAGGTAATAAAAGAACAGGACTCTTTAAATTCTTTGACAAATTGGAGTATATCCAAATCTTTCTCTGGGAAATTAATTTTCATAAATATGAATTTGAGGCATATTTTTTAAAAGATCATGTAACTAACAATTGAAACTTCTGCTTCAGTTAAGACTTCAAGGGAAACCCTTACCTTACAAAATGCACAAGCTTTTAGGTGACAGGATGAAGTAACTCTTCTCCCCAGTAAGGTCTAGGAAATCAGAAGTTCCTCTATGTATTCCCTTTCTGCACAGTAGATTTGTTCAAATACTTTTCCCTCTTGCCCCAAATCAGCTATAGCATTGGCTTAAAGTATGAGCAGCTATGCTGTTTTCTCATCAATCCCCACACATCTTTCTCAGTCTGCTCTCGAAGTTCAACTTCTCATTATGTCATTATGACTTTTTCTGTGACAGTAACTTTAAATTATCAAGTTCATTAATTATTTCCATAACAACTTCAACATGAATAAATACTGATAATATCAATTTACCAAAAGGCCTGTAATTGTGAAAACCCAATTTGGAAAACTTGTCGTCCAGACTTCTAGACCTCTAGAGTGTTTTATACTGAATTTAGGTATGCTTGGTGTTTTTTTCTACATCTGTAAACATATGTTGCCTTTACAAATGGCCTCAACCCATTTGTCTGGAGAACAGGGGAGATTTGGTGACTGTGGAGATTTAATACACAACAACTTAACCAAAACCATCACAGCTTTATGGCAGAAGCATGAACAGACCCCAGTCTTCTCCATCAGATTTTTTCATTTCCTTTTCCTTTTCCTTTTCCTTTTCCTTTTCCTTTTCCTGGAATCTCCTGTGTCAATCAGGACCGCTGACTGGAGTTTTCCAGGGGAGGTATTTTGTGACAGAAAATGTCCCTTTAGGAAAATTAAATACTATTTAGGATGTAGAAAAACTGCAGAAGCATAAACAGTCCTTCTTCAATAGCTCACCCAAAACCAGACCATTTTCCTCCCTGTCTGTACATGCTACCATCTGCCTCCCCTCCAGCCTTGTCCACCTCCTTGTGAGCCAGGCAGGGGAAGGGAGGCTTCATTTAATGGCACCAGGACTGGAAGGATTTTGTCATCATCAGTTTATGCATCAGGCATCAAGGAAGCAAAAAAAAAAAATTCTAATACCCATTCAAGAAGAAAATTTCTAAAAGCCACATCAAAACCCAAATCCATTTCTCCCCACATGAAGTATTGTTAGATACCAATCAGCTTTATTCAGACTCCAGAAAGAAATGAAATCTGACTCCAGCAGACAATGTGTTCCTTTGCTGCACACCTCTTATTCATCCCCAAAGCAATTCCATCTCGTGCACAGTCTGAGGCAAAATCCTGTGGATAATATGGTATATAATCATATAATTAAATCTGCTGAGGACACAAACTTCAGAGGTCTAACTGAGGCTACATGGGCACCTCAAAGTGCAACCCATTCATATGTAGGATATAGAATTACAGCATAGATGGAGCTTGCAATATGGGAGATTTATGCTCGAGCTAATGGAGTGACTGGTTAGAAGCTGGTGTCACCTATGGGGTCAGCAGTCAGGATGAGGTGCCAGGCCTTCTCCTCTCACAATTAACAACAGGCAGCCTAACAGCTCCCCTCCAGCTCCCCCACAGCTCCCCCACAGCTACCCCTGCCCAGCTCCCAGCCCCACCTCTCTCCTCCATCCATTCATCCATGTCCCTACATCCTGCTTCTCAGACATCAAAGAAGGCTGGGAAGACGAAGAATGGTTCTATGAGCAATAGGTCTGTTTCTGAGTCTCAGGCATTTACTTCAACTACAAGAAATTGAATTGCTAGAAAGTGAAGGCTCTCTGTGTTGCCAAAAATCTGAGAGGGAATATGCCTGAAAGGAATCTCTCTTACCTTTAAGTTCACATCAATTATATTTCATTTCTCTTCAGCAGTGCTAATCCTGGCTTACCTTCATATAAAAAGAGAAAAAAATTAGGTCAGAGTTTGAATTCGCATGATACACAGACTCTAAAAGGAGATACACAACTCAAAATTTACTTTTTGAACAACTGAAACTAGTTTTAAAGAGTTCCAGTAGATTCTGAGAGCCCTTAACTCCGGCACTGTTGTGGAAGACCCATATAAAAGCCAACACAATATCCTGAGGAAAAGGTAAAAGGTAAATTAATCTAGAAGTTACAACTAATACAGAAATGTTAACTAAACAGTACAGCTGGTGCTGCAACTGAAAGAATCTCGTCTTTCTTTTATTAGCAGCAATATGGAAAACAATGTCAGAAAGAAAACAGGACTTTCAAGTTGATTGTTACCTCAAATTTATGACCTGGTTTTAATGTTATAGCCCATACTGAAAGCATCTAAACTTGGCCATCAGTAGACTGGGGGCCGCCTTCTCCTCTGTTTACTGCTGTACAAAATTATAAACTACGATAGGAAACCACAGAGCGGCTAGGGAGAGAGTTTAACTCCAAGCTTGCTAATGAAACCACAACCTCATAAACTCTAAAATCCAAACTTCCACAGTAGACAATTATCTGCTGGTCTGAGGCACATTTGCCTTGCTGTCATCACAGACTCTCAGTAATGACCAGCAATCAGAGGAGAGGAACATATGTTGTAGATTTGACTGCACAAAACCAACTGCCATTCTCTCCTCTAGATCTTGTATTTATTTTCATTTTCATGCCCCTGCCTGTTCTGTATTTCCCCAGCCTCCCTTATAGGCTGTTTTCCATGCCTGGGAAGGAGTTCTAAGGGATCTCATTACTCTATCAGAAGTCCTTTAAGGTTATATTCAAGGGTCAATGCCTACAGAAAACTCATCTAGTCAGGTTGTTGATGGAGTGACCTGATGCTGTCAAATTTCTTCCTTCTACTTGTCTGTCTGTTTCCTACACTCCCTTATCACGCTGGCTTGTAAAGTCTGTGCCTGGTTTTTAGCTGATACCTGCACAGGTGCTACATAGAGAGGTCCTCCTCCCCACCCTGGGCTCCTCACCTCTGTCCTAACCCAAGCACAGAGCAGGAACAGCAGCTCTGCTTCACCCAGAGGTGACTGTGAGCTGCAACAGCCTGGTATGCAGCTGTGTCTCTCCCTGAGAGGACCCTGCAAGGAGTGCAAGCCCAGGCAGAGGGTATAACCCATGGTTTGGGTAAATGACCTGGTATCTTGTTTTTGTCTGCATGTAGCATTTGAAATAGACAGGGCATTCTATCCTCCTGTTTGTCACCTCTCAGAGGGGTTAAAGCACAAAGTGCGCAGTTCAAGTGGTACTGGAGAAACCTGGAAGCCTAAAACACCATATTTGGCAGCAACACAAAAAACGAATATCCAAACATAACAAAGCTAGGCATAAATCTATTAAGCATCCTGTTCTCTTTCAAGCACATTTTGTCACCTGCTCTATGTACAGGCTGTATCTGATCCATAAAAGACCTTTGTCTATTGTAGAGCATGACAGTTATAGAGGTCTTAATGACTCTTTTTCATTCTTGAAAAAAAAAAACAAAATTAGTTTAATTTTCAGGAAAATCAGCCTTTTATCTGAAACTGCAAATTATTTAAAAGCTATTGGACTGTACTATGTACCAGGAGAAAGAAGGCAAATAGCCAGAGTTACTCTTCCGCCTTTTCTTCAGAACTTCCATGTGGTTGCCATACAAACATTCTCAAAAATGTCCTTTGCAATGACTCTAAGTGGAAGACACCTTCCACCTACTGTCGCTGTAAAGGTGTGATACAAATCTAGTAGCCAGACTCGTAAACTATTACTACTTTAACTTTTGCTTGGCCAAACTAATTCTAAAAAAGTATTAAAACTTCTTTTGTGTTATCTGTAGCTGAAAGATTTTTTTGGGGGATGTGGGGGAAGAAATAGTTTCAGGTAATTGGAACATGATTTTTTACATATACAGTTTTGCTAAGTAAGTCAAAGATTATATTCACCATAGTTGAGCAGCTTTGGTTCAAAGTTCACATCATGATACAGATAGTGAGCACTTCTTGTAAAAATTCCTAAGTTTACTTTATCATTGCCAGATATTTCAAAACTAGGCATTTATATTCACATTCAGACATTTGAGTAAGTTCCCTGATTTTCAACACTTGCTGCACCACCACAAGCAATTCCTACTGGTTCTTTTGCAGCTTATTCTCAGGATGAAGAACTCTTCACAAGAAAATTTTGCCTTGCCAGACCTGTTAAATCTGGTTTCACATAGATTCCACAGAATATACATTATATATTCAAAAAACCTGGCAGAGATTAAAAGCATCCCTATACCCATACCCAGGAGTTTAAAAAAAAAACAAAATGTGACATGGTGTAACCCTGCTCAACCTTCTGATGCAAGTTTGCAAGAGCTTCCAATGACTGATCACAAAAGAAGTTTGTCTGTCTTCTGGAAAAGAGGAAGAAGACTTCAGCCAGACCTGTATGCTGTCATTAAGGCTAAAGATCTCATGCTAAAGCTAAGGCCTAGAGATGACTGTAGGGAATGGATGCAGAACTGGAACAGTTCTGAATAAGCAATTGAAATGAGGATTAGTGATCCATTCGGATCTAATTCGGGCTAATTATATGAGAAACTTTCATCAAGTCATCAACTATTGTCTCTCAAAAAGCACATAGAGAGGAAGATAAAACTCTATAATAGCCATATATAAAGTAAGTTTGCACATATATTTTTATGTGCACATAGATATTTAACATGCATATGCATACATGCTTAACATCTTAATTACATTTTTGGTGTTCCAATACAAACATTCCTCATTACAGAAATGAAATTTCTGTCAGGTCTTAGGGAAATTGTTCATTTGGTTCCTCCAAACAAAGCACAAGGGGTGGGACAAGAGCTGTAGATAGCCATCAGTACCCTACTTGCCCCTACAGCAGACAAGGATTCAATAGTTGAAAAAGCCAGGAAAGAGGGTGGACAAACTCTTATTAATGGAAGCACTGAACCCTTACATGAAGGGAGCCAGATGACAGAGCCGAGCTATTCTGGGAGAGAAAGGACACAATATTCTGATCTGTAAGTGGCATCAAAGGACATTGCACTGTGTACTCCCCCAGGATTCCGCGCACCTGAGTTCACCCTGACCACAATGCCTCGCGCTGATAGCACACAGCTGGGTCCTTCCCAGACACAGATAGTAGCCTCACTTCTGAAAAAGAAAAGAATTATGACCTTTTCATTCATTTACATCTCTGGACCTGCAGATAGAAACAAGGGGCAAGATAGAAACAAAGGGCATTGATCACTTATCCTTTTCTGCAGTTCTCCCTTCCATCTGGTTATTTTTTACTGATGCTGTAATACATGGAAGACAGTGTTGCCTTCTCTCTCATCAATGTGGAGAGCATCGGTTGTCATCACCATAGAGATGACTAACTGCAAGTGGCTGTCTACCCTGATAGCTCTACCTCCAAGGCAGAGAGCAACGCAGCGCAGAGGAGGTGGCTGGCCCACCCCGCTGGAGGCCTTGACATTGGGAAAAATAACAGCTTGATGTGAGCAATCAACTGAGCTGATAACTCCCTCTACCTTGAACAGTCTTGCTCCATGTTAGACAGTGGGGCCATTCTGGTTTTGTGCCAAATTAATTATGCAAAGACAACTGAAAATGGAGAAAATAAATTTGCCTGCAACTTCCCAGCTGGGAGGAAACTTGACAAGATTGTCAGAAATGGTTGCAACACTTCCCATTATTCCAAATAAAGTGATACTGGAGGAAAATAATTCATAATGAGTTCTTCCACACTGCTGCATACAGCAAGCTCAGAGCTGTTTGAGACCTACAGTCTACTTCCAAGGGTATAAAATTTGAGAGTTACTGCCCTTTCAAAAAAATTCACTTGGAGAAGAAACATTTTCCTTACAAGATTCAAGTGCCACAACACCTTAATGAATAAGACAAAACCCTCTGAATTTAAAGAGCTATCAAGTGGAGTAATTAGGGATTAAATTAGTTTGTGTCATAGCCAGTAATCAGAACTAAGCAAAATTATTATGACAAATAGTTTCATCCATCTGAAGAATATAAGATCTTTGCAGGATTTGTGTAAATTGGGAATCTAAGGGCAAGATATTATTAAGTCTTGGAAAACTGAGCCCAGGCAATTATATGTGCAGAGAAGGACATGAAGGCAAAGCAGAGTCGCAATGAAACGTGCCAACTCCTACTGCAGATGTAAAAACAATCTATCTGATGAAAAAAACCCCAACCATCAGAAAAAGCCCTTATTGCAACTAGCAGGAATACTACAAAACAACAAAACATAACAAAACAACAGTTCCATGAGGGCATAATCATGTTTTTACAAACTGTCAAGAAGAACATAAAATATATAAATCCATAAACACATATCAAAACCAGTTATCTATATATTACATGCTGGAAAGACATCTGTACCTTAAACCCTGACTTCTTGTCCAGGGCTTAAGTTCAACACTGCCTGGCACTAGAAACCCAAATCCATGTCCTGGAGGCTAATGTGCCTAATCAAAGACCCTTATCCAGACCACCGATTAATTCCAGACCTCTGTTCCACCTCTGTTCACCTAACATCCTGCTCCTCCCTACCCCACACTCCGTACTCTCTGAACTCAGTCATGTCACTGCCCCATTCAGGAGAACAACAACCCAGAAAAGACCATTTTTCTGGCAGATCAACTCCCTCATCCAAATCAGCTGCACAGATGCTTGATCAGAACTGCCTGCAGGCTCAGAGCATGGAGAGCAAAGCTCTTGTTTCCTCACAATGGCCATGATGCTGCCCAGGTTCAAGGGACCGCAGGCACCAAAGCCCAAGTAACTTCCTAGAGCGCTGTGCTTCTGAATCACAGAATCATGGGATCATTTTGGTAGGAAATAACCACAAAGATCATCCAGTCCAACCATGAACCTGACTCTGCCAAGTTCACCAGTAACCCATGTCCCTAAATGCCACATCCAAACATCTTTCATATACCTCCAGGCAAGGTGTTTTCAGTGTTTCCATTGATGCCTTTTCCCGGTCTTAAAATCAAGAGTCACACACGGTTAGAAGGGGAAAAGGGATTTTACCTTGGTATTTATTTTAAGGATCCTTAGGTGCACACGTCCAGGTCATATGCATCAAAATGCACACTGCCGAGTGTGCCCCAAAAGATTGGGTATAACATTATAGGTTTTACTAATTAGCATATCTATCAAAGATTCCCCAATGAGAGGCTCAAGTGAGCCCCCCTCCCCAAGGAACCTTCCCCTGGATGGTTCTATCTTGGTTTACAGAATGAGTTCTGGAGAGGACCTTGGGGTCTGGGGCACACTGATCCCTAGCTACTAAAAGCTTCTAAAATGTTTAGTCTCTTAGCTTGACAAACAAGTCCAAGAATGTAGGCAAAAAGCACTAGGAATACAGAAGCTGTAAAAAGGTATAACAGGGGTATAAAAGAAAAGGCAAAAAATCTTCATGGCTTCACCACGAGCAGCCCGTTCCAACGCTTGACAAACCCTTCAGTGAAAAACTTTTTCTTAATAGCCAATATAAACCTCTTCCAGCACAACCTGAGGCCATTTGCTCTTGTCCTGTCACCTCTTCCCTGGAGAAAGACACCAGCCCCCACCTCACTACAACCTCCCCTAAGGTAGTTCTAGAGAGTGAGAAGGCCCCTCTAGGCCTCCTTTGCTGCAGGCTGAACAGCCACAGCTCCCTCAGCTCCTCCTCATCAGTCTTGAGCCCCCAGCCCTTGCCCAGCTTTGTGGCCCCTCTCTGGACTTGCTCCAGCCCCCCGGTGTCTTGTGGTGCGGGGCCCAAAACTGAAGGCCGGATTCCTGGCGCTGCCTCACCAGAGCCGGGTACGAGGGGACAGATCCCTGCCCTGGTCCTGCTGGCCACACTACTGCTGATCCAAGGCAGGATGCCAGTGGCCTTTTTGCCCACCTGGGCACACACTGGCTCATATCCAGCTGCTCGTGGGCCAACACCCCCAGCTCTTTTGCTACTGGGCAGCTTTCAGCCTCTGTGCCCCAGGCCCTGTAACTCTGCAGGGGACTGTTGTGGCCCAAGGGCAGCATCCAGCACTTTGGCTTGTTGAACCTCACACCACTGGCTGCCTCCCATCAATCCAGCCTCTCCAGGGCCCCTGCAGAGCCTTCCTGCCCTCCAGCAGATCAGCACCCCTTCCCAGCTTGGTGTTTGGTGTCACGGCACACTCACTGAGGGTGCACTCCATGCCCTCATCCAGACCATCAACACAGGTGGTAAGCAGGACTGGCCCCAGGACTGGGCAGCACCACAGGAGACTGGCTGCCAGCTGGATGCAGCTCCATTCAGCACCACCCTCTGAGCCTGGCCAACCAGCCAGTTTTTAAGTCAGGGAGCAGTGCACCCCTCCAAGCCACAGCAGCCACTTTCTCCCAGAGAATTCTGTAGGAAAAACCATCAAGGATTTTACAGTGATCCAGGTAGACAACACCCACAGCCTGTTCCTCATCCACTGGGTGGGTCCCCTGGTCCTAAAGGGAGATCAGGCTGGTCAAGCAGCACCTGCCTTTCAGGAAGCCCTGTGGGCTGGCCCTGATCCCCTGGTTGTTCTGCACGTGCCGTGTGATAGCTCTGAAGAGGATCTGCTGTGTGACCTCCCCAGCGCCCAAGTGAAGCTTGTGGATGGGCATCAGTTTTGCTAACTTCCAGTCACCTGGGACCTCTCCAGTTGGCCAGGACTGCTGGTAAATGACGGCAAGTGGCTTGGTGAGCACTTCTGCCATTTCCCTCACTACCTTCCTGTGAATTCCCTCTGGCCCCACAGACTTGTATGTGTCTAAGTGGTGTAGCTCCAATCATTTCCCCTTGAATTTTGGGAGCTTTGTTCTGCTCCCTGCCCCTGTCTTCCGGCTCAGGGGCCCGGGTACCTGGAGAACAACTTGGTCTTGTTCAAGACTGAAGCAAAGAAAGCATGAAGTACCTCAGCCTTTTCTCATCCTTTGTCCTCTCGTTTCCCCCAGCATCCAGTTCTGGTTGGGATTTGTCCCTTCTAATGCTCTCCTTGCATAACCTCGGGACATCTCTGTAGTCCCCCTGAGCTGCTCAGAAGGCAACTCCCACTGACTTCCATCCATGCCAAGTGCTCAGCCTTACAGCACACAAGAACACGGTGCCAGAAATTCAGAAAATGAGAAGGACACAGTTATCGTATCTCCCTGTCCTTCAGGGATGTTGTCCTCTGATTAACAACCCCCAAGGACAGGGCTCCTCAGCACACCCCAGTGCAAGAGAGATGCCAGGTGCTCAGCACATGGTCACTACAGCCTTTTCTGTGGCTCCCTGGCTCAACAGATGTCTGGAAGTCCCTTGAGGGAAAAATATTTTCATACAGACAACCTTTCGCTTTTCAGCCTTTCTGCGCCCAGGCCCGGGGTAACGCCGGGGCAAGCCTTTGCAGCGAAAGGTGTTGTGGCTTCAGTAGTGCAGGATTGTGTGAAATTTTTACACCTCACAGGCCAGAGCAACAAATCCAGGTTGCAGGACCTGCTTCAATCCAGTGTCTCCAAACTTTGAGTGGTCTGCAAGTGCAGCTTTCAAGCAGGGAGAACGAAAAGTGGAAAAGTGGAAACCTGAGTATCTGCCACACAGATTTCTGTTAGAGGAGATGAGATAATCTGAGAAAGGACTGGGGGGGATGGGGGGGGCGGGGAATGCTCTGCTTCTACCTTAGATGTCCAGGGCCAAAATGACCTACCATCTCCTAGTGCTGCGTATGGAAAGAAGTCCTCATCGCTTCTCTAAGTGTACAGAGTTCACAGACCCGAAACTGATCGAGTACCTCAGCTGAGGTTCCCCACGGTCCAGCCAGCAATCCCAGCATTGCAGTGTCATCTCTCTTAGAGCAGGGGCCCTGCTTGTTCCGCGGTGCTCCTGTATCACCTGCTCTTCCAGGAAGGAATGCCACAAACAGCTGTCCTGGGCTGCGCCGGTAAGCTGTGTCTTTTTGGTTGGATTTATTTGGTTTGTTTCTTTGGTTGTGTTCTCAAGGATGCCAGTTCCTCTATTTCGAGACAGAGAAAAGTGTCCGTGTGTCTTTCTGTCGGAGATCAAACAGTGACATCCAGCGGCCACTGACTTTGCTAAAAATGGCAAAATGTGTCAGCAGGGCGGTGTGAGGATGTGCCAGGGAGAGCCGGCGGCCCGGAGTGCGCGGGGCAGCGCGGGAGCGGCTGGGGTGCAGCAGAGCTCTGAGCAAGGAGTGCAGCACCTGCACTGCTGCCTGTGTGGATGAGCCTCACTATTGCTTTTGAGGAGGTGCAGATGACAAAGGAAAAGCGTTTGAAATAATGTATTTCCTTACCCGGTGTCACACACGTTTTCCAGCATCCCTCTATCCAGCTTTTGACAGCCTCTGTCTTTCTCCATAAATATCTTTAGGTTTGGGTACAGCTCCCTCACACACCCCTGACAAATCTAGCAGTTACCAAAATTCACAGATTGCAGTACTTAATATGCCATACTGCCAAAATGGAACCGGGACCCTATGACCTAATCAGTATGACAGAGAGGTTCTGGTTCTTGTGTACTATCCTGTCAGGTCATCCTGCTCTTAGGGTAATGTTTTGAGGCACAGTGATCATCCCTGAATGCACCTCTAAGGGAGGGGAGTTACACAGACATAAGGTGTGGGAACTGGAATGTACATGGCACCATATTTGGCCAATCTTCCCTGGATCAAGTGTGTCGCTACTTCCTGTACTATCTGAACAACCTGAGCAAAGAGTGAGTAGTTTCTCCCAATTACTTTAGATCATAAATTCTATTAAAACATATTTGCCTTTTAAAAATTATTTCTTCTATTAAAACATATTAAAATATTTTGATTCCACCAGAACATAACAGAGCAGTTATTAAATGCTTCTCTCTTAGTAGAGGCAAGATGAAGTTCTTGGCCGTTTCTTGTACATTTTCAGAGCAGTTTTAACAAATAATGCATACTGTGCATTACTTTGGATTGCATTGTAGTATACAGCTTGGAAAGTGCTTAATTAAATTCCAGTGCTAAGCTTCCAAAGAACAGCAACTTGTGTTAGTATTCATCCTTTCTTGATTAATATATTTGAATATATATTTGTGTTGTGCAACTTCTTCTGAAGCTAAAAAATTCTTGATATGCTGAGACATATCCTGGCAACACAATGTTCTTTGGAGTTGCTGTGAGGTGAGTAGGATCAGCTACTGTTAAGGGAACTTGTTTCCCTGTAAATGCTCCTGGTGCTGTATGGTCTGAAAGTACTCTGACATTTTAGAAGAGAAAGAGTAAAGTCCACCTAAAATAATCCTTCCATCTCTCTCAATGATTCCAAGAGATTGGACTCTTGTCATCATAGACTTGAAAGACTGTTTTTTCAATATTTCACTTCACCCAGTAGTAGGGTAGGCCTAGTTTATTTTCTAGACTTATTAAGAATCTAAATAAGTACACAAAAGTTTCAGATAAATACTTGAAGTACTGCAGTGTTAATGTAGTCCCTAGCTGTGACTGCACAGCGAGGAATGGGAATGTCCCTGCATTGCTGTGTACTTCCCACTGCAGCTGCTGTTCCTCTCTGACTAAGCTGAATTGGGGTAGAGATGCAGGCAATCTGCTCTGGTTAGAAAGCCAAAATGTTTCAGGGAGAAAATGATCCATGGGGGGCTGAGGTCCAGGCTAAGTTTTCTGAAACTTTGGCCATTTCTTGCAACGGCAGCTTTTCACCATCCCTCAGATAAAACTGGAGCAAAGACACAGAATATCCTTTTAGACACTCACCAAAAACCACTCATTGGGTCCTCTGAGATGTGGACTATTTATTCTACAAGAAGCACAGATTAGCCATTGTTGCTGTAAATTGTTTGTCTAAGTTATGATTCTCTGAGGGATATGCTACGGTCTTAGCAAAATAAATAACATGGTTGACATGGATCAATCATAAACTTACAGTATTGACAATTGCCAAGTTTGCTCCCCAAAGTCCACTCAGGAAAAAAAAAGGTGGAATCTGGCCATATAGTGTGAGAGTGATGTGAATTTTAGAGTTCATTGTTCATATCTTCCTTTGAGACTAACTTCCTTGTTTGTCATGTGCACACACCCCTCATCTGCTCCCCTCCTCCACAAATTACAGTGCAGCTACTGTGGTTCAGCAGTTGTGGGTTATAATTCAGATTTGTGAATATTTCTGTATTTCTAAGGAGTTCTTGCAGAATGTAATTCTTCAATCAGATTTAGTGTTTTTACTGTTACTTTCACAAGATTTATTAATTGCTAAAGATGTGTTTTTAGTTCCAAGATTTTAATTAGTGAGTAGCAAAATGCTACACTGATAGTTGATTTTTTTGTCATCTTTCAAATAAAGGAAAAGATTATGTGTTAACATTTTCTGTAATGTCCATAGAGCCTTGATATGTTATTTTCTCAAGCTTCTTAAGAAAATTCTCATCTTGCATACTATGAACAAAAAACCCACTGGCATATTTTGTGAGGGTAACTATCACCCCCAGAGACTGATTCTGTGATGTACATGTGACTGTTGAACCTTTGGCTACGTGTTTAATTGGGAAAAGGTATAGCTAAAAAGTTTTAAGTTTTAGAAGGTGGTATGAGCATTATCAGTCTTGCCACAGCTGTCAAACTTCTTGGTTTGGAATCCAAACTAGCAAAGGCAGTTTCACCCTTAGTTCTCTACAACAATAGCCTGTATCATCTGCAGTGTGATGTCTGTAACTGTTCATGGACTGCTATTGTTATTTCACATAAACAATCCTCTCTTGCCATTACTGCCTCCCAAGAGTATAATCCAAATATATTATGACTGCAATCAGTTATTTGAATATTTCAAAATGGCATCATGTGAGTTTATGTTTTTTGTTGTTCCAGAAGTGTAACAGGGTGAAAATTCAAGCTCTATATGCAAAACCAGTGAGGGCTGGTGTAAGTCTAAGCTTGTGCTGCATGCCATCATGAGGGTAATACATCAGGGTGACTGCCATGGTGTAAATTAAATGGAGTTCTTGTCCATTGTGTACTAATGAGATTAAGAGACTAGATCACTGCCCTAAAGTCTACAAATTCACAGCTCATGGGAATGAAAATCAAGGCTACTGCTGTTGCTTTTTTTTGTTGCTTACTAATTGGCTGGATTTAGGTGAAGTTTGTTACTGTGAAAAATCCCAGGGAGACTAGAGATATAGTGTTACCTGGAGAGACGCATAATGACAACTCTCTGGAATAGATTTAGTTTTTAATTTTGTTTTTGAAAGCTTCAAAGGTCCCAGTCTTCACTGAATCACAGTCCTTGAGAAAGGATGGAATAAAATCTGATTAAGAAATTCAGCATTTCCTTCTTAGATACCTGAAATAAAGAACATTTCTCTGAACCACTCCTCTCCTGAAGTATGACTGATGTATGCAGAACTGTTTTGAGTATCTGATAGCTTTCTGATTCAATTGGATGTTTGTTTTCCTGTACTTCTTTTTCATTTAGCTAAAATATTTTCTAATCTCAGCGAAGGCTTATTTGTGGAAGCAGATGATTCTGACCTTGGCAGATTTTGTACCAGTACTGTTTTTTCAGCATTTTGTGAAGAAGTATCAGAGCTGGCTGTGCCTGCATGAAGAGGGAGACAATGACTTCTTTTGTGAGCAAGGTGAGGTACCAGTTCAGAGGAGGCCATAGGTACTAGTGGATTACTTGGTGCCCCCTTTTTTTCCCATGAACCTTCTCTGGCTGCAAGAGCAGGCAATACCACCCAGTTGCCATACAAAGGAGCACACTTCTTCCAGGCTATGTGCATGCAATTTAGAGTGGCTCTGCAATCAGTGCTTATGTTCCCCCTTTGCTGGAATGGTAGCTACAAAGCAAAGAAGTTATTCCCTCCTTTTAAGTAAACCCACTGAGAAGTACTTCTGTCTTGGTTCTGATATTGGCCAGAATAAGGGCCACCTGAATGAAACCTGATCTCAGAGGCAGAAATAAACTGCAACATTCAAAAGGCCTGTGCATAAGAGAATAAATGTTTGGTTTCCTTTAAATATGTAAAGTTAGAACAGTGAGAGATCTTAGAGAAAAGCAGCTGCTGTTGCATTACTGCTTTATTGCCTTGAAAGCAAATGACCATAAATAAATGCTCCAGCAAGAACAGATATTTTGATCTACAGCTCTTTTTTTATTGCAAAACAATTGTTACAGAAATTTCAGAAAGTTCTACTGTAGTAATTGCCAACTTCTGCTTTTTATTATGCATCTAAACACAGTCTAAAAGTGCATTGTGAATCCAGTAGACCTTTGGAAAGGACCATTTTCCCTAGTTATGTACATTTAGACAAATCATACTTGAAAAGCTTTGTATTAGTAGGAATTAGTTTAAAATGACATTTTAGTAATTTTTATCCCTTTATAAATGATTGTTATACACTTACAAATGATAGCCCAAATAATAAACGATTAAATAGCTATTAGTATAGAATATTGCAAACACTGTTCCAGACAGCAGTAGCAGCAGATAGACTCTCGTCATGTACAACAACTGCAGTGGTGGAAAAAGATATAACTTCAATACAATTTACTCTTGTGCAGACACAGAACTGTATTTCACATCCAATTCCCTCTTCTGTCCCCCCTCCCTCCCAGATACTAAAATAAACAAGAGTTATCACTTCCCTGCAGCAGAAACAGCAGCAATTTAATAATCAAATGTTTTTTTACCTAACAGCCTTTTGAAATAAGTATTGTGTGGCTCTATGAATGATCTGAAAGGATACAGCAAAAATTAAAAGGTCAGAGACTGTTTCACAACCAGACTGGCTCAATGGCTCCATCATTAGACTTCCAACTTGAAGATGACTTATTTAGTGTAATACATGCCATGACTCAAAGTAATATTGAGTTAGAAATGCAGAATAAATCCATCTCGTGACAGAAGTCAGAGTATGCCACTGAAATCAGTGGGTTTTCTGCAGATTTGCACCAGGATTGGTAAGACCATAATTGTAGTCAATCATGGAGAAGAGAAGCCTGTATGACCTCAGTGACCTGTCATGTTCACTGTATGACCGGCTATGAACAAGATGCTGAGACAAAGTCCCTCTGCATCCAATACTACTGCTCCTATGCCAATGTGTAGCAAGGACAGTGAATTCCATCTAGAGCAGCGAAGGTTTTCACCAGGGAAGCAGACACCCCCAATGCTTCACTTCTCATCCTGGTTTGGACTGTTTTATCTGAGATGGTTGAAGGGAAAATTCATGCTAAGAATCTTACCTATTTCTTTTGAAGAAGATGATCTATATGTAGTATCTTTCAACAGAACTGAAAAATGTGGCCTTTGTTGAACCAATTATGCGTATTTGTGCAAAAATGCAAATATACTATAATTTTTAAGCAGGGGAAGGACATCAAAACTAGCTAAACATTCCGAGGGAAATCCAGGAACAATCAGCTCACACTTTCCCTTCGGGCGATTATCAGATCCTCTTCAGTGTTTAACCTGAGCAACATAACAAGACATTTATGCTTGTTTTGAAAACCTGCACCACGAGTTTACAAAGAATTTTGTTTCTCTGGCTCACTCTAATACTTTTGATAACTTCTGCCCTCAGGACAGATACTGGCTTGCACCCACTGCAGTCATTGGACTAAGGCTGTGTGCTGCTACCAGCACTTTTTTTTTTTTTGAGCAGTTATTCATGTAGCTGCATTTTCCATGTGCTGACAGTTTCTAAGAAACAAATCATTTTCTTCTCATACAAAAAATATACCTAACTAAGATATTTATCCCCTGACAAAAGGCTATCCTTTCCTCAAAAGGTACAAATCAGTTTTGTTGGTTTTTTTTAACCAAAAAAATCTATAAATGGAAAACTAAAATAAAGGAGTAATCTATGTCTGGAACCCAGAGAGATTTATGTATATAGATGAATGGATGTTTTGGTTTTTCATTATATTTTCAAATTATCCCCTCACTGCCATTTGTTAACTGGCACTTGTGCTAAGAAAATAATGTAGCACCTGATCTCTTCCAAAAAAAAGAGAGAGCCAAATGTTTGAGCACTGCTGTAGGTTCGCATTTTGTGTTGAGTATTCAAATTTCATAAAATACAATTGTCTTTTAAAAATAATAAAAAATCACTTACTTTGCTAAAGATCAAAAATAATGGAAATAATGTAAACATCCAAAAGTTTGAATTCATTCCTAACTGGATTCATCTTTACAGGCAGGCAATAGCAAAATGTTAAGTCTCCTAGCAGTCCAAAGAAACTCATGGAACAATGCATGCACTTTCTTTGACACAAAAAAAGACTGGACTGTAAGGAAGAGAAACTACTTCAGTCATATCACACTGTTATTGTGAAAGAATAATGTGCTATAATACAATACCTAGGACAAGTGTATACCCCAACTGTAGAATAGAATCACTTAAACTGGAAACAACAGAATGGATTACTATAGGAAAATATTTATAAAATACTGCACACTGCTTCCTCAGTCAACCAGCATATGTAAACAAACAGCTAAGCTCAGTTGAGTTTTAAAATATTATTAAAGTTCATTTATCTTATAATCTTTTGCATAACATGCCAGTTCATCTTTCACACCATCACAACTCATCTGTCGTAGCCCACAGTGGCTCATTAGAGGTTCATACATCAGCTCATACAGACATTTAAGTGGAGCTATACAAAGAAATGTGTGAAACATACCAAACTTACACACTGTGACCAGTAATGCATATTCCATATGTAAGCTAATAATTGGATAGTGGAACTTCATGTTTGATGCAACATGTGCTATTTTATTGAATGTTACAGATTTACAAACAAGACCATGTAATGAGATATTAAAACTGTCCTGTAACGTTCACTAATATTACCACATGTCACAACTATATATGTGTCTATTTCATAAGCTATCCTTTGATACAGAATACGTCATATGGCACATGCTATAGCTACATGATGATGGATGATGAGACTTCTATCTCACTAAATGGTCATAGTATTGAGAATGGGAAGTCTGGTCCCATTGCAAGAAATGGGCGTTTTATCATCAAATTCAAAAAGGAGCAGTTTGATGCAATGTGTAAAAACCAGGTGAAAATAAAATAGTCTAACATCCATCATAATATACTCTGTAGACACCACATTGTAGAATAAATGGGAAACATTCAGGAAAAGTAGTGTTCTGACATCTTGCAATCACACTTTTAACATCTGCATTTACATTTTATAAATAATGGCAAATTTTAAGAGGTCAATAAAGTGTTCTGTTTTATTTCACCTGGAAAGTGTGCTCCAGATCAATAAGGTGCTGTATCCTAAACATTTATACAGCTTCTGGGTTTGGCAAATTTCTTTACCCTGACAAACTAACCAATGAAATCTATCCCAGAGGAGAGCCCTATGCCTTGAACTAATTCACTAACGCTGTCGAGGAATTTCTAACGAATCTGAAATTCCTCTTGAGTAGACCAGTAATACGATGAAGATGAAAGAGTCCACAACAGTTTTAGCAGACATTCATAAAAGTAACAAAGAAAACAAAGTAAGAATATCCCCCTCTACTCTCCATAGATAGATAGATAGATAGATTTGGAGAAGCCTTAGGAAAAGGCTGCTAACAGAAGGTTGGCACATTTGAAGCATATTGATAAATACAAGTTCCTTTGCCCTTGGGCATTTTGCTATTGTTCAACAATCAGCCTGCCACAAGCATGCTTCATAATGCACAGAAAGGTTTCTGACCTTTCTTGGTATCGCCACGTGACCGTAATGCTGCACATGGGCTGCAAGGCAATTGCATAAACACGGTGTCTTGGAGTTTAGTTCATTGAAAGCCTGATCAAACAGAAGAAAGCAAGGAACACGTTGGTGCAGGAAGTATGAAACACATTGTTCTTAACATCCCCTTGCTGCATTTCCTTGTTTCCTGAACCTTCCAACGCAGTGAGTTGTTAACGACATGTTTTCACCTTCTTTGCCTCTTTTCTTGAGGCTGAATAGTTATTTTTCTGTCTGGATTAGTTGCCTTTTGGACTCGACCCTCATATGGTGCTCAGAGTCTCCCAGGGTGAGGACTCAGTGGGAAAACATCAGCTTGTATTCTCAAAGCTGCCTTTGAAAGATTATTCCCATTTAAATAATGTGAAATATGTACCCCACTCACAAATGTTCATTTTTAATAACAAAAAGGAGCTGGTTCTACACAGATATTGGTAATTGTTGAGATACTTTTAATAGCACTAGTGTCAACTTTTTAAAAGCTTAAAAGTTGTGCCTTCATAAAGGAATCTGAATTTTTTTTCAGTTGCAGTTTATGCTTCTCCACCCTTTTCCAGTCTTCTGCATACCCTTCCACCTATGACAACTGTACACCTTCTCATGAGAAGTTTGAAACTCTGGTTGACAATGTGGACCCTTGGAACATGGGTGGGGTCAGTGGAGTAACAACTGTCTTCAACCAAAACCCATCAACTGCACTACCGTTCAGACACACTTTCTCCTACTACAAATGCTCATTGTGTGATACGCTCATGAACGGTGGATGCCTACTCACAACTGATGGCTTTTGATGTTTACAGACACTTGCAGTTTCACTTTGGTTCTTTTACTTACCTTAGAAGCATATAGAAATTCTAGTGTTTTCCAGTCCTCTGCCAAAAATACTTTCCTTTAAGCAGCTTCAGTCTAATTATATGAATCTGAATTCAGACTTCTTGATAAATCTTGTGTACTTTAAAAAGTCCAAATACAGCTATGTTCACATGAAAAAGAAAGTGTATATTTTTAGGTGGGGGGATGATGTGAAAAATCGGCAGCTCAACTGAAACAGCAAGAAGAACTTGGTAGCAGCATGGTGGATAAATCTCCCCAATTTATACACATAATTAAACTGAGCAGTGAGAACTGAACACTATTACTATGCTCTGCTCTGATCATCCTGTTCTTATTGTATCATCACATCCTTTGATTTAGTGAGACAACATATTGATGACAAATGTGGTAAAAAAATAAATATATACTATTCCACTTAATTACATTCATCCTGAGCTTGCTCAGCTGTGCTAGAATCTAGAATGCCTGTTTTATACAGGAAATCACCTGATATTTTAACATAAATTCTTCTTCCATTTAAGTTCTTCCACTTAAGCAGTAAAAAAGGCAATTAATTTCCCTTTCCGCTCTTGAAAATATAAACTTTCTGTGGCACTAGAAGTTGATACAAAAGGAGACAAGTGAACATTTATAGTTGTTATTGTGTTCATCTTTCTTCATTTCCACAAGTGTGGGATGCAAGGGACTTGGGAGACTTTAGGTTTGTTTGCTGCCAGCTCCTACAGAAATAACAAATGCTTTTCACCAGTCATCACAATGGTGACATAGATGAAAAAGAAGTTGTGATTGAAATTTGGAACATCTACTGTTTACATCTCTTTTTTGCCAGTTAATTCCTGCATCTTAAAAACTTGAGTAATGATAAATGATCTTAGGATGCCCTCTAATAAAAGGCAGGTATCCGGACCTATTCATTTATTTCTTCTGACTTCATAAAGGGGGCTTGTTATTCCTCTTGTTTACTGAAGTTTTTGTAAAGCTTTCCTCCCTCCCTTTTTTCTTAAGTGCAAATGTCAGCTGGGTCAAGATGCAGTACCTCAGTGGTGATGCTGAGATTGAAAATGTGCTCTCTAGACCACTGGCTAATGCCAATTGACTCGACACAGGGTGATGTGAGGGGTTTTTTAAAATTCTGCTAAGAAAAACAGACTGAAGAGCAGATGTCCCTTAGACAGCTGGTGAGCTTTGTCTAAGCCTAGCTGTGTTTGCTTTCAAAGCTGCAGAAAGCTCCTGTTCTTGACAGTCTCCTCATAGACAGGTTGTCCCCTCTGCTCTCTGGCCTTGAGGACTTACTCCTCTCCAAGGGGTTCCGCAGGCCTGTTGTATTTCTCTGTCTGTCAAGTTTATCGCTGATGGAGTAGCTCTTTCGTGTGTGCTGGGCATACAATATGTTGGACTCCTCTGCAGAGTAGCTGTTGGCTCGCTCTATTTTTGGAAGTGGGATGCTGTTGGGCAGAGTTGTTGTAGCACTGCTGTCTTGAGGAGATAAGGGGATTCCCTTCTTGTCTTTGACCTCAATATCCTCATGATCAGAGCTTGGGTGGGTTAGTTCAGCTTCTCTCTCTGGGTGGCAGCTTCCCAAGTCTTCCACTTTGCCCCTGAGACTTCCAGGGAAACTGGCCCTCTCTGCAATGGCCTGGGGAGCGCTCACACACCTCGTGTCTATGCAATCTGTAATACTTGTGTACTCTGCTGTTTTGACCGGGACGCCAAGGCTGCTGAAGTAGCTTCGAGGAGAGAACATGAAGCTGTGAGATTTCACAATTGGTGTTTCCTCCAGAATAAATGGAGTTGTAGCCAGGTAACGACTGCTTTTAGATCGCTCTAAAGTATGATACAAGGGAGGGTCTGAATCCCATGGGATTTGGCAGTCTGTGATTTGTGAATAGTCTGAAGAAAATGCTCTTGTTTCTATTCCAGAGGTTTCTTCATAATCAAGACTCCTGCCAGAGATCTTTTCACCAGGTGTACTGCTAATGTATGCACTATTAGCTAAAAGGGAAGAGGCTATGTGAGCTGGCAGAGCTGCATCTTCGGGACCAAGAATATTTATGGTGCTCTCGAGAGGTTCTGTGTCAGAATGCATCTCATCCATGGCAGAAACATAGATATCTATACAAGATGAAGGTCTTCTGGAGTCTGGGGCGATTGACAAAGTGCTGGTAGGGGCTAATGGAGCCTTTCCTTCTTTTGCAATTGAGTGGGAACTGATTGCCCGATGCAGGCTCGGAGATCTTTCCTTAAAAATGCATTCCAACTTTTCCAACCCACACTTGTCCTTCATATTTGTTGCATAGAAGGAGTGGCTTCGCATGCGGGGTGTGATTGTAGGTGATGTTGGGGACATGGACTCCTCTCCTGTGGGATCAATGCTCTCTTGAAGCTTGTAGGCATTTCCTTCCTGACTGTTGAAGCTGCTCTGCCTCACAATGTAGGCTGCATCAGTACAGTCGGATGAGGTCCTGGATCGTATCTTAGTCGTCTCACCTCTCTCAATGCCAGTCATTTTTTCTAAGGCAGTCACCATTCGTCCCATCATGTCTTCCAGCTGAGCAAGCCTGATGTCAACAGTCTGCAGAGAGGCCTTCATGCAGTGCTCTCTCTCATTTACTTCTTCCAGTCGCATGGCCATGTTCTCCACCCTTTAAAAAGGGAAGAATTAAACTGGTTAATTTCTACAAAGCAGTGAGGTTCAGCTAATAGGTCACCAAACCAGCTGGAAACAAATATGTCTCAAACCCCAAAGGCAATGTACACCATTTTATCTGCTTCAAAATCCTGCTAAAAGAGGTTTTGCAAAAAAAATACCATGAACTCAGAAAACTGCTCCAGTGGGTTAAAACAGGGGCATCAGCTGTATAATGTAGAGGGGGGTTTGGGTGTGCCTCATTTCAGGGACAGGACTTATTACATAAATGTTACTATGAATTAGTGCCTCTCTGCTTCCAAAACTTCTAAGTAGGTTATTATGAATGAGTAACACTTATAGCAGATGCCACATGATGTTGTCCCCACTTGTGCCACAGGCAGGACTATCACAGTTAAATGCAGAGCTAAATGAAGTAAGGAAAGAGGGCAATGTGCCATAGAAGATAGGCGGTGTTATATTCTTTTCCTGGGGTTCACCCCAGATTCTCACTATCTCGTGCTATGCGGATCTAAGGAGATAGTTTATTTGTTCCCTGATTAATTTTTAGCTCAGATTTATAGAAAAAATATATCATCTATTTTATTGAATTTATATAATATCAAGTTAAATATGCATAAAAACTGCAAAGAGGAGAAACACTGATCAAGCCAAATACAGCCTGCAATAGGGTACATGCTCTAAGATTCCTCCATTACTGTGATTGTACTTTGGGTAGCCTGTGTTAATAGCTTACAGATTGAATGATGGATTTTAAAGTTATTTTTCAGGTGCTATCATAGTATATAAATAAAAAGTTAGATTAGAATATTAATAGGTAATAATAGGTAATAGGTAATAAGATTCAGTATTTTTAATTAAAGCACGTCTTTTCTAGACCATTGATCTGTCACATTTTAAAATATTTTCAATTTTTAGGGAATTGTGTACAAATTTATGCCAGTGGCTTTTATCCACTTCAATTTTCTGACTTCTAAAACTTGTCTTCTGAAGGATTTATAGAGAGTCTGAAAATTTTACATGATGAAATTGCCTTTAGTACAATTTTCTCTGTTGGTAGTGACAGGCTGGGACTTCCTCTTTCTGTCGAAGAAGTACTAAACGCAACAAGCTCATGGAGTTATCTTTGTCTGGTAGGTTATAATTCTGGTTTTCCCCATTGCTGTAGACGCTGTGAAATGATCAAAGATGCAAAAGATAACAAATGGCATGATTTCCACACTTTTTCTTCACAGGTCTCTTACTCTATGCCAGTTAGTGCAATTCATGCTCAAATATTATTACGCACACTGTCATAGTTGATAGGCACACAAATCATTGCCAGGATTTCTGACGAAGTAAATATCATCTTCTACTACTGCTAGTTACTTTTTCAACAAGACAAGTGATTTGGAACTGACAACACCGTAACTTGCTCTTATTTGTACAGAAGGAAAGATTTTAGCAAAGAATGAATACTGGACAGCATTAATGCCTTGTTACCTAGTGCTCAGAACTTTTCCTGGTAAAACACTGAAGTCTGACTACCTTGTGGTGATGAAAAACAGAATGTGCCCACACAGGAGAGGAAAGGCCAGGAAGGAGTGTGACTTGGCTCCCTACAGCAAGTCTCATATTCCTGGGAAATACAGGCTTTTCCTGCTGAAGTCTGTGAGTTCTGAAGGCACAAGGACAACAAATGAAATGTGCAGCAGTAACTGTATTGCTATCATCACTCTTCAATAGATGAATGATCAAGTAATCACTGCTAAGAAATGAACTGGTAGCTTCAAGGAATCTCATTCTACTCATTATCATTTAGACACCAGCCTGTTTCTAGTTCTACCAACTTCTCCAACAAAACAGATTAATGTTATTGCAAGCACAGGATGTAATTCCATAGTGAGAGCAGTTTATATGGGAAGCAGTTGGATTTTCACTCTTGTTATTACTTATCTGAACTGCTATTTTATAAAAGCAATTATACTTTTGAAGTATTTATTAGCCAATAATTGAGTCCTTCACCCCACATTCAGATTCTACAACAATTGCTCAAAGACGATGAACAGATAAAACATTACAATTTTAGGGCCGTCAGACATAAGGAAAAATTTTACTGGATTTTACTGGAGAATTACAGCTCAGATTACATCTGGCAAAAAACCTTTCACCCCAGCAACAGTTACCAAGAACTGGAATGAATTTGTAACATTCTTTAAAGCTAACTGGATAATCCGGTTATGGTCTTGGTGTTTTGTTGTTGTTGGTTTTGTTGTTTTTGTTGTTGTTTTGTTTTGATTTGTGTTTTCTTTCCTGCTTCGGCACAAGTGAAATAGTTTTTAATACCAACATAGCCAGTTGGTATACAAGTAGAACTGTCCATAGTGAGGTAAGCTTTGTGTCCTGCATTCATGTGAGGACTACAAAATGCTACTGAACACAACTAATGCATCACAAGGAGAACCTAGAATAAAACCTCACTGATACATGTTCCTGTATTTGTTCTGCTTTCCCTGAATGTGATCTAGCAGCTGCTGTCAGTAGCACAGAGCGTCAGACAAGGCAAAGTGAGACTTTTGAGTTACATGGTCTGTTTGTTGCTATGGAAAGTGATGACAAATGTGATTGCATTGATAGTAGTGGAAAATTTATAGAGAAACGTAACAAGATAAGGACAGAGCAGTCTGGATTTGGAGACTGGGGGTAACCAGAGATGTGCATAGGTAACTGAAAAATACAAACATGTGTTTACACTTCATGAGACCTGACTATATAATTTTATTCATGAAAGGAAAGCTTGAAAGATGATGGTCTCCTCCAATCCCAAAGATATTAGCTTTGTCATCCTTAGTTATATATATTGCATTTGGCAACTCCAGAACGTTTAACAAATATTTATTCTATTAGTGATATTCTCTTGCATTAATTTGATGTTCAGTTCTGTAATCATTCATCATACAGAACAGCACCATGTTCTGGGAGTGAACCTATTAGAAACATAATAAAATCACATCAGCCAAACACTGTGAACATAGAAGGATATGGTCTGGAGACATGCAGCCATAATCTGGTCCTTAAAATATTTTAATAAGTGAGTTTTTCTATTTTCCCATATTCTTGGGAGAATATTCTTGCACTCAGTGAATAGACAGCCAGACCTGTATTTCCTTTAGGAATAGTTTTGAATTAAAACACTATTTCAAAGTAAGAATGCCCAAGGTTTGCTTTGGATTTTTTTCTCCATGTGTATTCAGGAGCAAGTATAAACCTTTTAGCAAATCTCACAATATCCATCTATGATGTCTCCTTTGCACCTGTGCTTTTCCTTGCAGCAAGATTTATTCAATGTATTAGAAAGTGCAAAGCCATACTAGCAGAATGAGAAGAGAAAAAGAGGAGGCTACACATAAAACATGCATCAAGGTGTGCTGCTGAAGCTCAAAAATTTCTAATAGTGGAACAAATGTGGACTTTACCAGGATAATGTTCAGTAACTCAGAACCTGGCAAAGATTTTATATTACTCGTGATAAGCCTTTTTAATTATAGTTTGGGAGATTATGACTTTTGCTGGCATTCATTTTGGTTTATTTATTTTTAACCTTTGCACATCAGTTCATCAATAATTTAATTAAATAATTCTTTAATGGGAGTAAGGCTCAATAATTTAATTAAATAATTCTTTAATGGGAGTAAGGCACTCTTTTTAGAAGTAGACCTCTTAATTGAATGCTAGAATTAGGTTCACAAGTCTCTTTGTGGACCTATGTCCATTTCTAAGACATCATTTATGTTTCAAAATCTTTTTCAGCGGCCACAAAGGCTGTTGACATGAAAGTCACTTAGAGAGATACCACTGAGCTTGTGATAGGTGATGGTGGAATGCTTTTTTAAAATAAAACACAGACAGCAGTTATCAAGCCTGTAACAGGGTACTTTGCCCTCTTTGACATCTTTTGGTAAGGCAGTGCTGATGCAAGCAGCCAGCCAGTTTTCCCAGGTGCAGTGGTTTTTGCAGGCTAAGGAAGTTGGGTTGTCATGGCTGCATTCCCACTGGAGCCTAAGACCACTTAACTCTTTATGCCCACAGAGAGATGCCACCAGAGTCACAGACCTTTCCTGCTGTCATTTTTCATGTGTGGATGGGCCTGGTAGGTCCCTTTCACCAATATAAAGCTATTTCTGTGCACTTCAGCCTGCCAGCTCTGAAATCAAGATAATAGCTCTGTCATCATCCACACGGATGCTGTAAGTGTAATTGCACTGCAGATTATAAAGTGCTGTACTAATGGATACCACAGAGTACCAAAGATGACCTAATAATATCTGCTCTAACCAGCTTATCTGCTTTTCAAATACTGTTACGATGTGACTCTGCTCCTTTTGAAATCAACAGGAGATTTTGCACAGGTATGAAAAGAATTGAGACCTGTCCACATGGAACAAATGCTTACTAAAGTGATTGTTTCAGCGGCTTCATGCCAGATCAAGAAAAATAGTGCAGTCTTTTTCGATCATATTATGCATGCTTTGTGCTGGTCAAGATGTAATACAGTAATTAGAAAGAAAGATTCTCCAAAAATGTGATTCTTCCACTGCAATGAAGTGAATTTGTCCAACTTTGCTTTCCTCACAGGTCTCCAGGACATTCACCATGCCTGCTTTGATAAATACATTCAAGGGAAACACCTTACAGCCTTGTACTGCTTTGTATTTTTCCACTTAGTCCGTAACTCCCTCTGATATGTATCAGTAACCCGATGCTACTTCTACATGCCTGTGTGAGATACCAGCTAGTGGACTACTGTAGCAGAGCATCTCACCCCCCACAAGAGCTTATCTGTAGTTTGTTAGCCAGTCAGATAACTGAAACAGCACAAACTGTCTTGTATTGGATGATTTTGATGCCATGGGGTCAACACTAGTTGGCATCTCCCAACTGCCAATAAAAATCTTACTGTTGAAGTGAGATCTGGCAAGATAGGCTGAATTTCTGACTGACAGCCACTCACTTTGTGACTATAAAAGCCACACAAAACCTTCGCAATGCAGAAATCTTGCATACGTTTTCCTGGAAATGTGCGGAGTTTCTCCTGTGAGTAGGAGCCTACTTCCTGGTTACTCCCCAGGGGTTAAAGTAAAGGCACCTAGGTCCATTCATTTTGGTGGTAAGTTACATTCAACTCCTAATCAATTCTGCTTCTTTTGTTAGCTTTAATATAGGTACCTTGATATAGTGCACTGTTTTATGCTGTAATCTACTATGAGTTCTTTTACTCATATACTTTGGAGTTACTAATTCCGATTAAGATTTCTCATCTGTTATCTTTTGTCTGTTTAATAAATAATTCATTTAAATATAAATATATCTGATTTGCCATCATTAGAACTTGCCAGAGAAGGTGATTCCTTAAATTTAAACTGCTGCCAAAATCTAAGGCTAAGGAAGGACTGACCTTCATTTAACCCCCTTTCTGTGAAGGAGTTTAAATACACAGTGGAGTTCTTTCTTCCCATTAGAGTCAGCAGTAGGGGTCCTTTAATAAACTTCGTAGTTCCCACTCTCCCAGCAACAGCTACCCTCTGAGTTGCTTAGTACTTGAGGTCAAGGAAAGACAAACCTCAAGTGCTGTTCTACGCTTTTAATTTCTGAATGTGAAATGATCAGGTAAAGGAGGGATTCTGTCTGGTGACATCAAATCTGGAGACATCTGTGGTGTCCCTTGTTACAAGAGAAGTTACGAGATTCCTGAACTGAGGCAGGCCCACACAATGCCAGGGTGGACTATTCCAAGGTGAGAGTATAAACAGCAGCTTGTTGCAGGTGAGTCAGACAAGACACCATGGTCCTGCCCCAGCACAGCCACTGACTGCATAGTGAAATTGTTCATTGACATCCAGGTCAATGCATCAAAAAACAGGATCTCTTCTTGTTTTGATTTCCTGAGCCCCTAACCTGTCTCTGGGACCCATCGAGACTCAAAGCAAGACTCTGTTCCCATCTTACATTTCCCTTCCAGTGCTAGCCCCCTATTCTTTCTTCCAGGTACACTGGGCTTTGTAAGCAGGGTGTGCAGCTGCTCCTTCTCCTAACAGGACCTGAGGCACTTTGATGAACCCAGCTGCAAGTAGGAGCAGCTCAAACAAGGGGGGAGCATTATCACATAAAGGCGAGGGAAGGCAGTGACTGGTCCAGGTGCAGGTCCAGGTGCAGTTATGTCACACCGGGCTTGTCCTAGCCCTTCCCTCTTGAGCCTAACAGCATGCTCAGCTTCTTGCAAATGAAAGGTCTTTAGGAAGAACTTCACTCACATTTGTGGGGTTTTCTGGTTCAATTTTATACCACATAAAGCTGACTTAACTGGACAGATGACTAAACTGGCTTTAACATGGGTATTATACTTGGTCTATTTCTACAGGCTAATGAATGGATGTTGGAAGAGAAACTGTAGCTTTGCATCTTCTCTGCTTTCTTTGTTCTGCATCTTGTTACTGTGCAATGATAACTCTATAAGGAAACTCTAAAGGGCAAATCTGGATTTTATATATTTGAATGTTCTACAGGTTACAAAAAATACTTTTAGTGTTGTCATGGCTTAGGAATGGTATTCTGCAATTTAGAAACCATGCTGCCACTTTCCCTCCCTTGCTCCAACTGGAGGCACAAAAGGCAAAGATCACAGGTTGAGATAAGAACAACTTACTGGAAATAGCAATGAGATAAGAAAGCAAACAGTAACAGCAACAAAATTACAACAAAAGGTGTAAGAAAAAGAAGAAATTATTTACAGTGAAAAGGCCCTGGTAACAAGCAATACCAGACTGTTCCATCCACCATGTTTTCTTGACCAGAAGGAATCCCTCCTCCTCAAGAAGCAAGAGACCCTTTCCCCTGCCCCTGGCAACGACATGAGGAAGCATCAAACAACCTCAGGGTCCTCACACCCCCTGCTGGCTACTGCAAAAATTAACCCTGTCCTGGCTGGAACTAATACAAATGTTTTAGATTTAAGAGGACTTGGCCATGACTGCAGGCAAAACAACAGACCCAGGCATCCTGTTTCTAAAACGTGTTTATGTATGATACTCAGATAGCCCTGACTCTTCTAGCATATTTTAAATATTCCTCAGACCTATTATGAGATAAGAACTGCATTCAGCTGGGATTTCATTGCTGAAAGCCCTATTAGTGTACTTGGGCCTGGGAATGACCTCTGTACCCCACAGGGTCACTGCTTGTATCTCTGTTACAGAGCTGGGGCACACTAGTCTCCACATTAAACTACTGACTAATGTAAATGGATTTTTAAAGAGCTATTTCTCTGTGAGGCTCAGGTGCTTGTCTTCATTTAGGATTCATATTCATGAACTTCATTCTGAAACAAGGTGCTTTAAGTTTTTCATCTAAATTAGAGGTAAAGGTTCTTTTCCTATAAAATAGGGCTAGCACAGAGTGAAAAGGCAGACTCTTTTCATTTGCAAGGACTTACAACACTTGCATGATGTAGGGGAGGATCCAACTAGATTAATTCTTATTTACAGGTCTTCAAACATACCTCTTCCTTCCTTGGCCACCAAAAGAAAACCTATACTCAGAGATTTGAACCTGCATCTATGATTTTCAGGTCAGTTCTGTGGCCACTAGACTATCAGAACACAAGAAAAAAAGGTAGTCAGTTGGACCACAGACCAATTTAGCTACTGTCTTACTTTGAAGTATGTGTAATTCTTCCCCCTACATATTCTCCAGTCTCTTAATATTTTCTGCTCAGGAACTTTATATGCTCAACATGATCTCTATGCATTTAGCAGTCCTTACTGGATTTCTCTTTCATAAGCTTGTCTAGTCTCGTTTGAATGCATGTAGCCTTTTAGGTGACATCATCAGCTTCTTTTAGACCTCTCCAGCTTTCAAAATTTGTTCTGTTACACTACTTACTGCATGAAAAAAAGATCACCTATTTTTCTGTTCATTTTGAACCCAGGATCCTGATAAATTTTTCTGTTGCTCCCCTATATCTTGTTCTGGGTGTGACAGCAAATAATGGATTTCTGCTCACCTTTGCCTTGCACTCATAGTTATACAGACCTCTATAATTTCATCCCTCATTTGTCTCTTCCAGACCCAGTAATGCTGGATTACTTGGCCATCCTTTATGAGGTAACCATTCCATGCCTTACCAACTTCCCTTCTAATGTAGTTTTTTAAAATGTATGTTTTAGGACTGCTTTTGTTTTCAGTAACGCAGATATTTAATTGATACTGTATCTTCTAATCCTGCTCTGGGATAGATTTATTTCCAAACCAAATTAACAGCATGTTTCCTTGCCTACAGAAAACATAGTTTAGGCATAGCTGAATCAGGGGCAATGCTGGAAGATTATGTATAAGGAGAAGAGTGTTACATCTGTGTAAATGATGAAAATGACAACTCACCTGACTTCTGTCATCCAAATTAAAATGGAGTTTTCAGGGATTGGAGTATTCACTGGTTCATAAATTTTATGAATATCTGACAGGATATTACCCTAAAATATTTATTGGCAAAAGTGTTATGAATCAAACACAAACTCTGTCCTCTAAAGCTGAGCTCAGCAGTTTTCCATGAAAGCATATGAGCACCACAGCAGATCAATAGACCTAGAAATTTTTAGGACTGGTGAATTTGAAGACTGGCAACTTCCACTTAATTACTGTATTGCTCTTTTCCTCTGCACGTTGCGGTAGGTGAAATGTCTTGTTCCATTTAAAATCCATGTCACCATTGGTCCCAATGAAACTAGCTTACCTAGCCAGGCTGTCATGAAACAAAGCTTGCTCCCTATCTGAATGGCTCACAGATAAACCCTAAAGTCATGGTTTTCATTGAGGAACTCTAATTTACTCTTCCATTTTGTTCTGATACCTTGTGCCCTGAACTTCTGCTTTAGGAACCGAAGTGTAAGCATAATTAGTGCCTCTCACTGCATCGGTTATATTTTATTACAACTGGATAAAAGGTCCCTTTACAAAACTTATCATACAATGATTTGGGTTGGAAGGTACTATAAAGATCATTCAGTTCTAGCCTTCCTGCCACGGGAAGGGACACCTTCCCCTAGACCAGGTTCCTCAGAGACACATCCAGCTTGGCCTTGAACACATTAACTTCAGAAAAAAAAAAACAGAAAAAGAGAAAATAAACTCATCACATTTTATCACTTTATTTTTAAATTAAGACTTACCGAAACTACTTCATTTCCCTTTTCAAAGAAAAAAAAAAGGAAGAGTGAGACTGGTGACAGAAACACAATTCCAGATCAACTTATGAGAACAAACAAAAAAGTGCACCTTTCTGAAGTGACACGGATTCTTTCATCATTGGAGGAGTTGAATCTGTCATCCTTTTCTCTGAAATACTCTTCTATGCACTGCTCTTCAAAGTCATGGACCTTTTTCAATTCATCCTCAGTTATGAAAAGTTCTGTGGGAAAAAATTGAGAAATATGAATTTGGCAAATATTAACATGTGAAATTAACTAAACTCTTATTTGTGAAATTCATGGACTAAATTTTCAAAAGAAAGCTTCAAATTTACCTGGCATTTTGATACAAAAGCAGATAGATGCTGCTAATTATGGAATTAGTGGCTTTAGTTATATATGATTCTGGAGATAGAAGCAGTTAAGCAGGCAAATGCTGAGCAAACATGAATATATTTTGATTACATGAGATCTAAACACAGCTGCTGGTCAGGTCCTGGACAGACGGTGGTAGCCAAAGCCCACCTGTAACCTAACAGATATGTAATGAGATTAGCAGACTACTAGGAAAGAGTCTGAGAGTACAGGGGTCTGTCTGATGTGGCAAGAACTGACATCTGCCGGCAGCAGTGTGATGGGAGTGGGAGGAGAGCCATCTGGTTGCATCTCCAGTGCCACACGTGACTCCTGCTCCCTCCTCACAGAGAAATGGGCTGTGGCATGGGCTAATGCTGGGAAGAGTTGCACATCCCTTAGCTCTGGCATGTACATTGGGCAAGGTAGAGATATTCTGCCTTGAAGAACTAGATGGAGAAGAGGAAAGTGTTATCAAAATAATCTGGCAGGTTTTCCATCATGGTTATGGGACTTCATTTAAAGCATGTTGAGAAACCACTTCTCCAATCTGAGTCAGAGTCAAGGAGAGAATGTGTATACAAAATCGCTTTGCACTATCTCACAGCTTGTCTAGGCAAAAAGTGTGTTCAGGGGAAGTATGTGCTGTTTGCTCAAAAAGTAGGAATGCTCTCTCTGTATTTTCAAAAATAAAGCTGGAAGTGTGATGGAGTGAGACGAACTCCAGCAACAACTGACCCCTAGTAACAGCAAAACAAACATTTTGCTTTGAAGGAACAAACTGGGCAACAACCCCAAAGAATTTCCAGAAAAACCCAGCCTCCTTAACATTCCAAAGAGAATGAAGGGTTGGGAAAATCAGGTAAAACTAACTTATTCAGGTAAGGTTTTTGAAGGTAAAAGTTGTTGTTTTGCTGGGAAGGCTATCAAGGTGCTGGACTTTGACTTCATGCATGTCAAACACTAGCCATTATGAAAGGCATTGGAAAATCCCCTCTGTGCATTATCTAAGTCTTACTCAATCCATAGTCTCTCTCATCTGGGTCACTTTCATGCTTCTTCCATCTGCAGCAGAGGTGTTGAAATATCATCGTCATGTGGCTGAAAATGATCAGAGGTGGTGGTAGAACAGGTCTTTCGTGGAACGTCATGATAAGCTGGTACCTTTGAAATTTCCAAACTTGGTTCGATATAGATTTGACTTCGAAAAATGTGTTGCTAGAAGGCAAGAAGAGGAAAATGACACCAGACTGAAAATGGTTTTGGGTACTTTGTGCCGAAGATGATATGACAACATCATAACTAGATACATTTCAATAATATTGGCGAATGTTTCCTTGTCACAAAAACAGGAAGCAGAACAAAAGAGTAAGTTTGTGTTTGGGCAAAGCAGAATGGTAATCAGCCTTTTTGAAGTACCTTATGACTGTATCTGTGCTGTACAACCCCTGAGTCTTAAAAAACCCACTGAGATGGGGAAGTATTTTTACTCGTTTTCCCTGTTGAGAGTGAATGATGCCATAACGGAACTTTTTTTGGCTTCTTTGCCTTGGTTCCCATTAGGTGTCTGTCCTTGGAAATGAGCACAATGTGAAAAACTTGGCATTTCCCTCGTTTCCTGGAGACAAGCCTCTTTCCCTCTCCCCCTTACATCCTCAGAATATATTTCCCAGCCAAAGCCAAAGCTCAGCAGTCTTCATACGCTGTGAACAATGTGCACCCTCCCCAAGTCTATACTTTGCAATGTTTCACTCACTTGAAAACTGCAATGAGGAGATTCACCAAAAGAATGTTTGCTACCAAGAGGTAACAGGCCATGATGGCAGGAACGATCCATGCTCCTGTTTTGCAGGGAGGTAGCTGGATTATTTTGCCATCTTCTCTGGTTTCATTTTGACCACAAGGTGCTGGGAACAAAATTTGAAAACAAAAAAATGCAAAATGGGAATGAATCTTATTTTTTCAGTAGTTTTTGCAGAAATATTTAAATATTTATAACATCCTGCCTGCCAAGGCAATATCTTCCAAATAACAATAGCATTGACATTCCCCCCCCAGAAGTTTATGCTTGGAATCACAGATTTTGCAGGCTGCAGTTCTTGTTATTGTGTGTTATGTGCCATGGGTATCAAGATATTTCCCTCAAAAATTGCAGGAGACATGCCTGGTGTGAGTAAGCTGCCTGTCTACATACATAATACAAAATACCATGGTACTCTGTGGTAATTAGCGGCTGTGCAAATGAAGTTATTGAAATGTTTAATCCTGCAAGAAAGCTTGCATATTATTTCTTTAATGGTGAAAACCTGTTCTTTTTTTATTGATTGAGAAGGATGTGATAAATATGGAAAAGGAAGTCCATGAAAGTAAATTAAAGAGTAGACATTTATTGCTGAGCACTGCACTGTCTCAAGCCCCTCTAGGACATACTCATAGTGACTTTCTGCTGTTAAGGACTCTTGACTGCATGCCTAGAAACAGTGGGGGAGATTATCAAGTCTTTACTGTACCAGGTAAAGGGACATGTATGCAGCAGAGACACCACCTGTTTCTTTCGCAAATGCACCAGAATCACCATGTTCTCAGTATTAATGCTGTCGAACTGAAGCAAGGGGAGAGAAAACATGGTGAAATAGTTTTCCCTGCTTGTGTTTTAACATGCCTTCAGGTGCAGTGATGGGTAATCTGCATTTGCAAGCATGGGTTCAGTTTATGTCTTTCTATCCTCAGTCCTACTGGTTCTATGTATCTTCATAAATAATGGAAAAACAATGGAAGCAGCAGCTTATGTATACAAATCATCTTAGTAAATTTTGCACAGCACTACAGCTAGCTTCCCCCCATCTCCATCAAAAAGAAGGTTAAATTAGGAATTTCTAAAGTGCTCAGCACTGTCTCAGTTCCTACTGATATCAATGAGGGTTTTCTACTGATTTCATGGAAAACAAAGTTTGCTGATGCCATACATAAAATTTTATTGTATGGCAACAAATCCGTATTTCCAGTACCACCCATTGCATCTTCTCAAAAAAGTCCTTCTGAACTTGGTTCACTGAGCTTGAAATTCAATTGTGGATGTCTGTTCTGGCAATCATATTACATTATGCGTGATTCTGGTACTTTGTGGGCACTACACATAGATCCTAGCCTATTACATGCAGAAATATTGTAGCCATATGGGATACAGGACTACATGACCCCTCCAAAAATTTTCAACTCACCAAAAAAAAAAATTACCAAGTCAAATACAAGCAACACTGCTTTTTTACCAGCAACTCCATTGTTTCTGGACGCATGGTGTCACCAGTCCTTCCTATTTACAAAACGACATTTTATTACTGGAACAGGCTGAGAATATGCAGTTCTTTGTTTCTCAATAAGCATCACTTTGCAGATCATTTTGAGGTGGTGCTAATTTCCACACTGCTCCAAGCAGCAGTTTCATGTAGACATTCAAAACACCGTCAGTGCGCTGCTGTGAGTGTGGGGCTCTGTGCCCTCAGCCTTCACCCAGCAGAAACTGGACCATTCAATACCTCTTGCTACCAGCACTCAATCTGGGACTTGCATCTCTGTTTGTGTGGAAACATTAGCTTGCTCATATATTGAGTCAGATCTACAAAGTCCAATACAACACAGAACCGAAACCCATAATGATTTCACCAGTGATGGAACAATCACAATATCAGTTGATGAAACCTGTTGTCCTTTTTTATGCTGAAAACAGAAGAAATAATATCTTTTCAAGTAATGAGAAAATTTTGAAAAGCATTTTTCAAACCTTAGATCAATGAGATCAAAAACTCAGCTCCAATTCTGGTTCCAATTCTATTATCCCATTTTTTTTCCCTAAAAAACCATAGAATTTAATCTGGAAAAAAAGAATTAGCTAAGAAGCCAAAAAATATTTCTCCAGCTCTACTTGCTTGCAACTGGGTAATCTCTGTTGGTTTATGCCACCCAGTGATGGCCAAATTAGATTTCCTACGCAGAAATGATCTATTCTATATATCCGTTGCGGTTCAGCTTGTCCTGAAGCTTTGCAGAAATTTTTCTCTTTTGCATGTTCTGTTGTGGGTACAGTTTTTAAATAACATGGGAATACTCATTTCTTGCTTTACTTATGGAGAGCTAAGCCACCACTTAATTGTCACATCTTCAGCTGCATAAGAAAATGTATGACCCGTGTCCGAAATGCAGAAGTCATTCCACGGCACATCATTGAACATCTTTCATCTTTAAACTATGACATTAATTTTCCAGTATTCTCCCCTCCCCCCCAGTTAATTAAGGGCATTTTAGAACAATTACTCTGAGGAAACCAGAAAGAGAAATTTGAGAAATTAGAATTCTGTTTGTAAGCTGAGAGATTTGGCTATGGGACAGTTGGCCACCCCACCTGAGTATGCAGAGCCCCAAGCACTCCTGTCTCCTTGGTACAGTAACCTGGGGTATCTCACTTCCCACTTCCCACTCCATCCGCACATTCACCTGCGCGCTGCCAGCACGGCTGCAGGGCTCAGCGTTCAGACCACAGCACCTGATTCCATCAGCAGGTTCACTAACGAGCGGAGCAGAACGCTCCATGATCGTGGTTCCTTACTCGGCACGAGTGTCATTACCCACCCCTGCGCTGCCTCTCCTGGAGCCTCACTCCAAGCAGGGCTCGGCGGTGCCGGGTGCCTGTTTGATCGGCGCCGGTGTCCCAGTGCTCCACGCTGGTAATGCCAGGCTTCCATAAAGCCAGAGTTTTCATGTGCTGTGCCTCAACCCTGAGGAATCTGCACTGCCTTTCATGTGTAACATGAAATGTGCTCATTTGAACATTTTAATTATTTTCGGAGAAATGAAGTAATTTTTGTAATACTTGCAGTAATATATTGTAATATATTTCCAAGCACAATATTAACATGTATGCAAACTTGACTCATCTGTTTTACATTATAGCCTTGCTTTAAACACAAGCCACAGAATACTTAATTCTAGTGAAATGCTTTACTGAAGAAAATTCCTAGCCTAACGATATGCCAATCTCAGGTAGCTGAAAAACCCAACCACTCTGATACCTGCAGGCCATTGGATAAAGTCCAGACATTATGTCCTGAACTTAGGCTTTAGAAAATAGTAAATGATTGGAGTTTTAACTTCAATTATACAAATTAACCTCATTCAGCTTTCAAACATTGCATCCTGACACCTGTAAACGTATAGACTTTTTGCATCCCTTGTTTCCTTTTTCACAATCTCTTTCCATGCTTATTTTTCCTTCCTGACTCCCACTTACAGTTTCCTGCTGGGCCTTTCCTGCTACATACCTAACCCTTCCTCTTTCCTGTCCAGGAAACAGTTGTAAAAAAACAGTAATTCAAGCCTCTGTGGGTTTCAGGCCTGAAGTGGAGACAGAGCTCAGGAAGAATTAGTTTCCTTGCTGTAATTACTGTCATGACACAGGCACTGCTCACTTTTACTTTGCATTGGGCGGAGGGCTTGGCAAAGGATGCTTCCAAGTTTCTGTGTCATGACTCTTCCCCCAGCTGCACCCTTCCAAAGCAGGTGTGGGAAATAATGAAGAGACAAAAGTGCATAATTGAACATCTCTGTCACTGAATAGCTTTCTGCCTTTGATGAAAACTTCTCACATAAAAATGGATAGCACTTTTACAATACAAGCTGGTTTGTTTAAAATCAGTAGAAACTGAGGAATGTTTTCCTACACTCACAGTTCTAAATAAAATGGAAACAAATAAGTGTAACCAAATAACAAACAAACAAAAAATCTGGATATTTTTAATGCTTTCATCACCCTATTTATGAGTATATAGGCACCTTCCAATTTTGACCCACAATGAACCCAAAGGATGTGAAAGTGTTTTAAAATTTTAAAATCAAATGTCTAAGCAACCTTACCAGCTTACCAGGCTGATAAATATTGAAACTTGCCTTCCCCCCCCCCCGCCCCAAATATTAAGTGGCCTTGCTAGAATTGTTCGCTTCTTCACTGATGGGGAAAATACTGAAATCTGTGAACTATGAATTTCAGGGGATTGCTCTGTTCATCAGTAGAAACATCCAGGGAGTTGAATAATATCTCATTACTTCAAGAAAGTTTCTTTAACTACACCATCCTGACGTTACACGTTGCTTCTTGCCCCAGGCCACATTAAAAGTGATTTTAAATGGTCTCTTCAATCTGCTGCTATTTTAATAATAATTTATAGTAAATCCCTGCATTTTTCTTGTTTACTCTAGTGCTTTCTTCCTTCTCCTACTCTCCTCCTCCCCCCATTAAAAATAGCCAACCAAAGAGAATCCAAATTACAACATCAGGAGTGCTCGTCAGGGGAATACTGCTGCAATCCAGGCCAGAGAGACTTTCAAAATTGTTTGTAGTCCATGCAAAAATCTTATCCACTACTTTTGTCTGACAATGTTAAAAGTATTGCCACAGGTTTGATTTATTCTATTTTGTACAGAGCTGCTATATTTGTTCTAATTCCAGAATGTGCCATGCAAATGATGGGCCTTGTAGGAAGCTCCTATCAAGCCATGAAAAGCATGAAAAGAGTTAAGTATGTAATTTTCATTTATACTAAGAAATTTTCAAGAATTATAAAAATTAAACAAATCGAAAAGATTATGAAATTTAAGGAGTTTTTAAAAAGTCTTTTGGAGTAATTATAATTTCCTCTGAAGTTCATTGAATAGTTAAAACCTGTGTATAACTGTCTCTCATCTTCTGAAACAATTGCATTCTGGTTACTTGATATTCCTCCAATACAAGTGAAAGAGAAGGAGGCCCCATCTTTTTCTCTTAAACTAGGTACATTTTTCCAAAAAGGAATAAACGCAAGAAACAAACACAACTCAGACTGATCTTCAGATTCCAGATGGCACATGAAGTACTGTCAGCCGGTAAGAAAATCCAGGTGGAAATCCAACCTGTGAGACACCAGGAAAATCTGAAAAACTTCTCAAACCGAAAAATCCAAAGCCATGTTGACTAACAGCAAGTTTAGTTGCTTTGCCTTCTGAATACAGGAAAATGTGAGCTCTGATGTTCATCTTCTACAGATGACTACTGTTTTCCAAGTTGGCATTTATTTCCTCTACCTACATGTTTTTTTACCAAGCAAGCTCACCTTTTTTCTTCAGTATTTTTTATATCCTTCTGTATCCATAGTATTCTGGAGAGATGGAAAGTTTTGTAAGGTGAAAACAAAGTTCTTCACATGTGAAAACTGTGTTATAAATTTTTCTGGCTAAAACTGCCAGCACAAGTGCCAAGGTGAGGTGAACTGAGGGAGAGATTTTACAGTGTTTGTGGGAAATCCACTTCTGGACAGGCATTCACTAAAGCAGTTACATGGCTGGCTGCTTCCCCATGGATCCCATTGGGCAGCACAAGGCTCAGATGGATTAGGAAAGACAGCCTAACAGCGAGACAGTTGCATGTGCCACCACCAGCTCCCTGATTCAGATTCTCCTTCCTCCCCCAGCTATCAGTGGATAATAATATATCTTTACTTAACTACATAATTGATATCAGTCTAATTTTTTTCAATTTATCAAGCTCTTATTATTATTCCTTTCCTGAAATATATTAATTTTTCATTTCCCGACCTTTAAATAATTCATAAATTTGATTAGCTTACTGCCTGCTTTCAGTTCTCCGGTTTAGGCCTTTATCTGAATCCCAAGAGTTGCTAGCTGGTGTTTTCTAGGCCCAAGTCAAAACTCAGTAGCCCAAGGTAGTTTCAGTCATTACTGATGTTTCACTTAGACTAAATATTTTGACCAGTTTCACTTTTCCATTAAGTAGTTTGACTATTCCTTGATCTTTACATACTTCCAAAGACTGTTTCATGTAATTGCTTAAACTTCCTGAGTAGACAACATGGCATGTGTAACCTTCTGTCAGTGCCAGATCAGCTAAAAGGAATTAGCTGAATAGCTGGATTTAGTTGTGGGAGCAATATGGTCCAATAAATCGCAATTGCACCTCCTTTGTTTATAGATCATACTCTACTCATTTCCTGCTCAAAGACCTAGAGGAAGACCATTATGGTTGCACTGTGATAGTAAAGTCTGTCTTTTCTAGTCCCCCATTCCCCAAGCCCATATGGAGCTGGGCTGTGGAACTTAATGGATAGCTAGGACTGAAAGAGCACCAGGAACTCAGGATGTCTCCATTGCTAGCAGCAGTCACTCTTCCATGTGTTACTGTCTGTGGCTCCTCCCCCAGCATATTTTAGGCATATTCAGAGGTTCTTACTTCTCACACTGTCTTCTCCATCCAAGAACTACTGAAGCTGGCCATTCTAGCTCTGCATCTTTTTTACATGAAGCACCTGCTTAATACGACAAGATTTTTAGATTTTTTAGTTGTCATATTGTGATGAACTGTCAGTCTCAGAGGAACTACTTAGAGACTGGTTTTGCTCGTTTTGTTGACTTTACCTGAAAATTTGAACACAGAGCTAAAAGATTTACTCTCCTTCCCCCCCATCTTTACAACTGATTCTTAGTCAGAAATTTGTAGGTATATAGTATTTATGGACATTCCTGACAATAAGTACCACCACTGAATAATGTATTCATAATCCCAGAAGTGAGGATATAATCTGTCCTCACTTTTGAGTTGAAGATGAGATCACATACCAACAGAACACTAACAGATACTCCAGATAACATATTTTCCATTAAAAAATGATATGAATACAGAAATTATGGGTAAAAAACGCAAATATATATGACACACTCTTTTAGAGCAAGGCATTTAGCAGTATGTTGAAATAAAAATGAGAGTAGACCCACTCGATGAATAGGCTGCCAGCTGATGAGGTGGATCCAGACATTGTATCTGGTCAGCCTTTATGGCATGCTTCACAAATAAAATAAAAATAATTAATTAAATAGATAAAAATAATTAAAAAAAAAAAAGTAAATTAGAAATGTTAGAGTAGCACACATTTTTGTACATTTCTCAGATACCAGGATGTTTTCCAGGAGAGTGGCTCAAATCAAAATGCCTCTCCATGATCAGCACTTTTACTGAAACCCAAACTTGCTTATACTGTAGCAATATTAAACACCAAAAAACAAACAAAATTCACAAAGCAACCCTTTCGTTTTGTTAAAATAATACTGATTAAAAAATAATGTGCTCTAAGCCACAGAGTTAAATTGCAGTTTAGATGTAGCATAACAATTTAAGAACATGCTTATCTTATTTGAGAAAGTACAAACACTGTAGCACTCTAACATGAGTACAGTGGCTGATTTAGCTTAGAACAACGTGGAAAATATAAATAACAGCAAATTTTTAAATACTGAAAAAGTGTGAGTATACCAGTAAAACCTTCTGGGAGTCCATTGGGTCATTTTGATTGTGTAACATCATCACCAACCATTGCTCATGCTCCCAGTCTATTCCACAAGTAACATTTTTGAGACAACTGAGCATCAGACAGACATGACATACTGTACACATTTTGTGCTGGAAGAGTGGCAGATACTAATTCCCTGCATCATCTGCCTCTCAGGAAGGAGGAAGTAGGTGCTGCTTTTCATTTTGACATCATCACTTTTGCTGCAACTCCGAGTTTCCTTGACACAGGTAGAAAAACAACATGTCTATATTTAAAGCTGGAGTTGAAGACGCCAGGAAGTTTGCTTTCTCTCAATTTTAGAAGTAATTACTCTGCATCTTTTTTCATGGTTTAAATGTTGTGCATCTGAATAACACATAAGACTAATCTCAAATCCTCATGCAAGGATTTGAAGCCTGCCACCCAGTTTTCATACTTAAATACCATGCTTCATCCAAGGACCCTTCAGTTTCTTAAGGTTCCGGGTTCTAAACTATAATCAGCCCTTCATTAAAAAAGAAAAAAACAAGAACACTTTATTCAGCCAATTTCAACGTTTGTTGCACTATGGTAGTTACTTAGCACAATACCAATAAATGGCCACTTGTAGAGGGACAGACAGAATTCTGCTTGTAGAAGGAAGTCATAGGTTAATGGTACAAAAATTTATCTCTCTAATATGCTTTTGGAGCAAGATGAAGTTTTATATCCCCAACTATTATGCCTTTGGAATTAAAAGAAAAGGGAAAATGATAAAAATGAGGGAATTGGGTAAAAAGTGAAACATAGTGACAAATTTTGTCATTATAGATACTTGCTTACTTCCTTGCATGCCATGCTGCCTCTGAAAACCAAGTAGGGGAGTAAAGATAAAAAGGAGGTTTCATCTGTATCCATAATAACATTCAGTGCTAGCCAGGAAAAAGAAATGAACATGAAACTGCTGAAATATCCGCCATGGAATACATATACATCTATCCATCTGCAACTATATTCAATTGGGGATATTATTTGTCATATAGATACATTTACTACTTTTAACCAGCTCAGCAAAAAGAAACATCTTTTTTTCATTCAAAGTTCATCAATACCAAACAAGAAACAAATAAATTTTGAAAATACTGCCCTTTCCTAAAATGGTACATAGAATAAAATGCAGTGTCCTAAACAGAGCTTTAATAGAAGCCATCTGCCACTGGAAAAGGTACTGACTTCCAAATGCTGCCAAGACTTACACACAATTAAGTAGGAATGATGAACATCAGATGCATGACAGTATTTGCAAAAGATAACATTGTGGTTCTTAGTTTGGTCATCTACTGCATAATTTCTCATGACCACCTCTCTCATTTGGTGGTAATGCGACGAGTAGCACCAGAAGATTTACTAAACAGAATCTAAACAGAAAACCAGCATTTTCCTGATCACCTACCCGATGAATCCTGAGGAGGTAACATATTTAATACTGGCTCTTTTCCTGTTTGCATTGGTGTGAGCACAGTCTTGCCTTCTAATAATAAATGCAGTAATATTCTAATAATGGATCTAATTATTAGACCCAAAGAATTGCATCACAGGGTTTATCTTAAAGGTGGCACTGAGAAGGTAACAGAGAAAAGAAAACTCATCAGATTAGGTCCTCATGAAGGACAGGTGCTGAAAGGTCTAATCCTCAATTATTAGACATGATGTTCAATATGAAGTTAGATAAAAAGTATTTAAGTCTAAAATTAAACCAAGGGATGAGAAAAAAAGAAGTGACTTTTTGTGTCCCAGGTATACCCCCAAATTCATGCTGGATACCTGGAAGGAGATTCCTGTCACCAAGCTGGTAAAAAGGACACATTTATAATCTTCTTTATATGCAAGATAATGTAGCATTACAGATTTCCAGTTAAAAGGGATGTCAGAAGCATGTTGTGAAACTGACACCCCAATATTAGCTGAAAAAATATTTTTGCAACCATTCTCTGTGTTGAAGAAGTTCCTCTATCTGGAGCCATTTATTGAGCAAACACACATGATCTAATAGGACATCATCTGATCAAAGCTGGGTACCTGACTTTGGAGTATGAGAATCATAAACTTGCTTACGGTCTATCTGGTCTGCAAACACTTCCCCATAGATCATCCAGTAAGGCATGTAAAAAATGTTTTTCGCCAGCTTCCACGAAGGCTCCTCATTGGGGAAAAGAATTGCCTGTCTTGCCACACCAAAGCTCATCAGAACCACCAACATGATGATGACAAAGTACATCATGTCTATCATCTGAATGTAATGACAGGAAAAGGGAGAGAAAGAGAGAGAGAAAGGACAAGAATTAGAGGAACTTATTTGTCCATACTCTAATTATTATATGCTGCAAAAAAAAAAAACAAAACGGTGAATCTTAGAAACAGAATTTTTAAAAACAAATTTTGAAAAGCCATTCTTGTTTACACATAAAAAAAAGTATTTTTCAAAGAAGTGAAGTGGTATTATTATGTCCTTGGTTTTACCCAGTGTCGCTTTTAAGAACAATTCAAATGTTATGAACAGGCTTGAAAATACAAAGTACCATCTGTTCACACCAGTAGCCTCAACAAGAATATAGGTTCACTGCAATCAGCAGCCTGGTCTGGGCAAGGGTCGTGAGATGATGTATTGTTTATAGGCACCAAGTGGCAACTGTACCTAAGCAAAAGGACTGACATGGATAATTTTATTCACTGGTACTCATAGTCTTGGAGCAAAGGGAGCCGCAACTAACATACGGAGGAACGGGTGGCAGAACAGCCTGTTACTGCAACATAAGGGACACCATGGTGGTAACCAGTGAGAAAGGAAAGCTGTGATACTGCCTGGGCTAAAAATCTGCTTGGTGGGGGAGTCTGACAAATGCCATATTAACAAAACCCAATCAGATAACAGACAGTGAGCTCTGTTCTCCTCCACTGTTGAGGGCCTCATTAGCACATGCCCAAGATTAACTAGTGCTTGCAAACAATATCCACCCATTCAAAATGTTTCTGAAAAAAAGCGGGACAGCAATCCTACAAGATGCTGAATAGAGTCCGAAGATTAGAAGAAGCTCTGTTCTAGAAAAGGCCCTCAAGGGAGCAGAACAATGGGCATCAGGCACGTACAGCAGAGATGCTTTACAAACCAAAGTGAATGTGAAAAAAATTGGGAATCCCGTAAAGTCCCTGGTAAGATCCCTTTAAAACTTTTACTTAGGACTTGCCAGGTCTTTAGAATTGTTACAACTGAGCTGTTTTTCATAGTTCTGGACATAACTTTTGTCTCTAGACAAAACTCAACTTACAAATCCTCTAAACCTTATGAGTTTTATTCCCTCCAGTCTCTGCATTTTCTGGCTCAGCTGAATTCAGCCTTCCTTGCAAGAGAGCCATGAAACCAACCTGCACCTCAGCTGGTGGCCTTATGGCTCCATGGGGGACCTGCTGCAGCCCAAGGGCAGTGCTGCTCATGACAAGAGCTGATGGAAGAGGGACCCACTTGCAGCAGATGGATCTGGCACTGCTGCAGGGGTTGTTCAATTTTAAAGCAACCTAAGGTCAAAGTAACACTGGGGAAGTATGTAACAGAGAAAAGAGTGTTACAGGTAGCAAAGAGGAAAAGGTATGCTCATGTTTAGAGAGAGAAGCTGTAGGAGAAAGGCACCAGCAGAGCAGGGGTCAGATAAGAGAGAATCAGGAAGGTGGAAAGAAGGAACCGAGGACAAGTGAAAAAAAAAGCAGGAGAATACAGAAGTCTTGAGGTCCATAAAAAATGCAGTAAATAAAGAAAAAACCTTGGGGACACAAGAGAGGAAAAGAAATGTTTTAAATAATTAAAACCCAGCAAAGTCAATCATCAACATTCCTATTTAATCCAGGGCATTAATTTCTCAAAAAAAATCCCTTCATGAAGACAAATTCCAGATTATTGTACTTCAGAAAGCATCCTGAAATGGGAAAACTGCATAAGCATATTTAGTTCTTACTGCTTTCAGGGAATAAAGCATGAGGTGAAACCTGATTCCTCCTTTCTTGTCTAATCAAACTTTGTTTCAGATAGCAATACGTAACTTGATATGATGTAATGTAATAACTCTTTTAAAATGTCACACAAACAAGTAAATATAATGAGCATTTTGAGGCAAGTTAAGGCAATTTCTTAAATGTTTCAAGGGTTTTTGACCAGGAAGCACACAGGTTTGACCTCATTTTGCAAGAAATAAAATTTTCAGTGCTGTTCTCTATTCAAGATGCATATTAGCTTTTCCCTCCTTCAGCTGGGTGGCTTCTAAACTCAGTAACTTGTCTGAAATACAATGAAATAGATGGGCAAGTTTCCACTGACTTTAACGAGCATTGTATCAGGTCCTTTGGCCTGTGGTGTCAAATTACACTTAATATTTTAGCAGGGCAATGGCCATTTCAATCATTCTGAAGAACTCATCAGTCACCTGTGTAAAAAAGTGATAAACACAGCATTTTTTTTGGTACAATTTTATGAAGAAGTTGGCAGTATTTCAACTTCTGTATTTGCAGAAAGGCTAAGAAAATGTAGGTATTTCCACACATTAAAGGAAATTATATACCTCTGACTCTCCTGACATTCCACAGTAATTTCATTTCATTCCTGAATAGATGGAAATTAAATCTATCACTGGGCAGAAATCAGAAAAGCACAAGCATATTCTGTTACTGAAATCAGTAGATAATAATAAACTTGGCCATTCCGTTTCCTCCTTGTATCTTCATCTTTGCTTTAGCCTATTGCTTTTAAACCACTTGAACCCATTCTTGCTCCTTGCTTAATTTCACTTGCATATTTGTTCGGAGTGGCCAGAGGTAAAACTTATTACAGCTGTTTTGTTGACTGCAGAGTAGAGGCAGGTGAAGAGAAAGTTCCTCAACACTGGAAAGATAGAAAAAGTCATCCTTTTCCTCCCGAGTCTAAAACTTACGATAGAAGCTCAAGAAAAAGTCTTAGGCATTAAATATGATCTGTTGAGGATCTCAGTAGTTGTGATGTGCTTACTCTGTCGATGTCCTGCACAGTGCTGAACTGAACTTTCAACACCACTTGGAAGACAGAACACTAGGAGGTAGAGAGATGTGATTTAAACAAAATTTTACACGAGAGCCCATGGAGTAGCCTCAGCTCCCAGGGATTGCATGAGTTGGACACTGAACAAGAGAGTAAGCTGGTCAGAAAACAGATGTGAGAGGCTGATGTGTGTAACTCAAACTGGTTGTGCACTGCATGGTGGGCAAAAGGGATGTGTCAGAGTGGCTTAAAGTGCGTGGAAAATTGGGCAAACTATGAAAACCAAGTAACAGGAAGGCACAAAACAGAAGAATTTGCCTCCTTTAACAGTAACCCAGGGCTTCAGAACAATTTGACAGCTAACTTCAACACCTTTTAATGCAGGTGCTGAGCCTACAGAGGCTAGTGATTTTCCTGCATTTGTTTTCCACAGAAAGTGGAGGGAGGTTTGATTTGCTGTACACATGTGAAAGTGACAAAGGAGTAAAAATGTTATTAATTTCAACCACTTCCTTTCTGTGTTGACCCCAGAAGAAAAAGAAACCACTCTTTATGCTACTGGTGGAGCTGGGTTCCTATCAGCCACCTGTAACACTGACTACTAGAAGTTTGTTATTTGTGGCCACTCTATTATCGAACTGTTGGTCACACTGCCTGTGTTAGCACTGCAGTTCTGAAACTTTTAGTGCATGTAGCTCTGAAAAATAAAGCAGAGTAGAAGGGTAGTTGTTTCTTCAGAAGTTTTACACAATGTGTATTGTGTAAACCCCCCAGTGACCACCAGATCCACTGGCGGAAAGATAGTCCAAATGCAGCAGGAAAGAAACCTGCTAAGACAGTGTTTTCCCTTTGATCTGTATTCTTTTCTCTGGTCCTGCTGGTTTTTTTTCAATAACCTCCAACAAGAACTGTTGAGTATTTTTACTCTGGAGCTCTGCAAAACCTCATGTCAACAACCTACAGGCTTTCTTGAAGGAAGGACACTCCAAAATCTTTTTTTCAGGACATAACTATCTCATTCTCTCATGGTTTCCCTCAATCTCTCTCTCCCTTTCTCTTTTATTTTTCACTAACCTGTTCTTTCTTTGTCAAACCCACCACTGTGGGCTTGCAGTAAAAATCTGGCAAATTGAGGGGATAAGACAACAGTTCTCTGGTCACCTGTTGGGTAGGGAGTGTAACTGGATGTATATTTTGCATTTCAGTTTTATACCTGCTCACTGAGCCTGTTGTGACTAATGTAGTATCAAGGAGATATTGTAGTCCATGCACTCATACACATCCCCTTTTCTTATGATGGTGAGGATGGATGAATCTTTTCTTTAAGGGCTATTATAAGACAATTACAACAGTCAGCCTCTTTGGACTTGCTGATTATTGTCACATAGCAAACAGCAGCAGTATTCCGTTTAGAAGAGTTAATATTCAGTTTACTTTCTTTTACTTAAAGCCAGCTTCAAGGGGTTTTAATCTATCTAGAAAATCCCAGATCTCAAACCCCAAAATGCATGAAACAGACATGATTTACACAAGAAAAACTGGATAACTGCACGTGAAACATGAACACGTGTATTTGCTGTGTGTGCAGGTATCCAAATATTAGGGATATGTGCATAGGCATCTGTAAACTCAGCCATTTTCTTTAACTCAAGCAAAAAGCTGCATAATTGCAACATTTCTATTGAAACATAAAAATTAAAAACTGAAAAATCAAAAGTTATACATGTGGAAGCAAATGACTCTTGATTACTCCTGCATGCATTTACTATTACACAAGCTATTCATATTCCTGGTACAGTGTGTACAATTGATGTGGCCAGGGCACACTTATACAAACTGATTTCTCATCTCACAAGGACACACCTGGACTTAAGAGATGGAGGAGCACGTGGATATGGATCAAACTACAGAAGGGTCGGTCAGTCTTAATCATAACCATTATAGTTTTGAATACACCACGATTATTAGAGAGTCTCAGGGTACTAAACATCTGAACAATTTTTTTTTAAATGTTAACAAACCACCTTCCTTTATAATTACCAAATCTCCTTTGTACTTTCTGCAAATGAGGCACAGAGGGGTGTAGGGTGGCTCTGCTGTTGAAGAGTGATCTCAGAGAAAGACAAACAATACATCATCTAATAGAACAGGAAGAATCTAATCCTCAGTTCTGCGGGGCCTCAATTCTGGAGGTTTTGATTCAAGAAGGCACTGATTTCTAGCTTGCATGAAAACACTGATGTGTAAAAAAAATCCAGGTAACACTGCAGCAATGTCACTGGCTAAGGACACTGAGCCCAGAACACACAGTCAAACACAGAAGGGGTTTGCCAACTGCTCTCACCATTTTCCCAATCATCATGACGTAGGGCCCCAAGTACTTGTTCACGCCGAAGATGTCCAGCAGCCGGATGTACCAGTAGATGATGTTGACGCAGTAGATCACGCGCCCGTCGCTCCGGAGAGGCAGGTCTTGCAGGCGGAGAACCATCCCAACAGAGAACAGCAGGATAGCTATGAGGTCGGTAACATTCCAGTACTCCTGGAGCCAAACTTTGACTTTTTGCAGCAGTTTCCCAGGCTCTGACATGAGGATCTGAAGGACAGAGGAAATTGAGAAGAAAGGAGCTGAGCTGTCTTAATTTAAACTTGAAGAAATCTATAGTAAACAGACAGATATACGCCACACAGGCCAAAAGCAAAGCTGATAGACTCCTATCATACAAATATCTCAGGTACTCTCTGGGCTTTTTTTTCCAGAAATCTTCCATTTCAATCATTCTTAACATTTATCTATGTGCAATATTCTTTAAAGGACAAAGTGATCACTCAGTCTAAAATTCTCATGAAATCAGAAGAAATATATGTATGTATTTCTGTTTTTCAAATTTATTAACCCTACTTAGAGCCTTGGAACAGAGGGTAAAGTATAGAAAGACTTTTTTTACAAAAAAATTTACAACTAAAGAAGCTTTAAAGAAAATTGTATTAAAATGTGTAACAAATGACCAAGTCTAGTCCTCCAGAGCACTGGCTTCAGAATGTACAAACACAACTGGTAACAGATTCAGCCCAGGGGTACAAATGTGCTATTTCAGCTGAGGTCAATGGGACTCGCATTCACTCACATTAGGGCTGAATTGGGCCTCTGGTGTCACTGTGGAATAAATGCACGTTTGGCTCAGTGAAAGGGGACAGCATTAGCTGCAAGTGGGAGAGACCACAAGAGTCAGGGTTAACAGAGCCACTTTGCTCACTTTTCAGACTGAGTGCTACCTTAAATTCTCTGTCTCTGCTCTGTGTCTGCTGTTGCACCCTTAGGGAGATGCACACTACTGCTTGACAAATTAACAAAAATTTTCAAAAGCCACATTTCAAGGAATTTAGCTGACCTTTAAGACTTGCTAGAAGATCACCCCGTACTTGTGAATGCTATTTAATGAGCATCACACTGAAATTTGGACACAGAAATTTTATGGGAGAAGAAGAAGAAGGAAAGAAGGAAAGAAGGAAAGAAGGAAAGAGAGAAAGAGAGAAAGAGAGAAAGAGAGAAAGAGAGAAAGAGAGAAAGAGAGAGAAAAATAGAAAGATAAGAAAAGAAAAAAAGAAAAGAAAAAAAGAAAAGAAAAGAAAAGAAAAGAAAAGAAAAGAAAAGAAAGAAAGAAAGAAAGAAAGAAAGAAAGAAAGAAAGAAAGAAAGAAAGAAAGAAAGAAAGAAAGAAAGAAAGAAAGAAAGAAAGAAAGAAAGGAAGGAAGGAAGAAGAAAAAGAAAGGAAGAGGAAGAGGAAGAGGAAGAGGAAGAGGAAGAGGAAGAGGAAGAGGAAGAGGAAGAGGAAGAGGAAGAGGAAGAGGAAGAGGAAGAGGAAGAGGAAGAGGAAGAGGAAGAGGAAGAGGAAGAGGAAGAGGAGAAGAAGAAGAAGAAAGAAGAAGAAAGAAGAAAAAGAAAGGAATTGTTCATTTTAAAATTAAAGAAGATAGATCTTTTTACTGCTTTTTTATTTTAACAATCCATCCGCCTTTCTGAAAAAAAAAAAGGGCAATTTTATAAGCTCATTCATAAAAATGTAGCCTGAGAAAAATAATAAAAACAGATATTAAAATGAAAAAAACCAACCAAACTCCACACTTATTCCTTTTGTTATTCTGTCTTTCTTGGTTGGGGCGACTTTACCTCTCTCATCTTCTCTATTCCCAGAGTGAAAATGTACGAGATGACAATCCACTCCTGAACAGATGGCCAGCGATCCATCTTCACCAACACGATGTAGTTGAACAGCATCAAGTAGCCTATGTAGGCCAGCTGTAAAGAAAAAAATTAGTATCAATAAAATTGAGAGTTTCTTGGATATGATTTGGTATTCCTGATTCTACTGTAACCAGAGTTTCATAGACAAAAGAACAATAAGACTGTCCTGGCTTGTCTGAAAAAGCTCACATTAGATGACGTACTGTATGGAATCTGCAAAATACATGCACATGTATCTGTCTCCTCAAAAACACTTTTATTAATGCACTTTCCTTGGATCATCCTACAGTGATGGCAATTCTAATACCACTGTGTCAACTACCCAATTAAGTAACCTATGTGAAGATTTCTCCCTCATCTGCTTCTAAAAGTCTTTAGTCCTCTAACACCCCTCCTTTGTATTTTTTTCACCTGTTCACCTAACCTGGGCTGAGTCTGGCATTCCGAATACAGAGATTTTAGGCTTTATCAGAGGTTTTCCTACCCAGTGTAGTACTGACCTAACCTATAGGATGTTTCCTCCCCAAAACACTGCTACTCCTACTCACACTGCTGCAACAAGGAGCCAGGCATAGCCATGCATTCATTTGCCTTATATTTTTTGCAAATTTTTTAGTGGGAATATTTTTATTTCCCTTCCTAATATATTCACCTTCCAGCTTAGTTTTTGATCCAGAAGAAAGTGTAGATTTAAGTTTTTAGTTTCTTTTTCCTTCTTTTTTTCTGCATGCTGAATGTAATTAAACGGTCTGTCAAAAGAAGACAAGTCAGGCAAATTGCATCATCAAGTTCATAAAGCTCAGAAAAACTCAAGTGTCACTCTGGAGCATGGTCTGTAGCAGGGGTGTGGCTGGGGTTTGTGGAGGCCAGAATTCACCTGCCTGTCTACTTGGCCTTTCAAACAGCTGCCCTACAAAAAAGATACATCTTAAGGCTAAATATAGGTCATAGAAAAGATGACTCAGTTCTGTGCATGAACATTTAGTCATTGTGACGGAAAGCCGTATTACATACATCTATATTTGAATTCAATTTTTTCTCTCAACTGTGTGTTACAGCTATTGTGTACATGGGATCACATGTAAGCTGAAACAACCACAGAGGGCCTTGAGACTTTTGGGTAGGATTATTTCATTGTTCTGCACATCACAGAATAGAGTTTATAGTCCTATTGTATTTGTTAGAGAACGTCACTTCTACTCTGTGTAAAAGCCACAGAGTTCTGGCTTTTGTTCCAGTTGCCAGTTGAGGACACTCTAGAGAATTCCTTCTATTGGCCGCATCTATTAGTACAGAGGAACCAGACAGCTGAAGCACTACTTCTTGTCTGCATAAAACAGAGGAGGAAATGATCTCATCTGCCTTTCAGTTTGTGAGGGATGATGGATTGCAATGATCAGGTCTGGAGGCTGGTCTTCCCTTGCCACTCCTAAAGGAAATGGAGAGCAGTGTTGATGTAGGCCAACACATAGGGTGACACCAGAGTCAGCACAACCTCTCGGCAGGCAGAACTGGATACACACCTCCCTAGTGGAAATAACACCTTCTAACACAGAGCAAAAAGCGGGGTGATACTGTTACTTAACACTCCTCCTTTCAGACCTTATTGATTACTAATTATCAGGAAATCTACTTTGATCTACTTCAGCAGCCTTTGGTGAGCACTTGCAGTCAGTATGGCAGAAGAATAAGGACACTGAGGTTACAAAGGGGACAGAAACTGCAAGAATCTAACTGGAACTAGGTTTGCTTCTTCCTGGTTTTCTTTTGAAATGCTGGCAATTTTTGGCTTTGGTTTTGGCAGGTTTCTTTATGCCAATTCAAACGTACTCAAAACTGCAAAACATTTTTGCTTGACAAAAGAGAAAAGAATCTTGATTTGTGAGTAAAATTATTCTGAAACGTCTCCACTTTAACCCAAGAAACAAGCCCTTCATATCGGGAGTGACACCCTCTTTCTCCCTCCCCAGACTTCTAACTTGCTCTTTCCTTCCAGAAGGCTACACTGACATTTCCACAGCTACACTGTGGTCAAACCTCAGTGTAGCTGTTCATGCTGGTAGTCAAAATTCTTTAAAAGTGCTAATACAGAAGTAGCTGAACCCTGTTTTTCCTTGCTTTTACCTGGCTTGACAAAGAGGTAGGAGCTGCCATTGTCACCGCTGAGGGCAGTACCTGAAGAAACTAAGGAAAGGAGTGCCTGCTAAGAAGCTGCACGGGTGGATCACACCCAGCCCATCTATGGATGCAGTCCCATTCTATAGAAAATACTGGAATACTCACTGTGGTAGAGGACAAACATGGAAATTATACCAACAAATTAATGCTTCAAGGAGATCACCCTCCTCTTTTCTGATTGATTGCAGTAATTAAATGATCATAAACTGAAGTGGTCCCAAAATGCAAAACTTAGGGCAAAGCTCCTTTGATGTTTAGAAGAGGACTCTTATTAGGGGCTCAATTCCTCAGCAGCTTTCCTCTTCAGAAGAGGTAGAAATCTGCCTTCTTACTTCCTGCTAATCTCTCAGTTAATGCTAGTAGTAGTCATGCCTAAAGATTTTGCTTTTTATGTATTTTTCATATATTCATAGCTTTGTAGACTACTATTACATAGTTATATAGCTCCTAGTATTTTTACTACCCTTTCTCTTAGATTTTTGCATAATAAGTTAACCTTCTAACACATTCCTGAAATACTGTTTAGCCTTAAGAAGAAGAAGCCTGACAAGGGCATTGAGAATCTGAGGACACACAATATCAAATGGGGCAAAGAAGCTCTGGATGAACTCCAGTGGGGCAGTACCCAGGGAAAATTATGTGAACAAACACTCTTCGAATTGGACAATATTTGTTAGTTAAGCTAATTTGTGAAACTTATAAAAATTATAGAAATCTGATGCCACGTGTGCACATGACCACCCGGACACCTGTAAGCTTCCAGTAAAGGTCTGCTTTTTATTTTACTATTTTAACACTGATGCAAGAGCTTCTGTCTTTTGATATTAGGCAACAGTAGGGGAAGATCATCCTCTTCTGCTCAAGCAATCTGTGAGATGTAACGTATGTGTCATAGTTTCCAATGCAACAGCCATGAAACAGAACAGAGTAGTTGAACAGAACAGAGTAGTTAGAAACTGCTGCATGCCTAGAGAGAAAGGCTAAAGTTGGTGAGGGGTTGTCTGTTGGCTTGTTTGTGTCGGGTTTTGGTTTTTTTTTTTGGTTTGTTTTGGGACTTTCTTTGAGAAAAAGTTGTTTAGCGTCTGCTGAGCTAAATGTTACATATTCAAATATCTCATTTAATTCACTCTTGTGTAATTGAAGAATGAAAGTGAATACAGCTATATAGTAATAGAGGTAGGTAAATAATCAAATTAGAGGCAGAATAATCAAATTGTTTTAAGTGGTATACAATAGCCATTGGACCTTTTACACGCATTTTGTAATGTGGAATGCAAAATTTAAATGATTTCTTTTGAAATACATGAATAATATTTGTGCCTGTGTATTTGGAAAATTGTGATAGGCTGTGCAATTTTAACCCTTCCCTGAAACTTCTTTTGCTTTTAGTTTCCAGGAGTTCTCAATATACACAACAGATCAAGCACGGCAGCCAGAATCCACCTTAACTTGCTCTCCAAGTTCACTGTATCCAAGATACAGTTTTAATAAATGACCTTGATTGAGACCTGCCTCGGGACATAAAACTGTAGGAACAAGTCTAAATGGAAATGCAATATTGATTTCTGTCTCCCATTTCAAAACTGAACTAACAGGGAAAGCTAGGATGCTTCTTTCCATTTGCAGTGTAAAGAATTTTCTGTGTGTGCATAATACACACTGCAATTCATAATGAGACTAGGTTGCTGATTAGTAGTTTCTGGACTTGTGGACTTGATTACTGTTCAATGGCCACAGAGCTGAGCAGTAAGTTACTCCAAGTTATTAAACTGTTTGCTAGTATATGGTGTCCACCGCATCTAAGACTCAACCGATGTGAGTTTATCCCAGGGTCTACAAAGCAATTTTTCTTATGAGAAGTCACTTGCAGGAGGATTCATTCTTTGTGATTTGCTGGTCTTTCAGCAGAATGATGGAAAATATAACTGAGGAAAACCCACCTGAAATCATCTAGCCAATTCCATTGGGCTGAGGCAGGATTAATTCCAGTGTAACATAATGGACATATATCTTGATAAGATAGCTTAGAAATCACAAATAATGCAAAATCTAGCATGTTCTCACACAGTTCATGACAGTACTTCTTGGAGCAGTTAGAAACTGTTTCCTAACTTCTTACCTAGAACTATCTGGGTGTTATTTTTTGTCCTATTCAGCAAGGACTTGGAGGTACTTACACATATTTGAAAACTGTTACTTTCCTTCTGCAGATCTTTTTTTTTTTAACAGAGAAAACATTCACACTTCCTTAATCTCTCCCCCTAAATCAAGCTTTACAAACCTCTTGAAACATTCATCTTTTTTGTGTCCTTCAAACCAGTCCACGCTTGTCATATGATACGTAAACTGAACTGGGATGGAATATTCCAGGCAAGAAGACTTAAAGGATTACTTTGTGATGTTTTTAGTCTTATTCTTCTACATTCAACTGCAATTTGCAAAATAACTAATAATAACTAAATAACAACTAAAATAATAACTAATCTCTACTCCGTCATCCAAGATTTGAATGAAAATATCAGATAGCACCTGATATAGAAGAGAACTTAACGGCATACTTTCTAATCCCTGCTTCCAGCTTGATAATGAATAATTAATATCTAATCTTGAGGACTAACTATCAAAAAGCTTTTTATCCACATAGTAACTTTAATACAGCAGTTATTAATTTAGCTGTGAGAAAACCCTGTGAAGTTTTTGGTACTGTTTAACTGTAGTCTAAATACATGATATAATTTTTTTTCTGCTCCTTCTGCAAGGTTCATGTCTGTCTAACACAGGTGGAATATACTGATTTAGCCTAACTTGTCCCTGAAAAATGTACACTGGCTGTCACTCATGTCTTTGATATCTTGTGGGTACTTACATGCACATTTTCTCTGAGAGACACTCTGCAGACTGGTCAAAACAGAAAATAATCAAAATATTCCAAGGAAAGAAGTGCTCAATCTCTTTTTTTCATCAATTATTATATAATTCAAATTCTGATTCAGACCAGCCTCCTACTAGGCTTACTATTGGAAGCAATCCTATTTTGAATTCTCCTATACGGAATTCCTTGGGAGCACTACAGCAAACTTGTACTTACCATTTCATTTAAAGAAAAGCATACACAATCATTCAAATTTTAGCTATTAACTTCCTGAACAAAATGATAATCTTTAAAAGTCTTAGAAAGGTTTGCAATTGCTAGCAGAATTCCACCAAATATTTTTATTAAACTATATATAGGTAAGTCCTCCAATATATAAATGTAGACTTCAATGAAACACCTTAAATGACTTCAGCCCAATTTCAGTATTTCTATAAACATTAATAATATAACAGGAAAGATTTCTTACAGTGTAAAACCAAAACTTCACGATGGGAGCATTGTAGAACTCATAAATCTTTCTTCCAATGGGGATCATTCTGTGCCTGCTCTGAACTTCCTCATCCTCTTTCTTCCTTGAGGACTCTCCATTCCCTCGTCCCAGCATTGCCTACAAGAAAGGATACATTTGTGTTTCTTTCTTTGTGAAAGAAAAATTACACTATTTTTTGAAATGTCAACAGGAAACTGCTCTAGCCTCAACCCTCAGCTTGAGAGTGAAATTCCTGACTAGTGAACAGAAAATAAGATGTGGAGAATATTTCTCCTTTTTCTGTACAGACAGAACCCCTTTAACCTGACAACAGCTTTTTGTGGCGTACTTCTTTACAATAAACAGATGCAGACAGAAAGCACATAAGTTTTGGTTTTAAACAAAGAGAAGTTCATAAGGCTGAGACTGAGAGGGAACAGCAGGGAAAAAGATGAGTTGGCAGTCGCTGAACTAGGAACAAAGAAGACAGTTGCACTTCTTACATGGATCACTGGACCTGCCCCAGGCCATGATCCCACAGTGAAGCTTACATGGATGTCAGAGGACTGACTAGTAGATCTCACTGCAGCAGAAAGGCCTTGAATTGAAATACCCATGTACACGATTGTGGCTTCTTCCATAGTGAAGTTCCAGACTGCTCATGCACTGCCTTTGCTAGGCTTGATGTCACTGTTACCATTGCAATTCAGACCCACTGAGGAGCTATGCTGAACTCCAGAAACACACATTTAAGAAGTCCTCATCTATGAGTGCAAACCTAACAGTCAAAAGAAGGTAATGTTTTATTTGTTTACTGTTGATTTTCATTATCAGTTGCAGAGAAGTAGAAGGACTAAACTATAATCACTGAAGTTAGTGGTTAAAAGAAGGTGTTCCTTTGTATTTGAAGTGCAATGTGACCTAATAAGTGTTCATTCTGAAGCAATTACTTTGTGAACAATAGACTAAGGCTGGATTTTAGCTCACTGTGCCCTTTGCAAGTTCTTACTATTCAGTTTGTGGATGCACCTCTGGAATGTAGCACTCTGTACATGAAATATTTGCAAGAATTGAGACATATCTAAGTATGCAGGGATTGCACGATGATGCTTTTGTTTAAATGCTTCTATAACGCTTTTCTCCAAGTAGGTGAAAGCACCCTTGTGCTTTTATGCTAACTGAAGCAAACTTTCACCATCCATGAAAGTTTGCTTCAGACCATTGTCCTCATCTGCAACTTAAACAGTGGAAAACTACGGGAACAATTAGATGCCAGACATTATGTCTTTCTATAAAAGCATCTTTCTTGCCTCTGTGGAGGTCCTTCTGTGCTCTGATTCAACAGGATGTTCAGCACTTTACTTTACTAATTGGCTTCAGGTGAGCTATCTGATCAAGTTCTAGAGCCCTGCAGGAAATGGTGATGCACTTCTCACATATTTAAAAGTAAGAATCACAATCTACCCTTTTCTTCCTTTTTCTAGCCTCATGTGGAGCTATTCATATACACCTTTTCTTGTGAAATAGTAATTGGTAGTAATAAATTTTTTCAGTCAGTGTAGATATTTGTAACATTATTAGGACTGTGCTTGGTCCCATACGGCTCCTTCTCGTTAATTTCATTAATGCAGTTAGTTTTTCCTCTACTATTATTACTTTCCATGTGGACCTTTAAATTCTTGAATCTGACAACACACATTTTTAATAAAATACAACAAAGATTCAGGACAGAAGTATACTGCACTGTAACCAACCTGCAGGGACTGTTTCAAAAACTATAGCCTGCTTTGACAAAGTTAACCTATTTCCTTTAGCTTTAATGGCTGAAGGTTTTTAATTTCCATAAATACAGATAAAACACGATGTATTAAAATTTTAAATGTACCTCCTGTTGGTTCTCACAGAGCATGTAAAACACCTTGAAAGTCCATCAAGACTTTTATAAAGAAGGAAGAAGACAAAGTGGCTGTTAAGCAGAGGAGAAGAGTTCTTATGGTTATGAGACTTAATATAACTACAGTAGCAGAATTTACACAACCTCCACAGAAGATATCATTACCCAAACTCCACAAAATCAAAAGTGATCCTTTGATCTGTATCATGGATTGGGGTTTCTTGGGGGGAAAAAAAGTAGTTGAATATGATCTGAATGCTTTGGGAATGCTATAGCCCAAGAGGGCAATTTGTTTGCTTCTCTCTACCTACTGACGCTGTTCAGGGAAAGCCGCCATCTGGAGCTACAGAGTTTTCTGTAGCTTTTCCCAAGGCTTTGTCTCTGCTGTCCTCTGGTGATCAGGAGTTTTGCAGCAGAGTGAAAATGACTGCTGGCTGCTTTAACGAATGATCAATGCCACGCTTTAGTGAACGGGATTATTTTACAGAGTTCAAATCCTTCACAATTTTACAAATTTACTAATTCTGAGACAGACTTAATTCTCAATGGAATCACTGAGTTGTGGATGTTTTTATGATAATGCTCTTTCAATATCTGGATATATGCTTTAGCTTATGAACTCTGATTTCCTGTTTGCTACTGCTTTCTTCTTGATAATGATGCTTTAATTTTATCTCGTTAGAATTATTTTTTAACTAATCGTATCATATAATACTATCTTCTCCCCTCCCCCATGCTACAGATGGGGAATTTCTCTGAGATGGCTAGGGATTAGGTTTGACCTGATGTTCCCGACTGTTAATTATACCTCAGTATTAACAAACAGAAAAAGCTTTCCTATTAGAAACATTCAGAAATAACCTAAGTAACTGTATTAACAGAATAATTGCAGTGCCAAATGTGAACAAATGTTTTCCTTGGAGTGGGATGCAGTAGGGTGGGAGCAACTCAACACACTGCTCTGTGTGGGCGGCATCTCTTTCTCTAATACATGATTTCGTTCATGATTCACCATGAGTCATGCAAGGTAAGCTCGACAGCAGCTCAGCCTCATTGTAAAGTACAGTACAACTGCATCATTTTAGCCTGAAGGGATTGTTGTTTGCATAGCTTCTACATGGAGATTTTTTTAATCTGTTTTTTTTGTTGTTGTTGTTGTTGGGCCAGACTTTGTTTTATGTAATTGAGGACTGCTTGCTGATAATGAACTATCAGGGGAGAGTTTTGGGTTGTACATTTTTGTGTTAATATATGTTAATTATCCTATACTATGTTTATCTGTTTTATAATTAAACACAGGAATTTCAGTCTTGCTGGAATGAATACAGCCTCTTCCAATTTCATCCTGAGTGAAATCTACATGCTATATAGCGACTTACCCCAGTTCACAGAGAACTGGTGTGGAAATGATACACAGCTCTGCAGACACACCTCCCTCAGCACACCCCATTGGATCCTACACTATGTGTGAAAGTGCTGCCTCCATGGTAGTTGTTCTAGGATTACTGTTCTCTGCCCTGAAACAGTGGAAGAAAAAAAATTTAATGCTTTTGATTTACAGATGTGTAAAATTAGATTTTGCATGTGCTTGGTGGTTACAGTGAGGACAGAGGAACAGGACTAAAGTGCCAGGAGCTCAGTCATCCTGGCTGCTGAGCAGGGCAAAGAACAGAGACTGGGCACATGTGTGGTGGTATGGAGGGTTTCCAAACTCCTTGAAGAAAGAGAGAACCTCTACTCATGGAGTCAGCACTTCCACCTAGCGACCACCAGTAGTGTCTCCCAATTCTGTTTTCCAGATGAGCGGAAGGGGTGCCTTGCTGCTGGCATGTGAGATGCTGTGAGAGTCATCTTCCACTGGGAAGGGTGAGCTGGGCTGGGGGCACTGGGACACGGATCTTCAGAATTTCCTATGTTCAGAACTGTATTTTTAGTGATATAATTAATATTTGGTTATTTCTCGCCATTGAGAAAAGGCTAAGCATACATACTACAGATGAACTAATGTGATCCCAGAGGCCAACAGAACCAGCTTTGCTGCTGCTGAAAAGTTCTAACTCAGACCAACTCGGTGATGCCCATAGAAGTCCAAACTTCCTATTTATTGTGGAAAATCAGAGCAAAATGAACAAAACAACAACTAAAACACCTTTTAAAGAACTTAGATGAGTTAGATATGTTCTGGAATAAAACCATTTACTGGGGAGCTCTAATACCCAAATAAGAAGGCACTGAATAGGGTTAAGGATGGTCCTAGTTATGGTTTCCAGAATCAGGGTTATTTTGGGAGGGAGGTAGACTTCTGGGGTTTCTGACTGACCTAAATTTCAGCAATTAAGGCCTTGATTAGGACACTGTACAAATCAAAAATGCCCCTGGCCTTTAGACTTTAGTGCTCTTCTACTCCTCTGTGTTTAATATTCAGGATAAATGACTGGCAGCTCCATGCATAAATTGTGGTAAATTTCTTGGTGCTGAGGAGCACTGAGGAGAGCAGTATTCAAATGTGTTTTTGTGAGTAGCTGCTATAAGCCTGTTTCTTAGCATCTAGGTGTTAAAGAAATGTGGGCCTATCACGCTCATGAATCTGCTATAAAGTGAAAAGCAGGTGTGAATAACAAGTAGTTTACAGTGAATAAACACAACATCTTCATAGTGTATCCATATGTTCAGTTACCCACCAGACCCTTTAAGAGAAGCATAAAGCAAATACATACTTGCACTCAGATGCACCCATGTGGAGACATAACTTCACTGTTGCTGCAGTCTGCTGATCACATTATTCTGTGCAAACTAGGTGCAACAAAGTGAAAAGATCACCGTGGCCCTGTACCTCATGCTCTCTGCACAAGTGCAGGGCAAAAGACGAAACTGACTGTGGGCCTATCTTTAGTCACCTGGGCTTAGCAGTGCAAGACACACAGGACTTCACAAGAAATCAATGAACAGACCTTGTCTAGATGAGATCTCTTTATCCTCATTTTAGCAGAGAGAATATGGGTGTAACACGACAGGAATAGAGAGACTTGAGAAGTATTCATTGGGAATGAGTAGAAGGAGAAGCAGGAAGATTATTTCAGTAATATATTACTTGCCAGAAAAGGAACTTGAAGATTAAAATGATTTTTTAGTACATCACTTTTATTTGTTAATCTTTATGCTGAACAAAGCTCAGGTTAGGGTGAGTGACTGATCTATTGATTCCAAGTTCAGCAATGGATTAAACATTTATGCTATTCCAGCACAATAAATTATTAATCTTATTGAACTATTTATAAGGTATCCTTAATATACTAAAGGATACCATGGCTAAGGGGAAACTTCACAAAGGCGCTTCCCAAACCATCCTTCAGGCATCCTCTGATCAGTGGAAAAGAAACCTGACCTACCTTATGCCAGACCATTTGACTAATGCTGGAACAACACAAAACTTTAGTCTAAAGTATTTTCTTATACTTAAAACATGTCAGGTAACTAAATGTAGCTGCCTGTGGAATCTAACCATAGACATGCAAAGACCTTTTTGCTAACAATTCATCTCTCCTCACCATTGAGGGGCACCTGAGTAAAGCAGCTGTATTAGAAGTTCTACAGTATGGTATAGATTATATGCAGAAATACGAAGTGAGCAGTGATGTACCAAAGATATTTTTTCTAAACTTGCTGGACTCCACAGGAACAAATCTTATTTTATAAAAAAGGTTGTAAGTGTCTGAAACTTCACTAGAATGATACACTGAATTTGAAGGAATTAAGGGAAGAGACAGTGACAGAAAAGAGCAATAGGACTGTCAGCACATGGAAGGGAGAAGATGGGGAACATCTAAGGTTCATCCGGACAAGCAGATCCACAGCACACATCACTTCCTTGCAGCAGGAGTCAGAAGGGAAAAAGGAAACAGTATTGTAGACAAGAAACTAGGAGCTGAGCTAACTACAGCGAGATGGAAAACACATCTTCCCCAAATTTCTCCCCATTGTCAGGTAAAAGGCAGCTTGCAAAGTGCTTATTTGATTTGAATAGGCACTTCATAAGTGTGTCAGAAGCCAAGGGTTAGTAAATTGCAATCAATAGCTAATGAGCAGAGAATGCCCCATTGCTGCTATTCTGGCTTCTGGTCCTTCCCAACAGCCAGGTTCTTGCCTGCAAACGGGTCCTGTAGGTGGGTCTTGTGGGCTGCTCCTTCGGCTTGCCTGCATATTGGGTCCTGTAGGCAGGTCCTTCTGCCTGCCTGCAGTCGGGCTCCTGTGGGCAGCTCCTGCTGTTTGCCTGTGGGAAACAGTCTGGGTTTTTTTGTTTTTGTTTTTGTTTTTGTTTTTTAACTTAATCAGGCAAATCCCTTTTACTTCTGTGCCTCTATTCTGACCAACTGGGGCTGAGTTTTAAGCCTTTCAAAAACACCACAATCAAGCCCAAACAAATGCAAACCAAATTAAACTAAGGCAAATGTGATAGCCTGTATGATAATTGCCCAAACTAAGCAGAGTGAGAACAAGAAACTGGATGTAGACGACTTGTGTAGTTTTCAGAGCTTTAGTTGTCTGATTCTTTGTGGTGTAAATTATTCCTCAAAGGCTATGTTACTAATACTGACAAGTCCCTCCTTACACAATTCTGCAGTTGTAGAAGTGGAGCTCTCTAGCTGCCTGCTAATGTCTTCAATGGATTAAAAACTGGATGTGTGTTTGTGTGAAAGGCAATGACCACAAATACAGAAAGAATTTTAGAGTAAGTTTTCATAATTTCTCTGGCCTGTTTGCACACTTGCTTACTCTCCTAGTCAAGTCAACTAAAAGGAAAAAAATCTTTAGCTTCCATGAATCTTTGGGCATTTCCAGCCAAAGATGAGCCCGTTTCCACTAGAGAGGTCATGTATCAAGACTGAGTGCTTCTGAAATCTCATTCACTTAGTCCAGACAATATGACATCAAACTGAATCAAAGTATGATGATATTACAGCACAGCATCACCATGCACGGCTGCAACATGGAGACAAAATGATGGCAACTTGTGTGGTTTGAGTCCCATGGAGGAGAGGGGAGTGTGAAGAGTGGTATCCTATTACGTGCTGTATTTGGCCATCAGATGATCTGCAATGCCTACAGAGGTAGGAATAACAAATTGACAGCACTGAGGCTGATGATTTATTGTGAGCACTTACAGTGAGTTCCATGTCTTCCTCATCTTTTTCTTTCACTGGCTTCTCTGGTTCCTCTGGATCCTTTTCTTGAAGATGGATCTCATTGGCCTGGGTCATGTAGGGCATATCATCTTTGTTCTTGAACTCCAAGCTGAGGATTGAAGGAGGAAGTAGAATTCCTAGAATTACCTAAAGCAATAATAATGATAACAATAATCATCACAGAAAACAGATTATGGTCATAATGGTTACTTAGCATCAAATGGAACAACTCCCTCGGATATTTAGGAAAAGAAAGATACATGTGCATGTGAGTTTCTATGACAATAAAGTATTTGTCATTTGGGGTATGTCACCAGAGCACTGAAACAAAGCATTTAACTTCTACTAGTGTTGATGTGAATGCTCTTGAATGTTTTATGTGCTTGCACATCATCAGATGTATAGTGCTACATACTAGAATGTAGGTACAAAATATTATATGAGGTCAAGAGTAGGTGGGACGATGTGGGTGTGCAGACCTGCAAATATCTGCATTTTACATAATACAAAATATCAGTATAAATGACACACAGAGAGTATTTACTTCTACAGAGAGGGTTAGCAGGTCTCAAGTTCTCTGTGTCCATGCTTAATGCACACTGGTAGTCAAAGTGTAACTGTGTGTGGATCTGAGGAGATAAAGCAAAGCCAGCAAAGGCAAATGCTGATGCCTAGATTTGCAGTCCCTTTAGATTTTGTTTCAGTAACCAGGCAGCTGTGTAATGGTCATGTTAATGCCAGTTCTTTCTTTTCTGCCTTCCCCCTCTTACAATGCAGGAGTGTAGAAACCACTAAAATGACTTTGATTGGATATATAAAGAATGAACAATACTTGGGGTTCAAACATTAGTACAACTGAATAGATATCACTATAATACAAAGCAAAGTCTGTATTCACAAGCACAGTAACTTTTTCTGGTTATGCTACAATTTCATGGATTTTCTTATATATCTCTCCCTGAATGACAGTGAAACCAGATACTTGACTTCTTGGCAGGCTAGGGAGGCTGCTTGTGCTCATCATAACAGCAGAAGCCTGTGTTGTTGAAAACATTCAAAGTACTCAGTGAGGAACAGTTAGTGCATGAGAATGCTGTACCCAGCCTCAGAAAAGCTTCCTCCACTGCTCCTGCACTCACGAAAGGATGAGCCCAGGGAGAGGGGGTTACAGGGAGACCTGGCTTCACAGAAAGGCTATTTTTAAGAGAAGGCAGAATTAACAGCTGCCCCTAGCCCTTCCCTTGGTGCTATACATCCCTGGCAACAGTCTAATGGATTATATTAATTCTTCCTACCATTTGTCAGTTTCAAAGGGACAAAACCATTCTTGGCAAATAAACCATGACTCATGCCTGCAAATTTATTTCTTTGTCATGCTGCCTTTTGCTTATGTAGCTTGTAGCCTGCTTTAGCTTTAAACAAGTTCTGCTAATGAGCTTCAGTGAAATGAAATACAGACTAGAAACTGAGTAAAGGATCCTTGTGAAGCCCTGGTGTTACAAGAAGCTGAAAGGAAACTGAATGTGTTACCTCCAATTATGCATTATGAAATAAAGGTCTGTTTTAGGGCTTAAGAAATGTGTGCTGAAAAGTGGAGTGAATGTAGTAGGAAATCAGTTGCTGCACTGTTCTCCACGTACCGAGGCTGAATATCTGCAAAGCCAAACAACAAACAAAGCAGCTGTCCCTCTGCAGGATAACAGGCCTGTGAGTTCAGGAAATAGGTAGTAGGAATGGCTCCAAATGTGAAATATTTTCTATCTGTAGCAGAACAACACAAATGCACAGGTCCTGCACAGGAATGCTATCAGCCACTTGCTCTCATTCATTGCTGGCACTGGATTAAGAGCCAGTATAAAAGCAATGCAGATACTCCTAAGCATTCTTGCCATTACTGAACATCTTTTCACATGGCAAAACAGCTGAGCAATTACCACTTTTCACACAGGCAATTAGTGCAGAAAAGAGAATCCCTTCACTAAAAATATTTCTCAGTGATCTGAGAGGAAGAGGCAATTCTTGGGTATGTTCTGACTGATGAGTGCTTTGGTGAAGGTGAAACATGCCATGGACTCAAATTCATCTCTCAGAATTCACTTTGCCCTGTTAGCAGTTTTTTCAGCTGTGGAAGTAAAGCTTAAACAGGTTTGAAAACTGAATTACTCTTTAGACCCTCTAAAGTAGTCCCTTCCGATGCCATCAGGAAGATTTGCGAGGGTTTGCAGGGGAATTTGTGCTTCTTGCTTGGCCTGTTCTGGGGAAGGCTGTCAGATCAGCACCTTTTCACTAATGGCTAATTCACTTACACTTCCTTTTCCTTTTTTTATCTCTAAAACTCTTGACTAACTCCTCAAGTATACAGGCAGGGTGACACACTAACCTCCTAGCTCAATTCTTATTCTCATAAATGATGTCAGAGGGGACTTCAGGAAAGGGAATGAAAAAACCTAAGCTGTGTGCTTTGAACTTAGGCTTATGATAAGCCCCTGCTGTAAAACTGAACACATGAAGAATAAACCCTGCTTAAAGTCACTGCAAATAAACATCTGAAATAGGGCTAATTTAGACAGTTATTACTGACTTGTTGCGAACCCTGTCATCATCTATTAGAATTCTCTGAATGTTAATTTTATTTTAAAACAGGAATGACCTTTAGGCCAGAATTTTTTCGCATCCGGAGACGACCCATCCACATGTCTGTGAGCAGCATTTGGCTGCAAGTGTGAGCAATGAAGTCCCTGTGCTTGGCTGCCACTGCAAGCTGCAGGCACGTGGCATTGCTCCAGTTCTTCAGCTCATAGGTCAGCAGTTTCATGGCCAGTTGCTCGTCCTGCTTGTACGACTGGTCCAACAGCTCGACTGCCAGCTGGCCGAAGTCCCTGCAACAGAGGGACATCCGTTCACTCCCATTAGCACACACAGCCTTGTGCACAGAACACCTGTCTGCAACTGACAGTCTCTGCACGGGGCACATCACCTTCCATCATGCAAATTGTGATGTTGACTGTACACACGGAAACCCACATTTTCAAATGTGAGTGGCTAATGTGAGGCATATAAGTAAGTGCCCCAACTTAGCAGTGATGAGCACCCACACCTACCAGCTGTCTGCTCCCACCTCCCTGCCCACCTCCCTGACATTTTCTAGCTGAAATCATCTGGTTATCAGCAGCTTAAAGGATTGTTTCTCTTCTGTTTGCCCATGGCTTCATGGTCAAGTCTCCTGGAAAAAGGAGTATCCAATATCCTTTCTAAAATCCTAAATTTCTAAAATTTTAATATCTAGTATCTTGCCTTGCTCACCTAAGCAGGACCTCTTGGATAATTAACACTTCTGCCTGAATAGTATGCTTATAAGGATTTCAGTAACTCCTCTGCTTGGTATGTACCGAGTATCCTGAATAAACACAGAGAAATGTTGCAGTCTGACTCTTGAGGCCTCAGGGAGAACACATAAACAAAATAGATATTTCACTGTCTTCTTGACATCTTCTCATTTCAGAAGTTATATTGGTAACAACTTTGCTACTCTGGCAGATAGATTGTTTAAAAGCCATTTAGATTTTCTGTAAAGGGACTGCACTTCCCCTACAAGTTAGAAATAAAAGCAAGATACAGATAGGAAAATTTTAGGCAGGTTCAGAAGTCTCTTTTCCCTCTCCCCCCTCTCCCCCCCCACCTCAGGAAAGTGTACATGGAAGGAAATTCACCTGGAATTGTGGTTCAGCTCTTGGGATATGTCATCCACCATGTCATTTTCTGATGCTTCATGGGCCATAGCTTTGCAGAGCTTGCAGGCCACCAGTGCTTTAGCCATAGCCTCTTCCCCGTGTTGCCAGAAGAAGAGGGCCATCTTCTGACGTTTCATCAGCACAGCCCACACCATCAGCTCGTGGAATGGGAAGGGAAAGTGATTGATCTCAGGGTCATCCATATCAATATCAACTTCTTCTTCTTTTTTCTTTGTTGTTTTTCTCCCTCGACGCAAAGGGACATCATCCTGTGGGAATTGCAGAGAAATATTTTTCATCAGTGAAGGAACTGAATCAATTCACACAATTAATTGAAATCAGTACCTAAGATGGCAAACACATTTTCTGCAGGCCAGCCCCTTCATCATTTTTTGTACAAAATATTTAACATAGGTAAACAATAAAAAAGATATTGGTGCATACACTGTAATTAAGAAGTCAGTAATCAGGGAAACAGAGCCTTGGACTGTCACTCTGAATTGCTCTTGCTCCCTAATAACACAGGGTACAATCACACAATATCCAGAAACATTTTGGAAAAGCCACCACTAAAATAAAGCTAAGAGTTCACTGCAAATGTAACATCTGCTGTAATGCATCTGCCTTTTTCCACTCCATAAAGGACACATCCAGGGAATGTTCTGATCTGCTGAAGACTCCCTCTATGCTTATTCTTGCGTTTTCTCCCCTCACCTCCTTACAAAGGTAGCAATCTGCCTTCTTTACTCCTATTCTGCATGTTTATTCCTTCTTTCTCAATCCCTTTGTTGTTTTTATTGCCTTCAGTTTCTTTCCCATTTTAGCCTTTTATCACATGAGCTGACCTATTCTGTCCCCTGTCTATGGATATCAAAATGAAAGTTGTTGTATAAAATAAACAAACATGAAAATACTACTGTCCCCTTCAAGCATCGGGGTAGCCAAAAGGGCCAATAAAATTGAGATAACTTTGGCCTACATGAAGATTTCTGCATCATTCTCTGCAAGTGTTTAATTTCTCTGAACATGTTTTAAAGTTAGATGCTATCTGACTGAAATTCTGCTTGTCCTGCCAGACTGAAACATTTTGTTTAATCCTCATGAAAAAAAAAGATCCATAGGTGGGCTAGAGCGCTCTTTTTCCTTATCTATCTCCTGGACTTCTATTAAGAAATGTTTCTTAATCTGTCCCTTATGTAAACATGTTATCTGGATGAAAAATACAATTCATGCTTTTATTACAGTGAATTTAAACATTATCTGGATACAGTTTATATTTGTCAAAGAAGGAAAAGACATCAAGATTTGTCACAGGTTGCCTACCTCCATTCCCAACAGCTTCAGGGCTTTAGGCTGTACAAAAAAAAGTTAGAAATATGTTATTTCTCACAGAACAGTGATGAAAAGCTACAACTATTTGTATATACATATGCACGTAGAGTGATGTAAAATATACAATATAGATAATATATACATAATGTAATATAATGTAGTATTTTATACATATACATATACCTCCCTGACACCCCCTCTCCCCACCCCCCCAATCAAATAATTACATATATGTAGTTATTTCAAACTTGAGTTTGACATTATTTCACCACAACCACAACATAATTCATACATTTGGATTCAGGTACAAATTACATCTGGTTAGGGCCTGTTCTAGCAAGAAAGTGATAGGGACCACTGATAAGGCATGAATGGATTTCTCTGGCGTAAAACAGTGTTTTGGCCACTACCCTGGAACACTTTTATTGGCTGTTGTGGTGCTGCTCTGACTGTTGGTTCAGCATTGGTGAAATCATTACTCAAATGCTTTTCTCAATGGAGTGACTATGGGAAGGAAGTCTCTCCCAGCAGCTACAATCACTTCCCTTTCAAATGTGAAGTGTCAAAGCAAAAGGAAACAAACCCATTTCAGGTAGCCGTCTACAACCATTTCACAGAGCTGTTGCTATTGATAGCTCTTATTACTTCATTCAGTGCTGTGTATTGCTAAAATCTGAAATGCGAGGCAAAAATAGACAAAGAAGGAGCTAATAATCTTACTGGGAGGAGCTGAACAGACTTCTACTCACACTGGATTGGGTCAGCGGTAATAAGGATGCCAATAAACAGCTTTTGAGTTTTAGAAAGACCTTACTTTGTATTCACAGTGTTGTAATTCATCAAAAGTGGAACCCACAAAAATACTTAACATGGTTTTGCCATGAACCCAATGACTGCTGGAGCCACATCCAAAAAAATTAATTAAGTTTTGAGTTATGGGTTTCTTTGCCCTGAAATCTTCACATCACAATCAGGATATGAGCCATAAGATAAGAAATGCATCTAACAATGCTCAAGTTGTTCAAGTGTAACTCAGGAGTTAGAATTATACTATCATTTGTGCAGGTCAACGGCTTGTCTTTTAAAAGCTGTGAATACTCATAATTACAGGTTTTAGAGTCAGAGGAGACTGTTTTATGAGGAGACTGTTTTATGTGCTGGTTTCAGATGGGCAGCAGATTGCAACAATTTTTTCATTAAATTAATAAAAACCATAGCTTGTGATTGGCTTGTGATGCATTATGGTGAGGTAACTGCAATGTACATAATGGAAATCAATCTGTGGAATGAAGAGTGTGTACAATGGACCCCACCAGTCTGGAAGCATGTAAGAAGCTATGGTAATCCCTACCACTTGGTACAGTCATGAGGATGGCAAATAACTTGTTTCTTACCCTCTTGGGCCCGAACAAGTTGTGGTACAGTGTTCTGAACCGCTTTCGGGTGTAATTGCAGCGATATGCTCCTCCCATCAGGTACTCTATCACCAATCCAATATCAATCAGACTTATCCGATAATCAGGAGGTAAGTTTCCCTGCAAGGAAAATAGGGATGGTGGGAGAAAAAATGCTTATTACTGGCATTGTTAAATGTACTTTATAATGGTTTTAGAATAAAACAAATTAAATAGGTAAATGCATGAATTTATTATTATGCTGGTTAATTAATTCACCTTAAAATAGATCCAACCGAAACCTGGATATTCTCGCTTGGAAAGAAGACATAAGTTAAATAAGGTGAAGAACTTGTTGGAAGTAACAGAAGATAACGTCAGTACACAGTACTCATATTCTTCAGCTGGGAAAACAAGGAACATGACTGCAGAAACAAAAACATGAGGATCGACACACTTGAAAAGTCAGGCACAGTTGCTGGACTCTAATTCTCCAAGATAGCACCTTTTCTGCAGCAGCTGTTACCCACAACTTGTCCCGGCATCTCACATTTTGCCGGCATCTCTCTGGACTGCCTCATCTGAACTGTCAAGGCATGGTGAAATGACATCATGCAGCATCTTTTGTGGACATGGGACCAGCTCCTTCCCATTCTGCAGTGTTTCCTTCCCATGTTCCAGGAAAGAAAGTGCAGGAGGAATGGTGTTACAACTCTAGAGGACTTACATGAGCTACAATTATTGCTAGTTGCTAGGGGCTAGGAGAGTCTATCAGTATTCATTTTTGGAGTTATGTTATGTTACACCTCTGTGTAAGTTTCACATCGAGAATGAGGAAAGCATCTGTATGTATGGAAGCTGTAATAAATAAAATATCTGTGGCTAATTATTTTGGGGTTTGTCTATGAAGAAAACTACAGGCCTAGCAATTTTTCTAGATATTTCCTACTTGAGTTCCTGACATATATTACTAAAAGCCCCTTTAAACATATAATCTAATTACATAATTTTCAGCAGAGCCATGGAGATTGTCTCACAAGAAATGAACTGAGTTTGTGGCAAGGGTCATTAGCAGGATCCTGGAAAAGATGCCTAAAGACTTGTCCTTCCATTTCTTTTCCTTTCTTATCCTCTGTTAGATATTTTTATATATCTATGTTTAGGTATATGTATATGATGTCTTCAGCATGTACCTTTCAACCTGAAAGGAAGAAGAATGACAAATATATCCACATCTTACTGTCCTCTTAAGGTGAACTCCCTTGCACACATCCTCCTTCTCTTCACTGTCAAGTCTGAAAATGGCATCACTAAGGTTATGAGTTCTCCAGTACTTCTGGCTTGCAAAACTGTGAAAAAAGATTTTAGTAACAGATTGTCTCTCACTGCACAAGAATTTGCTTTGAGTTAATGGGGCATCTCTATTCTCCTGTTGCAGTAAACCCAATGGGGCATCTCGTAGGTCGCACAATTTCTGGCTGGGCTGCACTCACTGATGTGCCGGTCAAGTCTCTTGGGGCCTCTGGCAATGGAAGAACAAAACCCCGTGTGGGCACACCTGCTCTTCTACTCCCTCCATTGGAACTCCTCAAGGAAAACTCGGATCCCTTTACAGGAGGAAAGGACTAATGGGAAGGGAATGAACCCAAATGAAAGTTTGCTTCCTCCTGTAACTCACTGCTTCTGAGTTGACTGGATGACAGTTCATGTTTCAGATAGCATTCCCTACCAGAAAAGAAGGCATGATTCAGCAAATTGTGAATAGATCACCTGGCTCTACAGACCTCACTAAGAAACCCTTCAGACTGACAGAACAGTCTCTGTTCTGTACGTCACTGACCAAAATACACGACTAAAAAATAAAAAGAGAAAAAGAAAAGTGTAAAAAGAGATAAATTATCCTTCTGTGTACTCTGAATAGTAGCCTAGAAAAAAGGAATAATACTCTAATAAAAAATTATCTTATACAGTCAACACTGCAGAAGCACCAGAAAACTTTAACTCCTAGCTTCAAAAGTTTTCAGTGCACAGTAATAAAATTATCTAATTTTCTATAATGATGTACAGCACCGATTACAGTGAGCCTGTAGCTCTTTTTATGTGTTCATTAGAAGAAGGTCAGTAACTCACATGGAGCAATTTTATGACACGTCTTGCTGGAAATATCTGCATGTCTGGAGATATCTGTCTGGCTTCTCTGGAGATGTGCTTATTAGATTAGAGCAGAGAAACACTAATGGAGAGCAGATGGCAACTGGTTCTGCAGAAGAGAAAAAGTGGATGCAAATATCCTTCTTCCTTTTCTGCCTCAGCCATGAAGAGCAAGGCTTGTTTCCTGCCCTGCTACCACAGTACAAGCAGCACACTGAAAAGGCTAAGGAGGGAGAGAGGGAGGTAGTGCTCTGGTGTACCATGCTCAGCAATCACCTGGCATTCAAAGGGACAGAAAATCAAGTAAACTTAGTGGAAAAAATTGAGCTGCCAATCATTTTTAAGTAATGTCCCCTAGCACATCCTTTTGCAACCTTCCTAATCTTGTCTAATTTGATGGGTGGGGGAATTACTGTGGTTTGCAGGAATGTGTATTAGCTTAGGTAATTCATACATGGTAACACGTATGCTGAACAGTTTAAAGAAAAATAACAGCTAAAAATAAAATGAAAAATAAACCTAAAAATTAAATCAAAAATTTAAATTCTTCTAGGTTTGTTTGGTTGGTTTTTCCACCAAAAATGTTCTTCTCTCTCCAGAACCTGTAAAGTGATAATTCTACTAGAACAAGGATGAAAGCATTAGCAGAAATGGGAGTTGCAGCTCCAAGGCAGGATTGTAGTTCAACAGACTCCTATCTTAAGGCCTTCACTCAAACTGCATGCTTTAATATTATTAAGTGGCAAAAAATATTTGAGCAGTTAAGAAAGAGCAAGAGGCATCAGGGTGCTACATGTGTTACAAAGGGTGAGTTCCTTTATATAGTTCTGATTTCTAATTTTTCATTGAAAATTTAGAAAAAAAAATTCCATTAGAGTAACTTTGATATAATATGCATCTAAACCTCACAGATAATATTGAAACAGTTCATTAAGAAAATTCCCAAATCCACAGCAAAAATTCACATTTCATAAGCATTACTTTTCCAAAGTGAGAAGCCCTAGTAAAGAAAACAGCACCATCCTTGTGAGAGGAGTTACACACATGCCAAAGCATTTGCTCTATCAGCAGACAGCTTGAACTAGCCTGGCAGTGCTAAGAACACTTGTAAATGAAGCACAGTGGTGCAAGTGGGACAGAACTGCCCCACGAACAAGTCAAGAACAAGAATTTGGTTGAGCTAATTCTACTGCAGTCTAGATGGTAAAGAATGACAGAGGAGAAACTTTGATGTTGAGGTAAGATAGGTGTCCTGGTTAATAATCATCTGATCTTCTAATGTTGGGGAAGACTCTTCAACGTTAATGCACTATTCTTCTCCTGAAGAAACTTCAGGTTTAAACTGTAGCTAGTCAGTTGTAGTACTTTTTTCACTTCAAGCGCATTTTTGTGTCACCAGGTATCAAAGCTCTGAGTTTGCATGCTGAGGAAAAAATACTACTGTCAAAATTCTGTATACTGCTAGTTTGTTCTCAGGAAATGCAGACATAGCGCAGTAGTCCAAAAAACCCCCAACTTTGGAAATGTAAATAATCCTGAAGTGGAATTGAGATCTGTTAATTACATACAACTTTTTGCATAAAAGAAAAAAAATCAGTCTGTTAATTTCTACTGATCTTCATCATCTAGTTGAGGCAGGGAGGGATTTTTATTTTTTTTTAAAATTTGTAGAGGGCAACCTCCACTTGCAGACAGGGTGTCCAGCACAGCCACTTTCTGATTCTTTCTGCTTAGCCTGGGTACGGTCAATGGAAGGAAGCCAAACTTACATGCTAAATTCTGGACTTTTGACAGGAGATGTCAAAGTAGCCATGAGGCAAAAAATGCAGGCAGTTTGGTCCCACTATGTACTGACGGAACCGAGAGGACTGAAAGGTGATATGAGGCAGAGTCATTATGTCATAATTTGTCTTGTTAATACATGCAAAATATATGCACATTTTGATTACTGTAAATTCTTTAAGATTGTGCCTCCAGGCCTTTACAATATGCTGCCTAGGCTATCAGCCTTCACAGCAGTATTTAGAAATCCAAAGGGAAAATATATTGTTGTGTGGGAAAATAATATGTTTGTGTCCATGTGTGTGCATGTGCATGTGTGTCTACAGGCTGCCACAAACAGAATGTGATAATGTGACTTCTGTTGTTCTAATTATTTGCTTTATGAAGCAGGCAAGATTGTCTTTCAAACAAAACCAAACCAAACCAAACCAAACCAAACAAAACACAACAAAACAAAATACCATCCTACTGATTTATACAGCTATATAGTACAATAATAGTAAATTACTGCTTCTATGATTTTTAAGCATCCATTTTCTATCTGAGAATCCACAATGATCCAGATGCAAATAATTTTTTTTAGCATACACTGTTTTAAATAGTGCAGGCTTTAAAACTGAGATGTACGTGTAAAAGCACAGTGTGCTTTTCATATTGCGTATTTCATATTGATTAGGTGCTGCCTCAAGGTGATGTATGACATACTTTTGTATTTATATTCTGTGATGCTGTAATTAAATCCGAGAGGCCAGGTATCTGGCATCAAAATATACATAAACTCAAAAAATTAGCATCAGCAGAATGGTCTGTTCTTTTTTTTATGCATGCTGGGCCATCTAACTGTCAAATGGTGATGTGTCCATTCAGAAGTTATTTCCAAGGAGGTGTTTTCATTTAAACTTTTTTATTGTCGGATCTGCTGACTGATTTATGGCTTGGTTGACTGGTAAGGGATCTGCTCAGCTGGCAGGCCTATGGTGAGCTGTCACTTCTCCCTGTGAACCATGGCCGCTCCTCATCACTGACAAAATGAGAAATACGGACCCAGAGGTGCAGTTTTTTTCCTGAAGGTGCTAAAGAGCTGCACCAGCCTGTCTACTTTTAAAGTCCTCACCTATGTTCATAAAACTGATTCAATGTAGTTGGAATTACTGAAGATTTTAGATATGGACAGAGGAAAGAAAGAAAAATTTAAGGAAAGATAACCACCACCTAATATTTAGAAGTCACTGTGGAACAAATAATGTCATCAAAAAAAGTGTAAGTTTATTTATTGTCTATCAATATACGTCTGTGAGTACAGATCATCTTTGACTACCTTGAAGCCTTTTTTTTCCAAGAGTTTCTTTAAAAATACATATTTAGTTAGAGGCTCAGAAAAAAGATTGATACTACTTATTTACTCAAAATACATTTTGCTATGCCTTTGAAAAAGGACTTTGAAAGGTGATTCTGGGGGAGAGAAGGAGTTTGGAAAGGTATATACTTTAAATTAGAAGAAAGATGATGCTTGTTTCAAATTCTTAATAGTTACATAAATGACTGCATATTTTGTAAAAAAAAAAAATTCTGGAAACCTGGGCTTCAAGAGCAGTATCCATTCTAAATATATTCTAGCTTTACTCTGCTCATTCCAAGGGGATTTGTTGTGCATGGTTTCTTTTGTAGGTGTTTCACACTTTTCAATGATCACTTATAACTGGATGATGGTGATGCCATTTAACACACTAACCAAAGAATACCACCAAAACCTTCCTAAACATGCTACTGACTATTCTGTAGAATTACTTAATAAAAAGATGCTCTATGACACATTGCCACTCTCCTCCCTTAGCCGATTTCAGTTCTGTTCAGCTGCCACTGACAGAAGAAACCACTAAAACCTGTGCTCTTAGAAAAAATGTCCTCTCCTTTTAAAATTTTCTATCTAGTCCCATGTACAGAAATATCCTTTCTCAAGTATGGTACCCTTGAGGTCTGACTTACATAATGTGCAAGGTAGTAATCTGCACATACTTTGGGAGAATATTCAAGCTGATGAGGTCGTTTGCAGACTCAATCTCCTTACTTGATCCAGATATTTAAAGGATAAGGGATTTCAATTCATTGCAGCTGCTGTAACATTTTTAATCCTGAGCACATTGGTAAAGGTATTTGGTATTTCCTTTCTGCCACTATACCTTTCAGTGTTTCTGTCCTGCTCTTCAAATGGATTTTTATAATTCAAGGCTCTTGAAATTAACATGATAAGGGTTGGGGGAAAGTAGCACTACTCATTTTTTATATTTCTGCTGAGGAAGACGGCTACAACGTACCACACAATACAGAATGAGGAACTGTTTCAACAAGGCAGGATCCAGCACACAGGTAACAGCTATTTTACAGGCTTGGAAGTAAATTAACAACACAGAAAGTAGCTTTAATAACAGTTGCAAGTATGGAAAAATACAAATAACAGCATAAATCCACACAGTATGTAAGAGCCTACAATTATGGCAGCAGACACACTATTACTCAAGCATCTAAAACCACAGAGAAAGCAAGCCAAATAACTTGCTAATTGTGCTTAGTATGCAAAAAGTTCATATTTGGAGCACACAAACAGGACACTCTGTACTGGTAGGAAGGAGAAGGCTCTGACTGAAAGCTCATGCAAAACTGAGACTGTATCTAGCTACAAAAAAGCAATGGCATTATTTTCAACCTACCGTCTGTTGGGCTCTTACCTTTTTGACATCCCTGACGAGATGATGCAGAGTATTGGATGGTCCATGTCTCTGCAAAGGACAAATGAAGAAGAAAAAAATAGTTTGCATAAAATGTAAATGTTAGGATAACTTTCTCACCTTAGTAGTTTAGAAATCAGGCAGCTGAGAGAACTTAAATTGTGCAGTGCTATCAATTAAAAAACCACAAAACAATTACAAGAGCGTTATTTCATCTGAATCCTCTTTTGTAGAAAACTCTTCCATAAGAAAATCCTAAGAACTACCGTACTGGATGAAAACTGAAGTCCTGTGTACCAGGTTAGGCTTGGAAAAGCCAGGAGCACAGCACAACATGCACAACCTCTGGGAAAGAACAGACAAAAAACCAGCTGCTTTAGTCTCAGCACTTCCTGCACACTTCCATCGCTGATGGCTCACAGAGACTGAGCCTGGCAGTGAGCTTGTCTCATCTGAAAGCCACTGTCCGTGCATGCACATGTATGTGAATGCAGCATACATAGTGTGTGAATTTGTCCAATCTTCTTTTGACTCCAGCTGGCACTGCAAAAATATTCTGAAGAGGAATACCAGAATTTCAATTTTATTATTATTATTGTTGTTGTTATTATTATCGTTGTTGTTGTTTTTATATCTTAATTTATTTTCTGCTTTGTTTTTGACTGTTACTGATATTTTAAGAGACTTTTATGAGAGGTCTTCTTGGTCGTAGCTGATGATGGATGAGATCACCGCACTTGTGTAGAGTCAATGTTTCCATACATGCATTGCTCCACACTTCTCAACAGTTAATTTTACATAAACCCATCTCTGAGCATGATGAGACTTACCTGTGATTCTTCATATGCTGCTTCAGATTTTCCTACCCTGCGTGATTCTAAATCATCTGTGAACATTATTGTCTCTTCTGTAGGTACCATTTTTCAGATCTTATATAAACAATTATATAAACAAACACAGCTGAACAGCTGTGGTCCCAGGACAGGGTCCTCTTCAATGACCCTGGTCGTAATGTCTTTTTGCGGTGAAAACAGACCATGTATTCCTTCTCTCTGTTTTCTAACATTCAAGTAGTTTTTAAACCAAAAGTGTCCCTGATCTTCTATGCCATGGCTACACTTCTTTAGTAACCTTTGAAGCTTTAAAATATTGTCTAACAGTTTTGCAAGAAATAAAGGAGACCAAGTGCAACATCCTTATTCTCCTGCATGTTGATTGCAGAAATGGTAATAGATTTCTGAGGCTTAAAATTTTCCTACAGAAGCTGGGTAAACTCTTTGTTGACATAAAATTGATTCCCTTGTTTGTGAATTCTATAATTTGTCCTATTTTTACAAATTTGCCATGGCAGAGGTAAGGTTCAATGGTATGTATCATCACAGGTCACTCCCAGGTCTCATGCTGAAATATGGTATTTTTTAACTGGCCTTGTGATTTTTCTGGTGCTAAGGCTACTATGGATGCATTTGATCATATATTATATTTGGTAGTTTAGGCATTTCACAGCCTGAATCTTTTGGAATTTGTGCCTGAAAAAATTTATGCTGACTTCTATAGCAATAACTTCGTTCAATTTTGTAGCTCTAGAACTGAAGACTTCCCTCAAACTTATTCCCTGTAAAAGCCGGCTTTAGTACAAGAACTACACTGCTTATCCCTGTTGCAAGAAAGTTCACAGGCATTCTGTTCTTAATACCTGGGTGCTAGTCCATAGGCAAAGTGTAAGCTGATCAAAGATCAGATGGGAATTTGTCTCTAGGGTGACATGGATACCTGTTTCTCTACATTTTGCCCAAATTTAATGAATTCTTCTCATGTTTGATATTTTTGCAAGACTGACTTCTGGTCACCATCAGTGTGCAACACCTCTGGATAACAGCTCAGTGTGGCAGCTTATGACAGCAAGGGCTTTGAAAAACCTGGCAGAAGAAAAACTTTTTGAAAAGAGTTATGCTCATATCACAGACCTTCTCCAACACACAAAACTGGGAATTCTAAGAACTAGACAGTGCTTAAGATCTTTTTCATAATACATAGGAAGTTTGAACTTTCTGAACTACTACCTAAGTTGGGTGAATGCTGGAATGTGTTTTGCATTTGAGAATTCAGAAGCAAACTGAACTTGTGCAGTTTTATATTCATTTTAATGGCAAGGATTAAAAACCTGCAAACAGGTTTTTAAAAGTCGAAGGTGTAATTTTTGGAACGCTCAGTGAGGGCATGGGAAAGTCCTTCACCATAACAGAGATTGATTAAGAGTTGGATGATTTTTCTGAAACCATATTGTCAGGAGTCATACAACACCATTGTATGGTCCTAACTTGCCAGTTAGTATCTTCCAGCCAGTGTCACCTGCCTAAATCTTAGGTTTGTCATTGGAATTACAATGATGAGCAATTAGCTGGTACTGTGTGGGGCTTAGTTGATGTCTTACAAAATCCATACAGCAGATTATGTGGGCAAGACACAACATGTTACCTTATATGAGAGACAAGCAAGAGAGACAATATGGAGTACTGAAAAATTTCTGCAGCAGGTGTTGACTGCCTTGTGCATCATCATCATGTCATTACAATACAAGTGGGAGCTAGAACAGTGAATATAGAGACAGAAAATTTGCCTTAGGCTGGCCCTACCGTATTGTACAGTTCCTCTAGCCGGGAGATGGTGAGAAAACGATGCATGCTTACTCCATTTTCTATGAGTAATTTCACAAAATCCACTCTGTCCAACACCAGTGCATCCAGCATTGCTTGCTCAAGGGAGCCCACCTGCAAAGCAAGTGATTAATTGAAGCTGTTCCTGGGCGTGGGCAGGCTGCATCCAGTTGGTTCAGTCACTCTAGCACAAGCAGGGAATCCTGACAAAATTCTGAGGGTTGCTCTTCTACGCTTGAAATGGGATAATCACAGTTTTAATCTGTAACAGCTTTTTCTGACTCAGGGCTGCATTTCAAAAATGAATATTAGAGTTCTAGTTAAAATACTCTAGGAAAAACAGATTAGGACAAAGGAACTGGAACCCAGAAAACTGGTGACCACATCTCCACCCTATTCACCATGTCATTATTATTGCTATTTCTTTTCCTGTCAAACATTTTATTTGTATTGGATTTATTTGTTATGTGCACACAAAATCACTTTAGTTCTGTTTTTTCTAGAGTTTTCTTTTGTTTGTGGTGTGGAAACTCAGGGAAATTTGAACACCCAGGAAACAGAAATAGCTTCACAATTTGCATTCCTTTGAAGGCCCAAATGCAAGAGGTCTACTCACACAAAACCCCTCCTTCTTATCTCTTGTAGGTCAGGCAGAGTTAGAATGATGAGAAATTATCTCACCCTTCCGGCTTTTAGCTTGCAAAATGATTTCAGTTTGCAGAATTCATGCAAATTTTTGCTATGATGTGGTGATGAAGAGATAACAATAAGGCCGGTTTAGTGCCATTAAAATCCCTCTTACATTTTGACATACATGTCAAAATGATATGATGCACAATATCAAAGACAAAATAAATAGTCCTGATACTCCATAACTGCAAAGGCGAGGATTTTTGTACTAGCTTCTAGGGGCAGCAAGCTGCAGAAAGCTACATTTAAAGCAAGGACACTTAAACAGAAGCTCTTCCCATTGTTATAATTTTTCCATGGGGAATTGTAAATGCTCATGTAATGACAGCATGTGATATTTTAATGACAGTGATGAAACAAGTATCACAGTAGTGACTATTGTGGTCCCATTGAAACTTCTGAGAGAAGATAAGTTGGGCTTTAAGGAGATAAAGGTAAAGATCAAGGCTTTCTGGTTTTTTTTTTTTCTGGGTGACTTCTGTCCCTGCAAAAGCTGCAGCACAATCTGGGAATTGACTCCTCCTCCTCTGCCTGACACAGTGTTCAACAGCCCCTCCATTTACAAGAGAATCTATGCCCCTGGTGCTCCCTGGGAATGGTGTTAGCTGGGGAGCAACTGGAGCACAGAATAGGACATGTATTCCTATATATAGGATAGGCAGATAGATGCAGAGCAGCAGTGGGCACAAACTTAACACCACCTGAGGTCTGGAGCCACAGCCCATCTGCAGCGACACTGCTGATCAGCTCCTGCAGTCTACCTGACTTCCAACATCTGTGTGGCATATTTTTATACCAAATCATAACCTTAAATTCAGTATTTGCATACAAAAGCATGCTGCTTGAAGAGAAAAAAGACGTTTTGACTTTCCTTGAATTTATAGCCTAGCACTAAAACACGGCTGTACATTTGTTTTTCTCAAGATTGCACAATCATGCTTGGTAGTATAAATCTGGTACTTCCCGTTTTTTTCAGAGGTATGGTTTCCTACTCTTAAGGCATCGCTAGATGTCACCATTTCCTTGGACAACAGAACACATTAACATCTCTGCAACTGTGCCTGCCTTCAGCAGCTGTGATTGGGAACCATGTGTTTGGCAGGACCCAGTGTGTTTTAAGCCACACTGAAGCCACCATTGCCAACAGAATGGATTTAATACTCTGTAGAGTTCAAAGCGTTTTCAACAGAAGATGCTGTGTATATATACATATATGTATACATATATATATACTGTACCGGCCACTGTTGCCCATAAATAAAGATCTGACTGCGGGCGATGTCTACTCTGTTCCAGGCTAGTGCTAGGCTCAGCTGGTCGGGAGCAGATGCGTTAGCTCCTGTGTGTACGGACAGGGGTGCAGGTAAAAAAAAGAAACAAGACATTAGGCTCATAATTCCATGGTAATTCCTCTTCGTGAAAAGTCTTACAGATGTCCATGTCATTTCTGCAGCTGATCTCATATTAAAACAAAACCAAACCATCCATTGCACCTGTAAAAAAAATTGGTTCTCAAATCTGGATGTGTGGTTCTCAGATTGTCTTCTAAACATTAATTATTTCCTCATAGTCCCCTTCAATATACAGCAGATACTGGTGATATCAGAAGAGGGAATTCGTGGTGGACTAAACTGGTTTCCCTCCTATTGGATAGGAAGCAAGAGAACAAGCCAGGATACAGATGGAGCTGCAGGAATACACACACCCCCACACATATCACATGAGAGCACACACACACACAGGCACACACACATGCCTCTAGCAATTACAAGTAGATTCAACTCATACAGACACTCCTCATTTCAGTAGTTGTGCATTTTTTGGCATCTTATGCGTTCCAGCTTGGTAAGAAGCATAGAATTTCTCTCTGAAATTTGTACTGAGGGGTCTTGGCAGGACAAATTTCCCTTCACATATGAAATATCCAAGTAAGAAAGCATTCTATAAAGCTGGTGTCAAGGTATAATACATCCAAATTTAATCAGAAACTATGTGGATGATAAGATGGATTTGGAGCTGTTTGTTTTTGGAAGAGAGGGTATGTTTTTCCCTGCAGTTTTAATGGACACTGTGGGACATTCCTGTCCTGCTGTGCTTTTTTAATATTTCACAGTTCTCAGCTGATTTGCAATAATAAAACAGCATTTGTGCTTCAGTGTCACAGGGAGAGCTGGCCTGAATGAACTGATCCACCAAATAAATAAAGGGCCCTTTGACTTTTAACTACATATCTGCTTGCAGTTGTTAGGTGATTGTATAAAGACTTATTTTTTAAAGAACTCATACCTCTACTGTTACTGTGTCTTTATTAATTCTTATACTGATATCATGGAGTGAGCATAAATAACAGCTTTTCATTACTTCAAAGCATTTCTGTCCCCATTTCTGTACTATTCAGACCCACGCTCTGTTCCAGTTGAAAGTGGACTCTGAAATTGGAGGCAAGGAAAACATAAAGCTGGCTGCTGAAATTCTCTATGAAGACCTTAATGAAAACCTTCATGAAGCTTAGCCTATTGTTTAATTTCGTAACTCTCAACTTGGAAGTCAGTTCACTGCTGACATTGCCAAATACTTGTCAATACCTACAGTGACTGGGAGATAGTGGATTGTGAATCATCCAAATCACATTGATACAGAAATGAGCTCGGATAAAAAGGTGAACAATGCAGGAACAAAACAGAATTGAAACAAGTAAAGAAGGAAGAAAAAAAGTGAAAATATTTCTGTGACTTCTGTGGCTAAGAAGTACCAGGAATGCCCCTTTGCATAAGACACAACTTCTCATTGCTATGTGCTACAACACAGACAAAAGCTCTCATAACAGACCTCAGGGGGAATGCCAACATCTGAAACTTCTGGAGTTTCTTATACAAGCAACACACAGCATTCAAGAACAGAAATTATTTAGCTTTGGAAAAGGCAAAAATGTTGCTACATTTCAGCATCCCAAGATTTATTTATAAAAACAGAAAACAAAAATACCTGCAGAGAGTATGATAATGTAAGTTTAACACAGAGAGCAAATAATGTTCTTCCCCCTTCTGATGCAAACAAGAGATCCTCTCATCAGATCTCCTCCTTCCCAACCATGTGCCTATAGGAGAAGTGAGAGCTTTAGCAGGTGTTCAGGTAAGGTTTTTGGTGAGCCATGGAGGAGGCACATGAGTCAACTCTAAAACTGGGGGGCAGTGATGGTGATCCCACAGCCTGACAACATTTTGCACATGTGATGAGGGAGCTCCAGTTGCTGATTTTCCTACCACAGCCTACAGTCTGGGTAGCCAGGGGTGCCGTCTAGTTAGAAATCATTTTGGATCAAGAGTGGATCAGATGGACTTGGGGAGGGAAGTGGGCTACTTATACTGCCCCCACTTCAGACAGAGGTCAAGCTAAATCACTGAGGCTCCAGAGGAATAACTTCTGAGCCCTAGCAGGGAGTGTTCTCCAGTTTGTGTCAAGTGACCCTAGCAATCCTGGGCCTTTTCACGCTTTAGGAAAGGTTCAGCTGGCAGATGAACAGAAGGTCTTCTGGTGCATTTGATCACAGGAAAGAGCAGCTGGCATAGGGCCTGCTCATCTGTTCATCAAAATTATTTTGTTTGAGCATGCTCATTGCTGCAAATACTGAGCAGAGGGGAAAGCAAGCCATGGTCCAGCCTGTGTTCTTCACATCTCCCTTCACTGTGCTTAAGGCTGCCAGCAGTGGCCAAGCTTTTCTGTGGGTGCATGTGCAGTCCCAGAGTTGATGCTCTTCTCAGTGCTTGTTGCCATGATGTTTGATTTCATTGTCTCAAAAAGCACTGCAGATATCTGGCAGTCAAAGGGCATGTGTGGTTTCTCAAGGGGATGCTGTACTCCACGTCTAAACCAGTCTATCAGCTAGGGTGTAGACTGAGAAGTACAGGTGCACATGCTGGGACTCTGGTGCATTTGGTGGGATGGGTGCTTCCAGAACAAAGTTTCTTGCTGGAAAGCCCTTGCTTCCTTCTCCTCTTTCCTGTCTTCCTTGAGGTTTTTTCAGGTGAATGTGGATAACACTGATGTTATTTAGGAGGAGAAGGAAAATCCAAGCTATAAATGTTTGTACAGAGCAGCATACAGGCTGTGGATGCCTTTTACTTGATTTTATTCTAGGATAGAACTGATGGCCTTTGTCTCACATGAAAAAAGAAGTATTCGGTAGGTGGAATTTTACCCAATATTAAGAAGTATGACTGTTTCCACTCATATATGGAAAAATTCCCAGAAAAAACAGGAGATGGCCTTCTTAAGATACTATCTCCTTTCAATAATTTCCATGACTGCATTCAGTGCCATAGAGGATGGATTTGAGTCAGTAGGAAGAATCCAAAAAGTGATCTTTCCGGGGATGCATCTCACTCATGAGCATCACTTTAATGCACCCAAATCAAAGCCAAAGATATTTGGGAAATAAAGAAATAAGGTAGAGTAAATAACCTATTGCACTGCATTATTTTAACTACCATATCATACTTATTGCATTAAATAATGTTTTAAGTAATATGACTAATGTCTCTATAATATTTACTCTAGTAAACTCTAGTGTCTGGCTGATTGTAGGATATGTTCCTCAAAAGAATGTTTTAAGTCTATGACAGCATCTGCATTGTGACCCCTCCTTTCATCTGCTCCTAGAAGAAAAGTTGCTTTTGAGATGCAATTCATTGTTTTGGCAGTACTTGGTATAGATATCTCTGGATATAGATAGACTGCTGGCACAGCAACTAGTTCATGCAGATGTTAATTTTCTGTTCTTAGGCTGCCACCTAGGACTGCTTGGATATCTTGCATAGACTCTTCTGGTAAAAAGTCACATTCTCTACTTAGTATCTTGGACCAGAAATGCAATACTCCTTGGTGATAAAGCCTGGGACCATAAACTCCATGCTGTATCTTTGGTGAGCCTGGGTACACATCAGACAATGAGTGCTGTGCACTTGCAGGATTACTGAAGAGCTTTTATATACTTATTACTACAGGCTTTTATATACTGGCTAAAGCTTACTGTGACCAACATAAACCCCTGAAGGACTCTTCTGGAATAGCCTATGATCTTGGTGCTCAGGAATCTAGAAAGCTGAAATGACATAAAACTGATCTACTTAGACAGAAATTGTTGTGGGACACTCATTTCCAAAATGCATGTCCAAGCATGTCAGTGTCCTCTCTGAATCATCATCTAAAGAAAAGAAATAGATTAGGAAAATAGCAATCCTAATTAACTTTTTGCTCTGTGTCTCAGCAGGTCTGATGCTGTCTTCTGTTTCAGGAGGTCTTTGGTGCAAAGACTGTGTTTCCACAGCATTTGCTACAAGAATCATCTTGGCATTTGAGAAGCCAATTGATAATATAAAAGCAGACAGCAAAACCAGCTATAGGTGCACTAACCACATATCTGACTTAACTCTGAAACCTTTTTGTGCCTGTGATTTCATGGCTGGCAGACTATCCCAGACCATCTGATACTACATGATGGCTGTTCAGTGAGCATGAATTATGATTTACTCACAGGCTGGAAAGTATGCAGAGACATCAGCTCTGCTTTAGCCTCATCTCAGAGGGTTACGTGGCAGTAATATCACTACATTCTCATACCACACAGCACCTCTTTCCCAGTGCTGACAATAGCACTGGGGAGGCTTCTGGAGCACCATCTGAGCCATGGCTGGTGCTAGTCTGCTCCAGACATTGCAACAGCTTCGTGAACCAGGATCTTTGATGCCACTTCAAAACAAGTATTTTTTTAGAACATCTCCATATGCTGTCTTTAACTTCCCTGTCATATGCCTTCTGCTTTGCTAGCAGCTGCAAAAGGACATAATCCATTACAATGTGAGTTCCAACTGTTCAAGTTAAGAGAGTACAAACAGTTAAACTGTATTGATAAACTTGCCTGCTATAACTCATGCCTTTGGAAACTTACTTCCCACATTTGTCTCTCAACATTAAAAAAAAAAAAAAAAATTTGCAAACCATATGCTGTTGTGACATCCATGAAATGTAAATTGATAACCAGTTTGGATGCCATTCTGTAGTTTATTGAAGACCACTTCCAAGAAAGATAGATCTTGCTGACAAGATTAAACAAGTGAAAACAAACAAGGAAATAATATGCAGTACTGAGTTTGGGGCTTGTGGAATATGCTGCCCAGGAAAGCTCCTGAATTGGCAGTGTGTCTGGTGTGGGTTTAAAAAGAGATTAGTTCATCACAACTTTTACACAGCAAATAGGAAATGATACTTTGTGTTTCCAAACCCTTGTCCCCCTCCACCCTGACCAAGTCACTCACACCAGGGTGGGATGGGTCATTAGCTGATATGTTCCTCTTGCACTATCAAGAGCTGCAAATCCCTCATCAGGGAGACTGAGAAAAAGTTACTGGTAATCACTCACCAGTTTCATATATTGTGCTGCCCCTTTTTTCACACAGTACTGAAGAGTAGGAAGACTAAATTAATTCTAAAATTTAAATTTATGAATTTCAAGATAACTCAGACCCCGTCTTCAAATCTCCTTACTTATTTTATTTATTATAATTATTACTTTTCTTTAATTTTAGAGACAGACAACTGTGGAAAGTAAGTTTCCAATGGCATGAAAATTCCAACACCATAAAAAAATAATTTAAATTTATTTTACTTATTATAAATAAATTACTTATTAAGAATCAATAGACAAGTAGTTCAGCATTGCTACCTTAGACTTTGATGAAAAACCCAAGTATCCATCAGGCTAATGAGGTATATCTACAGAAAGTCAGTACTTCTTTCAAAGTGGGCCAGAACACTTGTACAAGGACATGGTGTAAATAAGGACAACTGACTTGGCCGAGACAACAGATCTCATCTTTGCACATATTTCTTAAATGCCTTGTGATCAGGAGGCTTATATGGACCAGAGGCACCTGGTGAATCTGATCTTCACTGAATACCTTCATAATCAGAAAGTCCTGAGGAGCAGGGAAGATGAGGTGTAAGTCTTAGTTTGTCTGGCTCTTTCTCGAGCAAGAAACAAGTGCTGCTGCCATCAGCAGATTTTCAAATCAAGATTCTCAGACAAGCATGAAAGGAGATGTCAAAAGTACTTACACAGATCCAGGCACTTCCTGAGCTAAAAAAACGTCCTTATGATGACTTGCACCCTTAACATGAAGAGGAAAGGTAATTTTATTTTACTAAGGGGCCAACAGCACCAATTAGGCACAGCAAAATGGATATTCCAGATCAGGGAGGACTACTCATATACTGAGACTGCAACTTCAAATAGAAAACAATCCCTCACAGGCCTGTGATTTATTTTCTTCAGCTTCCAAGAGTCAGTTTTCAGAAGACTCCAGGGATCTATGTTGGGATACAGACTTTGAAAATACATCTAGAAAAAGTGGAATCACAACTCTAAGACATTCTTTGCCTTATCAATAGAAAACAAGAGCAGTACTTCCAGGGATTGTCTTAAGAACAAATGTGAAGAGAATAACTTCACACTGAGGACAATAAAAGATTCAGTTATATTTAAGATTAAAATGAAACCTGCAATTATATTATTTCCAAGGGACCAAAAAGAGAAATTTGGTGATGGATGCATTTCTTGATCCTTGTTTTGAATTGATTTATTTTTTTCTTTCGTCACCTTGGTTTATATTTTTTCTGTGTGAACATGTTCCAAATGCCATGAGGTTTAATTATGTAAGTAGTTAAAACACACCTCAAACTAGTTGCAGCAAAATAGTCATGTTACCTGCAGGATAAACAACTGGTATCTTGATTTAAATGATCTAAAAAAGTGGAGAAAGCAATACTACAGAAACCTAAAGAAACAAAAACTACTGAAGCAAAGTAACTCTAGCTCATTTCCTTTGTTGATAGCTGTCAGCTTTCAATGATACTTTTGAAGTGGCCAGCGCTTGTTTACTTCTCTTCTTCATACTTTTGTTTTAAATGTTTGAAGTGAAACTTTTAAAATGGGATTAAAAATCATGCAGAAGGTAAAAAGTTACTTTGCATGGCTAGATGAAAGTTACTCAGGCCTGCTCTCTTCACACAGCTTTTGTGAGCGTGAACAGGAAGAAATTGAGAAGAAAACTAATCCCTGAAACATACAGGAGTAGGTCCCATTACCTTTTGAATATCCAGTAAATCTATTACATTTTCTGCTGTGACTCAAATTCAGGTCTGCCACACCTGTACTACCTTATTCAGGTGTGGGGGTGGCAATACCATGCTGACAGCTAATATCAAAGAGCCTCATGAAGCGTAACTTTTCCCAGTCAACTTTGGAAGTCCATTCCCTTACGTTTCTCTGGCTGCACTTTAAATTTGTTTGGTATGTCTTATTCTCTGTTTTTTTAAATCAGCATGGTATTACATAGCACAAACCAGTACAGACAGAAAAAAGATGACCCTGATGATTGATAAATGCAGTTTGTGAAAATCCCTTTTTGGGGAATACCATTCAAATGGAGGGCTAGAACCTCCCAGTTTTTGTTTAGTAGAGTTATCCTTCATTTGGAAAGTTCAATGTGCTTCAGAGCCTTCAAAATCTCACTTGTTTCTGTATTTGTAAGCAGATACTAAAGTACTAGATAATATAATATTTTGAAGGAAGCTAAGCTAAATGGTGTGTTTGCAAGACCAGGGTCTACAATGAACTGCAGCAACAGCAAATTTATTTTAAGACAACCTTTTAAGAGCATAAATGCCACCTGTAATGGCTTAGTAAGATGTAGCAACCAGCCAAGTTTAAGACAAAAAGTCCAACCACCCCAATAGCTGAGTTCTTAACTCTGCAAGTGGAGGCTGAAAGGAGCCTCACACTATTTCCAGACTTTCCTAGGAATGACTACAGATAACATTTTACTTTGACAATAGAGCCAGCTTTATCTAAATGGAAGTTCTAGCTACCAAGGCAATCTGAGAAGTTCTTTGGCTGTCTTCTTGTGAATACTAATCTTCTCAAGTAACTGGTGTGGGGGTCACCACCGATGTTTCTTGTGACACATTAGTGATTGTGGGTGGGAAACAAAAATTCAGAAAGGAAAAGCAGTAGCTATTTAAACATTAAAGAAAGAGCTGGATTTGTATAAAGCAGTTAAGAGAAAGATGCAAACTTCAGTTTCACAGTATAGGTTTACCATCTTGATAGATTCTGTCAATAAACGCAGGTTTCAGTACATCAGAGACACAAACTGGATTGATATAGACTCACTGTGGAGTTTAACTCTTTTACCTTTTAGTAGTGCTGTCAGGATAGCTAAGTCAATATCCTGGTGTCCTTCTGATCCCATGCGAAAAACTGTGATCTGCAATGTTAAAAGACAATACCATTACTGAAACCAGGGTAATTAAAAAAAAAAAACTTAAATCAGGGCAGCGTGACTTGAATCTTAAAATGTCCTGATGGCTATGAGATAATCTTTATTCACTTTATGAGAAGTTTATTAAATAGGATTAACATATGGTATTTTTTGTGACATAAAATTTGATAAGATAGAAATTGTATTAATGATCATATGGAAAAAAGGTGTTCAGTGTCAGAGGGTGAAATTGGAGATGAAAAAATGTTCTTGTATTCGAGTGACACTAGACTTAAGTGCTCCCAATAGATTACAAGGAAGATTTAGGTATATTATGAGTGTGGACCTAACTGATGGCATATGGCACAGAACAGATATTTTCAAGTGATATTAGAAACCTATTCTCTAAACTCTGTATAGGAGAGAGTTAGATAAATAATCTAAGAATTATGTTTCTAACAGGTCCAGGAATGTCTTCAGCCATGTATGGTCAATGACCTATCACTCAAAGTTAAAGGTTTTGAGGCAGTGAGGTGAGATACACAATTCATAAATAATAAAAATTAATATAATGCAGCTGCTCTTTCTAGCCAGATTCACTCTTGGTTAAGACTGCACTGAAACATACAGAAGTGTAAATCCCCTTGCTCCTTTTGTTGCCATAGCAATAGCTGTTTTTGAACCTCTGGTTCTTATGAGGCAACAGAGATTGCAGTTTTTTACTAGTGCCTTCCTTTACTCATGAAAACCATGTCATCATTTTGATCTGAATCCTTGTTATCTGTTTTTTCTTCTTTAAGTATGGACTGCCTCATTTCCTTTTTTTTTAGAGTAAGTGACACCTTTAATTAGGAATTGCATAAACATATTTTAAATTCATATTAAGCAACGTATGTTGTTTCCATGTTCCTAGATTTCTACTCATACAGCACTGAACTGCAGCAGCATCTGATATAGAGCAAACGTCAGGGTACAAAGAGCTGTCTACCATCACAGAAGAAGGAGATATACAAAGTCTGAAGGACACAGCAGAATTTCAGTGATATGCTTCAGTTTGGCAGCTGAAAAGTGCCGCAGAGTGTATCCCAGGAAATCCAGTGCAGCTCTCCTTTAGCACCTATTCTACCTTCATTTGATCCTAGAGCTCCGGGACTTTCGGAGGCTTTGGCATCAGTGAAAGTAGTAGCATCTTAGAGGCTAAAAAGCAAACTGGATATAGTAACAGGAAACTGGCTTAGCTCAATTAGTCAATTGAGTTAGGTGATGTCTAAAACAATTAATGTAAGAAGTTACTTACATTAGGCAACCTCCCCAGTTAAAGTACTCTATTTCCAAGTTAGACTTAGTTTGACCCTTCAAGTGTTCTTGATACAAATCATAAATGATACTTTAATGAAGTTTCTTCTCACTCTGAAATTTACTGATACTTCTGGCAAACTAATTGATGTCTATCCCCATCCCACAACTCCAGAATGTCATAAGATTAGAATAGAATTAGAATAGGAATAGAATAGCCACAGAATAGATTATTTCAGTTGGAAGAGACCCTCAACAATCATCTAGTCCAACTGCCTGACCATTTCAGGGCTGACCAAAAGTTAAAGCACAGTATTAAAGGCATTGTACAAATGCCTCTTAAACACCGACAAGCATGGAGCATCAAGCTCCTCTCCAGGAGCCTGTTCCAGGGTTTGATTACTTTCTTGTTAAGAAAGGCTGCATGATAATTTTCCTAATTTTTTTCTGTTTCCTCAATGACTGGCAGTGAAGCTCTCCCTGCAGCGCAGGCAGTCTGCCCACAGGTAATGTGTGTAGAAATACACAATTCTATGTATGTCTCATCTCAAAACACAATCAGTATGTGAGCTGATGAGATCAGACCTTCTGCTGTACATGGTCATGATGAGCTTCCCATGCCACAGAAGACAAACTTGGGGGTAGCATGAAATGGCAAAACGTCCTCCTCTGTCTTTAAAGCCTCAGGTGAGGCAGTCTGCACATTGGGGACTGAACACACTGGACAACGGAGTTTGGAGGTGGAACAAACAGCATCTCAAACTAAACACATGATCAGTGAACTCCCAGCTTAATAAAAAGTAATAATACAAACTGCAAGCACTGAACAGCTTATCACCACAGGAAAATTAAAGAAAGTACTTTTCATGTATTGGACCACATATAACCTAAAACTTTCAATTTCTTTTTCAACCCTCCTCTCTGCATGCATCAGAAAAATAAACCCACTTCTGCAGAATGAAATGTTGCTGTATTAAAAATAAAATGGAACTATGTAAATTAGTTACATTAGAATAAAAAGGCTGTCTTTCCACATCAACTACTGCTTTATTATTATTTTTAAGAGGCCTAGCATAATTAAAGTAGTAAATTAAAGAAGAAAAATAATTGTGAAAAAAAAAAGGATATTGAAGGAGTTCTCAGACTCATACTAGAATTATAATTTTGGGGTCATGTCTGAGATCGAACTAGAATTTCAGACAGAACCAAGGAAAAATATGATACTTCATACAATCACAAATTCATAGAATTTGTTAGCTTGGAAAAGACCTCTAAGATCATCCAGTTCAACTAGTAACACAGGACCGCCAAGTCCACCACTAAACCATGTGCCACATCAACTCATCTTTTAAATACCTCCAGCAACGGTGACTCAACCACTTCCCTGGACAACTGGTTCCAGTGTTTGACAAGCCTTTCAGTGAAGAATTGTTTCCTAATATCCAATCCAACTCTGCATCTGGAGCAACCTCAGGCTATTTCCTCCACCGCTGGCACCTCTTACCTGGGAGAGGAGACTGATCCCTGTCTCACCACAATGTCCTTTCAGGTAGTTCTAGAGAGTGATAAGGTCTCCCCTGAGCCTCCTTTGCTCCAGGCTAAACACCTCCAGCTGATCCTCATCAGATTTGTGCTCCAGACCCTTCCCCAGCTCTGCTGCCCTTCTCTGGACATGCCTCAGCATCTCACAGAATCACCAAATATGCTGAGTTGGAAGTGACCCACAAGGACCATGGAGTCCAGCTATTGGCCCTGCACAGGACATCCATAAGAGTCACACCATGTGCCTGAGGAGCATCCAAATGCTCCTTGAACTCTGTCAGGTTTGGTGCTGTGACCACTGCCCTGCACCTGTTCCAGTGCCCAAACATTCTCTCAGTGAAGAACCTTTTCCTAATATCCAACTTAAACCTCCCCTGACACAACTTCAGGCGCCAAACTGATCACAGCACTTGAGGTGTGGCCTCAGCAGTTCTGAGCACAGGGGATGGTCACTGCCCTGGTCCTGCTGGCCCCACTGTTGCTGATATGAGCCAGGATGCCACTGGGCCTTCTTGGCCACCTGGGCACACTGCTGGCTCATGCTCAGCTGCCTCTCAACCAAATGCTAGCTTAATTTCAAAATGCTCTGAGTTTAGGACCTCAAAGACTCAGCTGGCACTGTGGACTTCTGTCTTTTCTGAATGCACAGAATACTTCAGACAGTAAACAGATACGTCCAGCCTCTTCCTATGGTTTAGATTTACTGTCACTGTCCACAGCTGCTTTCTCTCTGTGGCAGATGCACCCCTCCTGTTTGAGGTAACTGAATGTTTGTCCAGGCAGACCCTCAGCAAGTAGGAGTGACTGAAGCGAATCCTATTGTGTGAAGCTATCAGTGAGAACAGAGCACCAACCCCAAAAAAACAGTCTAGGCTGAAAAGCAGAACACAGCAGAAAATCTGAGTGTGAATTAACCACTTTATATATATCTGCAGACACAGGGCTGTTGGAGCTATCCATCCATAGCAGCTGGCTGGGTGGCCATCTCTCCTCCAGCACAGATGCCTCTCATGGTTATTCCTCGACACTGAGAGGTTTTTTACGTTGCACCAGATATTGACTGGTTGATAAAAGACATTTTTCTGCAAGCATGCAAGGTTTAAAATACATATAGCAACCTTAATTTCTGTAGTCAGAGGCATGAAGAAATGCAGACATGTCCTGAAGTATTTATGCAGAATTTACACTTAGAAATGTCCAATATCTCTAAGTCTTAAAAACCTGACTGTTTTGCTGGAGACCTCTTGTTCTGGTGTTTTCTTTCCCCCGAGTTAACAGGTAAGGATTTTATGTTTGCAATGAGGTCATCTAACTCCAGGAGTCATTAACGTATCTCACAACCTGCCAGTGCTACTCACAAGTACACTCATGGGTGAATCTCTGCAGAGAACTGATAAGCAACACACTGGTGCTGTTATAAGAGAACATTGGCTGGACCCCTGTTAGAATGGGATACAGAAGCTACTGCACTAAAAAACATGCTGTGCTAAAGGAAAATATCTGGGTCAGTAAGCTCTACTCCCAGCTACCTCTTTCTGGATGAATGTCTTCCATCTTGGTAGATGCAAAAATAACAGAAAATTAAAGGCTTAGAAACCCATTTAATAACTCATTGCTAAGCAAAAGTAAAAGCCTTTCTTCTTCCAGTGAAGAGAAAGTGCCCAAGAGCTTTCCACCTACCTACTGCAGACCCTTTAAGCCGGTTGCTGAGTTGCACCCTCTGGACAACTTTAGTGGAAAAGACATACAGAAGGAAGAACAACCTAGTAAGGTGTGCATATGGAATCCAGGACATTTCATCAGAAAATAATAAACCCCAAGATGCTTGTGTTAAAAAGTAATATATGCTAAGGACTTGCTTACATGCCAAAAGGAAAACAAGGGGTAAGAGTTGCAGTTTTAGTCAAACTACCACTAGATATTTTTCTGTATTGCTGTGAAAAAGGGACGATTGGTTTAAGAAGAAATCTTCTCTATCCTGCTCTGTTTCACATTGTAGCTCTGAAAATGTTTCCTGTTTTACATACGAGCATTGTGTTAGAGAGTAAAACTACCATTTAGCCTACTCAGCTGTTTCTTTTGAGCCAAAACCCAATTTACATCCAAAGAAGAAAACCACAAAATCAAGTACTCTCTTTTTTTCCTGTAGGGATTTGGGCCACATTATTACCTCTGTAGCTGGTATTTTCAATTGCTGGAGTTAAACTAAATTATTTTAAAATAACACTTTTTTCTGTTCCGCTGCCACCCCATTAGGTATTTTGGGGATGGTCTTTTGCTGATTTCCTCCTTTCTCTCCTCAGTGTTTACAATATTTACAGGCTTGAAATGACTTTTTCAGGTAATTTTCTTGGTCAGCTCAGTGAGCAACTGTGACTTCCAACAGAAAGCATTTTTAAACAAATATTTTTCTTTTCTTATTTACAAATATAATAGAAGCTGGTGTTAGCATTCCGTACAAACACAAAATTGTATTGCACTGCACTGAAGAGACAGATCTTCAGACAGACATACCTGAAACAGGCAAATGAATCATCAGTAGAGGTTGCCCAACAAGCTGCAAAGAGGTTGATGGGCAGCCTCTGGATTCTTGCTAAATGTCTTGATTTCTTTTGGTGTGCCCATAGTGATCTACTTGCAAAGTACAGCAGCAGATACTTTCAAAGCTGGGGGCAGCTGGACTCCTTTCAGGTGGAGGTGCTTGGAACCCAACAGTCAAACTTTTGTTATCACAACCTACCTCTCATTTCCCTCCACAAAACCTTCCTGAGTAAAATGCATGAGATTTACCCTTAAAAGGAGGAAGAGACATGCTCCCCTGCCCCCCACTAAGCCTCCCCTGCCAAACAACAAACCAACAAACCACAAACAAGCAAACAAACCCAGCAACAAAAACCTGGGAAGGTCTGCCCTCTACCTCATTGCAGATTTCACTGAACTATTTTAATGTGAACAGGATTAACTTCCAGGAAAATAAACTAGGTGCATCCTCATTCTGCCTAGGAAAATGTGTTAGGAAATCACTGAGCCAAAACGGACCTTCTTTGCAAGCAGGATTACAGCACACTGTGATAGCTGCCAGCAATAATTACAGTCCAGCAGAGCAGAAACCTAATTTTCAGGCAGAGCAGGTAGAAAACAAGTAAATACCAAGAACATGGAGTAAAGAAGAGCAGCAGGATAGAAAGCAAGGTGGGAGGAGGCAGGAGAGGAAGCAGAAGGAAAGTATTATCTGACCTTGGACTCCATCAAAACCACCTATTTTAAAACTGCATTGCTCTCTGTTTATAACCTGTTCCATCCTTGTTTGACATACTACTTTTTCTTTCCTTTTCTTGTACACAGTTTCTGGCTCTGCAGGGTCAGTTTAGCCTTACGTATTTCATTAATTCTTTTGTTTTTCTGCCTTCATGCTGATATCACACTGAGCTCCTAGAGGCAAAGTCAGGTAAGACTATTTTACCTGAGAGCAGTGAATACCAAATAGACCTTCAGAAATCATTCACACTGAGAGACAGAGATAGTACACTGCCATGTGAGATTTCCCCAGTTCTCTGTGAATGTACATGCAGGGTTATCTTAGACATATAATTTATAGCTGTCCATACACAGTCCATAGTGGCACCTACCAATAAAAGGAACAGCTAAGACAGGGATACGTCAAAAAAATGCTGAGGAGGGAAGATGTTGTGAAACAGAAGGAAAATGTGGTCACAGGTGAGACAATCCCTGAAATGGCAGGAGCACTGAGACGCTTTAGAGGACAAGGTTTTGGTTGTAGTAGGTTGAAATGGGTCCTAAATCAGAATTTTCTGAGTTCCTCAAACTTGTTCTTTTACCCTCAATAAATGGGTGAGGTAGACCTATCATGTGTGAAGAGGACAGGACTTGTGCAGAAGACAGACAGAAGCAGTGTTAGCGCCCAGATTAGCAAGTCATAAGACACAAAGGTTTGTTTTGCATTACAGAATGCATCCTAAGCCATCATAACTGTGTCGCTGTTTGCCGTATTCAGGCCTAGCTGGATATATAGATTATGAACTTTCATCAGTATGAGCTCCCGTGCATTGACAGTATGTACAAGATTGTATTCTGCACAGGCAAAGTTGATTTTACCCCTAGAATGAGAAGCAAGAGCAATAGAAAGTAATAATCAACTGCAGTTCCCCTTTTTGTGCCTTTACTAGCCAAAAAGTGAGTATTTCCCTCCTAGCATTTATTCTGAAAACTCCACAGAGATAGAAGAGCTTATTCTGTTTGGGGTCATTGTAAGGGGCCAGGATTAAATTTGAATAGCTATGCAGCACAAGGCTGTACTTGGCATTTATTTTACAACATGTGAATATTTATTTTTTTACAGTATGGTTAACCTCAACCTCTTCAGAATATAAAGAGCGATCTGAAATATGCTCAGATTTTTAGCATGTATTTCTTTGGAGAGGGAAAAACCACCAAAACCACAGGGAGAGTGATGTGCACATCTGCACAGAAAGATGTTTTACCCTCTGTCATGAAGCAGACAAGATGAAGAAGAAAAATAATCCTTTAAACCTCAAATTGACTGTGCCTGCTGACTAGACAATGGATAGCTGAAGAATAAAGAAAAAAACAGGACAGCAGTCATGAGAGCAAAGAAAGCATCAAGTGTGCTTGGTTTACAAACTTAGCATTCTAAGAATGCTGCAAATTATTCATTCTTTTAGAGATGTAATTTTTTCTCATCATCATTTCATTATGACATCAGAAGAAACTATATGGTGCTTTAAAATATATTCAAAGTGATTTTTTTTTAGCTACCTCCAGAAAATTTTTTAGTGTCATTAAAGTTCACCTCTGACATACAAACTTTTCTTATGCATCTCAGTTACAGAAGTCAGAATAAAACCTCTCCTTTCCTAAAAAAAGGCAGATGCAATTGTGAGTGCAACATGAAAGTCTCCTGTTTTAGAATACAGGCTGGTTCAACAAAATAGGCAATTTCTTCCAGACTACATGTTGACATTCATAATTTAGCTAGGCCTACTTAAATGTCTCAGAGGAAAATTACCCTGAAAATGAAAATTCTGATGAGAGTTTGACAAAATAAAACATTAAAGGCGGTCAGTTATGAAAAGTGTCAAAATGGTTCAGATAAGCAGGGAAAGCATTTCCTTTTTCTTGGAAGGAATAATACTATGTAACACAGGGGAAACACTGCTTGATGTGGGGGCATAACAAAGATCAAAGTGAGCAGGTGAGTCAGTGGGTCATACCGCAGAAGAAGGGGGATGGCCAAATAAGAGGAAATTCAGGAATAGAAAGATAAGAGAGAATTGTGTTGAGAGAAAACCTAAATTAAGTAGTTTGCTATTTTGAGGGGTACAAAAGAGAATTCCAAATGAGGAAATATGAAGGAGCAGATATGAGGGGAGAAGTCTGAATCTTGGTTGCAAGATTTTAAAATTTTACAGCTCCTTCTTCATGGTGCCAGCACTGCAAGATTTCATGTTTTAATTTGATCTTTCACAGACTCCATGTCTAGTAAAAAGCAGAAAACAAGCAAAACAATCAGTGCTTATAAGAAAGGCAGCAATTCTGCAATTGAGGAGCCATCAATTGACAGAAGTTAGTGTAAATGTTTGGCTTCCTCTGTATTTGGTACCTTTTTTTCCAGACTGGACATCAGAGGCACCCTCAATGACAGGTTATGAAATCTCACAGCTCTGTCCCATTAAAAAAATTTTATATTTTATGATGTGCACATCCTGTTTAAGTCTTACAGTACTACCAACATTTTGGAATAGAATGTGCATATTTTCCAGTGGAATTAAAGACCAAAAATGTTTTGGTAGTTAACCCATTTCTTGTCCCCTACACAAAAGGTTTCATACTGGTACATTAAGACTTTTCACTGCCTGAATTACCAGTCCCTGATTTTAACGTTGTCAATATATGAGTAAATACAAATTGTAGGTCACAAAGCGTATACACAGGGTAATACAAGTCAGACGTTGCCCTTTAAATCACTGGGCTGTGCACATCACAGACTGTGAAGTTACACAGAAATGGGATTTCATGTAGACTTGCAGTGTAGAAACTTGTTAAGATCAGTCAAAAAGAGAGAAATGGTTTTAACTGTTGAGATAGACAATTTCATTCACACATTGGTGTAATCCAAGGTCTTCCATTACCCTGATTCAGAAAAGAAATGTGGAGCAAGTGTAATGTAGTTCACTTCCTGCAACTCTTCAACTATAGAGAGAATTCTTGGAGGTATTGGCAAGACACTGACCTAATAGATATTCTTCTGAAACATAAAAGTCACAAGTTATGGAGAAAGTTCATCACTGAGATGGATATTCTGTTACTCTAAGAAAACAAGAATTCAGTTTGGTCATTCCCATTGCTGTTTATCCTGAAAAATCGTGTTGTGCAAGTCATGGCCCTAAAAAATACTGCTTGCAAGACTTACATGCACACATATGTCTTCTAATCTGAACCGAAAATGCTGACCTTAGAAGGAAGTGAATTGATTCAGTGGCAACAGTATTAATGCTGGGGACTGTTGTTCCATGTTAAACTTCAATTTCTAGTTTTCCTTTGCAACAGTTTTCAAATAGTCTGACAGGACATGGGTGCTTTACTATAGATGATGCAGACATGTGCCCAATCAGTATTAATACTGACAGTGTCATTGCAACACACAGAGACCAAGCACAGAAATAGCCACAAACCATTAGTTTCTTAGCTGGTCTGCTGGTGAGACTAAATAGGCAATACTTGGAAAAGGCAGATCACTTAGTGTGAGATATTCCTGTTTGACAGTAAATTTGCAGTTCCTGCTTCATCTACAGGAACCCTGCATCTCATACAGTGAGCTCCTTGTCTGTGACTGAGATATCATAGCTGTAATGAAAGGGTCTCTGTGCCCCATGTAAAGCCACAGAAAGGATAATTTTATTTTCTAAGAAAGACAAAAGAAATTATGACTTCCCAGACACAATAGAGTCTGGCAGGTTTCTGAACAGTATCACGGAGAGAGTATACAAACTGCATTGAACCCTTCCAATTCCCTGACTGCAGAAGTTGGTTTATATTATCTAATGTGGAATATGCTGTGTCACCAAGTACTGCTTTGCCTTCAGTTTCCTTACAGAGCTGTATAACAATTCAGTGTGCATTTCCCAGTATTACCTCTTAATAGTCTAAATGGGGTAATGGATATTTTCACAAGCTTATGTTCTTAGAGGGAATAGCAATATTCTAAATTTTATTTCTGTAGCTGCAATTTTAACCACAAAATATGTAGGAAGATAGAAAGTGAAAAGATTGGTAGTAAGTTGCATTAGTAAGTTGCATACCATTGGTAGTAAGTTGCATACCAGATGACTTCACTGCATGCACAAAATAAAACAGAAAATGTCTGCTTACTGAGTGTAAGCAACAAAAGGAATATTGGTCTTTGCAGACGTGTTCCAGATGTAAAGATGGCCCAGCAGAAGCTCGGGATGGACCCAGTAAGCAACTAAATTGCACACACTCCTGCTTCAGTGGTAGGTCTGACATTTTTGTACTTTCTATTAGCAGATGCTCTACCTCGTCTGATGGTAGTTGAAAAGCAAATGGTGCGATCAAAAGCTTTTCCAGGGTTCAGTTGATTCAACAGCTACAACAGCTGCCTTTGGATTTTTTGGAGTGCGCTGATCTGTTTACCCACGGCACTTCGATCCCACATTTCCCCCCAGCTTTCCCTCGCCCTAGTCCTGGCCACTCCCTTGGGCTCTCCCTATTGGGTCCTGTACCCCAACTCCGCCCATGTACTGCCCCTGTGATCTGACAAAAACCCCCTGCTCCGGGATCATGGGTTCTCTCTGCCTCTGGGCATCGCTCGCACAAGATGTAAGATTAAAGATCCTCTGAAACCCTTATGGAGAGACCCTTCTCGCCTCCTTTGCCATCACTGTGCTGTAAGGATAGCCAACCAGAGCAAGAGTGCGGAGCTGTCCGAAATGGACTACAGGAGGGCGAAAATGGTCGAACTGCCCTAAGCAGCTCTGCTGAGCTCTCTGGGAAAGCTACAGCTTGCTAAACTAAACCTAGCAGTACAACATTTTGGTTTGGTGGGGTTTTTTTTCTTTTTTTTTTGGGCAGTTTTTTTTTTTTTTTTTTTTGTATATAGCTCTTTTTCTTGTGAAAGTTGTTCTCTGAATTACTGAAATTAAAAAATTAAAAAAAATACTCCTAGGATTAGTTTTTGTTTTCTGTGGAGTCAATGACTAACTTCATGTTGTTTCTTGGCTGCTGAAAACACAAAATAAAGTCTTAGTTCTTTAGCAAAAAAGCAATTAGGTGTGGTTTGCAGGATTAAAAACTATTCCTTATTATCTTAACCCTTACAGAGGTAGAACCTAAGTACCAGACTAATCCTATTGATTTGTAAGGGCTGGAAAGGAGGTTTAATCTTTACTAGAGTTCCACACTCAATCCTGAAGTGGATATGCACATCAGTTTGGACACAGAGGACGAATTATCTTTAGTACACTTTATGCTGGAAATCTCACAGAATGTTTCCATGGGAGAAACAAGAGCTGTTCTAGCAACCAGCAGGCCGGCAGTTACATGATCCTTTCCTGCTCCAAATGCCTGCTGCCAAATTATATGCTGTTCACAGCAACTGTGCTCCTGCAAGAACTACAGTTGACTTTCAGTGTTTGAGAAGTCACCAAGCCCTCTTCAGCCTCCTTTCTAAGAGAAAAAAATTACATCAGCATTAAAAAGCATTAGTTGAAGTTATTTTACTGCTTTTGAAGAAAAATTCTTGAAAAAAACAGACCTAAATGAACTTCTAACCTCTGTGAAGGGCCAAAGAAATCAAGTGACAATATGCTAGTAAACTCTTAAAAGTCCATCTGATTTAGCTATTATTTAATTCAGATCAAAGTATATGCTAATAAACAGTTGCAGCCAGTATTTAATTAGCATATAAATTCACTGAGCTTGCACATCCAGCTGAAAAGCACAATGATTTTTGCAGCCAGTATATAATCAAGTTAACTTTTTCCCTGTATATACTCTTCTGGAAACATGCAGAGGTTTCCTACAGTAGCCCTTTCAGTCACACAGAAGTGAAGCTGTCAAAGATAAGTAAGCCTTATTTATAGTCCATATAGAAAAGAAACTGCTAAATCACTGTGAGATACTGGAATGTTAGATGTTCATGACTCAAACAATTGACCATTTGCAAAAGCAGAGGATGATGCTTTGCTGACGATTCTCCAAGTAACCGCCCAGGTGCAGAGGGGGTGCACACCCATCTCTGGACACTACAGCTTGGTGTTGAACAGGATGAGGGAAGAGGCTGAAAGGAGGCACACCCTGTGAAGTGGGGTAGTGCTTTTTATCATGCCACAAGTAGCTCAGCTTCCACATTCATCCCTTCTGATGACTGGCTCAACTACACCAAATTAAGAGGCAGCTGCAACGCTGTGCCCCATGATCCACAGCTGTATACCATCTATGTAAAACTCCCTGTTCCAGCAGAGGTACCTGGGCATTCCCACCCAGCCTGAGTGTAGTATTAACCCACTGGACTTTCTGTTCTTGGGCTCCCCCCAGCCCCAACAGATCAAGACTGTGAACATTGCTTCAACCAACAGAAATTGCAACAATCAAGTCTTGTCTTTGGTCCCACAGGTGGTGAATATACACCTTTCTAATCTTATCCTCTCTTTCACTTTCTTTCCCTCCTAAATTTTCTTAAGTGTTAATTTTAATGCTTTTATACTGTTGCATTTCAAGCCAAAACTGCTACATTTTCCAATTCGCCGAGTACCTTATTCTACCTTAATGTTCTAAAGTTTGCAAGTAGAAGTTTGATATTGAACCTCCCAAGAATTTTGATTTTTTTCCCCATGCACTGCTCAGAGTAAATCAAACAACCTTTCCCAAGTGGACCAGGGCATAACAATGACTTAAAGCTTCCCAGTACTTTGTGTAAGTAACCATTAAGAAGAGTCAAAGCCCTACATTTGTATGGAAATATTGGGATTTTAATACTAGCCTTGCAAGGCAGCCTTCTCATGCACTCTGAGTTTTAAGAAAATTGGGATCCATCTCTGTTTGAAATAAAAGCACAATAAATAGCAAGCACCTGCATGATGCAGGCTGTCTTGATCTCAGCTCAATGCACTCATTTACTACAGCATGACATCTGCTTTGTTTCAATCTGACAGCACCAGAGCTGCAAGTTACACATTAAGTCATCTGGAACTACCTACTTCCATACACATCACCTGTACAAAGCTGAAGTAAAGTTTACACCGTTCCTGAGCAGCCATCATGATTGCCACAGCAACCATACACTGTGGTACATGAATAACAGTGAACAGTAGAGGCAAGAAGAAAATATCTATTATTTGCTGCCATGAGCTGGAGGTGGGATTTTACTGTTTTTCTTTTAGCAGGAAACTAATCAAATTGTATCTCTTATCTCTATGTGGAAATGTGTTCCAGGAATGAATGAATGTGCCCAGCAACCAAGCTCTCTTTGTTCTCCAATTCTTTCTTGTAATGCAGTAGTAGGCAATGACATTATCAGATTGCTTAATGTAGTCGCTGAAACTTCAAATATTCAAGGAAACGAATTTAGCAGAAAATTGCCAAACAAACTTCACCAGCAGGTGGTACACACTTTACTGCTGGAGTTGATGTGCCATTTTTATTACTAAGGTGCTTAGACTGGACCTATTCTGATTCACAGCAATTTCCATCTTCTATTAAGTGGATAAAAGATTAGGTTATTCACTCTCAAAACACTATTTTGGAATAATTAGTTTTATGACAAATGCCTCCCATTGCCACAAGTGTGATTAATTTCAGGGATACAGACCTTTCTGGCTTGCCATAGTGGCCTTTCCCAGTGGCCGCGCAATGAAGCTCCACAGACAGACCCCACACAGCTTGCTGGAAAGCACATTCTGGCTTCTGAGAAACTCACATCATGATTTGTGAAAAAAGCACTCCAGCAACGTGCCAGTCTAAGCTGCTAAATGAAGTGCTCCCAACAGAATAGAGCAGCCTGTATTTGTCAGAAAACTCAGACACCAGAATTACCATCTTTAAGGGAAAATACTAAGACTAATTTGTTTACTGAGACAGAAGTAAATACTCCTTTGAAAGATGAAAACAGACTTCTGAGCTATTATCCAACACAATGTGTTTTTCAGGGAGGTCCTGAAGTGAAGTTTCCTAGCCTGCTTCCTGACTACTTAGCTTTGGTGAGCCCTTATGCTCCTATTTTAGGATGTCTTTGCATAAAATTTTTAAAAGAATTCTATGTAAATGTGACAATAGAGAATCTCCATAAATAATCTATACAATACTATCCTACCCTTGTAATCTACAGTTATAAGTACACAGACATGTATAACCTACTTCATTTTAACTAGATTCTTATACATAGCCCTCATTAAGCGCCTTGGTCCAAATATACTTCTGAACAAAACTCTGGTGTTTTTAATGTCAATTCAGATAAGTATACAATTTCATAAAAATTATTCACTGAATTGAGAAGCGAAAATTGCTCTGTCTTACAAATCTAACAAACCTAGATCACTACTCTTCTAGGGCCTCACCTTATCATTCAGCTTGTGTATTTCAGATTTTATTCAACAAAAAATTTAAACTTAATCAAGTAAATGGAACATTACACATAATAATGATGCTTCCTGGGCACACAATTTGGAGACCATTATTTAGAAGTGAAATCCAAAACATCAGAACTTGAAAAATCTCATGTTCTGAGAAAAGGGGTAATTTTTGCTATGATTATGCTTTTTCCCTGGCTACAACACTTGCGTCAGATTTATATAAGAGAGTCTTTTCACACATTTTAAGCAGGTAGAGAAGGAACAACTATTTCCAAGAAAGCATTTTGTTCCTTCCATTTGTTACTTGCATTTTATTTTCTTTCTCCTCATCTGTGATTCAGCTGTATTGATGTACTTTACAAACATATTCCTGCCTGCACCCTGTTTGCACTCAATTATTTAGTGGCACACAGTAATAAGACAAGCCTTTCCTGCATTGTCTACTTTGTTCTCTATCAATTCAGCAGCCACAAAATCAGATAGGCAGGCACAGTGACCACGAACATAGGGAAAATAGCTATGATGAATTTAGCTGCTGCTGAGCTCTCTGAGACAATCTGTTGCATCTTCCTTCTAATTTTTGAGGGGTTGATCAGACAAATGATGGTCAGTTCATCAAGCAGTGTTTTGCCTTATGTACAACCAAGCAGAGGGTCAAGCTTGAGGAAGGGCAAGAGCTGGGACAGATGTGGCAATATGAAACATACGGCTTTGTAGAAACAGGGAAGTCACCACTCACTCCTGGGAGTACTTCACAGCCCCAAGGTCACCCGCTTCCTCTGGTTATGCTGCCTTCAGCACCATGAGCACCACCTCTCTTTTACATACATAGACAAGGTTGTGAGTTTTGCAGGACACTGTTAGACTAGCAACCACACCTCAGACATAACATCTTTCTAGCATGCCAATGTTAGAATTAGCTGAGTACAACTCAGGTACTAGACAGAAACCACAGTTCTAATGTATTCTCTTTATATATGGTAAAGCAACTTCAGAATACTTAATTTTGGGCACACCATCTCCTGGCTAATAGCTCTTCATAAGATTAGTAGGTAGAGAATGTCAGTGGTGACGGATGTTGCATATCTGCAAAGAAACTTGTAACAAACACACAAACATGCTTGGAATAAAAATCTTAATGTGAATACTGCAGACAAAATCTTCACAGTTATTTTTCAGTAGCAGGGTTTGTTCAAAGCCTGACAATCTGTTCTGGATTTAGATGTCTGGAATAATCAAGAAATGCATTTTTCTAGTCTAGATAATTCAATGTCTGCCTCTGCTTTCTAATCTTCATTCCTTCTACATTCCTGCCTTTGTGCCCCTCTACTCCTTCCTGTCTCCCTTCCTCCCTCCCTTCCTCACTCTTTTATTTTCTATCTAGAAATATGTTTTTTATGTCTATATGCAGAACAATGGTCTACAAGGAGGTGTTATTATTATTACTACTACTACTACTACTACTACTACTACTACTATTATTATTATTACTACCTTTACCACTAATGCTACAGAAATAGCCACAAAATAATTAAAAAGAAAATTCTCTCTGCTAATCACTGATCAGAAATGTTATAGCAAATTCATTTTAGGGAACTTTCATCAGCCTGGAGTTCCCAGAAGCAGTGATGTGAATCAAATCCAAATCTTAGAAGAAATATGAAGTTATAAAATTGAAGCATGTCTGTCCAGTCAATTTGTGACAAATAAAAGTCCACAGAAATGAATCCCAAATTTTTTCAATGTGCTTTTTCTTCAAAAATAGCTCTTCAAAAGCAGCCTCATTTATCTGCCAGAAATTATTGAAAGAACTTGTGTTCTTCAAGAGAGTACAAAAGCACGTGTTCAAGGAATAGCCTTGCCACTGCAGAACACGAGCCTCAGAGACAAGCTGCTTTCCTTTCATGTCACATATCTCCATAGTAAGGCAATAGCTCTAGTGATAGTTGTGGAACTCTAAAGCATCTTTATAATAGACAGGGACAGATACATAATTATGCCTTCTTCTGCCTTCTGTAGCTGAATGAGGTAGAATTTTAATCATGATACACCTGAGAATGACTGAAAAGTAGTAATATCCATACCCTACTAGCTGGATTCTATGCGGTCAAAGGAAAGGTAGAGGAATTTACAGAAGGGAAGAGATCTGTTGCATTAATCACTTTAAATGCAAAAGTATTGAGTAAAGCAAACAAAAGCCAGCATGATATCATTTCAGATTCTGGATCACAGAGATCAGATTTGTGATACCTTCCAACAGGCACATAAAAGACTTGATCAAAACCATGCACAGAACTCAACATACCAGCTCCCTCTTCTTCATGCACTCCATGAGGATAATGAAGAGGTGCTGTGCCTGGGTTCGGGTGTATGTGAAAGTCTTCTGGATGGTAACTAGCAACTGGTCCCTCAAAGACTCGTTGATAAGTCTGAAATGCAAAAAGAAAAGATTAAGTAAAAAAACAGACACGAGGGAACATTTTAACTTAATTTCAAATGTGTTCAGGGAAAAAGGTAGAAAAAATAAGTCAACAGATCGCTGAAGTTTATTTAGGGCGGGTTTCAAGACCAGGAATTGCTGAAACCATCAGAGAAAAATTGGAAAACACTGTTCTAGGAAAACATGTTGGTTGTACTGAGGTCCCTCATCTACAAAGTTTTTATATCAGTTCCCACATATTGCATGACAGAAGGTCATTCAAACTATCAGCTCTGCGGGATTTCCCAACAAGAACAAGAACCACACTGACAGTCTAAATTTGAGGGAGACCAACACTTCTAAGTGAACTGAACACTGCTTTCTATCAGTGAGTTAGAAAATTCAACTCATAGTGAATTTTATGAAACTGGGAAGATTTATGTTTTCAGTGGTTTCAATTTTAACTTGAAAATGTTAACAGCATCAACTCGCCCTACTGATGTTACACAGGATCTCGTAAGAAAATAAACACATTTCTCTGTTCCTCACTGCACTCAAAGAAAACATTTTGATTTTGGTCATGTTGATCTTCTAGGAGTTCAAGAGAACCCATTTTATATTCCTCCTCAGTGCTAAGGTCAGTACTTGCAAAAAGTGGCCCAACAGCAGAAATAAACAGTACATGAAATATTAGTACTTGAACCCTATCTCTTCATAAAAAATAGCCTATTCCGCAGGACTTTTCTGGGTGAAAGATTTCTGGTCTCAATGTCAACATTACAAAATAGTGGGCTCAAATATAGAATATGTATCCTTTGATGCTTCTACACTACAGCAGTTTTCTCACTTAAAAATTGTAACTGACTGTTTCAAATTAGCTAAGTTGGAGTATTTTATGGGATAAGTCATCCAGTGGAGTGAAAATCAGAGAATCTTCATGTATCATATTTTAGGCCAGAAGATAAAAAAATACTTATTCCTGCAGCAACTGCAGAGAAATATCAGAAACAGCAGGTATCTAAAAGCCACTGCTAGCTTATGGAAGCTGCTTTGAGAGAACCATGACCAAATCCCTGATTTTTTCATACTGTTGGCTGAAGTTGCCTGTACTTCTCTGCAGTGAAGAGGCATGCAGAATATTCATTACACAACTGAATTTCAAATCCAATTTCATTATCTAGCCTTCATAACCAGAGCAACCATGTTGTTAGAAGAGACAACAAATGGGAATGGGAAAGAAGCATACGAGAGAATACAGAAGACCTGGCATACGGAATTTGATTTTGGCTGTGAATATTCCTGTTGAATACTACTTTGGCTTCACAGAGAAGCCTGGAAGGCATATGTCAATGTGTTTGGATTAAAATGAGTTTACATAGGGTTTTAGACCATGCCATCTAAAACCCTATGTAAACTCATTTTAACCCAAACACATTGACATATATTCTTTCTGTGCCTGGCTTCTCCTGCTGTCTTCTACTTTACCACAGACTCCCTTTGAGTGGTGAGTCTACCTCTGCACTTCCTGTTTTCATCTAGGAGCAGTCTGGCCCTAGATGTGCTATTTCCTGGGATACTGGAGAGGCAGCAAGAAGGCATCTACTGCTCATGCATTAGGCAGGCACTCCTTTCCTGCAGCATAACCCGCCTGCCTCACAAAAAGGCAACACATGATGAGCTAAAACTTCCAGCCCTCTTGGTGGGTAACTGGAGCTGGCAGCAGAGGACTTGCTGTGTGGGAAAGACAACCTGACCTCCTGTACAGGAGCAAGGATGTCACAAGCACATGGAGACATGAAACAAGATGTCAGAGTACAGCTAGAGATGTAGGACTCCATGCTAAAGAGAATCAGCTTGGAAATACTCATAACCTGACAAACACTAATATACTTTGAGTTTGCAGATTTGTAGGTCATATATGATATAAATTCTGATTTTAGCTTCTTGAGAAAAATGTGTTGTAAATTTGCTTTAATCAAATTTAAACAAAATAGTGCCATCCCTGTATTTGTAAGTGGTTCAGAACTATGCAATTTTCCATCAAATGAAGAAAGAAAAAAGAGGCTATTCCCAATGATTAAGTTTCCTAAAATCATCAACTGGAGAAGCTAAAAAGATTCATATAAATACCTAATTCCCTTTGTAAATTATATATGAAAGTGAAGTACATGAAAGAGTATGAAAATTATATGAAAAAATACATGAACTTGGAAGATTCTCAAATTAAAAAAATTTGGAAAAAAATTCCAAAGTTTCTGAAATGTAAACCACCCTGCTTTCTTATAATAATCTAATTTTCCTTAAAAAATGTTAGAATCCAAATCTGAAATTTCATTTTAGAAATTGTCTCTCTTTCAGGCTAACACACAGAAAGCAAGAGAAAGTTGCATTGAGTGAAAGCAGAATTGTGTCCTGAGCAACCATCACTTTTCTTTCTCGAATTAAAGCTCTCAGAAACAGTATATTACCATAAGTTTAAGCAGCATGTAAAGCAAACTTTATGTGAAAAATACAGAACTTAAACCCCAAAAAATCAAGAAGTGCTTCCCTAACTACAGGGTAAAACATCTGTTCAAGTACTGCTGCTCAGAAACTTCCTGTAGTCATAATTTGATTTATGCAGCTTTCTAGCCTCACTTAATGTTTTTCTTGAACATCTCCTTGGTCTGCAAATCTACATCAAGCCTGTTCAATACCTTTGTGAGATCAAAACCTTGAAGTGATTGTAATCAGAAACAGAAACAATAATAGCAGTCTTTCTAATAAAGTAACCATAGCTTTGTGTGCACTGAAATCAGTCATAACAAGACTCTATAACTTTAATTCCTTAGGAATCTATAAGCGTTAGAAGGTATCATATCAAAGTTCCCAATTGTGTAACCCAGCTGGGACAAACACAAACTGTTCCATGCCATTAAAGGCTAAATCTATGAATCAGACACTAAATCAAATTTGTGTAAAACCACTAATTTCAAGAGTACTGTGAGCAAAACAACTGAGACTTGCAGGTGGGGTGATAATTTTTCACCTTTGCAAACACAACCACATTTCTTAAACACACACCTTAAATACATGCTTTTTAAAATCACAGATTTCTAGTTTTAGATTCAGGGAAAAAGAGATGGGCCCACTTCACCAGACTGAAACACTACAATTATTACTTCCATCAAAGTCAGCATAGACTGAATAGTGTCAGAAGAAGACCATATTTTTATCATCTTTCTACTAGGCTTCAGTTCTAAAACTATTTTGCAACGTGTCAATAAAATCCTGCTTGGGGCATTTTGATGGCATGATTCCCTGAATTCCACTTTTCCATGGAAAAAATATTGCTCCTGCCTAAACAAAATGTACTACAAAACAACAGTTTAGCCTGTTCTTTTTTTTCCTTCCTCATGTAGTTTGAAACTGTTCTTTCATTCCCTAAATACGTAAGACATGCCCATTATCCTACCAGTCCAGGTGTATTCAGCTTTTTTTTTTCTTTCCCAGAGGTTCTGGATTGCTGATGGAATTCAGGTATCTAATGTCAAAAATCTGTCATCTAAAGTAGAAAAATACACATTTACATTTATTTCCAGAACAAAAATTTACTCATAATTGTTTCCTAAGAGTGTGTGGGTTTGTTTTGTTTGCCTGTTTGTTTTCAGAAGATGCCAACCTTAGTTTTTATACATCAGATTATCAGAACTGAACTGTATGGCATTACAGAAAAGTCAGGATCTTGAACTTTAAGAAAAAAAACCTTGCACAGGCTCAAGAAGCTAGTCAATAGGACCCCCTGGGAAACTGCTCTCCGGGCAGCAAAACTGCCCTGGGAAATTGCCTTCAAGAAGCGGAACAGAGCTGGCAGATCTTTAAGGACACTTTCCATAAAGCACAAGAATGAGCCATCCCCAGGTGAAAGAAACAGGGCAAAAAAGGCAAGAGACCATCATAGATGAATGGAGACCTGCTGGTTAAATAAAAAAAACCCAGAAAATGCACCATCAGTGAAAAAGGTACAGGTAACGTAGCCAGAGTTTAGGGACACAGCCCAGTTGTGCAGGCTGGGCTGAGGAAAGCCAAGACAAAGAAGGAGCTGAACTTGGCAAGGGATACAAAGAATCACAGAAAGGGCTTCTACAGGTATGTGAGTGAGAAAAGGAAGGTTGAAGAAAGCATTTACCCCCCTGGTAAGCAAGGCTTGCCAAGTGGCAATAATGTACAAAGAGAAGGCTGAGGTACTCAACAATTCAACAAAGCCAAGTGCAGGCCTGCACCTGGATTGAGGCAACCCCCAACAGGCTGAGGGGTGAACAGATTAGAAGCAGCCTTTTGGAGAAGGACTTAGGGGGCTGGTGTGTGAACAGCTGGACAAGAGCTGACAGTGTGCACTCACAGCCCAGAAAAACAATCATGACCTGAGCTGCATCCAAAGCAGGATGGGCAGCAGGGCAAGGAAGAGGATTCTACCCCTCTGCTCTGCTCTGATGAGACCCCAGCTGCAGTGTTGTATCCAGCTCCCAGCTCTGGGGTCCTCAGCACTGGAAGGACATGGACCTGCTTGAGCAGGTCCAGAGGAGGCCACATTGTTAATCAGAGGACTGGAGCACCTCTCCTATGAGGAAAGGCTGAGAGAGCTGGGGATGTTCAGCCTGGAGAAAAGAAGGCTCTGAGGAAACCTTACTGAAGCCTTTGAGCACTTGTAGGGTGCCTGTAAGAAAGATGGGGACAAACTTTTTAGCAGGGCCTATTGTAATAGAACAATGAACCATGTTTTTAAGACTAAAAAGAGTGTTGACTTAGATTAGATATAAAGAAAAATATGTTTACAATGAGGATCATAAAACAGTGAAAGAGGTGTCCCAGAGAGCGGGTAGGTGCCCCATCCCCGGCAACGTTTGCAACCAGGTCAGAGAGGGCCCTGAACAATCTGATCTATATGAAGATGAACCTGCCCAGGGCAGGGACATTGGATTAGATGACCTCTAAAGATGCCTTCCAATCAAAACTATTCTGTAGTCCTCTGATTCATTGTTTAGGATCAATCAGGAAAGGGCACTTCAAAAACCTGAACTCACAAAGAATAAAAGGCAACAGTCTGTTTCTGTTCAAGATATACTGGATGATTAAAAAGTGAAGCAAAATTTTTTCATTGCTTTGGCCGATGCAGAAGACAGATGACAACATTTTGGCCTACTCCCTTCTCAGAAATTATGGGGTTTTTTAAGCTATACTTAATATTTGAGGAGATAAGAGACATTTCACTTAATCTTTCAAACTCATGGCATATGATTTTGTAGTGATCATTGGAGAAAGATCTGGCCTATAGTCCACCACCTAACTTGTCTAGCTTTCTTTTTTCTCCAAAGATTTTTAGTACTGGAATCATACAATGTAATAGAGAGTTACAAAGATTATGCTCTAGCTCAATTTCAAAATGCAACTTCATAATAGATTTTTTAAAATGTATTGTTCTCAAAATGGTTTGAAATGTCTTTAAATAATATACTTCACTCAATGAATTGCACATAATCTGTTTCTAACTTTTCATTTGTGAAGTATTTTTTTTCCCCAGGATAAAGTAAAAATATCCATAAAATATCAGTGGGATACGAAAACTATTCCCTGCCCTTCTTTATAGGAAGCTTAGAGGATTTTTTGTTTTAATTATGATTTGTACTCTAAACAGTCTCACCATATGTAAGAAACATGACCAGAGTCTCTGCTCATATTTTCTTCCACTGGAATTACAAAAAAGATACAGTTGTGTAACTTTGTGGGACTGGCTGAATTTCTTACACATTTTGCAATCCACACATTTTGCATATCATTTTTATGAGAGGAGACAGAAAATAAATGTAATTATTCCTTCATTGTATTCAAACAGGTGATTTCTGTGTGCTTTTATGAGGAATCAGCTTCACTGCAGACCTTCACTGGTAGTTGTTCTACATCACTTTTCCCTGACTACAGTTTATTGAAAGGTTGTTCCTCCACCAAAAGAGAGAGGACTATATCAACCCTCCCACAGTGAACAAATTTATTTTCTTCTGTCCAGATTTTGATTTGCAAAGTACTTTCTTACAAGAGAAAAGTAATGATATGAATTTATGCAATGTGAAAATAATTTTACAAATTAATTCAAGAGTGATTTGGATCCATGATCCCCTATGATGGAGGGACACCATGGGGGATGCTGAAGAACCACATCACTCATACATTATGATCCCTTTTGCTCAAAGTGAAAAATTCCTGTATTTTGCCTATTAGTAAAAAGAGATTTAAATAATAGTCTTCATATTTGAAGCCTAAAAACTATGCCACAGTGAATCCAGAGAAAGATCAATCCAAAGGCAGTCCTTAATGATTCTCATATGAGGATGCTCATTTACAGCACAGAGAATGTTTGATATTTCCTTGTGAACATTAGGCAAGAAGTACATTTTTATGGCATTAAATTGAACTCTTAAGGGTCTCATGCTTGCAGGAGTAGAACTGATAGAGTAGTTAATGAGCTACAAATTCAACTTGGAGGCTACATTCAAATAGTGCAAGTAATTTCTCATTCTGTAAGGAAATATTTTTCTAAGAAGTGACATAATTTTAACCTAGAGTTTCTTTTTTCTTATTTTAATTCAGTATTTAATAATGAAATAAAAGCCTCTGAGCATTAAAAGCTTCAAAATATTCCTATACAGATGCACTTTGCAGTTGGTTTACTTTCAGCTTTTGCTTTTATGTAAGTCAATGAAATGAAAAGGCATCCATTCTCGAATATACAGTCCAAAATACTCCCACTGTATGTGGAGAAGAGATACTACCAACGAAGATATTCACTTAGGGCTTAGTAAGTACTAAATTCACATATTTATGATTGATCTTATGCTCGCACCCCTTGATACTGTTCATTATATTTTCAAGTAAAAGAAAAAATAAGTGCTCCAGATCCTGGAAAACCTGACCTTTAAATCAAGGCCAATAGTGGAAAGCAGCCAAATGATTCTTCCAATTTACCACATGGGGAATGTTGCATTTAAGATGCGTTCTTATTTAAGCTGTACTGTGGACATAGCTTGTCCACATTTACATTAAAATGTAAAAGGTACCAGGAATTTACTCAGCTCTACTAAATGACTTCTGAGAATTTTATTTACTTGTACTGAAATGTAGCCACCTATTGCATTCCTAAAACTTTGTTCCAGACTTTTCCAGACCAAGGCAAAATGTAGTCCCTGATATTAAAGTCAAAATAAACCTAAACTCACCCCCAGTGTTAGTTCTGAATATCTGATATTCATAATGCTGAAACCTCAGCTCAGTGGACAGCTGCACGTGTGCCTTACCTCCCTTCAAAACTTCAATGAGAGAGATGAGAAAATGAGACCTCAAAACTGATTTGCCCCTGAAGTTTTTCCTTTGAGGGGTGCTTCACCATTCCTTCTGAAATGCTCGTGGTACCTCCCAGAGCTGCTGGCGGCGCCTCCTGTGAGGCAGCGCGGGCACAGCTCTGGGACGTGCTGGCAGCCTCCTCCACTGAGGTTGCGCTCACAGTGAAAATGTCTACCCAAAGACTGTCCTAGGGGAGTGGAATATCTGCCTCGTCATGAGGAAAGCCTACAATTAGGCCTTAAAAAGGCAGATTGAAGCTTGTCTCCTGTCTTTTCAAAGATGCAGAGGCATTGGCATTGTAAAGGGGTACCGCACCTTCCTTAATATAAGAAATCATTCATTTTTCTGCTATGTGGAATGTTTTAGGAAGAATAAACAACAAGGAGGGAAGGCTGGCGCATCACAATTCTTTGAAACCCAGTACAAAAGGACCTACTGGGCAGATAGGCGATTGTTCAACACTCTAAAGGGTTTCTTTAAATTGATGGATCGGCACAACAGTGATCAAAACTCAAGCAGAGAGGTGTATTTGTTCTCCTACATCTCCAGACATAGTTATTTTCCCCATAGAAACAAACTTCCAAATTGACTTAAAAACACACAGAGCTCAGAGCAGTGCTTAGTAGACATATGCACAAATTCTTATGTGTAGAAAATTAATCCTTGTTGGGCTGCCATGAGTAAGAATTTGAGGCTGTGTAAAACCAGCATAATAATATAAACATGCAAGTGAATTTTTTTCTGCCATTAATGATGTAAGTGTTGAATTATTTAAATCAGGTACCCAGTCCATAGCAGTTGGAAGATACGCTGTGTCTCAGAGAACACCTTACTTCTGGTCAGCAGCCAGAGTTAAAATAGGTTTTTGACTTGATAGTCTGATTGCACAGTGGAATACAGAATTAAAGTTTGCATGCAATTTAGATGTATTACCTTGATTTAGAGTTTAATAGACGCAGCTTTGTATAACCTACTTAGATTCTATCCAAAAGAAAAAGCTACTATCTGAATTCAGTTAACGTGGCAATTATTTGGTATTCTCCTCATGGTGCTAAGCACTATTCAAACATAGGTTAAAGAGGGGATAAAAGGATCCAATTTGTACCTGAAGTCTAATGTATTTGGATAAAATATTTTTATGAATATAAATTATATAGGTGTTTTACTTCTGGTATTATTAAAAATATCACTGCATGCCAGACTGATATTTTCTGAAGTAGGATGAACACACAGAGATTTCCACTAGCTAGTTTAACAAATTTCATAATTTGTGCATTCTGTTTAGAGCAAGATGAACAGAAAAAATGAAAAATTTTGTTGGTTGATAATGTTGCAGGACACAACCTGGAACGAGACCCCCACAATAAGAAGACCCTTAGTGAGACAGAATAATACCTTTCACAAAGCCAGATATGAGAGTCTCAGGTAAGGAATTGCTTGTTCTGCCTCTATTGATACTATAACTTGCCTTTTCTACAGGCAGGAGTTCGTGATGAAGAAATAGAATCACAGCATCATAAAATCACAGAACCATAGAATGGTCTGGGTTGGAAGAGATCCTTAAACATCATCTAATTCTAACATCCCTGCCATGAGCAGGGACACATTTAACTGCACCAGGTTACTCACAGCTCCATCCAACATGGCCAGGAACAATTCCAGGGATGGAGCACCCTGAACTTCTCCGGGCAGCCTGTGCCAGTGCCTCAAGACACTCACTTTAAAGAATATCTTCCTTATACCCAGTCTAAAGCTATCCTCTTTCAGTTTAAAATCATTGCCCCTTGTCCTGTCACTACAGGTCCTTGTAAAAATTCTTTCATATAAGTCCCCTTTATATATTGAAATAAATTAATTCATTCTCTTGCTGTATTTTTTTTGTGATGACAGCAGAACACAGACAAGGTAGATATACATAGCAAATAAATGAATAAAGCATATTTGAGTAAGGTTACATGAAGTGCATTATCAGTGAGGTCACTGAAAACAGAGAAACAACTTCTCAAAGATTCAATGAAACCTGACACATCCGTACCTATCACAGAAGCAGTGCTGGACTAAGCATGAACCTGAATATAAAATGGATTTAAGTATTTGTGGAAAACGATCTTTTTCCCAGTAGGAGTTTTAGAGTGAGTGAGTTCATGATCACACTTATTTCTAAAACACATAATAGTGCTTGGTCTAGAGCTCAGTATTTACAGATTTATATTTTATTATTTGCTTATTGTATGTGTGAATAGATATACCCCCGCACACACAAAAATGAGTCCCCAGGGAATCCCAACCGTAAGATTACTGCAGCTACTTGCAGCTATAACAAAGCATGTAAGCATGAAACAGCTCTTAGTTATGAGAATCTGTGGGATTTTTGCTTCTGCTTTTATGTTTTTTTCCAAAATTATTAAATCTACTCTTCATTTGTTATTTTCTACTCTGGGCATCAGACTGAGTTCTGCTCTGGGAACTTCTGAGAGTACAAAGTCCACTATCATTGCCGAACACCTGGAAACACTCCGAGGGTGCTTGTGGTTGTCAGGTAAGGATCAGGTTAGGGCAGCCACAAGGCTGTGGACCAAGAAAGTTCCAGCATTTTCTAATGGACATACTGCTACCCTTGATCTAGGGTGCTCGATCTAGGCTGCCCTTGATCTAGCCTTATTTGCAACTGATCCCTTATGAGGCAGGGCCAAGACCTTGTTAACTGGTGCCTGGAAAAGGCCTATCCCAGAACTAGACCAAGAGTACAGCCAAGCTTGTGCAGCAGATTCTGCAAGAGGATGCAAAGAAGGGGTCCTCACCTTAATTTGTTCCACCAAAAATAGTCTTAGGTATGGTGGTGACACGCTAGAAAGTCATTTTCTCCAGGGCTGGAGTAGCTGCCCTTGTCAGAGCAGAGACTTTGATGCACATGGAGTTTTCAGTAGTGGATGCAGCTCTTCAAGTCATAGGCTGCAGGGCTCAATTCTTGATGCTAGGAGAGATAGCCTTTTTTCCTGTAGGTCTGTGGTCTTGGAGGAGCTCTACCATCAAGCACAGAATTACATACTTGGTGAAAACAAGAGTGTTGTTGGAGATAGCCCAATAAGATGAGTGCTATCCTTAGTTTTTCCCAGATTAGAGCAATATTGTGGTAAAAAAAACTTGAGTGGATGAGTCAGACTTATGTGCCCAGGCCTTCATCCTTATAGAGAATTTTAACCACTGTGATACCTACTGGAGGGACAACACAGTAGGGCATAAGCAATCCTGGAGGTTCCTGAAGTGCACTGAGAAGAACTTCCAGATTCAAATAATACAGCAGCCAATGAGGAGAGATGCTGTGCTGGACCTCATAGCAGCAAAGAGCAGCTCTGTTGGGATGTGAAGGTCAAAGGCAACCTTGGCTGAGTGACCATGAGCTGCTGGAGTTCCAGATTTTGAGAGGAGGGAGAGGGCAAAAAACAAGTCCCAAGATCCTGGCCTTGAGATGAACAGACTTTAGCCTCTTTGCGAATCTGCTTCAAAGGGTCTCACGATACGACCAGAGGGAAGAACGGCACAAGAAAGCTGGTTAATATTCCGGAATCGCCCTCCAAGTTCAGTTAATGGGGCAGGGGACCTGGTGACATAGGAAACGGAAAAAGCTTAAGTACTAAGTGTCTTCTTCAGTCTCAGGCCCCAGACACTTGGAGGAAAGTCTGGAGGAAGGAAGTGGAAGATGGTAAGGTCACAAGTTCATGGATCCTGACAGTGTGTACTCACAAATGCTGCAGGAGCTGACTGATGCCATTGCAAAGTCATAATCTTTGAACAATCAGGACAACTGGAAGAATTGTTTGTGGACTGGAGAAAAGCAATGGTCACTCCTGTCTTACAGAAGAGCAAGAAAGAGGATCCAGGGAACTACAGGCTTGTCAGCTTCTCTTTGAGCCCCTGTGGGGCTGTGATGCTCCATTTATTCCAGTCACACGAAGGAGATGAAGATCATCGGGGTAACCATGCTTGACAACCTGACCTTCTTTGATGAGATGACAGGATTGGTAGATAAGGGGCAAGGAGTGGATATTCCTCATGTAGACCTCTCTCAGGCCTTTGACACAAATGGGGAGGGTGAAAGGAAGACATAGACTGTTTTCAGTAGTGTCAGGTTAAAATATCAGAGGCAATGTGCACAAACTCAAACATGTGAGGAACACCAGGAACACCTTCTGAACACCAGGAAATACCTATTTTTTTTTTTAACTGTGTGGATAATTGAGCACTAGCACAGTTCACCTAGAGAGGCTGTGGAGTCTCAAACCTTGGAGACATTCAAAAGCCATCTGGACATGGCCCTGGGCAACAGGCTCTATCTATGTGGCCCTGCCTGAGCAGGGAGGGTTGGACCCGAGGACAGCCAGAGGCCCTGCCCAACCTCAGCCATTCTGTTATTCTATGCTTGTTTATTTATTTAATTTTTTTTTAATCTTTGAGGGCAGGGAGGGGCAGAGGAGAAGAACAAAGTATATTAAGGATTTGGTCATTCAGTAATATTCACTTTGGAACCTACAGAGCATGCTTACAGCTTGATTCAACAAAAGCACAGCTGAGTCTTCTGTAAGAAAAACTAAACAGTATTTTTGCCTCACCTTTAGTCTGCAAAGAAAGGGACAGAGCAAAATACAGAGCAGTGTGTAAGCACACAGACAGGTGTGCAGGATCAGGCTCAATATATTGGCAGGGCAAATATAAACTAGCTTATGTGAACATGTAGGGCTAAATGAAACTTGAAGGTAGTAGTACTCTATCTTATACTAACATAGTATCTGTAAGGTGGTTAAAGTAACTCCCCTTGCCCTTGGACTGAATCCTTTGGCCCATAAGTGCAAGATACCATACTTGTACTTGTCTATGTGCCACATGTCACAGCAAGTAACTGTATGGTACAGTTCCTGCACCTGTTTTATTCTGTAGACTTTCTGTAGTGGTTCTTCAAGGCTTGTTTTGTTTTGTTCTGAATACCTTCAGTATTTCACCCATATCAATGACGGAAACAGCCATGTGAGGTAGGTGTTGCTTTTGTACAATATTGTTAGTAATTTCCTGTGCTCTACTTTATCACTGAATTGAACCTGTGGATAGGGAAGGAACATACACTATGACATGACTTACCCTCCTTCTTCCGAATATTTGTGACCAAAGGCAAGGATGTCAGATGCTCGGCCACTGCCATCGCATATCACAACAGGAACGGGAGGAGTGTCTCGCAAGTACTCCAGAACAATGGAGATGACATTGGGACCTCCTTCCACAATAAGGGCCACCACTGGAACCCCTTGGCCAATTCCTGGAGCAAAAGAGAGAAAGAAACAAACCAAACCAAACGAAAACAACACAAAACAAAACAGCCAACCAACCAACCAAACCACACACACACAAAACAAATAAATTAAAAAATGCAACAAAAAAGAAACAAAAAACGCAAAGCCAGCAAGGCAAACAAAACATAACAGAAGACAGAAGAAAAAATATCAGACTGAAATAACTGCATTATGACTGTACGCTGTTATGTTAGAGAAAATGCATTCAGAGAATCAGATATTTTAAGGGCAGATGGGACCAGTGTACTCATCTCATCAGTTCCACCACATAAACCAGTATTTTCTAGAATTATCTTCTGTTTTAAATACAATAGTTATGTTTAAATAGACCATGACTTTTTTCTTTCAAAGATCAAGTCTTGTTTTGAAATCATGAAGAAGTTACTGCATTTCTTCCTAACATGTTCATAATCAAGACTCTATTCTTGCTTGTAGTCTAGGTTTTGTATGATGTCAGTTTCCCTTCTTTGGGTCTTCCAATAGTTTTGCTTGCTGTTTCAAAATCACCTCTATGGTATTTTTCCTGCTGTATTGGATCCACCTTGAGGTTGCAGCTGGGTAGCCCTTTAACCTTCTCTTAATAAACTAAACACTTTCTGTTACAAGTTAGTACTAGTTTTTCAGTTCTAGTCAGCCTCACAGTTTCTCTCTGAATTCTATCCAATTTGCAGCATATTTGTTGATTTGCTGACCCCATACTGGGAACATTGCTCCAAAGAGAGCTGAACTAGTGCTTAACCAAACGAGAGGAATCTACATTTTAAGCAGTTTCAATGTAATTTCATGGCAACCCTCTGTAAATTTGCAGCACAGACTGCCAGGAAAGTTGTGTGGATTTAGAGAAAGGCAATCTGACACCAGGCTGGTGTTAACACAGCTGAAAAAGTTTTTCTGGTATTCACTTCTTGACCAGTTGAGACTGGGGACATTCAAAAGGACTCAAGCAATAGAAGGAGCTGAAAATTTTCTATTAGCATTTTTTTCCTGACTTTTTTTTACTTTTAAAATAGCTTTTTCTAAGAAAACCTATATGCATTCTGCACAAAATTCTGACATTTCATGGGAAAATAGTTTAAATAAGAAGATAAAAGAAATAAGAAAATAAATAAGAAATAAATAATAAATAAGAAATAAGAAAATAAAAGAGTGTCCTACACTGTTAACAGCTGGGTTGGAAAAAGTTGCAGAAAGCCAACAGTAACAACTGTTAATATGTCTGCTCAAGTTTTCATTTGGAGAAAGTTTAATTCTCAGAAGCAAAGGTAAGCTTGTGAGGCTGGAACATTAAATCTGGTTAGACCCTCTAGAAATATTCATAGATCAAATGATTTTCAATAATTTTAAGGACTTGAATTACTGCCAAAAATGAGACGAACTTTTCTTTAAGAAAGAAAGAAAGAAAGAAACCTAGTTCATATATGCAACAGGAAAATACTCTAAACACTTCCTGAACCATTTTGCAAGCAACCATCATGTTTCCTGAAGTAATTCTCAGCATGCCTTTTTATGCCTCTATCTACTGTTAGTTTTTGGCTTTTCTGTCATATACCTTAAGTAAAATGTGTGGTGTTTATTTATGTTAAGAAAACTACAGGCAGAATTATAAGATGTAGGCTAGTGAAAGAGCATAAGGAGGGTGGAATATAAGAAGGTGATCAACAGAACGATTTGCACAGAGCTCAAGGGTTATTTTTTTTCTAATAATATTAAGGACTTCCCTGAATTGCTGCTCTACTCAATCTAGACACCTGCTAATAAAATAATATTAAGAAGTACTCTTAGTCATGTCTGGATGGGGTATGGATGACACTGAGGATTAATAGTGAGGAAGTTCACAATCTGAGATGGAAAGTCATTTACTTGGTGTTTAATAAATCCTTCTGTAAACTCGGAACTCATTAGGAGGAAATACTAGAAAAGCTGATGACAAGAGAACTGTCTTTGGTATAGCAAGACCACTAGGAAAAGTTACGATCCTGGAATACACACAGCAAAATATTTTCATTAGGAAACAGGGGCAATTCAGTGCCATTATGCAAGCCACTCAGGAAATTCCATACAAAATGCTATCTGTACCTATGCTCAACCTTGTTCAGAAAGAACAAACTGGAATGAACGGAGGAAAAAGCCAAAAGGAGTGTATGAGGAATCAATTCTTCACCTTATGAGACAAGATTCAGTGAGTTTGGGTCATCTTCCTTAGAAAATTAGAGGGGCAAAGACACCATGACTGAATACCCCCATGACATACAGCCAGTAGAAGTTAACAGTTTTAGATGGAGCTCAGAATACTCCTGGTTATCAGAGGAGTGAAGTCTTTACAGCCTTCTTGTAAGACTAAAAGGGAAAGCTTTTTGTATTGAAATGATGCTCTGATGCTCACTAATCATAACAGCTGCAGTTGCCTTATGTATCTTGAAGTGTTCCTGAAGCAGGTTCTGTCCTGTTGGAAGTCTGTTAATTTCCTGTGTATTCTACTTGATATTGATCAGCTAAATAATTCTAATAATATACGTGATTATGGTTAGTCTAAGCAGATGAACTATTTTTGCCTTTTTGGGCCATGTGAAAACATATCTACAATTCCTCTTGCAACCTTTGATTTTCCTTTCAAAATTTTTTTAAACTTTTTATTTTATTTTTTTAAAATTTAAGCTGTTACAGTCACAAAAGTCGCCTGGAATATAAAAGTTCTCTGCAAGTGTTCCAGTTGTGTTTCACTGTGGTTGATAAGGTGGCAGTTTTTCTGTTCTTTAGAAACATATTCAGCATGAAAACAATCCTTTAATTCAAGGCTAGTAAAATAAAAGGACTTTTCTCCAATTCAGACTTCAATGAAACTTTGTAGCTTTAAGTTAAAAAAACCTCAAAACTCATGTTAACCTTGGTTTATCATACACATTAAGTTCCCGACTGAATTTCAAATCTTTTATCATTCTTGTACATTTCTCTGTGAAATAGAAAAGGTTTAAAAACAAACTCGATATCTGTATCTCATTTTCCTTTGGGAAATTCTCTCTGAGTTTCAGCAAATAGATGATTTTTTATTTTAATCTTCATTGTTCACTGTAAATAATTTTGGTTTCAAAAAAACTATTATTTCTTTAGTTTGGAGGGCAAATTATTCCAGTTAATTTCTGAAATTAGTAATAATATTTAAAATCAGTTAATAATACTTTGCTGATATTTCTTCAAAGTATAACCATTTCTGTCTTTCAGGAAAGTTCTCCAGACTACAGCTGTCTGAATCCTAATGTTATGAACTTCCACAGATTTATGATAATTAATTTCTGAGCAGTGATGTTATCCACAGCACGAAAGAAAGTCAATAGACCCAGTGAAAAAACAAAAAATTATGCCTGCTTGAGTACCTCAGAATTTCAAAATACGGGTTAATGGGAATTACCACATCCTCAGCTTTCTGTGATGTTCCCAATCATATTTAAATTAGTTATGACATTATATTCATTTTGGAATAAAAACTTAGCTACTTATACCAAGAATGTCTGCAGCTCAATAACTCTCAGCCAAAATGCAAAGTAGATCTGAATTAAACTTTTATATGTCTTGATACTAAAAATTTCTGGATGCTTCCCTGCTGCTACATATTAGGAACTTAGAAATGAATGTAGAGGGTCTGCAGGAAAATTTCAGTGCATCTGAAAACATTGACTGACTATACGAACACTGCATTTACAACTATGTTGAATATAAGAAATTGAGAACTGACTATGCTTTGCCTTAATGTAACACTGGGACAATTTGGAGAATGCTGGGATATGATGCCAGCAAGACAGAACCTCTGACTTTGAAAAAAAGCTGATGGACCTCTCTTTAACTGCTAATCAAATGTGTTTCCTACTAAATCTCAGAAATAAAATAATCAAAATGATCTGTAAGACTTCTATTTCAGCTTGTGCATGCACAGTAGATGACAGTCTGCAAAGAAGGGGCTGGCAGTGCCTGATAGATCCACAGGGAGCCTTGGTTTCAGACACTTCACTTGGAAAGATAATGTCAGGCTGTGAGGTGAGGTCCTAAATGTGAAGGTAATACATTCCTTACAATGTCAAGGACATCATCACAAAAAGAGCTTCTTGCTCGAGTTGAGATTGTCAGAAAGGAGGCAGCACCAATACAAAACCTTGCTGATATAAAACTGGACCTACAGTACCAGACCTGCTGTCTCCTAGCACACATCTGGAAGGTGGGGACTTTATGCCAAGCACTAAAATGGACACTCCGATAAATCAACAAGGAAAAAGTTTTCCCTTCATGTGTTTTTGTGGAATTTACCACAAAATTGCCCTAATCTGGGCAAAACTAAGGATAGGACTCATCTTTTTCGGCTATCTTCAACAACACAGTTGTTTTCACTAAGTAAGTACTGTAAAAGTATGCAACCTCAAAAATTGTGTGTTTCACATTTTATTAACTGGAAAAAGTAGCATTAATGCACTCCACTGAAATACTGCCCAATATAAGACTGCAGGGAACCTTTTTTGGTACAGGGCAATGCACTGTTATCAGGAAAGACTCTCTGTCACCTGGTGATGTCTCCCAAACATAGAAGAAAGTACAATTTATTTTCGCATATATGGGTATATTTTTCTGTTTCCTAGAAGACATTAAATGACATGTTACTCTGCTTTTTTTTTTTAATAACCTTTGTAGGGAAACCTTTTAAGTTCAGGTCAATTATTTTTAAATATCTGAAAAATTATGGACATCTGAGAGTTACATGAGGACTTATTTTTAAATTTATTTAATTCACTGTTTTCTCAGCATTTCTAGATGAGCTTTGGTTTCAAAAAATCTTTTCTCCTTTTCCTTTTGGAAGATGGAGAAAAGTCTTGTTAGCAGTATATCTGTGGACTTGAAAATGGCTGTGAATGACTATTGTGTTATAATTGTGATATTTAGCTAACTGTACTTATATTTCAAGATGATAAATATCTGATTGCAAAATCAAGGGTCTTCCAACTTAAGAGTGGTCTCTTCATTTTTATTCTGTGCTATTAAAAATAGTTTGTTAAGTAGAGAGGGGATGTTTTTTCCCTCAGATTTTCAAAAGAAATATTTGGTTTGTATTTAATAGCAGGTATGTCTGAAACATCTCATACTAACTGGCATATTACTATTTAATAAGCTCTTCAATTCACATACTGAATTCTCAATATTCAAAACTACAGGTAGCCTCTCATGACTTCATTAATAGAATACAGAAAAAAAGTTATTATTTTCACTCAATATAATGATTCATGCAAAAAAAAAAGGAGTACCAAAGACCTGAGGCTCATCAGTATTCCTAATTTCTAAAACAATAACTTGTATTTTGAGTATTTCAGTAAGTATGGATTTTTGCAGGGTAGATTAGACTGCTTAGTGTTTCACAGTGTCAAGTATTGTGGATACTGCTGGTGAAATTAGACAGCAATATTGTCTAAAAGATTTATGTGGTCAACTTAAAGCTTCATTACTGTGTTATGCCTTTGTGGTCAGCAGCCGAGCCTGTGAGACTTTCCAACAATTCTGGTTCCAGGAAGGTATGTACACATCAGAACATTTTTCTCAATGTGCAGCAAATAGCACTTGTAGGCCTTCATGTTGTTATACAAAAAAATAACATAATTTTCCCCTTGACATAGCTGTAATGCATAAATACGTGAATTAAAATAATAAAGTAGAAGAAATGAGTAAATTTAGAAATGGAAGGAAGGAAAGCTGCATAATGTCTGTGTTGTGTGAAAAGGCACTAAAAAATATCTACCATGCTTTGCAGAAGCCCTACTTAGTTTTCCCTGTTCTTGGAAAAACATGAATATTTTATACTGTGAGTATATTTATAAATAATATAGAACTGCCTTATAAATTATTACTAATTCTTTTAGTGAAGAGCTAAGTATGAGTTACCCACGTTCTTATAGACCAACAAGTGAATAAAATACCTCATTTACTACAAAAAGCATTTACTACTCATGTTTTTAAGCATGCTTATAAGAGTAACTGGGACATACCACTATGTTGTATACTATGTGTAAGTTCAGCCCTCAGTTCAGTCAAATAAAACAGAGGCTCTAGTTGACTACCTCTGACAGAAATGTCTCTAATTTCAGTATTTTAACACTGGGTGGTGGTAGGCACATCTGAGCTGATTTCCTGCAGGCCACCTTTGCTCCTTCATTGGGTCAGATATGTTGGTGTGAGTTGCCTTATATTAATTTCCTTTTTCTACCTGGAAATTTTGACTGGAGAGTTTCATAATTATTCAGATTTGTTTGGGATGCTGGGGCCTCTGTCTGTCCTGCTGGAGGAGTTGCTGCACAGAGCTAGCACAGGAGTGGCGTACAGCTGGGAGCCTGTGTCACACCTCATGCACAATGTGCAGCTGTACAGCAAGATCTCCAGAGGCTGGAGGCAATGGAGGAACGCTGGGCTTAAGGTACACATAAGACAGAATCACTGTGTACATACTGAGAGAGCCCAAACTGTCCCAGAGAAGGGGCAGAATAAGCCTGCACAAACCTTCACAGGATGCACATGCAGACAACCTGACAGCTCAATGTCTTTTCCTAACAAGGCACACACTGATCACCTGTGCAATGTAGAAACAGGATTCTCAGCCTTCCTAGAAAACCTGAGCCTACCCTAGGCATGTGCAGGGATGTAAGAGGCATCACTGAGCTGGAAGGGCTCATCAGGTCTTCAGGAAAGCAGGTGTACTTTTGCACAAATGCTCCATAGTGTAAAAACCCCTTAATTGCATCAAACAGATGACATGTTCCCAGATATAGGCTATTAATTCAACAGATGAGGTTATACTTCAGGAATTTTTAATGCAAGGATTGTTTATCTGAGGTATTTAGTAGAAAATCTCATTTAATTGTCAGTGGATGATAGATAAAAGTGTTGTGAAGTTCAATAAAAATACTGATGCAGTTACAAGAACTTTGACAGCTTTAAACTACAATTTGATCAAATAGGATCTTAATTTTAACCTAAATACATATGATGAACTATGGTTTTTGAGGGGATATTGACTAATAAGCCTTACTCATTCGTATTTGAAACATGGCAAAATACCATTTCCTTACGATTTTTTTGAGAGGCTTAAGGCATCTTGAAACTCCAATAATAATTTGGGGGTTCTGGTAAGTTAATGAAAAATGAAGTCCTTAGCCCAAGAAGTCGTTTTAGAAGTCCAGTTTCTAGGCTATTGCTGTGCTTCATGGGACAAGCAGAGTACGCAGCAGTGTGATGTATTAACAATGGCTGAAAGAAACACACCACACAAAATCTGTGGCTTTCAGAAACATTTCAGTCCAAGTGTTTGCACAGTGCTTGGATATCCTACTGCAAGCTACCTACACAGAATGGATAAACAATTAAACATGACCTGGAATTTTAATACGCAGAAGTCCTAGTGTAAACCTAAAAGATTGAGAAATTTTTAATTTCTCAAATAATATTTGCCTTACAGTAATACAGAGTCAACAAATACTGCTCTTTGGTTGTTAATACAGCATGTCTAACCACATGGTAAGTGATGTTTAAAGAGATTTAAAATGGTATTGGATTTACAACAGTCGTTAAAAGGTCTGACCGCACAAATATGTCTGCTTCACCTCTGGATATCTATGCGGTATTCCATATGGTCCCAACTGGCTCAGAAAGGCTAAGTGATAACAGAGAACATCCTAAAATAATTCAGATCCTTCCTACTAGGTTACAGTGAAATAACATTACAACTTGGGTTTTTTCTAGGCAGTTGTTTTCAGCCTTCCAGCCCTTTTTGGAAACACCTCCTGATGTGTATGAAACCTTTTTGGCTAAAATATCAATAGCAAATAGCAAAGAGGTAAGATCACCTGCATGTACAATATATCTGCATGCTCCAGCTCTGCAAATCACACTGGCAATATATTTACCACTAGAGCAATTACATTATTAACTATAAAGTGAAAATAACTGGAAAAATGGAAATGTGTCTTGCCTTCACAGGATGACGGTAAAGAATGCTGAGTCTTATTACCCAGAAGTACAGGAACATCTCCCAGATGTCACAACTAGTTCAAGCTTAATTTCACATAGCTGCACTTTTTACAGTCAGCTCTCCCTTTTCCTCGCCCGCTGTCTCCAGCATCTTTGCTAGAGCAGAACCTCTTATTCCAGACATGGCAAAGATAAGATGGGTATTTCTTTTAATCCTTCAAAAACTGTTCAGTAACAAAAGCAGAGAAACTTACTGATTAAAAAACAAAACAAAACAAAACAAAACTAGAAAAAAAAAGTCAAACGCATTCTACTCTTTTCTGAATACCTTTAATAGTTTTTTATATCCAGAAATTAAGGGGAGCTTTCATTTGTTTGGTGAATTGTTGCATGCCCTGTGTCTAGAGAAATCAAACTGATCTGATAAACCAATACAAAAAAGTCTAAGAATGTTTGCTGTGTTTCTGAAATTCACAGAACTATTGGATTACGTGTGGTGGAATGACACACAACCACTACTAATAAATGTGGAAATCTATTTAAAATAATAAAGGAATAGCTTTTTATTTTAATTCTTTATTAGAAATAATTCTTAATAAAGGAAAGTGCGCAACAATTTGACTTATTTTTTCCTTTCAATTTATTTTTTGACTTTTCTACTACAGGGTTGTTGAATATCATTTGCCATAATTTCCTTTTTATTTTCCTGCTTCCCAAATTTAAAATCAGTAGTATGAATTTTATTTTGTTCATCTTTGATTTTTTTTCCTCTGTAGTTTGCATTCATTCTCCTTGTTCCCTTTGTTAGTCTCACTTCCATTCTGCATTCTTATCATTTCCCTTTGGTAGTTCAATCACATTTTCACTTCCTCTCTGTCTCCTTCTCTTTAATCCATAATCTTCTTTTATCTCCTCTATTTTTAGTTTTCCTCTTTGCTAAGAGTATGATCGTATTACATTTGTCCCAGTCTGTTCTCCTCTCTCTTCTGCCCTACCTTACTACTTTCACTCTCATTTTCATTTGTTCAGTGCTCCTTCCTCACCTCTCTAAATCCACCTGTTGATGAATCTGCCATTGTACCAGACCTGTCATTGACAGAAAAATTTGTGTACCTGACACCTGAAACCATATCTTCATTTAATACTGGACTGATCCAAAAAATATCTCAAAGGGAAATCAAGGATGATAACAAGAAAATATTTGTGGTACCTTCTTTTGATTTTCGTACTTGTCTTTCCAAAGGGCAAAGTTCAGTAAGTTCTCAGAAGAAACATGACATGGGAGCAGTCTATGTAAAACTGAGCTCTGGGATTTGTGAGCCTCACAAGCATCCAAGTAACCACCCACTTGGTTACTTTCTATATAATGGCAACACACAGTTCAAAGCTGGCACTTCAAGTTCAAAGACACACACACAGAGAACCTTTGTATATTTCAGTCAAAACCTGCCATATCTGTCCTTGCAGTCAACTGCTTACTAGGGCAGTACCAGAGGACCTAACTGGTTTCACCCTTCTTGGAGCTTATCACCCACAGGACACGGCCTAAGACATGGAGGAGCAACTACAGCTTCAGAAATTCTCACATTCTGTCTGATCTTCCCTGGAGCTTTCTCTGGCTCCCTTTGAATGTGAGCACTGCCACATATTGTACACGGCACTTTAGAAAGTTACCACATTGTAACATGATCAAATTCTATACTACCTCATATTACATATTGAAGTGTTTTACCTTGTTGTATTTTGCTTATTTTTCAACATATTTGACACTATATAATCTCAGAAAATTATCCCTTATTCTCACCTGTTTTAGAAAACTACAGCAAGTGAGACACAGAACAGCAAAAATTTGGCTAAAATGGATTCATCCTAAAATAATGTTTCTAAGTTTTGCAGCTTTAAAAATTCAATAAATCTAAAATGTCCAAAAATTAGGGAGCTGAAATGAGCTGTACTCTTTCTCTTCTGTATAAATCATATACTATTTGTGAAAACACATATGTTTGAAAAAAAATCATCTGTTTTAAGTCAAGTCCGTGAACAGAATTTATAGATCCACTTGCATGGGTCTATTGTGTGCTTCAAGAATGGTATTTAACCTTGTGTTTTCCCAGCCCTTTATGAGATATGTTTGTCTCCAATGCCTGATCAACAAACATCATGATGCTTTTGATGAAATAACCCCAAGTTTCCAATCTCTAGCAAAATCTGAAATGAGTCAAACTTCAAAGAGTTCTAGGTTTTACTGAAATTTCGCAGGAGTCAAATTTTCAGTCTTGCAGCAGACTTCCACCCCTAGAAAGTAGACTGTACCTAGATCTTCCCAGCTATGTAGTTATGAAAATGCATCTAGGACTGCACAGAACATGAAGAAAAAATCTGAATCAAATGAGAATTCCAATGCATTTGATGATGATGTAATGGTCAGAGAAGATGCCAGTGATGACAGTTGAACGTCCCTTTGCCTTCCCAGCCCCCTTCATATATTCTCAGGCATAGGATGACAAAGGGAAGTCCACGGGTCACATGAACAGGTATTGTTGACATATTATCCTGTCTAAACTGCCTTCTTTATCTAATCAAATCACCCAATTTTATCCATCAATTCCTTACTCAGAGGCAACTTTTTCTCACGGGCCTACTAAAACTCAGCTACATTAACCAGCTCCATGAAGAAGAAAGACTAATAAATACAAGGACACAGGTCCCAATGCCTAGGGTCTGTCTGTTTTTCAAACAGCACGTAGTGGAGGTAGAGCAAACCTTCAGCACCAAATGGCATGTTTAAAATTAGAATAATTGCAGCATGACAATGAACGGAGTAAAATTCCTCCTTAAGTGCTATGTGGTCTGGATCTACATAACCTAAGGACGTGGTGGGGTCATCTTTCTAACAAATACCAATATGCTTCAGTGTGTAGGAACTGACCTAGCAGTGTAAAGTGGTTCTTGTAAGCTTCAAAAAGGTGAAAGAATGTATTGGTTAAAAGACTTATAAAATGTTAAAAAGTTTAAAAAAAATCTAAAATAAAGCAACCTACTTCAAACTTTCTGACCTTTCTGAAGGGGTTTATTTCCAATTACACATACACTGCCTTTACATCCTCTGGCTCAACATTCTGGTTTCAAATATGTTTTCAGTTACATATCCACATTTTTACATTATTTCTGGCTCTCCTAGAAATGGAATTGTTAAAAATATAGAAAAAGGGCTTTCTTTTTTCTTTGCTTTTTTTTCTTTTCCCACATAACTGTTTCTGAAGAAGAAGGTGGTAGCTAATTTTATGAAAAGAAAAGAGTTTTCAATAGAAGAAAAAAGTCTTCCTTCCTCATCAGCACAGGCTGGACTCCTGCAGGCTAGGTGACATTATATATGCTTGTTATCGTCATTCCTCATGCTAGTGTAGTCCTTTTGCCTCATTTCATTCTTTTCACCTGCCTCTTTCCTTCTCTGAGGTTATGTCTCATACTATAAAATGTCAGAAATCTAACAAGTAAGGGAGAATCCTTTACATCATTAGAGGAAATATTAGATCTTTTTACATTTTAATCTATGATGGGAGCTGTTAACTCCAATTTGAACATCACTGCCTCACTGACTGGACTCCATCTATTTCCAAAGCAAATTTCAAGAACGCAAAATGTCTGTCAGATAGTTACAGAGAACAGAAAAGTCTGGCGGTATTCTGACCAAGATTTTAATACTTTGATGGATGAAGCCTTCAATATAAGTAAAATACTTGGATTTAAAAATAAAATGTCATTAGCATGTGGTCAGTATGTTTCCAAGGCCACTTGTCAGGTATGCAAATATCACACAAAGCTTATTTATTCTGTTCTTCAAACCACAACATTATTGTTTCCTGACAGATTCCTTCCTAACACATGCTGAACACAAATTTAATTACTGACACATATGTGGAGTAAGTCATGAAATGTACATGAAAGACAGAAAATGACTGTATGTTTCCCCAAATGGTTATGCATACACAAGAACATGCTGTGAGTGCATGCTGTGCTATGCTATGTGTCATGCCCAGATTCTGATATTGCTGAAAAAACTATACACGTTCTTTTAAAGAAAAACTGACAATATTCTAATTAATTTACAACACCTTTCATTCAAATTAAAAACTTTCACATAGGCTATGTGCAATGATCATGATATACATAAATAATTTGTGTCCTTGTCTTGCGCCTCTGCTCCAGTAAGAGTATTCATATGAAGGAATGTAAGCATCTGTGATGGAAGTGCTTGGCACCCACTCTGTAAGCTCTTTAAGGACATGAGAATATTTCAGTCAGCAGTAACAATTCAGTTAATAGCAACAACTATATCACGTGAAAGGAAGGCCTTAGTGCAAACAGAAGGAAAGGAAGGCCTTAGTGCAAACAGAAGGAATGAACTCCATATAATAAAAATGCAAATGTGAGTGCAGAGCTAAAAGGGAGAAGATTTAGGAAGGATTTTTGAAGATTATGCAAGTCCTGGTAAAGGCCCTTTTTATGTAATATGAAGTAATTCTAGACCACACTTGTTAATGAGAAAGCATTGTTCCATCTAATCACAAAATGAGTGAAACCCACAGCATGTCAACCTATTGGAGTGACTTTGTCTGAAAATGATTAACAGTCCTCAGATCAAATGTATTAGCTGAATTGCTACACTGGCAATTACTCTAATCTAACCATCTGTGGAATAGTAGGAATGAATATTTTATGTCTTGTAACTTCCAACGCACATTTTGTAGACAGATTTCTTTTATATTTCTGGTTCAAGGCATGACTGATATGCCTACTGCATGACTCAGCAATATTCTTCAGAAATGGTAACGATGTACATCTTAGCAAACGACCAGGCCATTCTACAACACCTTGGAAAAAAAGTTTGTTAGTGCTTAGGAATGTTACAATTGGAGAATTTGCAATAGGTCATCTCTAGTAACTAGATGCTTCATTTATATGCTTTCTCTGTTTATAGATTACATCATCTGTTTGGCTAAATGAAGCTACAGACAAACTCAGCACTGAAAATACTCCTCTTTGAGAAGAGACTCAGATTTGGGACCCTCAGAGATCAGTCTATATGTAACCTGTCATTCTACAAACAGCTGTGAATTGTCTTGTGTTCAAGGCAATGAGACAGAGTTTAGTCTTTTGAACACTTCCAGAAGTAGTGAATCAGAAATCAGTAAACTGGCTGCGGTGGATTACATCAGCCTCACAAACTGTAGAGCCCCTCCTGCCACAAAACGGTGTAAGCAGAGCATCAGAGATGGAAAGACAACTGCCCTCCACTTACTGCATCTCTAAAAAATCACCCCACTTGAGCTGGGAAATTTTATTATGTTAAAAGTCTCTATATCCTTGTCCTGAGAATCTTCTGCTCATTAATGCAGTATTTCTGGAATAGGATGGACTCCATATTTCAATGTAAAAACTTTCACACGAACTATTGAATTAACTGTGTAATGCTATACAAATAAACTATATGGCAGGAATAGTTACTAAGAGATCTTTCCTTCCTTCCAGTGTATATCTTCAAGTGATCTCTGTGCCCTGAAAATTCTGCAAGAAGTCCAGGACCCAAATGTTTGTGTGGATTGGAAAGCAGAAACATTTCTGATCAGATTACTTTGACTATTTCCTTTTGATCTTGAAACACTTTCAGAAGAGTTCTTCTTACTTTCAGAATTTCACACTACAAAATGATGGACTTTGAAACTCCAGGTCTTTGAGACAACTTGCGGCTCACTTCAAGAGATGGTTGCTGGGCTGTGTTAAAATAGTCTTTGTGAAAGTAAGAAAAACCTGTGCTGAGCATTAAAGCATCAAACTGACCTCTAGGTAATTGCAAAACTGAGTGACTCCATGCTGAACCCGCAGGCTCAGGGCCACAGACGACACCCTCTGCTCATCTGAAAAGCATTTTTTAATTCCTGAGTATTTGCTGAGGACAAAATAAGAGCAATGAAAGTGGTAAAACCTGAAAAGGTAGTGGAAAACTGAATACTCAATAAAATCTTCTCCCTAGTGTTCATAAGGCACATAATTGGAGATTATTCTTATTCTTATAATTCTTATTATTATTATTCCTGTTCTTATTCTTATTTAATAGTACACTTATTCAGGAAATTAGATACTGCTGAATGACTGATAATGATCCCATATTAGGAACAAAACCAGCTGAGACTTTCAGAATTATCTGACATATTTAATGCCCCAATTTAGTCTTAAATTTTATAAAAGTGACTGTCACTGTCCTAGTCTATTTGAAGGGAAAGTTATTTTCTGTGTCTTCAATATGTGAGAACAAGTTTAAAGCTTCCCTTTGTGAACAGCATGTGACCCCAAATATCCAGGAGAGCTATCACTGCACTGGAGAAAGACATAGTTAAAGCAAAGGAAAATAAGTAAGAAGAAATGACAAGCCTAGCATGTAAAACTCAGGCAGGCTTAACAATAAGAATAAAATCTACTTTCAGCACTATTGGCCAGGGACATGCTGTGAAACAGAAAGTTACCAGTTGTTTACTAGCTCCTAAATCTGTTCTGTTTGCTAGAGCAGACCTTTTTTTAGTGATTAACTAAAAATTGCACCCTCTCCTGACTCTTCAGCAAAGAAAATTGAGACTCTGTCAGTGTTTTCCCTCATTCCACATGCTTACAACTGGAATATAGTAAGTAATGACATACATGCATGGCTGCACAGACTCCCGTTTGGATAAAAATCCCTTGGCAGCAATGCCCTGTCATGCACAGGATGGAGGATCTACATTGCTCTGTTATAAATAAGGGTAAAGGAAAGCATCGGAAAGTGGCCATCTGTTTAGCTGACCCAGCAAGGCAGGTGGTATTTCTCACCCATATGGCTAGCTTCCTATTAACTAGAGGGTGGGCAGGACTCAATCACCCTCTTTTAAAGCAAAGAAAAACAAAACATGGCAGAAACATTCTGGATGTCACTGAAACAAGATGTACAAATCTTATCGGCAGTCTTCTTTTTGAACAATTTTTTCACATTTCTATTTTGAGGAAGTGTTGTGAGATCCAAGTATCTTTGTGTTTATAAGACAGAGAGGGAGTGAGTCGTTAAATGGTAGAGAGTTTCTGTCACAGAGGAAAGTGAAAAGGAGAATGCTTACTCTTGTCTGTGTGCGGGGTACTGCAGAAAGAAACCAGGAAAGAGAAATCCTTCATTTTTTGTGATTGAAGAAGTCAGGCAAGCACTTGACTTGAACCACCAAATCTGGAGTTCCATCCGTCACTTTTCAAAAGATAAGCCTCTTGACCAAATCTGAATTAAGTCTTTCTAAAGAGATTTATTTTTTAAGATAAGATTTTGCCATCAAAACGTTGTGCTGTAAACTGTAAAAGCTCACATTTTTCTTATAAAAGCCTTCAAAAGAATTGCTATTTATGCCACAACTTTATGTAGTTTCATGACGCCATTTTCAAATGTGCATTTTTGTTGCTGGTTGAGTTAGGATTAGATTATACTATCTTCATCTGCTAAGGAGGCTCCTAGGCATGCACCCACTGCTTATGATGCAGACATTTTGTGCATATCTACATAGTGCTCTCTGAGAACAAGCAATGTAACTCTGACATCCTAAAAACAATAAGCCTGTAGTGCGTGTAGTTCATGCAGTGGTGTTGAAGGCTGTAAATGGCACGTCATTTCAATTTAAACAAAGATTATACTAATCATGCAGAAAACTTTATCAAGCATGAAGAACATACTAATTTATATTCACCCCATTGGTTCTGCCTGTAACTCCTTGTCATCTGATGTCTGAGAGCTAAATGCTTTTCCTAGTCTCATTCCAGTTTCACATGCCTACGTCACAAAAAGTTTCACCATTCCTCAAAACTGCATGTTTAAAGAGAGTTGTTGCACAGCAGAAAGGCTGTGAATATGATCACTTTTGAAAAACTCTATCTGTTTTCATTCTTAAAGAAATCTTATGGAGGTACAACCCTGATGTTTGTGAGACCAAAAACAGAATTGAAATTAAGTCCCCATCTCAAAGCATGTGTACACTACATCAAGCACGTGTACACTACAGAGATAATCATACTAACATTGAGATATCATATTTTATTTTATCCAAGCAGAAATTCTTACTCAGGTGACTATTCCTTATTTTAGGCAGGAAAGTGATACATGAAAAGAAAATACTTTGAGAGAAAAACTGAGGCTTCCATCCGATTATGATGTGATATCATCAGGATTGCAAAAGGTGAAGTGAAAGGACCACCTAACCTCATACTGGTTCTGGCTTTGGCTAATGACAGCTGCCTAGGAGAAGCTAATAAGCAAAGTGCAAAGGTATAATAGCACTTCTGTGGAACACTCCCACAGCCAATAAATAACAGCGGCTCTTCAACCTACAAAACATTTATAATAAAAAAACTCTCCCTTACTTTTTGTCACCCTTTTCTTTAACTGTACTAGTTTCACCTTATTCTTTAGTGAATGAAGGACAACCTAACTGTACACAGTTATATGGAAGAGAGGCTACCAAAGACCTAAGCGGAATCAGAACCTTATACTACTTGAAACTTAGCAGAAACAAATCCAGTTATTTGTGCTGTGCCTCTACCCACTGCACTCTAAAATAAAATTTTATTAACATTGTTCATCATTATTTGCTTTTCTTAGCTCATGCTCACCATAGACAGTAGAGCTACCCCCCAAATATGCAGAATTATTGCTTCTTTATACTGAGTTGTTTTTATATAATTGCAATTTTAAGCAAGAAATACAAGCAACATGTTACTCACTCGTATTTATCTTCTGAAGTGAAATGTGCTTTTCCAGGTGTCTACGAAGCTTCACCTCTGCTCCATATTTACCAGTAGTACCATTGTCAGCCAAAATGAAATGAGAATGCATGCTGTTGAGCACTGTCAACTTGCTCATGGGATTAGACATTGTCTGGTATGGTCGGACCACCTGCATTTGAGACAGAGGAAAAAGACGGTATACTAAACAGAAAAGAACCTCTGAACTAAATTAATTCAAGATACGAGCTGACAAGATGAAACTAAAGAAAAAATCAAAATTACAGTACTGCACTTGAGCATTACTGTCATTTATGTGTACAGTAGAAAATGACCTTAACATTGCTCTCTCAGATGCAGACATGGCTTAAAGGATTTTCCACGGTAATGTTTCAGTAGCATCAGTGTTCACTGTTTCCTTTTAAAATCCAGCTAATGGTCAGCGGTCCAAAGGTCTGGGTGACTACACACACACACACACACACACACTGTATATTCTGCCCAGTGCTGACAGAGCAAGAGCATTTCTGTAAAGTCTCACCTTGCTCTGATCAAAATCTTTGATTCTCCCTTCACAGACCCCCACCCAGCCTCATGCCTCCAGTGTCGGCTCTTCCAGAGCCACCAGCACTGGAGATACTGTACAGACACACAAATACAGGTGAGTTCCACTCTTGCAGAGGTGTACACATGATATTACACCACATTTTCAATTTTCTTTTAAAAAAGTATTGGCCCACTCCACACATTAGTAAAAAAGGCAGTCATTTGTGTTCACAACAGCTTTAGAAAGTTTCTGTTCAATGGGGAGTTTGCTTCACTTCCTTTTATTTGATTTCATCAGGAGAAACCGTGCAGCAGACTGAGTAAACTGCCACAGAGTTACCCCACTCATATCCACCAGACAGACCAAATAGTTGCACTGGGCTGCATCAGGCTGTCAGGTGCTTTGGTGGGTGTCTGTTGACATGAGTAAGACTGTGCTAACATGGCAGAAGAAATGGTGTTGTGTCAAGGCTGATACTTCAAAGGTTTTCTAGCAATACTATTCCCTGCCTTTCTGCTGTTATGTCTTGTCTTTTTGGAGAGATGTAACTGAAAATCTGAAAAATGAAGTCCTAGATGAAGAAATTATGTAATGCCTTGTTAGAAAACTCAGCTGGGCTATCCTTTATCTGCAAGGAATTTTCTTCAGAGTTCTGACATTGTTCATTTTTAAGGTCTTGTGCTTTTAATGCACAAATGCATGCACTCAAAATTTGACATAAATGCTTCCAGACAGAAATATAATAATTTATTGATTTATTCCTAAGCTTTTCTCCCTCTGTAATTCTAAAGAGATCTCTAACTGAGACATAATTCTTTAAAAATAATACATGTTAGCTAGCAATTCTTTAGCCAGAGATTTCCCTTTATACATAATTTTCACTTGTGAAGGCCTGCCTAACTTTGATCAACTTTTAGCTGGCAAGAAAAAAATCCACAAACTTCTTCTGCCATTATAAACTGTCATGCAAAGGGTACTCTGTAAGCTGTTCATCCTGCAAAAGGGAGGGAGTAGTCTGAGAAGACCTAGAGGGCAGCTGGCCAACAGCAAGGCAGTGCACTATGTGAGAACAGCTCTGGCTCAGATTTCTTTTGGTGCCTCATTCATAACAATTTACTCTACATGTGAGTTTGACAACAAATATCAGTACACTGCTGGAACATGTTTAATAGCTATCTTCTACAGACACAGAAACCATGTACCCCATGCCTCTGTCAGAAAGAAAAGGAAGATTCTTTCTCACATCCCTAAGAAACAAATAAAATCAAACTAAAACTGTGCAGATCTTTTAAACTGATAACCACCCTGTCTCTCAATAAATGGACACCAGCAAGGTCTGACAGCAGAGGAATCCCTTGAGTTGCCCGTTCATTGTATGATTACAGGCCACTGTGCAGGCAATTCCACTGACAGGTTGTGGTTTGTTCCTCAGAGCCACAGCTCAAAACTCTCTGTGACAGCTTGATCTGCAGTTCTAATGAGCTGCAGTCCCAAAGCCTTCATATATTGACTCAGTAATGCTGCTGCAGGACAGATTAGAATGCTAGCCTATTAGAAGGCTTTTGTTCTGTGTTTACCTACAAGGGGAATCACATTATTAATAAATTTTATGGATGTGAAAATGAGACTACAATTATTTTCAATTGAACTGTTCAAAGCATGCACAATTCAACGTCTGAATTTTTTTTTTAACAATAAAATTTCTCAAACCACACTGTCAGACTCTTCCTGAGAATAGGATAAGCAAAATCTTCAAGAAGGCAAGAACATCCTAGGCTTTGAGGCTACTTCCTTGAGGTTACTTGCACTTCCACAACAGTCAGCAAATCTTTGATTTCTGACTCTTGTAGTTTCTTCTCCTTTGTTCTTTTCAACACCTTGCACTTTACAGGCAACTTAAATAGCTGGAAAAAAACTTTGACTTTAAGCTGTCTTCCCCTCCTCTTTTTACAGCCATAGAATCATATGATGGTTTGGGCTGGAAGTGACCTTAGAGACCATCCAGTTCCAATCCCCCTGCCATGGGCAGGGACACCTTCCACTAGACCAGATTTCTCAAAGTCCCATGCAACCTTGCATTGAGAATAGAGAGAATAGGGAATAATGCCCCTTGACATCTTCTTCTGCAGAGCTGAAAGCAACAGTTTATGCTCAAGACAGTCCCTCCAAATACAGTTTAATGAATGCAATAGCAGCCGTGCTGTGAACCAGTACTCCTGCTGTATGGGTTGAGGGCATTCTGCCAGTAGGTGAAGGGCTGGGCTGACCCCAGTCCTTGCCTTTGCACCCTGAGGTGGCAGCAAGCTTGAATGAGAAGCATTGTTCTGCTTAGATTCCCTGTGGGCACATGACACTCAACACAGGGACAGCACTCGAAAAATCTCTCAGGGTAACTCACCATGACAACGAGCAGGCAAGTGCCATGTGAACCAGTGCATGAATCTGAGCAGTCTATGTGAAGGCAAAGAATTTGAGACAAACTGTGTGCTCAAAGTAGTGATGGAAAAAGAAAGAGATGCATGCTTTGCTTCTCAAAGAGTAGCAGCTACTCTTTGAGCAGTTGTTCAAATCAAGCCATCTTTGCAGCCTCGCTGCTCTGGAGCATACCAGGGAACAGAATAATTCCTGACTTAACTCAGAGGGTCCTGGAAGTATCACCGTCCAAATTCTCCATATATGCTACAAATATGCCAGTCCTCCTCTTTGCCCCTGGTCTCCTACTGAGGTGACTTGGAATTAAATTCAAATGAGGACTGAACAGACCCTGAAAGTACAGACATGCATGGTACAACGACTTACAAAGTGTACTCCTTTAGAAGGGAGAATGGTTCTGTAGGTAGGAAGAAACTTGTTTATAATCACAGTTTTCTACTAGACTGTGCAAGCCACTTCCTCAGTTTTATCAGAAAATACGGGGAAATAAGGCAACTAACTCCCTTGTGTCCTCTGTTTTTAAATTAGAATCTGAGAGTGTTAAGAGTTGCACTGTTTTCTGCTATATTGCTTTTATAGTACTGGAGTAAGACATGTCTCTTCAGGGATCTTTAATCATCACAATATAACAAAGAGCAAACAGCAATAATATTTCCTTTAACTTGGTCAGTTTTCTTTATGGCTCTGCAGAAAGCCCCTGGGATTGCCCAAGGCTGACTCATTTGGAAGGGCTGGTAAATATAATTAAACCGCTCAGCCAGGACTGCTGGATCCATACAGGCCAGGCACGGGCTGAGGCATTAGCAGAGGAGCACCTCTGCTGAGCATGCTTCACTTGCCACGAGGCACAGGGAGGCCACATGCACTGGGGCATGTGCAATGGCCACAGCTCCCCCTGTGCACGCCCTGTCCCTCCAAACCCCATGACTATGACAGTCTTCTGTGTCTATCTGATGCTGGAAGGGTTTTGATAACTTTTCAGTTCTGATCATAATTTAACTAGACATAGTGCATATAGGCATAAATCCACATTGATGCTGGAGTTCAGCAAGTCTTTTACTACTGGTTGCCTTTTTTCCCCCCTTGTATAATCCTTTGTGGCCTTTGCTTCTTGCTTAATGATGATTCATTTTACATGCTTATGGTGCTATTTACATTTCCCCTTCTCGGTTCATTTCACAGCATTCACCTCTAATGAGCCAGTCAATACAGCACACTTTGATTTTTAAAAAGCTTCCAAAACAGCTTCCTCACCAAATGCTTCTAAAGAAACTGCATGCATTGAATAAGAGAGAAAGCCCTTTGAGGCATAAGTAACTAAGGAAAGCCGGGGGGGAGGGCGGGAAAACCGTGAGAAGGAAAAGTTAATTTTTGTGAAGACTCTTACTAAGAAGATTTAGTGACATAAATGGCCTACCTCAAGCTGTATTATATTCTGTTCAACATAGTTGTAAGGGCTTTGTGATTAATTAGAGGGTGAAAAACTTACAAATATTTCAGTGGACTAAAGTCTTCATAAAGCAGCCTGATGATGCAATAAAGTGGAAGACGAAATTCGCTATCAGTAAGCATAAAGCAGTATCATTACATGAGCATCAGAGATGGATAAAAGCAGAAGTGCTTCAGCATTACATCATGCCACTGATCAATAATTTTATAAAACTATTAGGGGGAAGGAGGTTGAGAGGAAAAGTTTTTTTTGTCTATCAAAGGTATAATTGAAAATATTTTTGTCTTAGTGATGACCCTGTAATTGTAACCCTGATAAAATTGTGTCTGCATTAATAGAAGACCTTATCCAAATTTGTTGTAAATTCATATTAAACTTGTTTCACTTTCTATCTGAAGATCAGAGTAAGTATTAATTTTTTTTTGATTTCATCAGAAAGTTCATTTTTTTAAAGGTTGCTTTTATTTATAATAAAATTACCATACAACTTCTTGGTTTCCTGTTAAATTGGAAGATATTTAGAGGAAAGCATTAATTAAAGTAATCAGAAATTGGGGGAGCCGTTCCACTTGGCTGGAACACCTGGGAAATCAACTTCTTTTTTTAGCTCTTTCTGCCAAAGAAGGCTCCAGATCCCCTTTAACAGGTGGTGACTGCCTGAAAACAGAGGTAGATAGCTTTCCAACAGATGGAAAAAAGTAATAAAGGAATAGAAATGTTCCAAAATTTATGGCTAATTTTATAGTTTTTCTTGACTTCTTTGTTCCTGCAACATTTCCAGAACCCTGTGCCTAATCACTAATCACTAAAGACTGTTTATTTTAAAATGATGTGTACATTACACTTCTTTAAGAAGATACAACTTATCCTTGTGCTTAGCTGTTTCTGCTAATCACTTTCTGCTCTGCACCTCACAGCTCATTAGCGGCTCAGAATTACTGTGGCAAAGTCCCATCCTGCTTGTTTGTGCATATTAGAGTCCGAAACTCCACGCTAATACAGTTCCCCCTAACAGCTTGTACTTTCACAGTGAATTGCAGTGAACTGCAGTTGGATAATTTTCTTCATAATCACTGTAGCTCCTCTGACCTAACAGATACTTGAATCTTCTTCCCCTTCCCAACTTGCTCATGGATACAGAACATGCAGAGAAGAATGGGTTAGACTAATGAAGACAAGAAAAAAGTTCTTTTGTAGATTGAAAACTGTATCTCTTCCACTCATAGTCAGCCACTGGTTCTCAGACAGATTTCTTAGGAATGAACCAGATGTGAGGAAAAAAAATGGGTTCAGAAAAGCTTCAGGTAATAAATAACCAGAATAGGCAAACTATTAATGTATTTAAAATCAGGGGGTTAATCATTCTGTTTTACAGTATAGTTTTAAAAGAGAAGAAAGGTGTGAAAGAATAGGAGAAACACCAGCCCCATTCTTCAGGAGGTGAATTATTTGAAGTCTGCTCTTACCTACAATACCCAATAAGACATTTCAAAACTGCATCAATAAAAAATGTATGGGAGCAGATATATTCTAAGGAGGATGGTCTACAATTTTGAATTTAACCAATGCATCACACTGAAGTTGTTGTTTGAAAATAAATCAGACTTCAAGTTTTGCAATCAGTGTTTTCTTAAGCACTCTTCTGTGTTCATAGAGTTCTAAGGATGAATCTTTGATATATTTTCAATATAAGAATAGCTTTTAATGAATTTTCCTCATAATATTTTTTTAAAGAACATAGAGTGCAGGAATTTTTATTGTTGCCATGTCAAAACCTGCCATCAACCCTAATGGAAGACCTGTGTATATATTGATTTTTTGCTGCAGACAATAATTCTAAGAGGAATTGCTAAGTGAGGGATGGAGAGGACAGGATAAATAGCTGGAAGACTTATAGATACTGAAGGTCATCTATATTTATATCGGTCTTACATCTTTGCCAATCAGATCCTCCTGATTTTCCACAATGCCCCAGGGAGCTATACCGATGGTGCAGATCTTCCCTCGAGATTTTGAGGCATGATCTTTCAGGGCATCTCCAACATGCCGAATGACCCCTGGCAAAGAAACAGCATAAAACAGAAATTCATAATTATGTCTTTTTTGTTCATTATCGTATGGATTTAGTATAGACTTGTTTTTAGGGAATACCTATGCCTATCCTTACAATTAAGTAAAACTATTAATACATTCCTGTTTATTATAATTAGAGTATTTCTGTGAATCCATTTTATTGAATCCAAAAATTAATAAATGAAGTATTAAGAAAAAAATACACAGCTCTAGAAAGAAGAATAGAAATGCTGACAGTTGACTGCAGCTTACTTATCTGCACTTGTGCTTACATGTGCATACAAGCATTTGTGTATTTCCAAGAGCAGAAAGAAGCATAGGAATTAACTGTGTTCCCCACCCTCCACTCCCCAACTCCCTCAGAAGTGCAGCTTGTACACAAACGCTCCCATCAAGGATGGAAATGTGAAAACATCATTATGCTACTCTGTGATGAAGCTATTTTGCCACTCTTTCCAAACAAACTCAGTCACCTGAGATAGCTTCCAGCAGAGTATTAGAATCCGCCCTGGGAATCAGCGAGAAAAGAGAAACTAGTACAGAGAAAGTGACTGCTCCCCAGCATTCTTCCAAATGCTTCTTGCTTGCCTTAGACCAGCTTTGGCAGTCTTTCAGTGGTACCTCTGTACAAAGGACAAGTGTCATTCCTCCTTTCTTTTAATACAATAATCTTTTAAAATATGTCTATCAACAACTGGTTTTAGGACGTGGCTGCACCGAAGCAGACCTGTTGTTTGCTGCAGATAATATCTGATTCTCAGTTACTGAGTTTCCATATTGCTCAAATTTCACAATTTCATGGTGACTGGATAGAAATGACAACAGTCACACATTTGTTATGATTTTCGTTGTAGTTTTCTGAACTCTAAATGACCCAAGTAAGAAAACTCCCCACAACCTAACAGATCCTCTAAGTCATAGAGTCTAGTTTTCTTCCTGTGGTGGAAAGTTTAAAAAAACCCCAACCTTGTACCTGCCATCAGCTATAAATTAAGATGTGATCTAAAAGCTCAAAGGTTTTAAAGCAGAAAATCTGTCCAGACTGCAAAAATTTCTGCTATTTAGAATAATCAATTTTCAGCATGACATGAATATTCAGAAAAACAGCCATGTTTATAGCTGGGTATGCACTTTCTCTCCCACATCACTGATTCTCAGTCCAACAGCAGTTTTTCAGGACTTTTAAATTATAATTTTCCTCAAAAGAAACCAATTCAAAAATTCATCTTCAACAAAAGAGACTGTATTAAGAAATTCTCAATTTTTATGATTTCACAAATAATTTTCAGCTATGCAGTTTGAAAACCTAGTCCTGGAGCAATCGACTGCTTTGCTCCAGAAATTAAAGACAGTGAAAGGTTACTGATATTGCAAAACTGCTTCTGGAATTTTATGTTTTTAAAACAGCAGAGAGTCACTTGAACTATATTTTTTGGTCTAGTTTGTTTCTGATTACAGGAAAAAGAGTCCTTTTCAACAGTATTTACAATGACTTTCCTGGTTCATTTGTATTGTTTTGGCATTTCCAACTATGATGATTAGAAAAATGGTAGGAAGCAATTGTGCATATGCCAAGTGTTAAAGTCTGTCCTTTAAAAAAAAAAAAAAATCTGTAGTTTGATTTCTACAGTTGCTGTGGTAATCCATTGCATGAGGTGTACTACATGTACATTTTTCTGATGTACTTTTAACATAAAATTTACATCTGTCTTTGGCATCATCATGACAAGAGTATCTGACAACTAATATTATTACCACCACATGGCACAGATCAACATTAACCTGATTTTATTCCTTCTTTTGAAGAGATGTGGGGCATATTACATTTGCATCTATTTATCTAACAGTCCAAACATTCCTCTTCTTTGCTTTCTTCAGGCATCAAGCCTGCCAGAGTTCAGAAAGTGTTTGGATCACACTCCGAGACGTCTGATTCCTGGGGCTCTCCTGTGCAGGACCAGGAGCTGGACTCTGATCCTTGTGGGTTGCTTCCAGCTCAGCATGTTCTATGATTCTGTGCTACTTGTATTGCTGCTGTGATAAAATTGAATATTGTTTTAAATTTGATGTGCTCTGGATACCAAGTCCAGGACATCTATTAAGCATTTATATTCAAACATGTAGGAGTTGACCCACAATGCACCAAAATTAACACACAATAGAATGATTACATTGTTTTCCAGAGATGGCAAGAAGATACACTCTTACTAAAGTAAAAAATTATAGCTTTGCTACTGCAGCAAATGAGAGTAACATAGGAATTTACAAGCTCATGTCCTAGCCCAAAACTTTTTGCAATTCTCTCTAGCAGAACTTCTTCCACTTTCCCCTGAATCTCTCCTCCTTTCTGCCTCCTTTAGGGAGGGTAACTAAGATGTCAGCGCCAATCTTTTTGTCTAGGAACCTATGTTTTGCAGCTTATTCCCAAAGCATACATGCTGTCGCCCACTAGCAGAACTGGGCCAGCCGCTATCTCTAGGACACCTGTTTGGTGTATTACAGATGCTCTTTGACTAGAAATGGCAGATATCCCTCTTGATGAAAATGCAATAGCAAAAAATTAGGTAGAGCTCTCTACAAGTAAGGAAAAAGTTTCACAACACATCAAAAACCCAGAACTTTTTTCCTTTAATATTTTGGGTCACCTGATTAAATAAAATAAAGGTCCTTTCTGGATGAAAGTGTTTTCAGTTTTGTAAAATAAGAGTTTGACTTCTTTGATTAGTAGTCCTTCCCTGCAGCTTACAGTTGATCTTACAAAGTCTTCCTTGGTGATATACTAATACAATTGCCTCACAGGAGGGTTTATTTTCAGCTCCACAGTGTGCTTTTCATACTTTAGCAACCTTTTTATTCTGTTTTATACCAGCTGCCAGGTTGCTATGAACTTGGCACTTTCTTGTTTTCATGTAGTACAGGAATCACTAATAAAATAAAAGAGAATGGCTCTCTAATCCCATCATTCCTATTTTTTCTTTTTTTTGATGAAGTCTCCTAGAAGCCACTGTGCTTTTATTTCAAGATTGCTCTTACCTGTGTTTACTCCTCCAGTGAATATCCATGCTCCAGTTGTCATAGCAGCCTTAATAAGGCCTTTTCCAAAGACTTGTTTGAGTTTTGGCTGAAGTTCAAAATTCTGAAGGCCCCCGTGCACAGAGATGAGAAGTTTGGGGAGCTCAAGTTGCCACTCTTTGGTCATCAGATGCAGAAGGAGGTCAGGCTTTGTGTCAAAAGACACACGTACATACTGCAGAAACAAGGGCAATAGTAGAGAGTAGAGAAAAAAAGATTGGTTATACCCACTGGTTTCTAATGCATATGATCTATGCCCAATAGATCACTGAAAAAAGGCAACCTTTATGACAAAAACAGTAATTAATTGCTAGCCTGATGATAACTTTCCTAGTTAGAAAACTAGGAATAATGTAACACTTGCAATTCATAGGCTGCATAATTTTCTTCATTTAGGAAATTAAGACATTGATTGTTTCAAAATCCTTAGCAATGCTTGAAAGACTAATGTCTACAATTCATAAACACAAAAACTGGACCAAGAATGTAAGAGGTCTGCCAAAGGTGACTTAGGTAGTCAGAGTCACAACTGCACATTTACTTGTACCTCATTTTCAAATTAACGAAGTCAAACCCTCAAAAAGTAAGAAAAAACAGAAACAAGCTCAGTTCTTCAAGCACACATAAGTGTAAACTGAGCAAGACTATTAAACTGGTGCTTTTCAGATGAAAGAATGTACAATTGAACTAAGTACAATTTGTAAAGGTTCAGGATCTTGCCTTACAAGATCCTAAAACTGCTGTGAAACAAATTAATGCATTTCCAGTTGCTGGCTGTTCTGTGCTACGTGCGCAGCAATTTGTGCCAGGGGAGATCATGCCCATCTGTGTGTGCTCAAAGATAACAACTGTCTTCAAAATTTCTACAGCACTACCATGTCGCACAAATACCTGTCTCTCTCACAAGCCTTTCTCCTGCTCCTTCTGTTGCTATTTCACAAAACCTGTGACAGGGCAGGTAATAACTTTTTTGATTTCTAGTTACATAGCAGAAACAGGAAAAAATTCTTTTTATAGCTGCTAAGATCTGAAAGGATCCTCTTAATAAAATAAAATAGGTTACAGAAAGCACTCATCTGTCAAAATTCTGATTGAATCAATCAATGCCTGTAGAGAAACTTCAGCAGTCTTTCCCTTGGTAGGTTGTCATCACAGACATCAGGTGTATACCTTTCAGCCTGGTATACAGGTTTTCAGGCAGGCTTTCAGCCTGAGGAATACCTAGTTCTAACTTGTTTATTGTAACATGCCAGATAGTATAATATCCATACATATTATGTAACCATTTTGTCCCTTTTTGACATGTCCAGTCAGTATTTCTAGCCAAGAGTTTGTTCTTTTTTTTAGTAATATCATAAGATAATAAAGTGGATTCCTTTCTAGCTGAATAAGAAATAAGGACTTGACATTTTCCAGAGGAAACCGCTAATAGACAGGATTTTTTGCAAGAATGGGTTGTTGCTCAGTGAACATCCATTGTTAACATTTCTGGAAGCAGAAGCCTGTTTGCACAATTAGTTGGGGGGGCACAACCCAACTGAAAGCTGAGCAAGAACTTGGGAATGCACATTCACCCCTGTGCAGCAGCCAGGCAAACCCACAACAGCTACTGGACATAGAAAATGCAGTATTCATATCTGTCAAGCTGATTAATGAACTGCCTCCTAAGTAGCTGCTCAACCAATTTCCAGTGTGGGATAAAATCTTGTATGGCACTTGATCCCACTGACCAGCTTGAGACATTAATAGTTTTTAAATTGGGATTTGAGGGTTGTCAAAGTTTTAACACACCAGAGGGGGTATAAGAAGAATGATCCTTATTCCCTTTTTAATGTCTTAAGGGAGATCTGAGGTTGCAAAGGGCAACTGGAAGCATTCATAACCAACATCCTTCATGGGGCCTACATGAAAACTCTGCTGGTCAAACTTGGAGTCTTTGGTTTGTTTTTTGGTGGACAGACTGTGAGTCTTAAAAAGATAATTAAGGTGAATTCATACTGGCAATGACCATAAAAATATGTGGAAAACATGCCATTGCATCATCTGGGATGATATCAAGGTGAAGGCACAAATGGCATCAATGTGTATTATCTAATCTGGACAGTGATTTTTTTTTTTTGATTCTTCAGTGTTTTTTTAAATACCTCAAAACGTGTGATTTCACTGTCCCTACCTTCTTAAGTCGATGTATTACTCTTCTTATAAGTGAAGACCTCTGAATTCCAATAAATACAAATCTATAAGGTGAAGCAGAAAGTTGGAAGTATTTTCTTGCTTTTATTTGAAATGTAGACATCTTTTACTAGAAACAACTGCTTGCTCTGCAGGCAAACCCCTCTATATTTAGGATAATTTTACTTTACAAAGTGGAAATAAAAGGAAAAATAAATCTCTAAGGTTTCTTTATGTAAATTAAAATTTACATCAACAGAGGTAAGATTTACTGGTTTAGAAGTTTTTGGCAATGGTGCCAAACATGATTTTTTCTTCTGTTCATAGCATTCAATTTTTATGACTATTTGAATAATTTTTGCTCTTACAGAAGCAATTTTTAGTTTGGAATACTTGAAATCACTCTTTTTCCATTACTTAACATGTTAGCTAGTAACTAAAAGAGAATTCTTCTGTCCTATTTTTATGAATCACACCTTTACAGTTTTTGTCCATAATAAAAATCAGTTTCTTCCAATCCTGTAACAGAATATTTAGCCCTATCAGTTTTTCCTTAGATTGTTAATGAGCATTTCTGCTGTTCCTGAATTGTCTTGCAATAGCCTCTGGAGGCAGATACAAAATTTAGATCTGAGCCAAACCACTATGCTGCTGTGCTATGAAATTCCATGCCTGGTGTACCTGTCAGCTGTAGAAACTATCAGCTCTAATGGGAAATTATTTAGCCCTTTCTTTACGGGAGAAGTATACAGATAGGATGCAAGAGTTCAGTTTTCATGTGTCAGCAAAGCAGGGCAAGCTAGAAAGCAAAAGTACAGTTCTGGATCACTAAACTTACAGGCTGACCTGACTGACATCAACACAGAACGCGAAATGACACAGCATCAAGCTGGAGCTGTGATGCCCATTTGATCCCTAAACTAGTACAGTAGTAGTCAGCAAGAGTGCATTTGGTGCCCATTGTTGCTTCACTTTTTTTGTCATGTGTTCTCTAGAACATACCTGTGCTCACCACTAGTCAAACAGCCAGACACTTCCAAGTTCAACTCCAGTGCCCTAGGGCGAAAGTCAAAGTTCCTGAGAAGTAGAATTTCTATTCTGTTACTTAGGCACAGCTGTCTCATTAAATTACTTGGTGAATGATTGCAGATGAGAGTATCAGTGAATAAATCAAAGAGACTCAGAATTCTGTTGTATTTCTTAAAGTAAAACTATTCAGAAAACATTTTGTGATCTGCATTCTTATGTTGCTCCTGTGTTTCTTTTTTCATAACTTAAGTGTGTTTCTATCACTACAGATATGTCTTGAAATCAAAGACTGATTGCCTCAAAGTGTGATCCTCACAAAAAAAAAAAAAAAATATAATTCTCCCTGAATTCAACAAAAAACCTGTTACTTAGACTGAAAACAGATTGGTTCTGTATAAGTTATTTCTTCTTAACACCTTAAGGCCTAACCCAAACTACACAAACATTCAGTGAAAGAACCCTTATTGATTTAAATGGGCTTTGGATAAAGATTTTTCTGTGTTATTTCCCCTTTTTCTCCATGTAGAACACTGTCTTTTAAATTCTGTAAATATTTTTAAAGAATTAATTTACTATCACAGAAACACTTTTTGCTGCCTTTTCATGGTTTATGCAAGTTATAGGATTATCTCTTTTTTCCTCTCAAAACCCTTGATGATTTTTGGCATCCTTTTTATACAGTTTTTATAAAACTCAATGCATTTTAAACCAAGAAAAATACCTTTTTCTGGGACTGATTTCCAAATGTCCTTAATAAAGTTTTAAGGACCTGAATATTAGCAATTTTGTCCAAGTAACTGTTCATGTTCAATGGAATTCTACTGATGTTCTTTCATGTTTCCATGCACCATAAGAAAAGTTAAGCAGATAACACTGATGTAAACTTCCTTTCTTTTGCAGCTGCAAACTTATTTTAGGATTTTACTCTGCATATGAAATGTATCATTGAAATGCATTCATCGAGGAGGAATCTATTTAACTCACCAAAGGCTTTTCAAACAGCCATCTTCCATTTAACCCTGAAAACCCATGATGAAAGAAGTTTTAGTTCTGTAAAGAGCAATCCTTTAAAGAAGTTTATAGACAATCCCACCAATTAATGAATAGGCCCAGCAATTAATGAAAGAATGTTAAGGTTTTTTTGTGTATGTGTGTGTGTGTGTAAAGACAGATAGTATATTATAAAAATGGGTTTAGTTTGGTCACAAACACAGCACAAAATGCATCACAGCAAGATTGTCTTAATTGTTACACTGATGAACAGAATATACTTTAAAAATTTCAGAATATTGGTCATAATTGGAATGGAATCACTTTAGTTTGATTATTGCTTTCTGACTTAAAAAAATGCTAGTACATATTTAGATGAACATGTTACTTCTTAAACTGCAAAGAGCCAACTAGTGCAAGCAGATCATATTTTATTAACCTTCCCATATTTTTTTCAATTTTATTTGCAAAAGCTAGTAGTAAAATTTATGTATACCCACATCCCTCTCACATCTTTTTACAAGCGTTAAATTTGAAAATCTGCTATAAAAACAAAATAAATGCGAGCAAGCAAAATTGTTAATTGCGTTTCTTACATATTAATGGGATGAGTCACTTGTAAAGAAAATACGAGATTGACAGAGATCTAAACACCACAGGATCAGGATCATCTGTGGTTACATGAAGACTGAAGAAAAGGCCTTTTTAGTAACTGATCTTGTTAACCAGTGTTACCTAAGCTCAGCTATGTGCTTCTATGTAATTTCCTGCACAAATTATTGAGCTATTCACATTATTGATTTAAGGAGGATAGTGCAGCTGCACTGAAGATACTTTAACAACTCCGCAGCATTAGCAAAAGTCATGCTGTTTGGGAATTTTTGTTCCATGTGGCTGTGGAAATGAAATTAATGGCCCAGTCAGTTCTATTGATAATATGTACGCCTACATCTTCGCTGTTTTGTTCCAAATCCACATGTTCTATTATGATTTCAGTATAATTTTCATTTCCACAGCGAAAGATCTGATTGTTATTGTCTGGTGGCAACTGATATAATATTGTATCATGAGAAGTATAATTATACTTAGTATACATTTTGTATTAAAATATAGTTCTGTTACTTCAAATGGAGAAAATAATTATCTGTCAGTTTTACATGCACTAATCTGTTCCATTAATTGACTCCTGGTTTCCAATTATAAATCTGAGGTTATGGTTCCTATTAACAAACCCCACCTAATTCTTTGCAGTCTGATTCAGAAAAATTTAACAATTTTGCTGTTAGCACAGACCAAGAAAATACTGCTCAGTTCGGTGTTTCCCTTGCTTAGTAATTTTCATATGAGGGCATCCATTTCAGGAAATAAAATAGAGAATAGGTGGAAAATTTAATGCCAAATTCTTCCCCTGAGGTTTTCCTTGATTTGGTCATCTTGCCAAGTCTTGCTGCTTTATAAGGTTATTTTATTAGCCTGTAGGCACAATATAAACCTGCCATGACTGTCATCAAAATCCAGCTCATTCCATACTGTTATTTGGTAGCCAGTACCTACAAAAGAACTAACACATTTTTAGAAAGGAATCAATTTATCATGTTTTCTCCCCTTTATCTTTCTTCCCTTATCCATGCTGATCAGCTTCTCTGCGTTTGGATTCGAGAATGTACCGTCAAACAAGAATATTTCGAAGTACTATTATGTACTTGTTCCTTTTTTTCAATATAATGTCTCCTTTTTCCTTCCTCTGCTGGCAAAGTTGGTTGGTTTCTTTGATTGAGCAAACTCTTGGCTTCCACAGAAAGCTTTTGATTTGTTAAGTTTTAGTTATTATAGGAAAGATCTAGTACCCAGTAAATGCAAAGGAAGGAGTTTAATTTTCTAATAATAAAACTGCAACAACTAGTTAGGCAGCTTTTTGACTACAGTTTACCCTAAAATAATGTTTGGGTCTGAAAATACAAACACAAGGATATATTCATGCTGCTTTCTGTGGCAAACACATTATAAAAAACTCTTTAATCTGTTTCCATTTAAATGGTTATGCAAGCCTCCTTTTTTGTGTTTTGGTCTTATGAGAAGTATTTTTCTCACTGGTGGTAAGCAAGCACAACACCGATTCAAGAGATATTTACTGAATTATTTAATTTGAAGAACTTTTCCCACTAGTGGGATAATTTCTGGAGATTTTACAGATTTTTTTAATTAATGAAGAATTTGATTTTTTCCCATGTTTTGAGTGGGGTTTAATGATTACAAATAGATGGCAGGTGCAACTGTCTTCCTGATTCTAGCCTGTCAAAATAAATCTGGAGTTTTTCCAGCAATAAATTAATTGTCTGTATTCATACCTAAGTTTTAACTTGTTATTTAGATTTCTCAGATTTTAAGTCCCTTTTTCCCCTTCTCTTTTTTTCTTTTTTCTAAATTGTTCATGGTTTCACTCCTGACTGCACTCTGTGACAATGTTTTTCTTTCCTTCATGCTGACTTACAGTTTTACCTCCACAGTTTCACTTCAATTGCATTTCTTTGAGCACATAGCACATATCTTAGAGCATGACCTGTCTCTTCCAGCACTATGCCAGGACATCAGTATCCCAGCAAAGATCAGAAATCCTCTAGGAGTACTGGTGTCAACAGCATCCCTAAAACCTTCATCATGTTTTGGCTCTCCAAGACCACTTTTGTCTGGGCAGGTCTGTTTATTGCTTTATAGCTATCTTCAAGAGCATCACTGAAAAAGTTCTAGTGATTATCCCTTCTCATAAACACAGATTCAATGCAAAGTACCCATATATGGTTAATAACATTCATTACTGTATCTCTGGATCTCTGACCTTGCAGATTTTTAGGTGATTGGTTATCAATTGAACATATGATGTCTGTGATACTCTGAGAGAAATTACCTAATTTTTTGTTTCTTGGTGCAGCAGTGCTTGCTTTCTTTTATCAAAAGAAGCCATCCATCTGCACAAACAGAACCATCCATTTAAGTAGTCACTCCAGCTACAGCACCTGTGTACACATCTGAGGAAAATATTCTGCTCTTGCTAGCACTGGACCTGAGATTTTCATTGTCTCTAATCTCTGTTCTTTATGACAGATCTGAGACACCTGTTGGGAAGAATTCATGCACAGAAGACAGTACTGGATTGCTGGGCAGGTTATTCGGCAGAGGGCCCAGGAGTTCAGCGTCTGCCCTCACTGCCAAAGCAGAGTATTGGCCATGAAGTGCTAGGCACAAACTCACCTGTCATTCCCAAAGATCCAGGTTCTGCAGTTCAGATAGGGTCAGAGAGATTCTTCCTTTCATGTAATATTACATAGGAGAAATACATGCATGGGTTAGTGTGTGCTCTGGAAAGGTCTCTCCAAGTTAGTGGAGCAAAGCCTTCAGATCAATACACTTTGGTATCACTACATAGGGATGGAGAAACTTCTTGCTCAAGGGATTTCCTAGTTCTTAGACAAGACATTTCCTGGGGCCTCTTACTTCATTGAAATATGAACCACGAGTCTAATTGGTCTATCTTCCGATACATGTCTGGAGGAATACTAAAAGGAATTTGGTATGTTTAAAATCTGTCAGCTTTGCTGACACAGCCAGCAATGGGAAATCATACCTGAATTAAAAAAATTATTCAGAAAAAGAGGGATGAGTAGTCATTAGAATAAAATTAAGACAGCAGCACATTAATGTGTCTTCAGCCTTCATAAAGGTAGCTCCTCTTACACTGTGCTCCAGCTCTTACAGTTAATTTTGTTCACCCACTCATAAGAACATACATTCCGGTCTTGAGCTCAATAATACTTTAGCATGAAGTTAAGAAAGAATGCTGTTTGTTCTTTATGAATGCTTACTTTTATCTAGCAGCATTATTTATCTAAGAGAAAAATACAGTTACCATGGCTTTATTGGAGTGGCCTCCTCCTTGGAACTCAATGGTTCCAAAAGCGTCCGTCGGGCTGAGCTGCGTGTGCTTGCTGATGGACCACTTCTCCGACTGGATGTCATTGCGAGTAAGCCTGGTTTCATTTTTCTCATTCTGAGTAACGGAGGCGCTCGGAGGCTGTCCAATGTGTTGACCTGTTAGACGCCCACAGCAACACCTATGACATTACACAAACAGAAAACCCAAGTCACGTGCGTGTATAAACTAAACAGGAAAACAAATTACAAAAAGAACCCAACCCCTTTTCAAATCTGCTGACTCCTTTCCTGAAGCCTTTGTGTATGGAAACAATATAGTACACATATTACCTTTCTTTTCTTTGTCTTGTTTACTTTGGACTCCCCTATATTTAAAAAAAAAATCATGCTTTGTTCTAAATATGTACAAAAAGAAATTAAAGGTAACTTCTTCAGGTAACATCAGGACAAGTGATCAGCTTTTGCATCGATTAGCATGTATTTAAATTGCCAGTCGAATGCATCTACTTTCTTTTGACAGTGTGGCGTGTCATACATCCAATTTAGGTAAATATTCAATGCACTGAATATTGAACTAAGAAGATAAGAAAATTAAACACAGATGCTGATCCACCCTTGATTTATCTTTTTTTTATGAAATAAGTTTTGAAATGTTAACTAATAATTCCCATAGGAATCCATCACTCCAGATGTAATTCAACTACCTTTTGAACATATAAGTTTAAAAAATATTTATATCCATATCCACTGTATGAATATATATAGAGACAAAGACTTTTTTTCAATCAACTTTCATTTTTCATAGCAGTAACATGCAATTACCTATGGGGGTCTTTGGTGCTGGGTATGATATGAACACATTCTCTCTTGTAAAATGCTCTTTCTATCCATGATTTCTGTGCCTAAAAAAGACAAAGGAAATGCCTTGAGCTGTGTTTGCTTATTATATACAACTTACCGTACAACTGTAGAAAAACTTAAAGCATAAGAGAAAATTCCACTGACTCTTCAGATAAGCAGGGCATATTTTGCAGAGAGCAAACATTCTGTTAGAAGTATGGTTCCCTTCCAGAGCTAAGCACCCAACAAAAGCTTTTAATATTGTTTTCTTATTCACTAGCCCGATGACCTTGATGCTGTCACCTATATTCTCATAGAAGAGGAAGGAATCCCTGGAGAAGAATCAACTCAAACTCTAAGCCTTTCTGCATGGCAGAAAAGACCCTACACATATGCAGTAAAAACCCCTGTTTCCATGCCAGCGATACAACTAAGCCAGATTTAACTAAAAGAAACCCCACAACTGAACCAACCAAACCACCCAATACATTTTTACACGAGCACTGAGAGTGCTGTTTAACACAGAGGCAGAAACTACAGTTTCTATGTGGACAACTTAATATAAAAAAAAAAAAAAAAAAAGAGAAAGATCTGTTTCTGAAACAAGACACAAAAAATTTTAATACTTTGGAACAGATGACTGGCAGGTAGTCTCTAAAGTAGTTAAGTGAAGCTATGGTTGTTCATAACACTCAAGATTGTCCGTCACTTACTCACAGAAAAGCAAGAAATGTCCCTCAGCATTGTCTTAATTGTCAGATTCACAAGAAATCTTTTTAAACAAAAAGAGAGATGGGTAGGAAAGAAAAAGGGAAAAAACAAAACCAAACACAAAACAGGAAAGAAGAGACTTTCATAGTTCTGAAATATTTTTAATTATCTAGGAAATCCTCACTCCATATAATATGAGTTCTGGCAAGCTCCCTAGAACACTGACAGAGATAGAATTCTTTTATTTCTTTTAATAAGGAAATGAGTTGAAGCTTTCCTTTGAAAATTCATTTAAAACAGATTAACATAATATGTTTAAATAATAAAATTACCCACTTAACTGCACAGCATAGACAGTACTATAAACTGTGAGCTATGTCAAAATTATCTGAAAATTAAGTAATGTGAAATGAAGTTTAAACAATTTAAAGGAAATACGCGCATCTAGCCTCTATGAAAAGAAACATTTGAAATTGCCTATGTAACATTACTTAGCTAACTGATGGTACCTTTTACTATGTAAGAGAATATAAGTATATAAGTAAGGGTATGTATGTATTACTTTTACTAACTAAAGCTACATCACTATCTAATGTTACCTTCTTGTCAATTCAATCTGTATCTCATTTTCCATGTTTAAAACCAGAACCCTCTGCTTCTGAAACTTGTGAAAATCACTGTGAACTGAAGAAATTTCATGGAGTCAGTGACTGTCACTAGCACAAACTATAAAGTACCATAACAAGAATTTCTAGCTACATCTACAACTTACCAGTCCCAATATATAGAATTTATTCTTTCGCTTTTTACACAGAAAATATTTCCCTGCTGGGTCTAGTGGTTACTGGTGCTATTTAACAATATTTTATCCTTGGTTTCCTTGCATTTTTATTTCAAAAATCTGCTAGACTTCATATTTTGCAGGCATAGCAGATACCTTACATCACTTTTACAAGCAGAGAAAAAAGTCTATAAAACCATTAAACAAAACTGTATTTGGCTGATCTTTCTCATGTTAGCAAACAGAAGTTTAATGTGTTATAGAAGATTGGGTAAGATTTGTTTTGTTTAAACAAAATATAGTTAAATAGAAATTCTGAAAGCTAAAAAAGTTTTACTTTACCTAAGAGAGACTACCTTGAGGTTTAATTTATTATAACTTCTAAATATCCTTTATTAAACATATTATTATTTTCATACTTTTCTGCAAACAATTCACCTGGTGAATTTCCTAGCTACACAGAACTATTGTGTCTTTTCTAAAGGTGTTCACTAGCGAAATTTATCTCAAGATCCATTACAAAAAGGTGTCATAACAGGTACCTCACTGAAACTTTTTCTTTAGGTATAAAAGCAAGCTTTCCTAACCCAAGAAATGGACATTTAAAATTTGTTTTCCTACTCTTCTCATATTGTCTTTGCAAGCGGAAAAGAAACACAGCTACATTAAAAAAAAATAACAATAATAATAATTTTTATTTGAAATGTAATTTCATCACACTTCTTCAAAGATAATATTGCAAAAATAATAGTCTGGTTTAAAATCTCCTTTATTCACATCAGGAAAATATACTTTCCAGCTTTTAGATCTCAAACAATATACTATTCTACCTGGCAGAAGTGTGATGACAAAATACGTGACTTACTAATCTCACAATTCCTTGTCCTTCCAAATTTAAAAGAAAGCATCTGGTTTCACTGCCCCAGTTACCTTTCTGCAACAGATATAATTTGAAATGAACTATAAAGTTCAGAGATATAATAAATTATGTTACTTGCTGTAGAGTCTTCACAACAGAATAACTCCAGGAAATCAACATATTCATAAGTAAACTGTCGGCATTAAGTTCTTACTTATAACATGAATTAATAAAGTAATAAAAAGTTTAGAAAACTACAGCAAAATATTTTCAAGACTAGTAGAGCAAGAAGCTTATCTTCTCTTTCTCTTCTTTCATAAATACTCCTTCAGTAATGGTTACTAAGACAATTTAAAGTCCACAGTGAAGTCATAAAGTACACGCCATACTTGAATTTAGTTTATTCATAGCTCTCTGGGTAAGTCTCTCTCTTTATTAACCTTGCTGCAAAGTCCCACCAAAAACATTTTATTTCTCTCTTTTCTTTACCTGAGCATCAAACTTGGTGTTTAAGGCTGTCCCGGAGTAAAATCAGCTGCCCACGTTTCGGCAGGGCCAGTCACTGCTAATAACACATTTGCGCCTGGCCCCCGCACAAGGCGCTCGCTCTGCCCGCGGCGCAGCGATGTGAGAGCCAGCACAGCCCTTGCACCCATTAGCTGCTTGGAATGTGCTGCTGTGGGATTAGCCTTGTTAAGGGCTCAGTGGGCACTCACCCGTGGCCCTACACCACCACTTGGTTTGAACATCTAATCTGACGCCAAAAGAAAAACAAATCCCTTGAGAGCTTGGATTTAACAGGCACAAGCCTTGATGGGCTTTTTTCCCCCTCTCTTCTTTGCCCCTGAGAAAGTGAGCGGGTCAAAGTGTGATAAGATGCTCTGAGTTCTTAAGTTTGACTCAGGAAAACCAATCCATCAAAAGAAACACTGTATTAAACTGGAAAGAGCTTGAGAACACAGGAGAAACTTAATCTCCAAAGAATGAAAGCAGTGTGTTTATTGGGCAACTGTGAGAAATATATACACAGTTGAAATACATTGCAATTAATCAACAATGGCATTTTTCCAAAGAAACTGGGGTCTTGTCACTGTTTCCCACCACAATTGATGCACTGTATATAACTTTTCATAATCACAAACCTTTGTTTTCCAGAGACAAGCAGCTGCATTGTTTTCATCGTAATTAAAAGTTGGTAACGTAAACCAAAACTTGAATATTTACAAATCTGGGGACTCCTTTTTACTGTACCCTCTTGATACTAACACTGATGAACAATCTTTTCATATGAACACCACTTTAATTATTCTTTTAGTACTCAGCAATGACATATGTTTAGGTACTTCAAGAGTTTTCAAGATATAAAGTATTTTGACTCTCACCCCCCACCACCACTATGTTTGCATTAGTTCCTCTCAAATCCTACATATGCCTACATCCCTGCCTTTCCTTATCATTAAGGGTGCATCTAACGCATGAAAAATATTCTGTCCACCCTTGCTAAAGATGAATACACAAGCACTAAACTGTTCTGCATGTACATTAGCTCTGTTGGGCCCAGAATGGCTAAGGCTGAGAATATGCATCAACTTTTAAACTTCTTACAACATCACACATGGTGGAGAAGCTTCTGCTAGGCTGGCTAATCCATGAGATTGCTTTTGTCTCTTGGTTCCCTAAGTCTTTTTGTAAAATACACACATGCATTTTGTAAATATTAATGTATTTATTAAGTATGTAAATACACACACTCTCTATGTGTGTATATATACACACATACATAATTATTTTCCAGCAAACCTGTGACCTGTGAGGTTTCTGAACCAGAGATCATGTGCTTATCTTGTGAGATCTCTTAAACACAGGATCGGACCAAAGACGGTCTGTGGAGAACAACAAAGGTGAAGTTGCAGCCAAGAAAGCAGCTAGTAAACAGCTCCGTAAGGTAAAGAATATGATGGGGAGTCAGCAGGTAAAGACAGCTTGCATTTTAACAGTAGGGAATTTGGTTTGGTTGAGAGGGTGGCGAAAGAGTGAGGCGAAGACAGGAAAGGCTGCATGACTGAGTTAACTGGTTAAAAATCTGAGCTGACTTTGAAGTGAAACTTCAGCATTTAAACTTGATAAAATTATGGAGATTGATCCTGGATTCAGGTTTCAGCTTGCAAAGTAAGACGGAGCAGAAGCCACATCTTTTGTCTTACGAAATGAACAAAAGAACCAATGGTGGTATTAATTCCCATATGTCACCCAGTGGCACTAGGATGTTTTATAGGTAGAGGTTTAAGTAGAGTTGGCATATATAACTCATACTACAGGTAATTACAACCGTCTGTGCATAGCTCATTTAAAAATTCATTAACTTAGGACTCTGTGGCAATGAAACTTCCAGTGCCATATATACTTCTATATTTTGAGGAGTAATAAAGAAAGAGCCAATACACACAGATAGCTGTTTTTTTTCAATATGGTACACCTGCAAACCAGTCCTTTCAGAGGTGGATGTTGCCTATTTCATGATACTAACATACACATTCTTTAAATTTTCAACCCAGCTCACTATTTATGAAACAAATTATTAAAACAGCAGTTAGCAATGAACTCAGTGCTGATTCCTCATAGAAGGTGAGGGCGAATATGTAAAGACAGGTTTCACTGGGGAAAGAGAGGTGTTAAAAGCCTTTCTCTGCTTTGCAGTGGGACAGAGCAGCTGGACAGGCAACAGAGTATTACCGAAGGAAATTAGAGAGGGTTTAGAGGAGCATATGGTGACACAGCAGCATCAGTGCTTTTGCAAACTGATGTGATTAGTGTTCCTTAACCAAATGGGAACATTTACAAATCCCACTGTCTCTGAGTAACAACCCTGTATCTGTAAACTTCTATAGCTATTATTAGCACAAAGGAAGGCAATGCTTCAGTATAACCTTATTACAAGGTGCACTTGGGACAAATTTCTAACCCTCTTTTCAACACTGTGCAATTATAAGCACTGTAAGCACTTTTATGTCATTTTTGAAGCATTAGGAATTTACCTGTCTGGACATTAACTCAGGAATCATTGGGCTGTCCCAAAAGATTTCATTTTCTAACAAACATTTATTATTAGCAGCATCTTAGAGGTAGGCAACCTGGCCTTTACCCACTAGAGTTGTACTCGTGTATGTTTTGTTCTAACAGGCTTCTCAAACACTTTATCATCAGAGTTGTTACAAAAAACAATGCTGAATTGTCTTGAAAATCACGTTGTATTCAGTACAGAATAGGAAGGCGTAGAATGCAGTCATTTATTATTACAGTATATTATTACAGAAATTATCTGCTAGCTTTGTTTACCAGATGTAATTTTTATACCATACTAAGAAGAAATAGTTTTAAAATAATCATGAGCTTTTCATTCAATGGTTTATGATTTTAGTAATTATATCTGAGATTTTTCTTACTGCAAGGACACAGAAATGAAAATGCTACGTCTCTGCTAATGCTACTGTGCGTACTGTGTGTTTATGCTTTATATAGACATTATATAGAACAAGCATATGTTATTATTATCCATGCTATTGATGAATTAACTGAAAAACTTAACAGGTATTTTAAAAAGAAGCCGGGAGAATTATTAGATCCAAAATTGGCGTAGACATCTGGGTTCCTACAGGTCTCCTCAAGATCTGTAGAACTGTAAAGGGAAAATTTTAAAACGTCATTAAAATGAAGGGTATATTGTGAAGAACACTTTCAAAAAGTGTCTTCTTCTTATGGTTTTTAGCATATGAAAGGAAGAATGAAGCCTATCAACTTCATTTATGAGGTTTCTTCAGATACATATTTATGATTTCACCAAAATTGCTGTGAGTTTATAGTTGTTTAAGTAAGCAAATAATCCCCTTCTAGTAAGAAAGCCTTACTTGATCAGATGATGGGTTTATTTAGACCTCTGTTTGGTCTCTACCAGTGTCATTAATAGGGGCTATAAAAAAGGGAAAACATATCAAATGTGTACAATACTTTCCCCTAAGAATTTCTTGGCTAACAATTATTCTCTGCTCATGGACTTCCTGGATAGTTGTGATTTCTGCATGTTCTGTAACCCTTTGTGGGCTTTCTCCTACCAACTTGCCTGCTGATTTCTTGCAAACTTTTAGCATCCTTCACATCTTTCTCCTTGCTGCAGAGGGAAACATTTTTTTTGCTTTGTTTTGAATGTGACTCCTCATTGTTTCCTATTGCTCAGAGAGGCAGTGAACACTCAATTCCCATCCATCCTCTTCATACCAGCCATGGTTTTCAAGATACATTCTGATGTTGTTTTTTTTCCCAGATTAACCATTTATCAAGTATCTCCTCACACAGAAACCATTTGTTACCTTTTATCATCCTTGCTGCCCCTTTCCAAACCTTTTTCAGATTGATTCTGCCTTCTGGGAGGAATCAGAACTGTGCAGAAATGGTGGACTGATGACAGACTGGTGTTGTGGCAAGTGGACATTCAGTAGTTTGGCATCTATTTCTTGCCTAATAACTCCCATGAAAGATTGATTTTGTTTTCTTGACCACCACAACTGAGCACTGCAGTGTACTTTCACAGAAGTATCTAGTTTAACCCCAATACTTCCCTTCAGAGTGGTAAAGAACTGACAGTATTAATGGTGAAAACCTGCTATAAAAATCAAGCTGTTTTAATCAAAACCTAACAGAGCAGTAATAAACCTATAGGAAGTTCTAATTTATGCCAAATGTATATTAAAAAATCATAATGAAAAATGCTATCATAGAAGTCTATAGCTGCAAATATATGGCTAGAAAGCAAAATACACAGGAAATATTTTTCTGCCACTCGGCACTGGCAGATTATTTATCTTTTAAACTCCTAATCTTGTTTCTGGATTCTAAAAGGGTACATCATTATTCCTAACTCTTCAAACTAAGGAAAGAAAATAACTTTCACATTAAGTAAGGTCTCATGCTGTCTAATAAAAATCGTGAGGTTAAAATGCACACATAGGAGTTATGCACTGAATCTAATTCTGGTCTGAACTATTTGATTTCTAAACTAGTCATTCTACCCCATAAATGTATGACAGTTATAACACTGTCTGCTCTTTCATTAGATTGAGGTGGTTTTGTTAGTCACTGTGTGGGTGCTGAGCTCAAGACGGAAATAAAATTAAATTGTACATAACTGCATAAAAGGGTCTGAACGAATGAGGATTTCAGGATGGTCCCCAAGCCTAAACATTCAAGTGGACCAATTTTTCGTCCCTGTTCATATTTAATCTCATCTAACATCCCCGCAGTTACTCACAAGTCCCTCTTGAGCCCTCTGAATAATTCAGTCCCACAGGCATCCTTTGTCATAGGGCTTTGGTTGAGGCCACGGTTTCCCCACCTCCAGCCTTCCTAGGCACACGACATCAGATGTCCCCAGACTGTGGTAAAACTTCAACGAGCATCTCTAAGCTATTCTTGTAATTATCTTTGTATCAGATTCCTCAGTGTGTGCACACTGTGTTGGAAGCCTCCTGGATCGCTCTTGCCATCTTACGCAAAGCATGGGTACTAAATTGCACAAATCCTGCAGAGATGCAGCTGTTTAATTTTCTGGCCTATAACCTTAGAAAAATGGGTGTTTCTTATTTTTCTTTTCCCAATGCTTTATGCCCCAGATTTTACTGATTTCTGCCCTAGGAAACATCAAATAACAGAGAGGTATGTTTGAGGCATGTGCCAAGCCCCATGTATTGTTTAGACTTTGATAGCCAAATGGTGGCATTGACAAGAGTGCTTTTAATGCTAACTTGTATATACGTGTTCTTTTCAAGAGATGGTGAACATATACTGAATTAAGTTACAATGTTTCTCTCTCATTTGCCATTCAAATTGCATTATAAAGAGCAGCTTCAAAATTTGTTTCAGATGTCATTTTTTTGTTATGTGACCTCTTGTGACTTTGATTTCAGTGATATTTGAACTGAAAACAAATGTACTACTTTAGCTAACTCTTAAATATTACCGGGAAAAGCTTAACAAAAGATGCCAGTGATTTATCACTTGAAACAAAACTAAGTTAATCTTAGCAAGTCTTGATGCTGTCATCAGATCTAAGGAAAACATTCCTAGCACATTATCAAAATGGATATTTTGACTTTGACTCAAATTGCTGTCTTTCACTAAACATGATGTTGAATGAGGAAGTACAGACAAGTTTTTAGGCTTGAGAGTTTACATCCAAATCATAGCTATTACTCTGACATTACTACAAAGTGTGAATGGAAAAGCATTCAGAAATATGATACTTAATGAGAAGTAAATGCTTTATTTTCAATTTTGTTGCTGGTACCTGCTCACATATGGTCAGAACAGAAAGGGCAGATGCATCTCAGGAAGAAGGCAGAAGCATCACTGAGCAGGGGAAGAGGGAACAGCCCTTCAGTCTCTGCAATAGCTCCTCCAGCCAGCAATACAGCAGGTCTTTCCCCCCAAACCTAATTTTGGAAGGTTTGGATCCTTCCACACAACTGCATGAACAGCTCCTCCTCTCCATCCTCACCTTCCTTCTCTGCCTTGTCTGACACAACATGAAGGAAAATATTGGAGAATGTCCAGAGGTCCTTGACAGACCTGCTGCCATGCAACCTTTAGTGACCTTTGACTTTGGGCAGAAACCAAAAAAACACCAAAAATTTATTCATTAAAAACATCTTATTGCTATTTGCATTAGCAAACACACAGCAAATCTCCAATAAACCTGTTTTTGAAAAAAGGAAACTCGCTTCCTGCAGTAAGTTTCATTTCTTTTAGAAAAACTCCCATGAAGTTTGGCATTATAGCATTTTATTTCCTAGTGATTTTGGCATTATAATATTTCAGAATTTTCATAATCTAGGCTTAGCTGTATATTAAGCATTTTTCCCCCTGTTAAGTCCCAGAGACTGTTAATATTTGATTTTCCTGAAAAATATTTTCCAAGTTTCAATTGTCCACCTGATGCAATATTTTAGTCCAGAAAAAAAAAATAAACCAAAAAACCAACAAACAAACCAACCAACCCCAAAACAACACCCCTCCCCCCAAAAACTAACCAAACCCCTCCCCCCCAAAAAACCCACAACTAAAGTATGATCTAATGATTAAGTTCCTGATTTAATCAGGAATATAGTAATAATATATAGATACATTTTTCTTACAAAAAGATGGTTTTATTATATTATCTACAGAAAATTTATGTAACTGCGAACTATGAAGTTCGAAATACAAGAATATGAGCATTTCTGAAGCAATGGGAGTGAATGATCAATTTGAAACCCTGTCAGACAAAGCCTGGTTCAGCTACTGTGAGCAGTATGAAAAACTGTTTCCACTCATTTTGCTTACACTTTAAACAACAATGCTGTTGTGAGGAAGTGTGGGCAATTGTGTGATGATCCAAGCAACATATTTAAAATACCACAATTCAGCAAATCTGAAACACTTAGACAGACCCTTGTAGAAGTAGAAATATTCTATACCTCTGACAAAATGTTTATAGCATTACACAAGTCAGTAGCTTTTCAAAAAAAGGTTTTAGATTAAATATTATTTTGTAACCTACATTGCTGCATCCATGTTAAAATCACTCATGCAAAAGCTAGTGGCATATTTATGGTTTTTTGATCATATTCAGCCCATAAGAATTCTATGTCATGCATACAGCTGTCAGGGTCAAGAGACAAAGAATTTTTTTTTTTTTTGTCAAGGAATTTATCTTCCTAGTATTTGTCAGTTAGAATCACAACTACATGAGAGAACTTGCAGGCCTTTTTCTACTACACTACAATATTTTTCATCCAGGTTGATGCTCCAGTGCTGATCACTGCTCCTTTACTCCCCTTGGCAATGTAACTTTGCTTTTTCCTTCTCTTCGTCATCAGTCTATTCTGATTCAACTTCAAATGGAAAACAAAGACCACTGTGACTAGTGCTGTCAACTCTTCTCCCTCTCAGATGAAAGTAGTAAGACTACCTGAACCAAGAGCCCTACAACATCCTGAAAACAGGAACATTTCAGAGAGATAAAATTAAGAAGTACCTAAGTCTATCACATTTTGAGCCCAATTTTATATAAGTGCAAGATTCGAGGTATTTTCTGCCATATAGCTCCATGTGTACAATAATTATTTTTATTTTCCCCTGTGGACTGTGCAATTTGACAGGTTGTTCTTCAGCATGCACTTTCTTAACTGGCAAAGGACATAAAATCTTATAAGTTATATTCAATGCAAGTTATTCCAAATGTTCTGTGACTCAAGTATGACTGTAAAAGCACACTCATTTTTCTAAGATGCACGTAATTAAAGTCCATTTTTTTCTTTTTGCACACATAAATCCATTATTCCTGTTCTCTTCCAATGTTTAGTTCTAACTATGTAGCTTAAGCAAAAGCAAACACATAGTTTTCTTTAATAATAAAGTGGCAATGACCAAATAAAATTTTATGAATTTTCATGACTTTTCTCCAGGGTCAAATTAGAAGGAAAAGAATAGCCTTGAGACATAAATTCTTATTAAATCACAGGCTAAGAAAATAAGAAAGTCACAGGAAATAAAAATTACATAAGTACTTCTCATGTTTCTTGTTTGATCTGACCGCGGGTCTTACTTTAAAAGGAAAGTTGAAAAAAAATCAGCTAGTATTTCTGTTTTTGTAAGTTTGTGACTTGGCTAAATCTGCAACATTCTGTAAGGAAAAGACATGATATAAAATCTCAAGCAGGATTTATATTTTAAATTCTTGTGTAAGAAGTTACTTTGAAGGCGATCTATATCAAAATTTAATCATATTAACCATGCTGTGTATCAACATATAATTATGACCCACATTATAGATAATAGCAAATATTTCAGTGGATTTTGCATTGTATTTTAATTTATGGAAGGAACTTTGTTTGATGTTTGAAAGGTTTACTGAAAGGCCTTCTTTCAGCTGTTCTGGCTTTGATTTAACAAGGTTATTAAGACAGTCCTACAGTTTCATTTCTAATCCTTGAATTAATATTAGGATTAGAATTTTATAGAAAACGTGGGTGGGCCTCATTAAATCTCAAATCCTGCAAATTCTTGCTTTTGGGCAAGCCACAGTTTCGTGACTTCGGAAAATTTGAAGGACTGGAGCCTAACAATGAGGAAAACAAGCCCCACGCTGTCACATTTCTACCATACCTTCTTGTGCTTTTAGCCACAACAGGTGATTCTTTGTCCTAGTTTTGTTTACCAGCTCCCAGAAATGATATCAACAAAATACATCATTCTTCTTTGGTATGCAATAACTCCTGCAACTTTATCTACAGATGTATAAGCACAAAACACAACTGGGGTGGAGGATCCCCACTACACCAATGCAGAAGTAAACAGCAACATGAATACTCTTATTGAAGCTTGGGAAAGAGACTTGGACTCAAAGTCAAAAAAGTTGCAAACATTCATCACCGAATAACCCCGCTTTGTGGGACCGAGCCCCATTTACTCTTTCTTCCACAAAATTTTGAAATGAATAGTCATGGTAAAGGTTATTGATTGATGATACAATCTGCAGAGGATTAAGATTACTTTAGTACCATCACAGGAAACAGCTTGGAAAGCCACTGGGAAGGCATTTGAACATGAAGACAGGAAGAAGAGGGCTGTCTCTACTTTTTGGTAGATCTTATCTTCTGTTTTTTTCCTCCAGAATCTAGAAAAATATTTTCATGTGACTAGACAGATTTTGTGGAACAACTTTTAATGAAATATTTTCTACAGGCTAGTCAGTCTATCTTCTGTCTCCCTCATAAAGGCCAGATGACTTCCTTAAACCCTTCCTGAACTCACCACAAGCTATAGGCTTAAGAAAATAGGTGTTGGTAGGCCTTGTGAGTTAGTTGGTCAGTCTGGGTAGTCACAGCTGATACTTCCTACTTGGAAGGGTATACAAGAGAAAGAGGGCTGTGGTGTGAGACACGACTTAGATAATGTGGTGTAAAATGTTAACACCACTGGCACTGGAAGTACAATTTCCACCCTGTCATCCCATGAAGACTGGTAGGGGTTGCTGAAGGGTTACACAAGACTGCCAAAATGGCCATTATGCTCATCTGATAACAGAGCTGGAATTTGAATTCCTAGTCACAGAGCAATTCATGAGAAATCTTACAATAGAGAATTCCTTTGGGTTTTTTGGGGGGTTGTTTTGCTGAGGTGGTTTGGGGGTTGTTTTTTTCACTTTTTCGTACTGTGAGACTTACTCTAAGATTTGCAATGACAGAATCAGAACAGAAGCATATCTGAAGAACATTTTTCCTTGAGATGGAAACACTTTGGAAAGCAAGGTGTTATGGGTCTTTCATTAAATTAATACCAATCAAATATTGTCTGTTAAAAGACAGTGCAGTGTTTATAGTAATAAACTTGAACTCTACAAGGTTATTCAATTCTATACACTCAAATACATGTGACTGAGGACAAAAATCCCTGCTGCTCCCCAGTGCTCTATGTTGAAGGCAGCTTGCAATGTTCTAGAGGATTCTGGAAGGAATGAAACATGTAATTTGTGATTAATTAGAGTTTCTGATTTTAATGAATTCTCATAGCATAGGTAAGGAAAAAAACTGTTAAGAAGCAGGTTTTATTATTTGCAAAGTTGTATGATGAGGGTCACTCACAAGGAGGGCATGTAAGCAGTTTTAAATTACTTTTCTTGTTTTGACTTGACTTTGAAATAAAGACTTTAACGTAATATTCTTTTTTTGACTATGCTGAATATTAAAATCTAGTGACCAGGAGAAAAACAACCCAATCACCTTTTACTTTAAAAAAGGTTGAGAAATTTCCCTTTTTTTCTTTTTTTTTGTTGTTTAAATCTTCTAGAATTTGATTACACAGCACATTCCAGCTATCTGCCCCAGCAGGCCTCTCTATCAGGACTTTCTGATTACTACTTATGCTTTGTTTCAGCGTGAACCCTTGAAGGATTTCATTTAATAGAGATTAGTACCTTTATTAAACAGTGGTTAATTGAAGCCTCTGAGCTCTGCTAAATGCTGTTCAGTGAAGTGGATTAGTTTCTTTAATTTTTGCTCTCTCACACAAGAAAATAACATTGAGTGAAATAATAATAAGTTTCCACTGGTCTACTAATGGTGATATTATTATAGGGCTTTTACCTTACGTATTTTAAGATGGCAGTTTTCTAACTTACAGAGATACCTCTGGTTCACCAAACTTAGAAACAATGTTGATTCTAAAAACCCTCTCTCAGATTGGTTTAATTTTTAAAAAGAATAAATTAAGACCACCATCAAGAACGCCTTATTAAATGTATGACCAAAATCTGCCACTGTTTCCTCTTTCTGATCAGAAAAGGAAAAAGAAAATAAGAAAAAAATGCTATTGAACACTTAAAATTTTTATTTTAAGTTTGATTGTTTCCCGTAATTAGCTTTTTAATGTGACAATATTATTTTCAGTTGAGCAGGAATATTAAGAGAGATTATAAAAACTTATAGAATGTCAGTAACTCATAAAAGAATATTAGTTACTCACGCAAGACCAATTTATTAAAAGATTACTTAGAAAATTTTAGATTGCAAGTGAAGATGTTTGCTTCATTAATTTTTCCTCTTGACTTCTCAAGGAATGATAATTTAAAACTCAATTAAAAGTAATAGGTTGTGTTAATTTTACTACACTGTCTGTACACTGGAAATTCTTGCTTAAAGAGAAAAACCTAATTCTTAGTAAGATTTGGAAAAGAGGATTAAATGAAAGAAAATAACTCACCAAAAGCAACTGCATTAAAACACCTGGAAAAATACCTCTGCTTCTATGAGAGTTGTGACAAAACAGCTCCTATTTTTGCCAAGCAGAATAATTATTGCTGAGCTCCAAGGGCAGTGAGGAAAGGCTCAGATCAGAGTTACGCAGGGATACCTCTGATTGTTCTCTAGCACAGAGCTCTGGCCAGGTTTGCAGGGAGGTTTGAGGCTGCTGTGGTGGCTGTGTTCCACAGGTATAGCCTGCAACACCGCCCTGGCTGCAGCACTCTGAGGAGCTGCTAAGTGTGAAAGCTGCTCAGTACCAGCTTCAAAGGAAAAAATTAATAAATATGCCTAATTAGTTACTATTGCTGTTGTCAACCTCTGCTATGCTTACCTTATTCACAATACTTCCAAATAAGACAACTTGTTATGGCAAGATAGGTTTACCAGTTTAGAAGTTCATACCCTAAGAACAGTTTAGCCTGTATTTCATAAATGAGACACTTCACACCAAGTAAAACTGGAAGTAGTAACAAAAAGGTTGCAGTAGAAACTATTGATGTTTTACACTATTTTTAGACAGATACAAGAGAGGAAAGAAACACTGTAGTAAAGATGACTTAAGTGGATTTCATATGGAAATGCAAGAGGACCCAAATTTTAGTTTCATCTTTTGAAAAACTTTAGATGAGGATTGCATTTGGCCAAACTTCACTATTGTTTCTGATAGGCAAAGCCATGGAAATCAGTGGTATAGCATCACTGAAATGCAGAGACAAATTTGGGCCTGAACTTGTCTGCTTTTATGTCAGTGCTGGAAATACATTCTATATCAGACTTCATTTACTGCATTTAGTGCTTTCTAATGTCACTCCCTCCGGCCTTGGCAGGCAACACTCATGTATTAACATGTCATTAACAGCACTAATCTGTCTGCTACTTCATCTCCAGAAGAGGGTCTGCAACAGGAGATATGACAACTGAAATCTAGTTCATCTCACCCAGCTTGCGGAATTTACAGATTCACACCATGAATGAGGCTCAAATCAGCCACATCTGCTTAAAAAGTCTGCAGACAAAAGTGACAGATCAAGCCAGAGTGGCTACTGATATGGAGGGAAACCCGATTCCTTAGCAATCTGAAGGACTGCACTGGAACACAACTGGGAATGCTACTCTCTTTTTCTCTTTTATGTTTCTGCAGTGATTTTATCCCTTTTCAAAAGACAAAAAATAATACAAACCCTCCATCTCTGAGGATTCAAAGTGCACTTGTCAGATCATAATTACGCACAGAGAAAACGCAAGAACTCACTGACAGTTTGGGAAGGTCACTGCTCCAAGGGCACAGATTTCCGCATTAGAACAGGCACATCAGATCAGCAACCCCAAATCAACAGTGGCAGTAAAGAAAGGAGATCTGAGAGAGGAGTGTATCTGGGTTGGGTTTTCTTTGCTCCTCCAGGTCTTCGAGACATTGGGAGCTGGTTATGGGGCTGATGCCCATGAAGGTGGGCAATTTCCATTTCTACGAATTGGAAACTTCTCATTACAACCACAAATCTGATACAGACCTTCTATTCTCTGTGTTCACACTTGAATGTTACTAGAAAGCAAATCACTCATCTGCAATAAGCATCTGCACTGCAACACCTTGCAAGTCTCCTATTCTTTAATTACTGATCTGCATGTTATACTTTTCAAAGACTTCATAGCAAAGGAAATGTGTAAGATTAAACTCAGACACCAATAATTCAGCATCATGGCTCTAGGTGTAATATGTTTTGAAGCAGACATTTCAGATCAACCGCTAAAAGCTGGGTCCTTCACCAAAAGGAATAAATCTAAATGATTCCCTGTTAAAGTTCCCCATGGATTCTCCCAATTTTCTGTTTGTCCATGTCTGCAAAATGCTAAAGGTAAGGAAGAGTCAGAAGCTTGCATTTATGAAAATCACACTGTAAGCCTCAGAAGCACAAGGTCTGCTTGTGAAAAATGCTCAACTCTGAGTTATTTTCTCATGAAATCACTTAATCAAGACTGGAATTTTATGTGTCTGTTTTCACTAAATTGCAGTTCTTAAGAGAATGAGTGCTGCTGCAGAGTTTGCTTGTCCAAATTAAGGGTATGTAAAATGCTAACTGTGATGCTGAAAAGTGCTTCACAGTATTCTTTGATTTAGGCTTCCTTTTCAGCAGAGATAGCTGTATTCTATAATATAAGCTGTATTTCCTTTGTCTATATCATACATAATAAAAAAATTAAGAGACCTCTAAAAACTCCATAGCCAAAGGACTTAGTAAGTCTAAAACCTGGAAGCTACAACCTCAGAGCTGAGTTGCCCTTTGCTTTAAATGTCTCTTTCTCACAAGAGACATTTAATGAAGAGTAAGTCTATTGCCTTATTCTGTATGGCAACGCTAACAGGATCTAGGTCACCTGGCTTGCTATATTACATTCATATGCAGACAGCTAGCTAGCTAAAAGATGTGAAAATTATTTTTTATAGGGAAAAAAGTCACAAGAGTTAACAGCACAGAATAAAAAATGAAAGGATGTCACAGGAGTTGAAAACTAACACATCTTAAGTTTCTGAATATTTCATTTAGATTGTTATTACTCCATTTCCCCTACAGCAACTCCATTAATGTCTAAGACTTCAAATATCGTGGGAAAGTATAGAGAAACAAAGAAAAGAGGATATTTTACAAAGATATATGCCTAAAAGACTTGCTATTTCGTAATGTACATTTGCAATGAGAAAAATTTGTTCTCAGTTTTGCTTTTTAATGCTATCTTGACATTTTTACCACAAAGCATGTATTGTAATATCAACATTTTAGCTAGTGCAGCTGAAGACACTAAATCAAGCATTTTTGGAGACCACCATCAAGCAGACTTTCCCTGTAACAACAGCTCAGGAAAGCGTTAGTTCTATAAGTACAGAATAGGTTCTGTTTGTAATAGTTGCCAATACCTGAAAAAAAGACAAATCAGTACATGTGCCAGAGGGATCTTCCAGGGTAAAAATTGTTTGGCTCAAAGCACAAAAGCAGAGCATTGCCTAGAACACCTTCCTGATAAGATAGGATGGAGCCCATCTACAGAAAGGAAAGCAAACAAATTCTGTATTTTCTTTTAAAATGACCCAGGAAATACTGGGTTACCACTTCACATGCACTCCACAGCTGCTTTTTCAGGGGAATAATTCTATTCTGCATAACACAGTGAAAACCACAACGATAAAACCTACTTCCACCCTCTCTTTTAACAACTGCATTTAGAAGTGACTTTTTCCTAAGTGCCTTTCCTAAAGTCCTTTCTCAGCTGCAACCAAAAGGCTACCTAATACTTGTAACCTCTTGCCACTGCAATGAGCTTTCCAAACTGAGCCAGAGTAGATTTTTGAGTTTGGAAGTTTCATTTTCGGTTTTCTAAAGCATTTTCCCTGTGCCAGTATCACAGAAAAATAATCTACCTATGAATCTTTTAAAAGAAAATTGTGTCCCATGCTATACTTAGAAGCAAGTCTGTGCAGATTTCTCTCTTACTACTACCCATAAATTCAACTTCTCTTTTATTGCAACAATGGAGAAAGAACAATTCCCCCAGCAGCGTGATGGGTTTTTGTTTAATCTGAACCTTTTCATAGGCAAGAAAAGATTAAATGTAGATGTCCTCCCTCCATAATTATAAATCTACTCCGCTATCATTAATTTAACATTTATCACTTCCAGTGGTAGTTACACTGTACTTAAATCCCATACCTTGCAGATTTTTAAATGGTTTAAGTAGCTTAACCCTTTTCTGTGCAGACGTAAGTCTACCAAGTCTATTGTAAGCCTCAGACGCCTGAGTCGTAAAATTAAGCATAGACCACTTATTATCCTTAGTTAAATGAATGCAAAAAGCAAACAATGAAAAAAAGCAAGTATCACAAATTTGAAAAAGAATGTCCCTATTTATACATATTTAGCTTTGTTATAACTGAGTGGGATTTTATGAGTGTTTGGAGACTTACAGATTTATTCTGTTAGAAAAGACCCCCCATAAATTGCTACTAAAAAGTAAAGAGGTAACATCCCTCCACCCCTCTGCAAACCCCCCACCAAACATTTTCCAAAATGAAGAATCATGAATCTGAAGTAAGTTAAAAAATTTTGACTAGCAGGACTTGATAATACAAAGCACATTGTTTCACTCTGAAATATTTTGTCAGTATTCAGAAGGCACATTTTCCATGCCTCCGTAAGGGCTGTTGCTGCTTGGTATAACTGTTTGTGTCATCAGGAAGATCATCTTGTTATCAAATTCAACAGGCTGAGACCCTGTGAATAAATTTTATATGGGGTATTTATGGCACAGAGAGGTGGAAGATCAAGGCTGTGATTACTGTCTGCAGTTGTTACACCACAACCCTACGTTAGACTTCAGCTGCTGTCAGAAATCAAAGGTAGCTATCAATGCCATATCTATCTCAGGCATTTTCAGCCAATCATGTAGATTTTTATTATTTTATTTGAAGGAGCTCAACTACAGTTAGCAATAAGTAAACATTAAAAAAAAAAAAATTGAAAGAACTTAAGACTTAAATCAACATGACCTTCATTGAAGTCTCTAGTGACTATAACCCACAGCTTGAAAAATACTATTTCAAATAAATATCTACAGTCCAGACATTTTGAAGGACCGTAAAATGCAACAGTATAGGTGCGAGTGGCATGGAAAGTGGTAAGGTGACTATATTTAGTATAAATTCTTCAAGACATGTGCCATCTCCAAACATAGAAAAATCTATCACTGACTCATCCCCACCCACAAACATTTACTTAAAGCCTGAGAAGGACTTTCCTAGTAGCAAATCATTGTCAGACTACTACCAAATGGCAACACATACAGTGCAAGTGAACATCATGGAACTTTGGGGGGTTTTACATATTTATGTATGCATTCAAATTTAACCATAGATGATCCAACTATGTATTCCCAAAACATTAACATTAACATAGATTTCAATGCACAAGGCAGTAAAGATTTTACCATTTCTTGACACTTGACATATTTCAGTTCTTTTAAAACATTAAGTTCATATTTATTAATTAATCAGGACAGCTTCAGAGGATAGCTTCAGCTACATTCTACAGCTATTTGTTCTGTGATACTAGTTATCCACTTTACTGCATGTTAAAAGTATTCCATATAATGATTTGAAAATAAGCTATCCACTTTACTGCATGTTAAAAGTATTCCATATAATGATTTGAAAATAAGCACAACATGAAAAGTTTAAAAAACTTAGATAATTCACTAATAATTAGAAAACATGTAGAAGTTGGTTACTACTAACTCTAGTTTTCAAGACAAACACAGCCCTGCAATTAGTATCAATCAAAACACTGAAAAGTTATCCTAAGCCTTCAATCTAAGATTTTCTTTTGTGATTAAATGTATAAATGATTGGCATCTGGATCTAAACACAGTGAGTCAAATTCAGTTTCAATCTCTCTCGACTGAAGTGAGATTTGTGTGCTTACATGAAAGGTAAATTTGATCCAAAATACACAAGACACAACTATTTGCCCAGACAGGCTTAATATCTTGAAAAATTAATTTTCTTTGCAACCAAACATACAATGTTCTTCCTGCTGTATTAAATCTTCCAGGCTTGAGTTACAATATGAATGATTTATAGAGCCTTTGTGCAGGGCCTTTCAGGTAACTGGCTTGGGGGGGGGTAAGCTATATTGCATTTATTCTAACTGCAACCAGAAATTAATTAAACTTTTTTAGTTGTGTCAAGGGAGAAAACTGAAGGTTATTTTTAAACCTTCATTGCTTATTTAATGATGGAGTAAACGTCTTTTTCCCCATGGACTCTACATGTGTAAAGGCTGTCCCTCTGTTCTGTGATTTCTGGGCTCTCGCTTCCATGATGTGCAGTAAACACATTATCACACTGTCAACACATTGACAGAAGGACCCCAAGGGAAAAGTGGTGAATCCTGCAAGAGGACAACTTGAACACCATGTGTCTGTAACTATTTTTGGAACAGAAATCAACTTTGTTGGCTTAGGATTATGAAAAAAAAAATGCAAATCTTTTATCAAACCTGGTTCAATATTTCAAGCAGCAAAACATTTGGGATGCTTTAGTTCAGAAGTTTTAGTTCAGCTTATTATACACCTATGTTACTAGTACTATCAAAACATTCCAAATTAGCTATTATGGAATTTTCCAGAAATCATGGAAGTATCCTTAAAATTAAGTTTCTTTCCCTTAACATTTTAAAAGCAGCATATAATAAGCAGCAAACAACAACAGAAACAAAGAAACAAACAGGTCAAAAAAGAATTTGTCCAAAGCTATCCTTCTATGGTGGTCCACTAGAAAGCCACAGATTTCAAATAGAAATTTTGTGGAAAATCAGTATGCTGTAGTAGATATTTTACAGCTGTTACAGCTAACTCACAACATTGCCACAGAATAAGACTTTTTTCCAGTTGAATGGGATGCTTTCTATCCTGTTTCTTTCTACTCAATTTCATGTCATGTACAGCTGCACAACAGACCCTAGTGCTCTCATGGCTGCTGGTCACAGGAGCTGCCTCACATGCTGAAAAGGAAGGTATCTGACGCTTTTCTGAAAATGAAGTAATATCATCAGACCTCATATAGTTTACCTCTGCCTAGCAAATTGGGTGAAATCACAATGCTTAGTCCTTATCTGATATTTCTGCTCGCTATGCACATTTGGATAAATGAGTTCAATTGTCTTACACTGTGCATTAAGATTAATTCAACAGCACACAAGACTTTAATGGACACCAAGTCCTTCCCACTTCCCTTTATTTCCCTCCATCAGTGTCCTCCAACCTACAATAATCTAACAAGCCAAAGGACACATCAATTAGTTTTCCTACAAATGAACTGTACTTCAAATGATTTTCTGAAAAAACTGTCACTAATGCAACTACAGGGACATGATCTGCTGCTTTAAGATCTGAAATCATAACAAAGGCAACTCTTACAGGAAAAGTCTATTTTAGTGGTGCCTTTACAAAGTTATGTAAAGAAAAATTTCAGCAACTTATTGCAATTTACTAATCTCCAGTTTATCTTAAGTGCCTCATGACCTCACTGCAGCTCATGTAACACAGTCCTGCTACTTTTTTAACAATCTTAAACACTGAAAAAAGGTCATGTCCCTCTCTTCAGACTGCTTTGCTGACAGCTATAATTTTCAACACAAAATGTAAAGTCTATTATAGGTGGGAGTGCTGGCCTTTGGAGAAAAGAAGCTAAGAAATAATATTGGCAATTTTGCTTCCAATGCACAGTCAGCAGCATGTATATCTGAACCATGCAGTACCAGCTTCAAGCTTGTAAAATAAATTGTCATGAGAAAAACTCATGTTTGTTGCTTTTCTAGCTCCAATGGAGATCTGAGGTACAGTTTACCACAGTTTACCACAGTTTACCATGGACAAAATAACTAGTGTGATTGCCCAGCCTGTGAACAGGAACCTCCACCCTGAACTACCTAAATTAGAAAATAGTGAGGATAAGCACTTTTATCTTTCACATTCATCTTCCTCTCCCTATGTCACAAGACTACTTAAAATAAACTCCACTATAAAGGAAGAAAGTTATTGTGAGACATGGAAGTTATGTTAGAGTTGAAGAAAAGTTAAGAGGAAATGGGAAGAAAAGTAATACATAACTGAAAATCTAAATGAAGATACTAGGTTTTTAAAACCTAGTTAGGCTTTTAAAAGCTTCAAAATACACTAATTAATGGAGGCTATTGAGTGCACTGCTAGAAAACGTAATTCCATTACAAAAGATTGGTATTGATCGAACAGATGTATAACTAGCCTTGGAAGGCTGAATTGGTCAGCCTTGCAAAGATAGATTTACTACTGCACATGCAGATATAGGATGCCAGTGTCCATGTTTGTTGTTGTGCTTTTTTTTTTTTTTTTTTTTTTTTACCCAAACAGTGATAGCTAAAAAGGAACATGCAAAACGTGAGTGCTGGTCTATTGCAAATGCTTAAGCATCTTAGTGAATAAGCAATCTCTTTTTTCTTTCCTTTTTTTTTTTTTGATTAAAAAATGCCTTCAAAACTACAGCTAATCAAAGGAGCAGGCCTTAAACAGCAAAATATAAATTAACAATCATTGCAGAAGACCAATTTTAGACATCTGTAGTGTTTCAGTACATCTGAGTAAAAACCATTAAGTCAAATTAAAATCAAGACCACTGGAAGTCAGTGATTTCATTTTTACTGCTGATTTCTTTTCCAGAAACTTCAGTTGTCTCTTCAACTTGGTTACATAAAGCAGTATGCAAAATTTGCTTCTTTTTGTACATCTTAAGTACATAGCTTATCCTTCTCATTCATTCTCAGTCTCTTCAGAGGCTTTTTCCACATGGAACATAGATATTATAAGCCTTCACATAATATTATATGGCTTTCTGCAAGGCAAATGTAAGGGGAGAAGTGATGCCAACAATTGTGCAATCAGTGGTTGCAAATTGTGAATACCTCCATTGGTCTACGGGACCATAAAGATGAACCCATTTTTAGTAGTGTTACTTCTAATACATTATAGCAGTAAAGAAAACTCAACAGCTTATTTCCCACAGATATTTCCAAGGCCTTAGAAATGTCTGTTTGAACCATTCTTTAATCACCTCTGGCACAGACTTCAGAAAGCTCTGTGCAGTCAAAAGTGAGAGCATTAGCTGAATTTTGCTCTGGTTCAGTAACGTTAATTATGATTCTCATAAAATGTAAGGGTCAACTTTGCGCAGTATGTACTGTTGATATAAACACTAAATAATACTGGAGATTAGTTGGAAGGTCACTGCTTTTGTTATCCTAGAGTTCCTGGTCTGGAAAATCCTGAATGATCTCAGTTCCCAGTGAAACATATGGGTGTTGCAGCCACTCCATGCCCTATGGATCTGGTATTTCAGCTCTGACTTCTCCCACTGTGACACAGCTAAGCCATCACACAAACACTGGGTTGGAATCTCCCTGTTGAGACAAGTTTCCACCTACAATGAAAATTCAGAGGACATGTGGAGGGAGGCTGCTGTTCTACACATCAGACATACAGTTTACTTTCTCATCACATCTTTGGCACAACACATGGGCTTGCAGCTTTTCCTTAAAAGCAAAAATAAAAAAATTCTGTTGAGTCAAAAACAACTCTCAAAGACAGTTACTTGGGTTTTTGATTTGACAGTGCTTGATACATACCCAAATTCAATAGTTCTGTCTTCATGAATCTAAGCCTCAAAATAGGATGAATTTTATCTAAAAGCTTTTCCAAATACAAATGCTTTCCTGAAGCCCTCAGTCTGCCAGAGTGATTAAGCAATACTATAAATACAATCTTGGATTTCATGAATTCTTTCAGCTTTTAAGATGCACTAATTAGTTTTAGCAGGTGACAAATACATCATTTGAAAGGAGGGAAACAAGTACTTTCCCTAGACAGCGCGATAATTTATTGCCATAGGCAATTATTCATGCTAATCCATTAAACTGTAATGAAACATGTAACACACAGGGAAACAAATATGAACCCTTACTTGGAGTATCTCTAGCTTTTTCAGAACAAACCTGTCAAAACATTGCTACAAAGTCTTAATCTCAACCAACACCATCTTGCCTCACAAGTTTGAAGAAAATTGTTTGAATATAAATAACTTTTCCTTGATCATTTCCCATTGACACGTTTCTGCAGTTTAAAGTTAAGTGGAATGGGATACTACTTGATACACTCTACAACAAAGTAACCTTAAGAAGTTAGACTTCTTTTTAATACATTTTTGGCTAACTTTTCCCCCTCATCCTGGTTTTCATTCATTCCCTTCCCTGTAACAGATTATGCCTCATCTTTTCCTGGAACATTTACAGCATCTCTCTTGCTTTCCCCTTACTAGTTTTTACTAGTTAACCTTTCTACCGCCTCTTTTCATTTATTGCTCGCTGTATTTGTTCTGCTGCTTCCTAACTTTTGTTAGCCTCTAAGCTGGCAACATGGGCAGTCCACAGCTGGCTGAACACCACCTGTAGTCAGTGGTCCCTGGTCACCCCTTGCATCATTTTCTGGTGGCTCAGTAGGCTCCACTGAATACCTAATAGGCCAGAAAGCAAAGCTTTAGCTAGTGAGTGCCATGGAGGATGGCAGACTACAAGAGCAGAGAGCCAACACTGTATCATCCCTAATGCGCAGGGGTTTTTTTTGTCTCTGAGCTTCCTTTCAGGATTCTCAACTTTCATTTCAGCCTCTTTCATATTTCATATTGAAATCATTAGGCCAGAGGTATGTAAATGTGCTGTGATTTTATCACATGTGAAAGGCTATAAAGAATAAATGTTGTCTGCCAGAGATGCTGCCTCAGCTATCAGCAGCTTCCATCATACTCAGTGAAAAACAAACACACACACACAAGCACAGCTGTGCAGACCTGGGCTGGTGGTCCATAGAACAGACCAATGTTGGCAATATGTAATGACAGGACAACCAAACCAGCAAAAAGGGCAGAGTTCATGCATGACAGTGAAGAAGTTTTACTCTGGAAAGATGGGTATCTACCTACAAACATACCTTCATCCCTGTATATATTGGTGTAGAGGAGAACATAACTTCCTTGAAACAGACTGGTGGCTATGGTGTGATGTTAGTTACATCTAATTTTGAACAGTAGATATTCCCTAAGGTAATAAATATAGACCTTCAGTCTACAACCCTCAATAACTGTAATCTTCAGTCCAGACAGAGGCAAGGCTCTCACCAGTGACTGTGAGTCTGTGTAGTTAAATATGAACCAGGGTTTTGTAAATGGGCAGCAAACAGAATCAACTACTTAAAGCATATGAAGGAATCACGTTACTCCTGTGAAACATCAAAGAAAAATTATAAGTATGCTGCATTATCAGTGCTTCTTTAAATAAGGCAACAGGCATCCAAATGTCTTTCATAGGTCACATAGCAGGTTTTAACTTTTCACACACGAAAATAAACAGCAGACCAGTGGTCTGTTTTGCTCTGTAAAAAGCCAAAGGACTGAATGCAGCTTGGGCTCTGGTTGTTTCTCTTTTACATTCTGTTGGTAAGAGAGTTCTATGTCAAATAAATTTAAAATCCATGGCTCGAGTAGCTTGGCACATAAGAGCTTGTGCTTAGCATATCAGTCAGAAGCCAAGATGTATGAACAACCTTAAATACTCTTATTAGGTCAATATAATTCTCCCACATGAAAGAAAAGTCTCTTTAGGTGAGGGCATTTCTAAATCAGGTAAATCATTTTCTGAAGATACATCTGTGCTCTTCATGACTAAAATTTCAGTTACTTTGAGAACTAATTGCCAGCTTACCCTTAAACAGAGAAAGGCCATATTTAAAAGTATCCTTAAAGAAAATTTGTTTAGTGCTATTTAGCTTTTTTCTGCAAGTTCAACATAACATTCGTCCTGTCTTTTTCCTCCTTCTGTTCTATAAAACTTAAACAAATGTTCAGAATTGCAAATTAGATATGTGCACTGGGTACTTACATTCAACCTTTTCTATTTCTGATAATTTTTCTGCTTTTTAATAAAACTAGATGCTCTGATTATAATCCCTGAAACACTGTTTCAGTTTCCTTGTTTATTTGGTAACAAGAAGAGCTGAGAACTATTTTGGTAGTCAGATTTATTTGATGAATCATCTAATATTCCTTATGTACCCCAGTTTGCCTTTAACTGCTAACTGGCTTATAGTCTGACAAACTATAGGTTTGCCCTGCTTTTGCTGCCAAGGTAACCCTTTCAATCTGCAGTATTTGACTGTTCCACTGTTCAGATAGAAATTGAACAGTGTTATTTCCATGGGAAAATTACTTCTATGCCTTTTTTTCACCAGCTTGCACCATGGGTGGTGTTTCAGGTAGACTTGGAGGGGTTCAGCTAAATTAATCCCCTTTACAAAAAAATCAAGTGTTCAACCCAATCAACTGATCAGAGTGCAAAATAAAGAAATCTCCAAACAAATCTGGGATTTTAAGCACTGTTATAGTTAGGTTCACTGACAAAGATGAACGTGAGCACAAGGGAGGGATTAAATAAAAATTAAATAACTTTTATATGAGCCACAATCACAATGGATTATCGTAGCTCTGCTGCTCTACTTTGCGGATTGCGATATACTCTCCTATGAAGTGAACACAGCAGGCACAGTTCTGGCAATATACAGTTGATGTTTTGCTAGGAGCACAAATAATGATGTTTTTTGATGCGTACAGGATAGGGGATAATCCACTCCTGATGATTTTTTCTCCAACCTTTCTGTGATGGTGCAGATGCATCTTCATGTCTGCCAAATACAGCTGGGCAGGCAGACACAGCGCAGAGCTATATGAATGAGGGTTTCTGCCACACTGCAGGAGAGGAGTACTGTGCTAACAAAGATGATCAACTGCAAAAAAAAAGTCTTCAAATTCCAAAGGCAACTGTCACTTGTGTTTTAAGCAGGATTTCCATGGTCTATTAAGGGATGTGCACAAAGATAGCTACTGTGTTTGATGCAAGGCAGCAGACACACTCTATCATGAAGTTTATATATAGAGAGTAAAAAGGAGAGAGACTTGTAAAGCCATTTTACTTTTCAGAGTATCTTGTAGAACACATTACCTGAAGAAACAAGACTACAATAATATAGTGTAACTTTAAAGTTCTCTATAATTTATATTTTCTTTTTTAAATTTTTAACTAGAAGACATTTTAGTAAACACTGTGTCATCACCATCTTTATAATGTCTTGTTGAATTCACTAGCATACTCTGATTATTAGACTGCATCTATCACTCAAAATTGAGAGCAGCCTGCTCAGTACCCTTCTATTTATAGTCTTGATATAATTAGGCTGCTATCCTGCTATGCCTGAGGCAAATTAGTTCCATTTGGCAAAAACAGGTGATAAAAACAACCCTCAGGTAGCTCTTGTCCCACTGCTACTGTCTCCTAACTGGGAAACTAAATTATCCTGGCTCAGCAGCAACTCTCCTTCCTCCTTGGACTAGTACCTCAAAGCAGCTGGTCTCTGTGGCTGTTTACTTTCTTCCTCCAGGCAAGGACCATCTTGTCCTTAGCTGCAGACCTAGTCAACACTGGTCTGCCAGAACTGCATCCAGAAGTTTCACCAGTAGTTTCATCTACAGTCAGGAATATCACAAATCTTTGCATTTCCAGCAGTCTGAGCTACTGAAACAGCTACAGTCTCCTGGGAGTTCAACAGCTTACTGCCACATGCTCTGAAATTCCTCACCTGAAACGTAAGATTTAATGGCAACAACAACAGAAACACATTCTGAATGGGGTTGTTCCCATCATTTTTAAATCCCACTCCACATACATTTCTGTGGTTAACTGAGGTTTAGATTTTTTCTCTTTACCATGACCTACGTTTCATTCTGAGATAAATACACACAATAGCAATATAAATGTCACTTTTTACAAATAATAAGTATCAATTACAGCAATCTCTTTCTCCAACCTCAGTTAATTCCCAAAAGTCATCAAAAAATGTAAATGGAAGACATATTTGATATGATGATAGCGGTTTAGAGGACTATTCTCAAACAAAAGCTTTGCCTCAGGATTTCCTCTGGCAAAGAGATACAGAATCTAGAATATGAATGTATGATGATATATTAATATGATGATATTGAAACAACATTTAAGATTTCTTTATAGGATACATTAAACTCCCCCCTCCAAAAACAAAAAAAAACCCAAAACAAACCCAAAAAACGAACCAACCAACCAAAAAAAAACTAAACCAAAATAACCCACAAAAGAATCCAGTAGCTTCCTCCAATTATTTTCAGGTAACAATTTCAGCATCTGCTTCCAGATCTTTCTAGTCACAGGAAGTTCTCCAAGAACAGTGTATCATTGAGACTTTTGACCAACACTAGCAGGTCTGCAAACATTTTCACCCTTACACGTAACCTCCCTTATTTAATCACCAGCAAAGTGCCCTCTTCTATCTGCCAGAAGTATATAAAAATAGAGGAAGAACTGGAAAACAAGGAAATATTTCCCCCATCCAGTCTTTCAGTTTTCTGCACCATTTTGGTACAGAGACCAGAATTTATGTCAAGACTAATCATTTTCTGAAAAAATAACATAGAATTACAAGAGCAATCATATAAAATGCGGACAGGGAAAATCAAATTTTAAGCTGCAGTTGTCTTTATGTGATTTTCACTATCTGAAGTCAGGGTGTGTAATGCAAACACATTGCACATAATTTTCTGTGTATCTACTTTGTTTGCAGTATTAAGTCCTTTCACATGGAAAAATAAGTAAACCGTTCACTTTAAATATCTATTACTTCTTGAATTTGCTAATTGAAAAAAGTCTATCATTAGTTGCTATTGAAACAATGGAATTCTGACGCTGAGCAAACACATAATTTCCTGCTTTTTAGCTGAAAATTATGAGTAATTCAGGTCTCAATAATTAACAGCATTCTGAAGACTAGGGCCAAAGCACTGGAAAAAAAGTAACATCCTGTCTTTCTCATTGCATATAAAATAGTACTGCTTTTGTTGCCTAATCAGTATAACACTTCATCAAAAAAAAAAAAAAAAGCACTGAAAATTGTATATGAAAACATGAATACTTTACTCTTATTTCTTCTCCCCTGTCAATGTGCTTATTGAGCTGAGAATGCTTTGCCCTTCTGTCTTTGGACTTTCCATTTGCAGGTTCCATTTATATACAGACCAATTGATGACAGGAAAACATACACGCATCATAAATAATAATTTAAGAAATCATCAAGCAAACTTTAGTAGCTTGAAACTATTCAGGGCCTTCTTTATTTGATCTCTACAATGGTAAGCACCTAAGAGTTACAGATATAACAGTTTACAAACAGAATTTGGAATTCTGGGGTGATAAAAATATATGTTTAATAATAACACCTTTTATCATCTACAATAATTGCCTTTTCCTCCTGAAACTGACATCCAGATATGAGAGTGAGAGATTCTGGAAGGAAGGAACTCACTAGACCGGTTTTAATTTCCTGTAACTCATAGTATCAATTTTTTCAGGTGATTAAAAATCCCCTACAAGTATTTTCTTATCAAATAATACTTTAAAATACATAATTCTCCAGTCATTATCATAATCTTCAATACAGTAGTGGAAGTGGAAGATGGTCAATGGTTCAGCAATATTTAGTCCAACAAATACTATTTCCATTACTTGAAGAGCAGAAGAAAGTAGAAACTTACTAGCTCTTTTTAGACTCTATCAAAATTAAAGCAGTCTTGTCTAGGAAGGAACATACAAAAAGCAGTGCCTTCTGAAAAGCACATCTGTGCCTCTTGCCACTCACAAAATAATGCTGGGAACCAGTTTCTCTGGTTGATTTCTTATGCTACACTGAGCAAACCAGCTTATCTCACATTTGTTCCTCAGTAAGCTGGGGATACTATTTCTTGAAAGCCTTATAGACAGGAAGCATCCTGTCTAAAGTGTATACTTAGTTATGCAATATTAATTGAATTATTAATAATTTAGATTGCACTAACTCATAGGACCACTGTCTGAAAACAGAATCTAGTTGTTGCAGGCACTTCACACATGCATACAGGGACTCAGAGCTCAGCCTAGTCTAGACAGTGAATAGAAAGACAAGCAGAAGTGGAGAGTAGGAACACAAGACTGCACTGACAGCACCAAAATGATTATTAGAACTTGATTTTAATCTATTTCCCCTGATGCCATATTAAAATTGTTATCTTGCAATCTGATATCTTTGTTAACAGCCACAGCCTGTTTTGAGCCACAAATCTGTCTCCCAAAACCTCTCGGATATATCTGTCTCAGTCAATTACTTTTGGTTGCACCTTGCTTTCTTCTTGCCAGTCCCAGGATATATGACAGTTGTTTGTTGTGACAGACATTCCTTGCCCTAACAAACACACAGTTGCATCCACCTACACAGTTTATTGCTAACTGGACCACATTTATGCTGTTCTTTGGCCTTGGATTTCTATTAGCTCAGCTCTTTCATGCTGTAGAAGATCTTAAGTCATACAAAGACCTGGGGTTACAGCCAGTTTTCAGCGACTTCTAGGATGATATTTGCGTATTTTTAATGTTTATGCTCTGGGCATACATAAACATTACTAACACACTGTTTTATTTTACCAAATCACAGCAAAGCGAGAGCTTGGTCTACAACAGGAATCCGAAGGGAGGAAGGAAATATTTCACAGAGATACACCTGTGGCACTGCCAGGTTCCACATCATGGGAGACACATCATGAAATGTGTCCACATGAAATACCATAAATATGAACTGATACATGTGGCATTTAAAAAAATTTTCTTCAATACTAGGCAACTTGGTCAGGTAGAAATCTGGTCATCTGCCATGCTAGGAGTGGATATGCCAAAAGAAAGAGGCATATATATTGTATAATGTATTATACATATATACATAGCATACATGTACTTCAAGAAAGGGATATTAAAACTCATAAAAATCTAGATGCGTCATTGGTTGCACATGAAGAAAGAGATTAAAATATGCCATTTTTGAAATTGCTCCAGATGAAAGTCACCTAAGGACCTATCCAAGTTCTGAGTTAACTGATTGTCCTGAAAAGAACATGAAATCCCGATCATGATGGCATGTCATAGACGTGGCTCACATTAGCCCAGGGCAGTTTCTGTGACAGAAGACAGCTTGCTATGCAAGCATTACAGGGATCCCATAAGCCATTGTAGCAACAAATGAGCCTAGCATGGTTCCAAGGAAGAGGCACTATACATGGCTTACTGATTCTTTAAGAATCTGGTTGTTTTCTGCGCTTCTAGCTAAAAGCAGCTCCTCTTTTCACCTGTTATGCGTGTTTCCTGATAAGTAGAACTCTGCTGCTCTAAATAATTTATGCTACAGAGCTTGCCATTGAATGGTGGAGTCTGAAAAAGTTCTGTTTGCTGGATACTTCCATTCAATGTTTCCTTCAGCATTCCTTCTTACCAGGACAACTGAAGAGTATTTTTTCTCAATGGTCAGAAATTCATCTCCATTCATATACCATTACCATGTAATACTGAATCAACATCTCCAATTTAATCAGAATATGTTTACAAACATCATATATATAGCAGAGAACCATGAGGTACTCTGCAGTGTCTATTTTAGGCTAATGTGGATGTTTTCTATTGCCCTCAGACATATCCTTTCCCCATGTGGCACATATAGCATAAAGATTCTTTGCTTAAGGAAGCTGAATTGTATCTTGCATGTGCAATGCAAAGAAAAATTTATCACTCTTCATCAACGAAGGAGCAGTGTTGCCAGCAGCTGGAGGGACGTAATCTTGTCCCTGTCCTCTGCACTCCTAATTCCACACTTGGAGTGCAGAGCTCAGTTCTGGTCTCCCCAGTACGAGAGAGATATGGACATACTGGAGAGACTTCATTCAAGGACACAAAAATTATTAAAGGACTGAAGCATCTCTCCTGTAAGGAAAGTCTGACTGATGGGACTATTTGCTTCTAGAAGAAAAGACTCAGAGCGTCTTATCAATGTATATAAATATGCAAAGGGAGGGTGACAAGAAGATGGAGCCAGGTTCTTTTCAGTGGTGCTCATAGACAGAACCAGAGGCAACAAACCCCCATGGACATAAATATGCCATTTAAACATAGGAAAAAATGTTGGCGCATTTGAACAATGGAAAAGGTTGTTCAGAGTGACTATATAATACCCATTCTTGGAGATCCTCAGCTCCTGACTAGACCCAGAGCTAAGCCACCTGCTGAAGCTCACCATGCTTGAGTAGGAGGAATTGACTAGATGACCTTGAAAAGTCCTTTCCAATATCACCTGTTCTGTAATTCAATAAAAAAAGATAATATTTTCCCTTGACTTCTGCTCATTGGTTATTACTTTGCAAAGTGTCACCTTTTCATCATCCTGGCTCAGTTGCACAGGGTGTGTGGAGGCTTTGGATTGACTGTCACTGATCTGCATAGATAACTAGAGATGTGAAAAGGGTGTGCTGCAGGGTGGTAGCAGCTTCTCTATGCTATCACAGGCAATGGTTTGTCTAGTAAACAGATCTCCTTGTTTGTTGATATGAAGAAAACTCTGTAGCACAGTAAGAAAAGCTATAGCTCAAAGAAGACTTCAGGCCATGTAACTGATTTTTTTCCTTTTTTTTTCTTTGATTTCACAAATACTTTTGGGGATGTGCTGAGTATGCACAACATGTCTCACTGCATCCTTTTCCAGAGGTCACTAATTGCATGTCATCACCTCTTTGGATAAAGCAAGAAATCATCCTGACATGATGGAGAGAGCTTTTCAAGATGAAGTGTCTCAGAATAAAGAGCAGCCTGAGGTTGTGCCACTCATTACAGTCTCAGAAATTTATCTGTGGAGGATCTTCACAAGGGAAAAATGTTCGCTGGTGGTGGACTGTGGTGGAAGGAGTAATACAGGGTCAATGCTGTGACTGAGAAACAGGCAGTAGTTGTCAGGAGTGTAATGTTACTCCACCATGAATCAGCGCAGGGATATATTGCTAGCATAGCCAAAAGCCTGACAACAGGCAGAAGTATAAAGCATGATTCAAGTTTGCAAACTCGGATATTGATAGTCATGTAACCACTGAAATCAAAGTAAAGTATGGTTTGTAATACTGATCCTGACCAAACACTCAAGCAGCGAGCCATGCCAATCTTTGTGTTGGTCTAACCTTAGCACTCGTATTAGCTAGAAGAAAGCTGGCTTGAATGCATCAGTGTGAGTTGAGCCCTTTTATTAGAGCATACAAATATGTAAAGACGTCTGAATTACAGGTCAGCAATTTTCATAATCTTTTTCTTCCAATGCTTACCAGGAATAAAGGCCAGCTGTAAGTCTGGGGCTTGAAAACATATAAATGCATATCATTAACAAAGAAACCTTAAAACTGCCTATTTACTGGCTTTAATACCTTCTTGCAGTTTTCCCTTACAGAGTTGCTTCTTACTAAACTATTCCTTACAGAGAATTAAAAAACCAAAAAAGGTTTTTGCTGGAGATCCTTTTAGGAAGCAAAATGTAAGCATCAAGATACATGCAAAAAGCTCCATGTTATTACTTTGTTGTATTCTCTATATTGAAACTCCTGACATTTCAAGTCCCTCTGTTAGCACTTGCTTCTAAGTCACCGACCCTGGACAATGTGGAGACTTGCATATAGTCTGCAGTGTAGCAGAGCTCTGCACTTGAAACAATTATCAGACTTCTCTTTGTTGATTAAATGAGATCCTACCCATCACCAGATTTTTAAAAACCTCAGCAGAATATTATGGTGGAGAATGACTGACAAGTTTGGTTGTGGGGATTACAGCCATTATATGTATGTGACAAACCAGGAAGAAAGAAAAAAGGAGAAGCTGGAGAAGGATGTCCCAGATCCTAAATGAGAACTTGGGCCTGATGACTGCTCTGCTCAGTGATAGTCTCTATAGGATCTCATTTTATTCTTGGTTATTGAAAATTATGGATCCTGAACTTTCACAATAGGGCCATGAACAGAACTATTTGTATTCACATTTCCAAAGTAAAAGTAGAATTTAGAGACTACATCAGGCAAAAAATAACTCCATCAAATGTTCTGCATAAAGCATGAAGAGGTTCATTTGTAGACTTCGTTATGGTAATAGGTATAACTTTTATCTCACTGCCAAAAGAGATGTACCAGTAATTAGTAAAATTCAGTTTTGAAGAAATGTAGGTCATTAATAATTATATATGTGTAAGCAAAGAGGGAAAAATTGTGATAAAGCCTAGTTTCAATTCTGAATTTCTGTTTATTATTTCTCAGCACCTTCCACACCACTGAATGGCTGCATTGCTATTTTTATAAAAAATATTTGTGATTGGGCAGTGGAGATGCACTTTGCTAAGTACCACACATTTTTGCATAAGTTTACACCACTGAATTTAAGCATGGGTCAATTCCAAGTCATAACAACCCTATTCTTCCTTTGTCTGGGTACTAAAAAAGCTGTATCTTCCAGGGCAGACAAGAGAAATGCAATTTTTCCCTCACAATAGCTCTCTTCTACCTCCTTGTTGAGATTGCAAAACCATCTTCTGGAGACGAAAAGCAAACTAAAAACATTAAATAACAAGCTTTCAGTATATTACTGAGGGATGAACAACCATATTGGATCTTTGAGTACTTAAGCAAGAAAACAACTTTTCTGTCATGCTGTTAGCAATTTCAACAGAAACAGCCTTTGGGACCTCATGATACCAATTGAACAGTACCTCTTCAATTCATCTGAAATCCTACCAATGCCACATTTTATTTTAGCTTTCAGTGAGAAACAGCAAGCTTCCATCCTCTTTTAGTGTGGAGAATAGCTATAATATCCATCCGATTGTTAAAACCACATTGTTGATTTTTTCTGGAAATTCGCATTATTCAAGGTTAGCTTTACGAACAAAACTCCAAGCAAACATTTTTTTCCCAAAATTCACCTAACCAAACACAAAAGATAGAAAACATTTCCATATTTTGCCATCTATTATGTAACAACACTAACACTTAGACCTCTAGTGAGTTTCTGAAGTGAATGCCTGTATGACTTCCCTTGCTAGCCTGGGATATGAACCAGTTTCAGTGAGTATGAATTATATTCCTTCTGGAAAACAGTGGAAATGGAAGGACCTGTTCTCTGTGGTTTCCAAATGTGTGCAAGCTCCAAGTGGGGACACAAGGCTGGTGAGTGGATTGTATGAGTGTGAAGTTCCTTGGGGCACAAAGCACACTGCATGTGCCAGCAGGCATCTTCAAACCTTCCACTGCCACAACAAACAGGTGACAGTGCTCTGCATATGTAAAACAAGCAAAACTGCACTGTTTATTTCATATTTTCATATGACTATCTATACCACCCCATGACCCTCCTAAGGCCCAAATCTCATTAATATAACAAATATGGCAATTCTCCTGCTTTATATACCCACTCTGCCTTCTTTTGCCATCATCAAAACCCATTGGTTTTGTTGTTCTTGCTTTTCTTAATATTTTCCTGATGGCAAAATCAATCCCACTGGTCTCCCAAAAGATACAGCTTGATGCAGTCTGTGGCCCCAAGCAAGCAGAAGAGTTAATAAGCTGTTGTGAAGGGAAGATCAAAGTCTTCTCTAACACTGGGTAATATGATATCTGGCAACACTATGAAAAAAAGTTGGTAAATTATCAGTTAACCTAAACAACAAAAAGAGAAAAGATCTAACAAAATTTGAGAAAACATCCAACAAACTTCAAGAAAACATCTTACAAACTTCAAGGAAAGGAAAATCACTGAACTTGTGATCTGGGCCAATACACACACTCTGGAGATATGCCCCTGCTGTGGCTATTTTGAACAGACCTCCTGGCATAAGCACACCACAGATCCTGCTGGCAACAGATACCTGCCTGTGTACCCACGAATGCCGATTCAGGCTTATTACACCGGAGAGTCTGGAGGAGATCTCATCATCTGAGATCATCATCATCATCATCGTTTGCATTCCTTGACCCTGCCTTGCCTCTTTGTGGTGTGCTTCTGGCCACTGCTAATGCCAACAACTTCCTGTGCCGTGATCGTAGTTCCAGAATAAATTTTACGCATTTTGAGAATGGAGAAAGTAGGTAGGAGGATTTGGGGCTTCCTGGTAGCACTTCAGCACCTGGACTACACCATGGTTTGGGTATTCACTCATAAACCCAGGGCACAGGGTATCGCATAGAATTGCCACAACGTGGATGGGTAGCCACATTCTCCAGATGATCCTGCCAGTCCACAGGAAGGAGGTGTCAGCATCCTCCTTTAAAGCCAGCCTGATGAACATCACAGGGACTACAGGTCCTCCCAGGACAGGCAGTAGAGCTGTGCTTAAGTTTTCCCTGGTGCTCTCCCAAGGCCTGCATAGCAACAGCCACTTTCACACCTGCAGGCCACTCTGAACATTTTAGCCACTGGCTTGTACACGCCAACAGTGCCAAGGTTTCCTTGACAGGGTGACAGCAGCATTCTTCAACACAGAGACAGGCAACTTCGCAAAATATCATCAAGGGTAGTGAAGTCAAGGCACTGGCTCTTGACAAAAGTTTTCAGCTGTGCTGCTCTACATCTGAAAGCTTTGAACTAACCATTGATTCTTCAGTGTCTTTGGGTCAAATAAATATCTACATGTTGATACATTCCCTGCCCCTCACTCTCCTTTTTCTTTACCATTTTACTTCAGCCTCCTCAGAGTCAGGAAGCGGTTCAGGCCACAGCTACTGTTGTGTAACTCCGCAAAATGCAGGGACAAATAGAAATAATGTGAGAAACTAAGAATGAACAAGAATAAATGACATGTTACCATGGTTGCAGCAACATATACCACCATCTGCAGGAGGCAGAAGAAAGGGCAGTTCTTGGACCACTTAGTGTTCGCAGTCAAGTGCGCAATTTTTCTTTTCACAGTTTCAACCCCATTCATGACAAATATACTGTATGTAGGGGACTGGTCAAAAGCTTGTCTGAAGTAAAATGTCCAAAGTGAACATGCACCAACTGCAATAGTGCACCACAAGTCCTCTTAATGCCAAGCTAGTTCTAGTAGAGATACATCTCAGGAAGATCTCTCTACTCAGTAGTCCCATGGCTACGTTTTCAATGTTGCTAGAATGCAACATTTTCTTTAGTTATTTTAAACTGCCTATTTAAGCAGACAGACAAACAGAAGCTAAAGACAAAATAATTTTAAAACCTTTGCCTTTTCCTACTCAGTGTCCCAGATATAATTTACATGTACGTTATTTCGATCAAAATGTGTAGAAGAGTGTATATGCACATTTGTTTATATACATTTTCTTGATCATCTTAAAAGTTTAAGTCAATTCTAGTCCTATGACAATTCTGAATTAAATTATTCATTGAACAGCTGAGAACAGTAACATTCAGTAAATAAAAAAAACTTCAATAATTAACAATATATTTACTCTCAGTTATATATATTGTTAACTACTATATATATATAAAATAATTATATATATGTAAGTTTTATATATATATACAGTAGTTACATATAATAATATATTTTCTATTGTATATATATATGCACACACACTACTCTCAGGCTATTTTTATTTTGCCTGGATAGGCAGATCTCACTTGTGACCAAATTACAGATTTGAGATGCACAGCACTTAAGTTTTAACTGCTATTTACTTCCATGGATCAAACACTTTCCCTTCACAACAGACATCTCAAGTTTGCTTTATTGCTACAGAGGACTAAATAATTTTCTGGAGCACAGGTACAAAAGGTTCCTAGAGAATTACAGCTGTGTGTGTCCGTAAGAAATCACGTTTTTGGAAGAAAAACAATCCAAATGTTTCTCTAGAAACAGAACTAAACACAAACATCTCAAACATGAAATGTATTTCAGAGCATAATCAAGCATTTTCCTCCTGAATTACAATGGCCTGATGAAAATATTTCAGGCATCTTGTAAGCAAAATCATTAATTATTGAATATGTCTTAAATCTTAACCGTTGTATTTCCATAGCTGATAGTGACAATAGTAATTTTTACGTTACACATTGTGCAGCAAATATTCAGCCGCATAGTGCTTTCCTGAGCAAAATAACTGCCTTTACGGACATCAGAAATTGCTGACTAAATGGAGAAGAAAGCAAAATGAAACTGATAAAAGTAGTTCACAGCTCATAACAAACTAAAATTTAAAACTTGAAAAAAAATTAAAAACCAAAATTGAAATACACCTTTGAAATTGAATTAACAACACTCGTTTTCCTTTTTTCTGGAGCTATCCACACTAATGTCAAGACCCTTACTGACCACATAGCACAATTTTGGTTTTAAAGTCAGAAGTATAACATGCCTGAGAAGTAATGCCACGTAAGGATAACAACTGAAAAAATACAGAGAGAGTAATTCTGTAGATGTCTTGCTTCTAAAAAGCAATCATATAATTTATTACTTATGAGCAAGAACTTTTCTCATTAAGAAAATCCAATCATAAAAAATCCTGCAGTAGCTGAATGCTCAGAAAATGGACTCAGTAAGTTTACTGAGCAAGGTATACATATCTGCAGATAAAGTAAACAAGAAGCAAAAATCAGTAGTTATCTACATAAGTTTCTAAATATATTTTACCAAAACTGATCAAGTGACATCTTTATAGAAACAAGCATTTTGACCCATCAAGCACTACACCTCTCATCTAAGCCTTTTTTCACCACTATTAAAAGCACAGTTTTTGAATACTGGAAGGACATTTTGTAAACTTAGTTGGCCATTCTAGTATTAAGGCCTGAAGTTAAAATAGACAATGTCTTCTTCTCTGGTGAAATAATTTTTTCCTTTATGAATTGGATGGTAAATTAATTAGAATAAATTGTTTACTTTATTGGCTCCAGCTGCATTGTTGAATTGTTCTTTTTCTTACTTGTTCATTAAACTGCTTCTGACAAAGTGGCTAAGCTGGGCTTAGCACTATGCCTGAGAAGTTTGAGTTAGAAAAACTTTGGGAGTTTAGATAAGAAGTCCATTGATGTGACACTCATTCTTCCCAGTGATCCCTTTTATGGATCTCTGAGCAGCAAAATGAAGTATTATTTCAATACAAACAACTGAACAGCAGGCAAGCCATTCTAATCAAGCACCTCAAAAATAAAAGGCTCTGAAAACAACATAAATGACAGTGACCATCTGCTGACATAGCCACTAAAACTAACCACCTCCTTCTGGCAAAATATTGTTAAGACAATGCTATAATGGTTCATGGGTGTATTTTGCTAACTTTTGCTGGCAAAGTGTGAGAAGAAATCTCCAGTTCTACAGGTAATGGTGCAAAAAGGTGGCCTGGAATCTGGCTGACCTAAGGATTAGGAAGGCCAACAGCTTTTTCTACCTTCATTATCTCCTATCTCTGAAATAAGATGGGGAAGGACGTGGACGTGCATTGCTTACCACAGGAACCAGGATCTTCCTGAGGAGGGTTGAGGCATGCACGTGCTTATTATCTTTATGGAAAGAAAGTATATTTCTTCCAGTCCAAGAAAGATTAAAATCAAGATCTGAAACTTGTAAACCTACAAAATCAGAACATGACTCTCTGGTCAGGTTAAGCTACAAGGTCATCTTTAACAAAGAGGCTGAGTCTATTTCACATGGAATACGCCCTTCCACAAGGTATCAGCATGATCAGAGGCTACCCAAGGGATCAATTTCCACTACGGTTATTGATCCATCTCTACAAATATTTTCTGTTGTTCGTGACTTTTTGCACCACTGTGTCTCTGGGTACTTTCCAGCCCCTTAGAAGACACTGCTATATTTTAACAATGTCTTGCTCTTTGCCCATATACTCAAAGAGAACTTCACATCAGTATTATTATTACAAAAAAACATATGAAACATTGTTTCCCGGTCCTAGAATATACGTATTTTGCCACAGGACTTCTAACACTGCCTGTCCTGTTGGATGCCTTTTATATTATACTGCTTTATATGCTAGAGTTCTTGCTATGATTTCTCCTCTGCTTTGGCAATATTACATTTAATCAAAAAAGTTTACAGATGCAAAAGTCTTGAAAATGACTGATTGATTTCTGTTATCAAAGAGGCACAAATATATTTTTCCAATAAAGTGAACCTTACAGTCTTGTGTTTCTGTTTGACAGAAACTTGCAATGTTTTCCTTGCATATTTTCATTTGAACTGATACAGACAGAAACGAACCATTATGACTAACTGAAGATTAAGACTGTCAGATCACAAATAGCAAAACCACTGTCTTTCATATTTTTAAGACCATCAATTTCCCTTGTAAGCATTTAAACATACCCCACATTTTGTTATAAGCACATAATTTTCCCTACTCTGTTTCTTTGTAGCCAGTAAGAAGTTTACTCATCAACTTAAAGCCCACTGTCAGCTCTTTGCTAGCTACTGATTAAGTGAAGGTTATCTTATTGAAAAGAATATTACGACAGGTGTCATGGCAAGTGAGAGCAATGCCCAGGAATCCCTTTGCTAAAACAACTTTTGAAGCTCTGAATAAAAGAGACCCTGAGCTGCTCCCACAGGACTGATGTTATTATTATTCTTAGGTTTAGAGAAACATCACTAAAAATCATGCCTTAGAGACACCTTTAGAGCTGTGCCACCCACCACCCACTGGTAATGGCTGTCATCTCGTTTCTGACAAAGAGAGTTTCTTTCATTCTGTTATAACGGGGAGGGTGCTGCCCCTGCTGTGTCAGGAGGCCAGTGCCCATACCCAGACTTGCTCCATCACTCCGGGCATTGCACTGTGTGGTCCCTTCCAGGCTGTAGCCATGCTTTTTGGGGATGAGGCAGCTGTGGCCAGTTGAAAAGTAAAAGGGTGGCAAGAACTGAGTACAAAGACTATAACAAAAATGAATGCAGACCTTATCCTCAAGGTAGATAGTGCTTTCATGGAGCACAGACCAAAAAAAACCCCAAAATATAAGCATGCCATCTCAAACAAGAAATGCACAGTAGTGGTAACAAACAACAAAACCAGGGATGATGAAAGCAGAAACCATCCCTGGATTTACACTGCCTGTTTTCTTTTAAATCCATGTTTGGTATCTGAGAGCACAATGAAATTACAGAAAAAGCTTTTCTGGCAGATTAGTGTGAAACACTTTCAGTCTGTGTCCTGTCTTTCCTGAGTTTGCCACTTAAACACCATTGAACACTGCAGCACAAATGGTTTTGTGATTGAGATCCCTAATGAGATTCAGTACAAGAAGAAAAGAAACACAGTAAGTCAGTAAGAGAGTGGTAACTGTCAACAGGCAAAGAAGCATAAGAGATGTGAGAATTTGCCATCCAAGACAGAAAGGGCTATTTGGAAACTTCTGCTCAGGTACTAGTGGGTCCTCACTACTTTTCAGCAGATGGCACTACAGTCCTAGTGTTGGACTCTACATGCGCAAGTCACTTGGACTCCCAGAACAGGACTGCCTCCCTGTTTATGCACGTGGCTTCAAAAAGGGGTTTCACACTTTGTAACTGTTTGAGAAACAATGGCCAAGCAGAACTAATTCCCCCTATGAATGCAAATTGTTCTTAAATTGTAGAAGTCAGCAAATGTTTACCACCATAAACAAATTACCAGTTATTTTGCAAATGTAACCTGACTATGGTCTATTTTAGAAACACATTGTGAAAATATCAGTGTCAGATAACACTAGTTATTTACTAGAACACTGTTTGTGAGCTGTCAAACAATATAAAAGCTCTGAAGAATGAATAGAATCTCTTTTGGCATATACACCTATTAAGACTAAAAAGCAAATGCAAACTGCATAGATTCTATTAGGGTCTTAAAAGTCAAACACATTTAAAAAAAAAATAACATAGTTGACTGCAAAGACTATGCAAATAGACAATTAAAAGAAGCATTTTTCCTGTTGAGAACAATACGCATTACAATGGAAGAAAAAAATCACCCTTATCTAGGGCAAGGACATGCTACATCTTACAGTGGTGAAATTTCAAGCAATTCTTTTTAATTACATGAGGTGAGCTCTTCATGCTTATTATAAATACATTTTCAATTTTTAAAAAAGCTTGCTTCTTCAGGTAGGTGCAACTGTTCAAAGAAAATTAGTTCAGCTGACTAAAAACCCAGTTTCAAAAACCCCAAACCTCTAGGGGGTTCTGATTAAAATAATAGTTTTGAATTCCACCTGACCAAGACCATTTGATACTATACAGAAAGGGTGCACTGTGATTCATGGTAGATCATTCTTCTCACTCCCAATTTAGTTATTCAGCTACTTGGGATTACACTGCATGCCTAAACTGCAATACCTACTCTAGGTACATCGACATTGACTCCTAGAAAACACAAAATCCTCATTTGAGTCACCTCCAATAAAGTAAGAATGTGACAATCAAAAACCCCACCACTGCTTCAGTTTCTTTTTATTTCACATGAAATCTAAATGAAATTTTCACCCTTTTTTCCTCCTGAGACTTCTGTGGTTTTCATGTTTCTATAGAGACCAGACTCTCTAAGATGTTAAAGTAGTAAAGTTTTTAAAAATGTGAATTTCAAATTTTCCCCCAACTCCCACCATGACTTTAAGCAAAAAAATTTACCCTAGATGAGGAAAGGAAAATTGCTAGTGAAAAGTTAAAAAAAAAAAAGAAAGAAAGAAAATAGTACACTAGAGCAGTTTCCCAAATGCCATAGATGATCAAAGAAAATACATTATGACTGTGTATGTCAGAATCAGTTGAAAGTCCTAATAATAGCATCATAGAAGATGCCCTACATCTGCATTCTGATAAAAGAGTTATGTTAGTATTCTAGCATGACTGAAACACAGCAGATGCATTTCATAAAGGTCTACTAATCAAGTTAGAGCAGAGATGCTTCTGCTTACACAGAAAGCAAGACAGGTAAATTTTTCTCCTGCATTCATTTAAATTTTAAGCAGTTTTGCAGATTTCACCAAGCAGTTAGTATGAGGCCATGGTTTAACCACATGAAGTACTTAGCATCAGATCATGTTAAGATACTTCCTTTTACTCCAAAGCTGTTCTTTACTGCATTTCATGGTCCAGCACCCTCTGATGTGTTATTTGTTCCTAAAACTCTCTATCATGACACCAGGATTTCTACGATTAGCTTTCTACAGGGAGTCTGCTCAGAACCCAGGTTAAGTGCTGTTCATTTTCTGTATATACCAGATCATATATATATGATATATATATATATATATACCAGATCATAATATATATATATTATATACCAGATCATAATCTGCAGAGAGACCTTGACAAACTACAGGGCAGGACAATCACCAACCATATGAAATTTCACAAGGGAAAGTGCTGGATTCTGCACCTGGGATGCGCCAGCCCTGGATGTATGGACAGGCTGGGGGATGAGAGACTGGAGAGCAGTGCTGTGGAGAGGGTCCTGGGGGTCCTGGTTGATGGAGAACTGAACATGAGTCAGCAGTGCCCTGGCAGCCAGGAGGGACATCCCTGTACTGGGGGGCATCAGGGACAGCATCACCAGCCGGGCAAGGGAGGGGATTGTCCCGCTCTGCTCTGCACTGGGGCGGCCTCATCTCAAGTGCTGGGGGCAGCTTTGGGTGCCACAATGCAAGAAGGATATAAAGCTATTAGAGAGTGTCCAAAGGAGAGCAACAATGATGGTGAAGGGTCTTGAGGGGAAGCCTTGTGAGGAGTGGCTGAGGGCATTTAGTTTGTTCAGCCTGGAGAAAAGGAGACTGAGCGGAAACCTCACTGCAGTTACAACTTCCTCACAAAGGCAAGAGAAGGGGCAGACACTCTTCTCTGTGGTCTCTTCTCTGTGGTGACCAATGACAGGGTCCATGGGAATGGCATGAAGTAGTGTCAGGAGAGGTTTAGGTTTGATATTAGAAAAACATTTCTCACCCAGAGGGTGGTTGGGCACTGGAACAGGCTCCTCAGGGAAGGGGTCACAGCACCAACTCTGTCCGAGTTCAAGAAACATTTGGACAATACCCTCTGGCACATGATGTGACTGTTGGGAATGGTGCTGTGCAGGGCCAGGAGCTGGACCTGATGATCCTTGTGGGTCCCTCCTAAATCACCTTATTTTGTGATTCTGTGATCTGAACAACAAAAGCAGGAATTAAAGCAGTGCAAGCCAATGATTCTTTTTTGGATTTCAAGAGACTTCAACTAAAGAATGAGAAGAATTAATTTGAGCCTTGGAAAATATTTCTGAAAACATTTCCTTTGCTCAGATGAACTCCTCAGAGCACATCAAACTTTTATAGCACTGGGTATTTCTCAAGATTCAACCTGGGCATTGTTTCTGCTTCCCAAGTAAGCACAGCAGAAGATAAAGCCAGATAGGAAAAATTCTCTTCTCTTTTATAAAGAGGCATCTTACCTTGGATTAATTTAAGGTTGTATTTTAGTTCCTTTTAGTGAAGTAGTCCATTTTTTTTCAGTGCTCCATCACCCAACTAGATAAATACAACTTTCCTTAACTCAAAACTAGCTAAAAGTAAAGCTGAGAGTATTTGAGGCTATGATTTGCCAAGTGAGCTCTCATTCTGAAATACGCAATTCACATTACCTACAATATGTATTTCATACAGCAATTACTTTCCATTTTCTATCTTGATTTTTAGTGCTTTTTTGCCTATTACCCTGGAAATAACAGCATTTATTGATTTATATCTGTTTATATCACAGCTCAGACAAGTATTTTTGTTACACATGGCCTGAGAAAACTTTGTCAGCTTTCTACTAACTGATTCACTACCTAGATTACAGGACAAGCAATAAAAGGATCTGGTAGGGCACTTACTGCATCAAGCTCTCACTTCAGTCACATAAGTGGAGCTCAACCAGTACCAAGCCCAGAAGATGTAACTTTTTGACATGCTGCCACGCATCAAAAAATGTGCTAGTACATATTTTCTGTGGGGACCTTCTGATACACATACTCCACTTTTAGGCTGTATTTGACCAGAAGGTAAATTCACCTTTAACAGACCACAGCTATTCCAAAAAACACTCTCAAGCACTACCTTCAGATGTTAAAAATAGGAAGTGGAATTGTCACAAAATAGTATAAAAAAGGAAATAGTGGTTTACAAGTTGGTACATATTAAATGATTGTGTGATCTTTTTGCAGAGGGAAGTCTTTGAGTTACATAAGCTTGGCTGTGTCTGTGCTCTGAGGTACCTGAAGAATTATGTAAGTTTTAATTTTTTTTTTTTTTTATGAGCTGGATTTCTTCTGCCTTGCTCCCAGTACATTCTCCTAAATAATCAAAAGACTGTTTACAGTTAGGGAAGCACAGATTTCAGCACAAATATTAATCTGCCCAAAACCTGAATACCTTGTGGAAGGGTGAGTGATCACTAATCAAGGTATTAACCTCCTAGTACTTACCACTAAAATATCTGTAGGCCAGGTGGTACAGTTATTATATAATACATGGTTATAGTTTTCCTAAAAAAACTTCCTATTTGCCTTGCTTATTTTTTAAGTTAGAATTACTTTTATGCAGAATGATAAGAGAAATAATTTATAAGAAAAATATTTGGCAGAACAAGACATAGAAAGACATTGAAACTGGATGACACATTCAATAACTTCTTTATATATTTATAAGATATATATAAATGTACATAAATATTTATACATTTATGGTTGTTATCTGGTAATTAAAGCAGTTAGTATGCCAGAAGACTCTGAGATTTTAAACAGTGAAATAAAGCAGCCATAGACTCATAGGATCACCAAGTTTGGAAGAGGCCTTTAAGATTATCCAGTCCAACCAGCAACGCAGCACTGCCCTAAACCCCTAAACCACATCACCCAGTGCCAGATCCAGATGCCTCTTGAACACCTCCAGGGATGGTGACTCCACCACCTCCCTGGGCAGCCTATTCCAATGCATGACCACCCTAACAGCAAAAAAGCTTTTTATAGTATCTTATCTGAATCTCCCTTGTCTCAGCTTAAGGCCATTTCCTCTTGTCCTCTCACTGCAGGCACAGTAGGGGACACGGGCCCCCACCTCACCACAGCCTCCCTTCAAGGAGTTGCAAAAAGCAATGGGGCCCCCCCGAGCCTCCTTGAGACTAAACAACCCCAGCTCCCTCAGGTGTCCCTCATGAGAGATGTTCTTCAGTCCTTTCAGGAGCCCCGTTGCCCTTCGCTGGACACGCTCCAGCCCCTCAATGTCCTTTTTAAAGTGAAGGGCCCAGAACTGAGCACAGACCTGGGCTGTGGCCTCCCCAGTGCCCAGTACAGGTGTGTGATCGCTGCCCAGCTCCTGCTGGCCATGCTGTTCTTGACACAGGCCAGGATGCCATTGGACTTCTCGGCCACCTGGGCACACTGCTGGCTCATACTGAGCCAGAAAATAAAAAAAAAGGAAAACAGAAAAAGAAAAAAAAAAAAGAAAAACAGGAAAAGAAAAAAAAAGAAATAAAGTAATACACTTGACAAGTAGAAATGAGTTTTTTCCATACCTATGGTAACTTCTGGACAAAAGCCTTGACTTTGGCCATGCTACACAGGGTGATGGTAAAACTGCTTACTCTAATTCAAGGATCATCTGTAACCAGTAGGTATTCCTGCATACTCAGAACAGGAAGACTTTAATTTTTTACCTAATCACAGTCTGCTCTTGTCAAAAATTTTGAGAAGAAAACACAATCATTTTGCAATTCCTGCCCTTCAAAAATAACATTCCACTCTGTTATGTGGAATATCTATGTGTATCTATGCGAGACACCCAAGAGGAATTGTCCAGTGCTTATGATTTCTTTGCAGACTCTCCAGTGATGCTTCACTGCAGACAACACATTGGATTCTTCTCAGAAAGCATCAAAACTGCTGTGCTCTGGGAGTATGACAGACAAAATTTTATGGCACTGAGGGGTATTGCACACACCTGCTTATGATAATTCTACTAGACTCTCACTTCCTGAACTTGTAGGAATAGAATAAGCTTGTTTCTAGGGGAGTTCTATGCTACAAGCTAGTGATTTTTAAATGATACATCTCTCTCAGGCTACGTCCATTGTTGTCTGAGATTTAACACCTTAGGTAACCAGTCTGCTCCTGTGGCAGACTCTTAGCACCTGAGGAGTGCTAGAGTGTAAGATAACATTTTTCTGGAAAGAAAAATTTTGTGTCTACCTAGTAACAACCGATACAACTTTTCCTTTTAGTTAGCAGTGTTCTCTCCTTGCAATCCAACCAACACAAGGCTGAGCCCATCAGTGACAGAGATGCGATAATGTATATAAGAAGGAAAAAACCGTCTGCAGTACTGCGGCCATAAAAGTGAGAATACATGACAGAAAGAACTCTGCAGACACCAAGGTCAGTGGAAAAAGAGGGGCAGGAAGTGCTCCATGCTGGGGCAGAGATTCCCTTGTAGTCCAAAGTGAAGCCCATGGTGAGGCAGCTGTGTTCCTGCAGCCCCTGGGGGAACAGAGATCCACCTGCAGCCTGTGGAGGACCACATCCCAAATCAGGTGGATGCTCAAAGGAGACTGTGATGCCACGGGAAACCTGCACTGGAGCAGGGTCCTGGCAGGACCTGTGGAGAGCAGCACCCACACAGGAGCAGGTTTGCTGATGGAACTTGTGACCCCACAAGGTCCCCACACTGGAGCAGCCGGTTCCTAAAGGACTGACACCATGGGAGGGACTCACAATGGGGCAGCTTGTGAACAACTGCAGCCAGTGGGAAGTACCCACGTTAGTGAAGTTTGTGGAGGACTGTTGCCAGCAGGAAGGACTCCACACTGGCAGGACAACAGTGCGAGGAGTCTTCCCTGGGTAGGAAGGAGTGGTAGAGATAAGGTGGGATGAATTGACTTTAGACCCCATTCCCCATCTACCTGTGCTGCTCAGGGGAGACAGAGAATTCAGAAATTATATTGAGCCCAGTAATAAGGGGAGGTGAATGGAACCTACTCTCCTTTGACTGGCAAGAAATTAAAGAATGTTCATGAGTTGAGCCTCTTTTGCCTGTGACAGTAATTGCTGAGTGATCTCTCCTTGTCCTAATCTCAACTATAATAAGTCATTGGTTGATATTTTGTCCTCTATTCAGCTGAGGAAGAGAGTGATAGAACAGTTTTTGTGGGCACCTGACATCCAGCCAGGGTCAAAGCAGCGAAAGTGCACACGTGTAACACTAAGGCAGCAAATATATATATATATATATTTTTTATACATATTTATTTATTTTTATTTTATTTATATTTATTTAATGAAAAAGGATCTCAGAATTTACTTAGATTCTTACAGAAATATGATGATATATGAAGATGCTAGTATAGAGATAAAAATTTTTGTCTGAAAAGAGGAAAAAATATTTCCTCTATCAAAGCAGAAACTCTTTGCCAGAATGCACACACATTGACTGAGAGATACAGACCCACAACACTCCATGCAACCAACCCGTGAAGAATGAAAGATGCTCCTTCACATCACTTTCCAGATGTGAGGTTTTGAATTTTAAGACGCTCAAGCCTAATTTAAGAAACGGAATCACCAGTCTCGCCAGAAGTATCACAGAATGCCAAGTTGGAAGGGACCCACAAGGATCATCAAGTCCAACTTCTGGCCCTGCACAGGACCACCCCCAAGAGTGACACCAAATTGGAAGATGACGCCATTAAGAGAGTAACTAAAGCAGCTGCTCCTTTGCACACCCCATGTCACTGTTTCCAACACGGCACAGAGTTACAAAGAAACAGCCAAATGCACATGAAACTTCTCAGTGATAATTCAACGTATGTGTGAAAGCTGCACTATGGAATCCTTTCCACATGAAGGAATAAGGAGAAATAAGGAGATCAATATTTCTGAAAAAAAAGCATAGACTGTTGTAACAGTGCTTTGTCAGCAAGTGCATGGAGTCTGTGAAAACCTTGAATAAATTGAAAGGAAATGTTTGTCACTTTTTTAATAGAAAAACAAGATTACAGAAATAAAATGATCTAAAAGGTGCACATTATTAACTACATTTTTCAAATAATTTCAGAACAAGACTAAGTTCTTCAATAAAACTTCTATAAGACAAAGTAGAAATTCTCCTGACAAGATAAAGTTATCCTATAAGAAATACTTATGAAAAAAGAATTGCAAGTGAGCTAACATTACCAACTGCTCTTGCACTTTGCAGATACATGCAATTTATCACATCACTGTGATTGTGGCTGGATGGCCGGAATACAGACCTTTGAATCTGAAACCCTGCTAAGCTGGTAATGAACCTTAGGCAAGGCTACAAAATCAATTGCAGTAGACAGGTTTATATATTTCTTTATAATATAGTACAAAAATATTTCTATTTTAAAAAAAGGATCTGAAGAATAATAAACTCAGTTTTGAGTTTTCCTTCTTTGACTTTTTACTGAAGTGAAGACTTATCAAGCAGTATATTGTGGTATAAGACATTTAAATCTCCTTAGTCTTTTGGTGTGAGGGAAAACCTCACATTACTCTGTATGGATCACTAGTTTTCTGCGATTTTCAGTGTTAATTAATCATTAATTAATGATTTAGCTAATTCCCTGCCTAACTTAGGGCTACAATAATTTTGAATTAGCATATTATAAACTACTACAGTAATTAAGAAAATTTTCAATTCACTGTATGTATGTCCCTGTGGTGATTCTTGTATATGTTAAGAAAGTATATATTAACATAGACTTTAAAACCCTGATAAAATACAAATGGCCCATAAAATAATTAATGACTGCCACATTCTTAATGGAATGAAGGGATACAATGCTTAAAAAAAGCCCTCTCAAAACCAACAAAAACATAAGAAGTTGTGACAGATACAGAAAAAAAATAGATATTGAGGAATTATTAAAACTCTTCTACAGCAAAAGTAATTTTTTCCAAAACTTTTGAGACTGAATAGAAATGTAGCTTGCAGGTGAATGTGGTGAGTTTAATTTTTCACCTGTCAGAGAGGGACTGTCACCCACCAGCATGCTTAGGAGCAGGGTTTTCCCTTCCCTTCCCATCCCATCCCATCCCATGTGGGTGGGTGACATTAAGCCTCTCCGCATATGCAAACATTCACTGAAGTACAGAATAGAAATTCAGTCCTGCTATTGCCCTGAGAACACTTTTACCTGCAGTCCAGTACTTTTCCTCTTACCCTCAGTGTCTTTTCTTTGTCAGTTGATGTAAAGTGGGCTTAAAATTCTGGAAGAATGTTCCCTCACCTCCAGCCCTTGAATTAAGTGTGTTGAAGAGCAGCTATTTCTCCAGCATAAAATCTGACCTGATGGAACTGATAATAATAATAACAACAACATCATCAATCATCATCATCAGAATGATTTACTGAGACTTTGGGCAGTTTTCAAGGGGGATCGTAATGGAACACCAATAGTACACTTCTGACTCTAAGAAGCACTAAATAATTTAGATTAACTAAGAAAATGTCAACTTCTCTTTCCCATATCCTGAAAAAATAATCTAACCAGCAGTCAGGTAAGAAGGGTATACCAGCCTTTACTTTGATTTGCCTTTCTATTGCCAGCAATAGCAAGACTAATGGAGTAAAAATGAAGCCACTTTTAAAAATTCTGCTCAGAAAGATATCTTTAAAAAGATACATTTTTCAGAATATTTTTTATTACATTGACAGTGTTTCATTTGAGCTAATTAAATCTCATTAACTTAATGCAATGCTATATTTGCAATGCAGCATGCTTTCAAATACTGGCTTTTTAACACTTGCTTATGCTGTACAAGATCATACACTATGAAGTGTTTGTCATGAAAAAAATTAAAAATTACATTATTGAAGAATTTTTAGAAAAGCAATTCTAAATTTTGGAGAAAACAGAAATTTTAGAGGGAGATGACTGAAGGAGGATCTCATCAGTGTCTCTTAAGTATCTGCAGGAAGGTTGTCAAGGAGCCAGGCTCTTCTTGGTAGTGTCAAGCAATCGGACAAGAGTCAATGGACAGAAACTGATGCACAAGAAGTTCCACCTGAATATGAGGCAGAACTTCTTTACCTTGCAAGTGATCTGGCACTGGAACAGACTGCCCACAGAGGTTGTGGAGTCTTCCTCACTGGAGATATTCAAGAACTTCCTGGACAAAATCCCGTGCAATGTGCTCTGGGATTATGCTGCTTGAGCAGAGGAGTCACGCTAGAGGACCCACTGTGGCCCCATCCTGACCCATTCTGTGATTCTGTGAAATTGCCTTCTTCTGCTAAAGATCTCCATTGTTCTGATTTTTTTCCTTTGCTTTTATTTTTTCTCTATAAAATTGATTTTTTTTCCTCATAACTTTCCTATTTTCCTTCTACAGAAAGCAATCTGTTTTAATGAAATATGCCACCTCCCCCAGTTTTTCCTAGACGTATGTATATCACCAGGAAAGATAATTCTTAAATGCTCCTTTTTCATTAATATTATACTTGCTACATTCTTTCCACACTGTTTGGGAATGTGACAAAATGCCTTTAATCTCTGCACAGAAAAGACTTTATTTACAATTTAATATTAAATATACTTAATTACCAGCTGTCACAAATGCTCTAAATAAAAGATTTTTGGATTAAGACTAGAGCCCTGCAGTAAAAGCACTAAGAATTCCTTATATTCAGGGAGGTATGGTCTATTCCATTTGTTTCTGAGTATATCCCACTTACAGGTGTGCTAAGACAATAAATGCCTGTAATAGCAGCTCTCTTTAAACTCTGATGCACTGATTTTTCCCAGATATGGATTTCATGACTATTGTTAAATATGTTAATGAATAACAATGAAATTCTAAATGACTGTAAATATTTGTTAACACTGGCTTATTTATCAGTTGTCTGGAGGTTTGATAATCTTTAAAAATCTGTAATTCACACAGCCTTAAAAAATAATAATTTGAACTATTTTCTATACCACAGATTACAGTTTTCCAAACTGTTCTTTTGCTGTAACTACCCTGGCAAATTCATCTAAAAGGCCAGACTTAGATCCTTATCTATCACTTTAGAGTATCTGAGATAGTTCTTTCCGATAAAAAAACCCAAAGCCTTCTTACTTTTGATATCAGCATTAGTTAAGACAATACACTTCAGTTTTTTCTGCTGCTTTGTAGCAGCAGCAGCTTTCTACTCACAGCAGCTGAAAATAATGAAAAATAACATGTAGATCTACTATTTGCAAGAAAATATAACTAGAAAGACAAATGGATCTATGCTGTATAATATGCTGACCTGAGCAGGCTGGGGGAAGGACACAAACCAAGCATCCCAAGCACAAGAACAGGCTAGGTAGGAAATGGATTGAGAGAAGCCCTGTGAAGAAGGACTTGCAGGTGCTGGTGCATGAGAAGCCAGACGTGACCCAGCACTGGCAGCCCAGGAAGCCAACCACACCCAAAAGCAGGGCAGCAGGGTAAGGGAAGGGATTCTGCTCCTCTGCTCTGCACTGGTGAGAGCCCACCTGCAGTGCTGCATCCAGCTCTGGGGCCCTAACATAAGAAGGATGTGGACCTGTTGGAACTAGTGCATAGGAGGGCAACAATGATGATCAGATTGTTGAAACACCGTCCCTAAGACAGGCTAAGAGCCTTGGCGTTACTGAGCCTGGAAAATAGAAGGTTCCAGGGAGATCAAGGAGCACCTTCCAGTCTATAAAGGAGGCCCACAAGAGAGGTGGAGAGGGACCTTTTATAAGGGCATGGAGTGATAGGAAAAGGGGGAGTGGCTTTAAACTGAATGAGGACAGATTTAGAATAGGTATTAGGAAGAAATTCTTTACCCTGAGGGTGGTGAGGCACTGGGACAGGTTGACCACAGAAGCTGTGAATGTCCCATCCCTGGAAGTGTCTAAGGTCTGGCTGGATGTGGCCGTGAGCAGCTCGGTGTAGTGGAAGGTGTCCCTGCCCATGGCAGGGGGTCTGGAACTAGGAGATCTCTAAGGCCCCTTGTAATCCAAACTATTCTATGGTTCTGTGATCTCTTACTGGACCATGAAAAGTATATGCCCATTCAAAGTAATAGTGATCTCAATACACCAGGAGCAATTCAAACTCTGCTGAAGAACTAGAACACTATTTCCTGTTTGCTTCTTTCCTCAATCATCTTTTTGGCTTTGTGAGCCTCTTCTGTCTCCCTCTCTGAAACACCTTTAGGCTTTAGTGATTCACTTTTGTGTACACAAGCATCCCAAAGGGATTAAGTTGGAGGAATACCACTGATTTAGTCTGAACAGGGATTTCTTTCACATTCTTTTACAGTTTTTCAGACTGCCTGCACTCTTAATTTTTCACCCTGGGTTCCTGCTCAGTTGACACAGTAAGGAAAAGCCACAACACCTTTTTTTTTGTTTATGCTGGGTTGGGCCCACACATTAGAACCCCAAAGACTCAAACTAACAGCTAAATTTGACATCTTATTAAAATATCATGGAAAGGTTCATTACCCTGACACACATTAGAGCTGCCACATTTATCTGGAATTCAAAATGAATAAAGAGTACAGGAGAAATGCAAAAAAAACAATTTACAACCTAACATTTAACAGGAATAGAGAAATGTTACCGAGTACTCAAGAACAGACACCAAGTGATACAAGAAGTCTGTACTGTTCATCAAGAATCCTGGAAGAAAAAACCCCAAAACCACAAGTAGGATTCTCTAAGTAAATGGTGTACAAAGTCTGTAAAATATTCTCTGGCATTTTATTCTTTGTACTTAAAGGCTTTTTATTGCTTAAGGCTTACAAGAAAAACAGCATTTGTAAAATATAGAAATTTGATGATTCTTGACAGAAATACTTCTGGGAGCAGTTAACAGCTGTATGCTTTGTCTTGCACATAATCACTCCTCATCTTAAACAAGAAGTGCTGGCCTGATTTTTAGGAAGAGCATTCAATGCAGCTGCCAGGAGAAGAAGCAGGGGACCACTCTGTACCCTCTGCTATACAGATGCTCTCTAGAACCTCTACATTCAGCTCTTAGACAATGTTCTGGCAACACCTCCTTTCCCCTGTTAACAACATGACCAGCCAGAAGAAAGCAGAAGCCGCTGCAGCAGTTGCTTCCCACAAAAGGATTTGCTCACAGGGCTGGTGGCACTGCCTGCTCTGTTGGCCTCACAGCAGCTGCCTGCAGGCACAGGAGGTCCCAGGCTCACAGGTCAGGGTGCAGCCCCTCTGCAGGCTCTGCTTCCTCCTGCGGGCCTCCTGGGAGGGCACGGAGACGCCAGTTTTCAGACGCCCCTCAAACTTTTCTGCCTCATCAAAAACCTCATGCAAAATGCACATATAGGTCTCCAGCTCTGCTTCCAAGAAGCTGGTGCCCAGTTAGGACTCCTGCTTCAGCAGGGTCAAAATGCCAGTCAGGCATTGTGAGCTCCCTGAGAGAGCTACATCTCACCCTGGCATTAAGCTACACACAATATGCAGTGGCTGGGATGGGACAGACAAGTCTAATAAGCTCAGATACTAGATGGATTTTAAAAAAAGTAAAAGGAAATTTCCTTCTTTCATAATATTTTAAAACTCTATACATTGCTTTCTTCGTGAACTAACATGACAGAACAGACATGCTAACAAAAGAATGTTTGGTTAAAAATAGAATCATTTGAACAAGGAACAATTTATCACAAATGAATCGCTAGAGGTTGCGGTCAAAATTTACAATGTGATGAACTCTTCAAATTACATTTAATTGCAATGTTACTAGCTCAGTAATAGCACAATTGAAAAAGAAATTGATTAAACCCCTTAATTTCTTTCCTGTCTGATTTACTGTATTTAAATAATTATCAATATTGCCATAGAAATGTAGTGTAGAAACAGGTGAAACAGATCCTTATTGGGATAAATGCCTTTTATGAAAATTCATTCAAACGAAGTTAAGATTTTGGATATTAGCTTCGACGCAGTGTAAGTCTGGCCTTCAAAATAATCTGAAATGCAAACTTTCTTCCTACCTCTGACACAAGAATTACTAGCAGGCAATGGATCATTTTATTAAACAGGACCCCAAAGTAGCCAATTGTCCAATATTAAAATAAGTCCTCCCTACAACAGCACGTCTTAAACATTATTAATGCATGTGAATTGTTTAGTTGCTTTTAATGGCACACCAATCTACTCTCAGAGGTAAAACTAGGACAACCTGTGAAACCTACAGCTAAAGGAAAGATTTTTGAATATTGGACCCCAAACTGAGGCTGCAGAAAATGAAGTGCAAAGGTGAGTGTACATTACAAAGGGGATCACCAGGAGTCACTTCTCAGGGAATATGTGAAACTGCCTAATATGGAATTTTATTACAGATTTCAAATGAAAAATGTTATGTTTATCTTAGAAAGAACAAAGGTGTATTACATGAGGTCAATCAAAGATGAATATTTTGCAAAGGTATCTAATTAGTCTACTGGGTGCTCACATATAAATTACTTAGATAAAAGCCCTGGAAAGATGTGTGAGGAAGTTTGACAGTGAATTTTCACTGACTACTATTTTCCTTAAGTACTGTACAGTTGTGGGAAGGGAGAAGATCTGAAGGTGAATATAAAACAATTCATAGATGCAAGCTCACAGTAAGTCAAGTAAGCTGGCACCTCTTGGGCTGGTCTTCAAAACATAACATTTTTCTTAAGTAAAGAAATAAAAGAAATCATATACTAAGGACTAAGAGTAACAGAGGGGAACAAGATTATCTCCAGATCATAACTAGCAGCACAAAAAGAAAAAATTCTATTAATAGCCAAAATGTATGTGGTTTAACCCCAGCTGACATACAAATACCATGGAGTCACTAACTAACTCTCCTTGCTCTGCCCTGTCTGCAGTGAGATGGGGAGGAGAAGAGGAAAAAGATAAAACATTTGGGTTGAGATATGAAAAGTTTAATAATTGAAATAAAGAAAAATATAATAAATAAATAAATATAATGATCAAAGTAATATTAAGAATAATGAAAAAGGGAGAGAGAAAGAAACCCCCCGAACCCCACAAGTGATGCACACTACAACTGTTCACCATCTGCTGATAGATGCCCAGCCTGGGCCCCAGCAGCGATCTACAGCTCCCAGCCAAATTCCCCAGTTTATGTGCTGGGCATGACCATCTCAGTCCATGAGGATGGAATACCTCTTTGGTCTGCCCAGGTCAGCTGTACTGGCCTTGCTTTCTCCCAGTTTTCTGTGTGCCTACTCACTGGCAGAGCATAGAAAACTGAAACTCCTTGATTTAGGGCTTAGCAGCAACTAGAACATCAGTGTGTTGCCAACATTATTCTCATAATAACTCCTAAACACAGTGCTAAACCAGTTACTCGGAAGAAAATTAATTCTATCCCAGCCAAAACCAGAACAGTGAGATAGGACACATCCTTTAAAACATCCTGGCTAGACCTCATTAGATCCAAGCACAGTTTCTTGCCACTCTGTTTTGATCAATTTAGATTAAATCTAGAATCCATATAACTGGTAACTTCTTTGAATTTATTCAATGAATAACCTTTGCTGTATGGTTATGAATTTCTGTAATTGAGCTTCAAAAGACACACATTTATTTATGCAAAGCCCTAGACAATTCCTTTAGGGATAATGGAATAATTTTCTCTTTGTTAAATGGGTAAAGTGGAATAAAAGCAGAACTCACTGTAAGAAAAAGAAGTTTAAACTGTTCTTTCTGAAGCTATTTTTCGTATTTACTCCAGCAAATTTTTATTATGGCTAGATAGGGGTACCATGTAAAATTTACAGGGCATCAGCAAAACACAAGAAGCCTTATGAATAAGGAAGATCTATGAACTGCACTTCGAGAATACAGCTTAAATAGCCCATACACACACACAAGACATAGAAGAGGACAGCAACGAAAAATAACAACAGGAGCAGGGCTAAACAGGATTGTGTAATATCACAGTAATGTCACAGATTACTTAGATTTAGGATTATCTAGTCTGATTACATTTGCTACATGAAGCATGGTGCAGGAAAAGCCTCAGAAAAGATGCACCTTTGAGAAGAAGATGTTAAAAGGATAAACCAACAAAGAGTACTCATGTATTTTGTCAAAGACTTAAAGTACCTCTTATTATGGTACAAATGGAAAACCTGGATCACAAAGAATCAATGAAAAGGATAATTCTCAAGAGCAAAGACCTTTTTTCCAACCAAAGCATGAGTTGTCAGATGGGGGATTTTTTGTGTTCAGGTTCTTAAAAAAAAAAAAAAAAAAGACACAAGACTGCAACACAAGATTTTTACAGATGTGTATGGAAAACTTAGTTACTAGAATTACTGTTTTCAGTCCAAGTTTATGCAGTTTGCAATGGGAAATACTTATTAAGTAAGAGAGGGAAAAAAAAGAGGTGTAATGAACCATAACTGAGAACACTGAAATTGCAGCCAATAGCTGGAACCATGTCAAGATCCAAACCTTCAATCCACAAAAAGTTAGTACTTAGGAGGCTTCTACTTGCCCTGACATCAGACCCTGCAGCAGGAGACATTCTGTTGGTGGGATAAGTACAATGCTCATGGCTGAAGATGTCTTGGTTTTAAGATTGAAATTTGATTAAACAGGTTGCTTTAGCTTGTACAGTTAAAATGGTGACCTACCAGGAAAACATACAAATGAACCAAAGAAAACAAACTACAAAAGAAATGGATTTTGCAAGAGCAAATGGATTTGCAAGAGCAATTCCAAGCATAAGCTCTTGGAAAAAAAAACAAAACCAACCAACAGAAATAAGGGGAGGCAAATGTGTGGTGGCATGGAAGAAGAATTAACATAAAATAAACATAAAAGCATATAATTGAGTAATAAGGACTCTTGACTACAGCATGAAAGGAGCTGTAGATATTTGGTGTTGCCTTCAATTCAAATAAACAAACTGTTCCCAGGGGATTGCAGAGCACTGATCTAAAGTCCTTCAGACAAAACTACTTAGGAATTCTGAATTCCTGTTATTTCTACATAAACTAGGTGATCACAAAATAGAAACAAATAAAATCTGCCTCCTCCCCCCAATAAAAAGGTCTAAGAACAGCTACTCCAAGAACTAACCTTTCTTGACCACCTTGGGAAATAGTGATTAAGAAAAGTGATGGCTGACTTTGCAGACCAGCTGGTGATTGAAGGAGTCACAGCATAATTAGTGGATTCCTTTCAAATCTGCACATCTGGTTAAGACTGATTTTCTCTAGGATTAATGCTGACATGAGAAGGAGCTGAGCTCGGTGACTGGAACCATCCCGCTGTTCCCAGGCCCTGTGTACCTATCATAGACATTCTATCACATAATCCCCTGACTGAATAATGGGATGGGTCCTTACAGAAGCACAGGCTTCATATCTACAGTTCTCATTGTAAGACTATTTCAGAATACAACTGTTGATAAAGACTCGGTACTTTTTCCATGCTCCTAACATTGAAAACATTCTGCATTTAATAATGCTCTGCTTTTTCACCATCTGTTTCTCCATCAGTTGCCATACATATATTTTAAAAACATCCTTTAGACCACTGCAGATCATCGAACTTCCTTTTCCTAAATGCCTTCCAAGTTTGACAATACAACCTGCTGCAATGCTTTGTAAAATAAAGTAAACCAACAGAACCTAAACATCCCCTGCCCCCCAAATAAACAAAAAACTATCCACCACCAACTATCCTAAACTGTCCTTTCCTAAAAGTTACAATCCTGCATTTATTATTTTTCAATCATTATTACTGGCGGGATTAAATCCTGGCAGAGAAAAACCTCACCCTCTATTAACTAGAGATACATCTTTATACTCAGAAGGCACAGGCTGGAGTTTTATCCCTTCTACCACACCCATCTCTCCCTTAGAGTACTGCATTCTTTATAAAGAAAAATTAAGTGTGTATTGATAAAAAGAATCTTCAGATGTTCAAGAAGGACAAATGGAAGTTTACCTGGAAAAGTTCAGTAAAAATTGCTCATACTTATCTCAGAGATTTTGCACTCTGGGACATTCTGATCTCTCAATTGCTTCTGACTCATCACCACCAAAAAAAAAGACGCAACAGAACCCATTAACTTCTTTAGACATTATTCTCTTTTTTCCAACCTTTGTTGATTAAGAAGGATCTCATAAAGACTTGCTACTCAGTAGATTTACCTCCACATTTACGCACATGTGAGACATGAGTTGGGGGGGGCTGGAGATTAAGGGCCACTGGAAATTTAAAATAGAACAACAGCAAAAAAAAAAAGACATAGAAGGATTGTAGATGCTTCAAAACATGCACTGTTTCAGTTCTAGAGCTAGTTCTACCCTCTCATCCAAGTCTGGAAAAACAAGCTAATCCACCATTAGGATGCAAGTTTACCACATACAATGTTTTCTTTCCATGGCTAGTGCTTCCTGGGACTTGAAATATGCAATATGCTAATAAGACCAACAGCACAGAGCCAGTGAGTCTAGCAGGCCACACATATGCTGAGCATTACAGAAAAAGCAGCTTTTTTTCAAATACTTCTTCTAAAATCACTCTTATTATTTGGTGCAGTTACAGATTATTACAGAAGCAGGACAGAAAAAAGAGTCATTGCTCAATGTACACAAAGTCTAAAGATTTTTCAACAATTTGTAAAGAAATAAAGCAAACCTCAAAACTAATCTTTGGCTGAGATCAAGCATTCAGTGCATCACAAAATTAGGATGGAAAGGGAAAGTTCAGAATGGTGTGAGACAGATTATCTCAACTGCAACAGTGTCAACAGAGATATCTGCAGTGATCTGAGTTAAAATTATAAAAGAAAATTACATCTTCAGTCTTTCTGAGCAGGCAGATTACCATCCTGAGATTTCAGGAAGTTAATTCAGTCCTTTTGATCTAGAAATTGGTAGTAGGGTAATGCTGGATTCTCTCTCATCTTCCCCAAAAGAGCAGAGGGACATGCCACCACAGGTGAAACCGTACCTCAACAAGAGTTATGTTTGCTACGGACAACTAAAGAAGCAGCATGCTCCAGCACTGAAAATACCCATGCAGACATTTGACAGCTTGGAATTACCCATTTGCTGCCAACTATATTAGCTCAATAATTTCTGTAAAAAGTCAGTAATCAGCTTATTGTTTATAAATAGTTTTTTTCTGGTCAGACCTACAGACAAAAGTACACATCCATTTTGGAGAATCATAGTTCTTCAGTAGCAGGTAGAGCTGTCCACATATGCCCTTGACACATTTCCCTGACAGAGCCTGAAATCTGCAGCCTGAACCATTGATCATGACAAGGTATTTTTCAGTTTGGGTGTATGCTTTTCTTTTTCCAGATACCAGACTGCCACAAATGAATATATAACATCAGCATTTCTTGTTCAGAGCCAAAAATATATATATTCACATTACTGCTGCCTCCATGAAGATGACATTGAGTTATCTCATGAAAGGCAGTGGGAAAGAGCAGGCAGCAGCAGGCTGAGCACTAGAATTCCAGTGCCCCACAAAAGTTTCAGTCTTATCTCACCATATCTTTACATTTTTTATTCTTTACTGAAAACTGAATTAGAAAATGATACACAAAATATAATCTCAAAGAAGGGAACCAGAGCAAGAGATGATAGGTTCAGTGGTGTAACATGAACCAGTATGGAGCTAAACCTAAAGTCCTATTTACTCGTACAAGAGCAGAAAAGTCCTAGTTATCAACTCTGACAAACTGATGGAAAACATCCCTACTCCCAAGCCTCTCAAAATAAACATCTCTAATAACATTTGCTTTCTGCAGCTTCCCTCCTAGTGAAGCCTTCCCTTCTACTTTGAAAAGGCACCCAATGAAGAGTCAGTCTAGAAGAATAATGCCTGTTGCAGGCCACAAGTATTTCTTAGTAAGTGAGCCAAGAAGAGCTGCACATGGGGAGAGTCAACAGAGAGGCTGCCTGAAATTTTTGAGTAAATGGGGATCACCTGTCAGGATGAGCAAATCAGACCTCATCTAAACACCATGCAGTCTATGACTACACTACGCTACGGCGCTATGCCTACAGCTGCACATTACAGAACTCCTGAAAAGCAGTAAATGGCTCTCCAGAACTGTGCCAGACAGTGTGTGATATAAATGCATTTTAGTTTCAGTAGAACCTGGCTGTTAATAGTCTAGAATTACATCTGTTTTCCGTAAAAGATTTCCTAAGTATTTATGACCACATGCCTGGACTGAGGCACATGCTCCTTGTACACATTTTTTAAATTAAAGGTAAATACCTTCTGCTGCTAGAGCTGTTTGATTATTAAATAGAGCACTACCACTGTGACAGTTACAACCTTCCTTATAAAAATTGCTACAATATACATTAGAGCTTAATTTGTCATTTAAAGAACATTTTAGGGCTACCATTTTACTGCTTCTGGTTAAAGCCTCCTGTTATCATATTCTCCTGTCATAAACTCGGTACACATTCTTGCACCTGAATTAATGCAATTTCTAAAATGGTTCCAGAACCTTCTGCATGTTTTGGGCTAGAGTATCAAACAATAAGCTACTGCTGTCAATGACACAGAGAATAAAAACAGTTAAACAGATTGTATGAAAATTAGAAGGCCAGACACAAGTGAACTACCTGCAACTGCAGAGTAAACACATGCCCTGACAGCTGCCTGATGAGCAGACTGTCACTTAAAACAAGTAGATCAAGCCATACAAAAATATTGATGCAGAACAGCATATACTCCCCCTCGAGAAAGCAACACCAGTTATTTCTGAGACGGAAACAGGAACAGCACAATAGGTCAGTTTACGTGTTGTCCTGATCACAGAAAACTTTGCAATACCTTTCACCTGTGTGAAAACTCAAATAAGCTCAAATACCTTCTAAAATCCACTGTCTGCTCCCTTGGGTATCTATACAAAATGTCCAAAATATGGAAATTAAAAGCTACCAGTTAACCACTTTTTTAAATATGTACACCTCAAAATATATTTTTGAGGGTTACTGTATTCTGCAAGAATATGTAAATATATTGAAGCGTTATCTATGTATTGCCTATAACAGAAAATTTGCAACATGAAGAAGGGAGTGTTCCACTCACTACTGAGTCAGTATTCATGGCACAGGAGAGACTGTGGTTTGGTCAGGTTTGCGTTGCTCTTGATAGTCTTCACATAGACAAATAAAGAAGAGGCATTTAAAATGTATGGACACAGTCTGGGACAAATGCAGAGACATCATCTGAGCATCTGGAGATAAGGTTAAGAAAGCCAAAACCCAGCTGCAACTTAATCCAGCATGGGATGTCAGCAGCAATAAGCAAAACTTCTCTAAGTAGATAGGTGAGTTGGAAGGCGGGGGAGACTGCGGTGCCACTGCTGAGCTCAGAAAATACTTTTCAGGGGGGTATGTGTTATTATTTCAGGGGTTGTGTTATCTCAAACAGATGTCACTTGGGATTTTTGTTTGTTTGTTTTGTTGTTGTTGTTGGTTTTTTTTTTTCTAATTTGGATAGGCAAGAGTTCAAGACACTAGCGGCGTTTGTATGTTGCATGACAAGCAGATTACTATGGATAGGAAAAATTCAACCTTTCAAGTAGTGACCTCGTGTCATGTCAGTAATTACCAAAATTTCTTACTAAGAGTCATTTCATGTTTGCCAATTTTAACAAAATTTAAAAAAAAAACCAAACATTTTTTTACAGCATCATAGAGTAAAAAAACAAACCAAACCACTGTTTTGGCTTGCCTTGCAACATTTATGAAAAACAAAAGTCTTGAATTCAACATTTTCTCATTTCCTTAGTATGCATGTATGTAATATAAGTCTGGCAAGTCTTTGCTCTTCAATCTAATCCAGCAGATAAATCTCTTACAACAAAATTGAAATCAAATCTCCAAGGGGAAGCAAAGAAAGTCAGTCTTCAGAATGAATACTAAACACCTGATTTCTTTTTAGTTGATCAGTTACACAAAACTTCAGTGTCTGCTTCCATCCTCCCTGGTTTTCTATTTTTCCAAGATATACTTCCTGAAGAGCATTATGAAGACCTAAGCATGTAAACAGATCTTGCTACCTACCCACAGCATCCTTAAATAAAGAGAACCTCTTGTCCTGCTGGCAAGGCAGGGCAGTTCTGGGAAAATGTGGAACAGAAATGTGACAGAGTACGTCACACTGTGTTCCCTTCACTGCAGCTTTTCTTGTTAGTTTGTAAAAAATACACTGCTAGTAATACAGTTGCTTCCCACACAGGAAGAGGAGTAAAGGACTTTTCCTTCACTGTTAAGAAACAAATGTCATCATGTTCCTGCCACTTGCCAAACTTGGAAAAGTCATCCCACTGAGATTTTATTTCTCTCTAGCCCACTGCAAAAGGCTTCACCAAAACAAAAGAAATGCCCTAAAGAGGAAACTTCTTTTCCAGATTCTGCATTTAAATAGAACATGCCGGACATGACTTCAGGGAGGGGTCCTTGTCCAAAACAAACAACTCCCTCTTCTTCCCCTTCTGCCCTGTCAGACCAGCAATGTGGCCTTTCAACTAACAGGGAATTCATCAGCTGTCTAACTTGTCATGTATTTACTTTTCAAGTGGAAAGCTAGTACAACATGCTGGTGATGTGATTCAGTTAAGTTTTTGTTGCCACTTTTTTACCCAAAAGAAGAGACCTGAGTAAAGGCAATAGCAAATAAAACTCCGTGAGAGTGGCCTCACAGCACTGTTACAAAAGACACCAACAGAAAACTCAGGGATACAGTCCAAACCATACATTTCTCCAGATGACCCTCCTACACAGATTCTTGATCATAATGATTCCTTCCTATCACAAATACGAAGCTAAATAATATGCCCTTACTTTATATTTGTAGTTAATATTTGTGTAGTTTTATATTTTTATGTTCAGGATACTTATGTTTTAAAACTAAGTATTGCCCACCATTTGTCTGTCCTCCCTAAATACTTTAAACTTACTTCTTATGAATAATCATTATTCAATGGATTATTCTTTTACTTGTGTCTGTGAAACTCAATTTATTTAAATCAAGTCATTCTTAATTTAAACTGTTGTCAGGGAAAGGAGACTGAGATTCATGAGCACAACCAAAGCTATGAATTTAATATAAAATTTGCTTAAAACTATTTCTTCTGTTGAAACATTTTTTGCCTGGAACTGAATTAATTACTTTCTTGTAGTGACATTGTTCTTTCTATTTTAATGCTTTGCCACTTTTCTTTTTCTGAAATTGAAAGTATAAGCACAGAACACCAACTTTTCAAAAGTAGGACTGTGGGTAAGTGTCTCTCTTCAGGTGTTTCAACCAAACACCAGATATCCGTAAAACTTCCAGTATGGGACACAAAGGTCAGCTACGGCGAAGTGAAGATCTGTTGACATTTTACTGAATTTTGAGCACTGATCCACTCGTTTAGACAAATCAGGAATTATCTTAGCTCAGTTTCATAAGGATTACCCTCAGTAGTAGAACTGATTTGGCCCATCCTCAACCCAATCACATTTTTCATAAAAGAATTAAAACCCCCTGAAAAATATAATTAATCCTTCCACATGCATGTCTTTATAACAACACACTACATGTACTAGAAGGAAAAAAATGTCTTCTGCTATTGCCTCAAGTACCCACCTACAGTTATAAATTCTCTAGAAATTAAATTTAAGAGGGTTCACTGAAGACGATTTGAAAGAAAGGTTTTGTGATGGCAGCATTATCTGTGGGGCTTGAAATACTGTAATTAACAGCTACACTACAGGTAGAACAGACTAGGTTTCAATTTAACCAGCAGTATCTTACACCATCAATTTTATTGTAAGCATTACTTCAGGATACTAACACCAAATATTACAGAAGTTTCCAGGAAATTGAAGTCATTTAATAAGTATACCATGTGAACAAAATACAATGTAGCCCTTCACAAGGTGTTGCTCCTTTAAAATACTTCACTGGATAATGTACACCAAATGAACAGTAAAAGACTACAAAGAGGAAGCGAGAATTTTTCTCTTGGAGTACAGAAAACCTGAAATGCTGTGCATGTAAGGACTGTAAGTAAAATGTTATTCTAATCAAGCAACAATTAAAGCCTCTCTTCATATGTATGTAAGCAGAACTGACAGATTCAATTTCATTCCTTCTGCAAAATATTATGGTGCTGAAAATGTCTGAAGGTTGTTCCCAGTGCAATTTCTAGAGCAGTACATACAGTTTCTATTCTCATTAAACTTGATTCAGCACAATGAACATCCAGCTGCTGCTCTGCATGCAATGACTCTTGGGAGCATCCATGGAGCTAGCAAGGAAACATCTAAATTTTGTTCTCCTGTTCTGTTTTATCAAGTCTACACTGAGTCTTTTATTCAAATTGCAGAGGAGGAGGTGACAGATGTAAAAGTAAGCAGTTGAATCAGCTGGTGACAATGAATCATGGGACAAGATGTGTTTTTTTAAGGTCTTTTCTAAAAATAAAAAAAAAATTATTTGGAACTATGCTGTCTTAAAAATTAAACAAAACAACAAAAAGCCATCTAAACCCAATTTCTTTTCCCTCTTGTCTTTTTCTTTGATCTTCCAATGATCATTTGTACATGACTACACAGTCCTTTCCTTGAGTCATTCCAATTTAAGAAAAGCAGTGAATAGGAGACTCATTATGATGACCGTTGCTTTGTCACTTCATTGTTTCTCTTGTCGCTTATATGTTGCCCAACTTTTCAATTAAATTAAAAAAAAAGGTGAAATCTTTCTTTCTGAAAGTTTTCTTTTTTATGTTCCTGACTAATACCTCTCCATAGAATTCCCTTTCATAACTTTGGTTTTTCCATCTAGCTTTTTATTTTACAACTTTCTTTGCTCTGTTGTCTGTTCCCTGTTCCAGCTTCATGCTTTACATTTGCCTTTCTGGACTTAGGATATTTGCAGATGCAAATATGAAGTAACCAAATTCTACAAGCTTTTGACTATATCTACACAAATATTCAGGATCTGTCTCTGAAGTTCAAAAGAAAATTTCTTCAGTGCCTTGATAATGGTACAAAATACCTGAAACCAGGCAGAAGCTCAACCCTTGAGTAAAAAACATGCTCATTAATAGATCTTTATTTGCAAATCAAAACTACACATGTGCTTTCAAGGAGGCTAGTCCATTAACCTAGGTAATGGGAGGACTGAAATACATCAATCATTGACATCCAGTCTTAAAACAGAGTAACAATTTAGCCATTACAGAAAATAAACAAAGCCCTACATTAAATGAACAGAACTGGCCCCCCTAGTTATTCAAAAGAGTGTTAAGTAATTTGGCCAGATTTCGTCTAATGCAATCAGATGAAAAAAATGTTCACATAGAACTATAGTGGTAAAGCCACTTCACCTCTCTAAATGAGTAATTCAACTTCGATTTCATCCTCAGCCATAGGCAATTTGAATCTAAATTGATTGGTTTCAGGATGGTATGGGATCGGGTACTCTAGGTTCTTGGTCACTTTATATTCTCAGACACACAGGTGCTCACTCCAGTCTCCTAGGTGGACGCACTGCAAGCACTGAACTTATAATCAGTTTTGGGTCAAATGCATACAAGAACAACTGCAAACAGGATAATTGCTGGCACAGTTAATGAAGGAAGAAAAGACCACCTCAGAATGCATTACTATCACCTGAACAAACCTTTCAGGCCCAAGGTGGTAGGAAGTATCCCTCACATGCATTGCCAAAGAACAAATGTAATTCAGTGTCTGCCACTGTCATGGGTTAGCAAGCATAGTCCCAGAAGTGATGTTCTTGCAAAGAGGTGCTTACAGCTTCCCTATGACCTGACAGAACCTATCAGCGGGCTAATTTGAATATGGACAATTTTTTAAGCTACTTACAATTTTGACCGTCTCTCTGGTCCACATTTTAAGAAGAGACAAACCCCAGGCTGAGTTTCCAGGACATGTAGCTGCAGGGCCCATACAGGGCCCGGTGGGCCCAGGCCAGGGCCTGTTTGGGCTGGGCCAGGCCATGGCCATCCTGGAGCCGATGGGCCCTGTTCCACTCGCGGCCCCCCACAGCCCTGCTGTGTGCAGACGGAGCAGCCGGGCTCCCCCTCTCCAGTGCGGCCAAGATTCAGCTGAAGCTGCCCTGCTGCCCGGCAAAGATCATGTGACCAACAGTGATATGTGACATTCCAGCTGCAAGGCTGAGGTGAGATTAACCCTGTTAGTGCTGTGAAGAGCTGAAAACCTGAGGGAGAAGAAAGAGGAGATGCTTAAAGCTGAAATTCTGTTGTAAAGCTATGATGTATCAGAGTACCCACTGTAATTTCATGAAGGCATTGGGGGGTGGAGTGTTCAACTTGCACTTGCAAACAAAAGCACCTGTGCTGGAATAAGCAAATGCTGAAGCAGCTGTAATTTGATGATAAGTTTGAACAGGGAGAGATGGAAGTGATGAGGACTCTTGCTCCAAATCGGAAGGAGAGACCTCAGTTCCTAGAGATGCTCCCAGAGATAGTCCTAGAGATGAAGATGAGGAGGACCCTTTGCTCCCAGGGAAGGAGGAGGGCCTCTATTCTTAGCGATGAAATACTCCCAGAGATGGGTGAAGAGAACTTTTGTTTCCGAACAGCTCAACCTTAACATGGTACCCCAGTAGCTCAAGACTGGACCCTCGAAAGCAGTTGTGGGAAAAGCTGCAAGTCGTGGGAGGGGGACTCACATGTGAGCAGAGAACCAACCCGGCTGTCTGTCTCATTGTGATAATGTCTCCATAGCATGAGCAAGAGAGATTTCTCTTCCTAAACGAACTGAACAAGGTTATTATGGAAGTGGCAAACAGACTGAACATCTCAAGGGTTGTCTTTTTACATTGTCAGGGGAGAAGGGAGAAAGGTGGGGGGAGGAGAAGTGTTCTGAAGGTGTGGTATGATTTTATTTTTTTTTCCTTCTTTTAGGTCTGTTAATAAACTTCTTTATATTCCTTCAAGTTTTGTGCCTGCTTTGCTTTCTCCTAATTCTTATCTCACAGAGGGTAAATAGTAATGAGTATTTTGGACCAAACCATTACAGCCATTCTTCCACTCTGAAAATTCCAGTATCTCTGTTTCAGGAGGCTGAAAAGTACCTCAGTTGAGTACTTTATTTTAAGAGTTACTATTTCAGTTGCTAGGGTGCTGTCTGGACTTGAACCATTCACCCCAAATATCAGTACTACCAATTTCCCTTTCCCAGGGGCTTCGAAACTGCCTAATTTTCAATTTTGTTTTTATATACCCTAAAGACAATGAAGCTGTATAAGTATTTGAGACAACAATTTCAGTTGACTGTGTGACTACTTTTTTGATCTAATACAATTTCACAGGAATTCCTCGTCCCAGAATCTGTCATCAGAGTGTCTTTCCCTTATATTTATCTATTTCTTGTCAAATCCTCAAATCCTGTTGACTCTGAAACCAGTTTCTAAGCTCAGCATGAGGTACAGGATTCACTATCATAAGCTAAGTAAACTTCACATTCAGAAAATGTGAAGCCAATAAACATGAATTTTACAATGGTCTCCAGTGTGGATATGGAGTCTAAATAAATTTTGCCTAAACCTGGTCACCAATTCAGATGTAAGATATTCTGCATTCCTGTGGAAAATTCAGTATTTCTCTGCTTCTTTCTTGTCTCCAAGACCACAAATGCAAAAAAATTACGAAGTTTCTAAAGGAAATGTGGCAGAAAGTGTCTGAATAGATCTCGAGCTGGTATGTGACACTGCTGGATATTCTAGAAAACTCTGGGACTGTCCTATTATAATATTTCCATTCGTTTCAGACCCAGGCCTTCCAGAGACTGGAAAGTAAAACAAGTCAGGCAAGCATTCCTCCTATTTTTAGCCCGGCTTCTCAGACATATGTGGTCAGGTTTTCTGTTCCCTATATCCAAGACTTCTGACCCAAGTGACTGCATTTACCCACACTGGTCAGCTTTAAAGAAGTCACAGAGAAGTGAAGTCCTAAAATAGCCTGTAGAGAAGAAGGAAGTGACCCCCTAGGTGCTGGCAATGGTAGGAAAAGTGCAGAAGCAGCATATGCACTACTTGGCACAGTGGGTCCATGGAGAAGAAGAAAAAAAGACAAATGCCCTCAAAAGAGAAAAAGTCTGAATTAAATTTTTCTTTAAGACTAAAGTCAGCCACCAAAGAAAGGAAAATCTGGGAAACTCATTTAAAAGCTTACAGAAACACTTGTTTAAATGACACTGTTAGAAAAATGGAACAAATGTTCACAGGCAGGAAAAAAAATAAAGAAACAAAATGGGGTTAACCATAAAATGCAGATATCCCTATCTCAAAGCAATTCAAAGTTATCTAATATCAACGAAGCATATAAAAACACTCCTTAAGAGGCTTAAGATTGCAAAAAGTGTAGAATATTTTGAAAGTGCTAAAATTTTGTGCCAAAACAGTTTGTATCTTCATTACATATACAATGTCAGTTCCCCCTCTATCAAACTGACAGCTCTTTTAACAGCAGTCCATTTCCCGCCCTCAAGAAATGCACTGTGGTGGGAAGCATTCTAGAGGGGATCCCAAAAGTCTTCCAAGTATTAAAGATTTGAAAATCAACGACTCAGTGGCAAAATGATCCATGCACTGTTTATCATAAGAAGTTATATTTGCATTGCCGTTTTCTTTTCAAGCAGATATCTCAAAGGCCAAAGTTAAATGGATAATTCTAAAAATAGACTGATACCATGTACTGCAACAAAGAGCGTAAAAAGGGAGCCAGACCTTGAATAAGTTTTTCTTTTCAGTGGAAGGAAAGAGCACGACAACTTTTAAGAGTGATCTCTCCAGTTGCCAGAAGTGAAATACAGGCAAGAGAAACGTAAACACTACTGGAGACTGGAAGGTGATTTATCAAAGCTCTTGTCAAGATAGTTCTTAATTTCTTCCACAATAGATGTAATATAAGATGACTGTGCAGGATTCTTGCTATTTGATATATACTTTAAACCTGATTTTCAGAACATGCACCCATACTTTCCATGGAAGGTGATTACAGAGCATACCAGATTTCATCATAAAATAAAGAAGGAAATTAAATCATCTGTAATCATTAGAATATCACAAAGTTACTAGCTTTATGCTTTCTGGGTCAGAACCATACATTTTAATGACTTTCAGTTGTAGACAGATGGGCACCATGCACTGTTGTGACAGAGCTGAAAATGTCCCATTCTTCTTTGTAATCTCAATGCATCCAGAAGTCTGTATGGCATTTCTGTATGGTCCAAAAGCTGAAAAGCTCTGTATCCTGGAGGAATTTAGAGACCTATGAATGAACAAAATCAGAAGGAAGAAGAGGATGGAATCAACTCTTCTTTAAACAGCATTTGTAAACAATATTTTTTTAGCCTAAGTTTTATTATTTCTAGTGATACCACGTTTCTCTAAGAAAAAGACACTAAAAGCAGCGTGGGCAGCAGGGGGAGGGAGGGGATTCTGCCCCTCTGCTCTCATGAGAACCCCCCCTGCAGTACTGTGTCCAGCTCTGGGTTCACCAGCATAAGAAGGTGTAAGGATTTAAAGAGCACAGTTGCCTGTCTCAAACACTGTTAAGGCCACAGAATGACTTTTGCCATAAGCACACAATGGAGCGACACGATGGCACCAGCTCCAGGCAAGGTGGAGGCAAGATCTGGTGAGTGGCTAATGCAGCCAGAGAAAAATTCCCACTCTGGCAAACTGTGTAAAAAAGCTCGTATGCATATCATTGGTGAAACAAAGACCTCCCAAGTTATGGGACAGACTCCCAAATATGCCCACCTCCAAATATGCCTCCAAGGCTATCTGGAACTTGGACGGCAAGTTAAGCCCCTGTTACAGGAACTTGAGATGAGAGGAAGGTGGTACTGCTGTCCGGGTGCTATCTCAGACCTAGGGGAAGATCAACAAAGCTGGGGGAGAAGCATGTATCACTGATAAGGGACACAAAGAATGCAGAATTTATGGGCCACAAGGAAAGCAAACCCATGAACTGTGTTAGTGAATCAGCTCTGACTGAGTAAAAGGTTGTGTATCAGGTTAGATAAAAGGAAGAAACATCCTAAAAACTACACAGGGAAACAGATGTAAGAGTGCTCACTGGAGACATTTAGCTCCACAATTGGATAAACATTGCCCTGGGTATGATCCTATATGGAGAGCAGCTTGGTACACGAGTGGCTGGAAAAGAGTGGATCTAACTTCTTAAGGTATCACAGAATTTGCATGAATTTTAATTACATACACAGTAATGAATATTTTATAAGGCAATCTCTCTTCATAGTAGTCTTATATTTATAGTTTTTTTTATTTGGAATAACCAGAACTTACAGATATTATTATAGATATTATAGTATGGACAGAGAAAAAGAGTTATTCCTCATATCTTTCATCTCTCTGTCCATAGCAAGGGAGTTGGACTAGATGATCTTTGAAGGTTCTTTCCAATCCAAACCACTCAGTGGTTCTCTGGACACTATACAAGTAACACATATCCTCCTTGCAATTTCTGTTAGCTCAATATGAACATCTTGCAGGCAGTCTTTCTGAAGAAAGAGAGTAAGTTCTAGAAGATAACACTTCCGTTTGCAAGACAACCAATCTACCTAAAAATCTGATTTGCAAAGGTACTTTATTCATGACTGGCGGTAGGCAGGAAAGTTATAAATATGTAAAGAAGCCTGACTTCTCAATTTCTCAGTCCTACTCTGTACAGATAGAGCACCACCAAAATCTGTATCCTGGTCTTACAAGGCCAGCAAGCTCTACCTACAATGTGTGAAATTTGTTTGGAGGTTCAGTTGTCAGACATGACAGCATTACAGTAGAAATAAGTGAGACTGACACTGGAATTTACTCCAAGTGAAGAAAAAGAATCTTGCAAGCGAAGAGAAAGGGCAAACCTAAACCTGCAAAGACATCTAAGAGGGTATGAGTACACTCAATGCAGAACTAAAGTGCTGCGCTCTTCCAGGCCAACTCTTAACCATGAAAAATTTAGACACAAAGATTGAAATTCTACTTACTCTGCTCTCTATCCTTAAAAACAAATGTGACAGGTAAATTAAAACAGGAAGAGTAGACACCCAGAATTTCTGGCCATTTTAAGTATCCACAGTAGCTACTTACTCCCCGAGCCTGTCTGTATATACCTGTCTGTATAACATGAATCTCATCAGCTCAGTATCTGTCTAACAGAACCTTTTATTTTTTGATTGATACTTGACATTTATCATACTTTTTCGACAGATCCTAGTGACAACTTGGAAAGATATTTGCTGGGCTTTCTGTCAGTATTTCATGTTCACACAGCAGACCTATTAACAAAGAATCAGGACAAAAAAATCCCTTGAATGCAAAAGAGAAACAAAATGAGTTCCTTTCAATTAACTCTGTCAATTTTTCACAAGATTTTAAAGTCAATTCCTGGGACATGAAAAGATAAAGCAATGGCTTATATGTTATTTATCAATGCTGACTTCCAGAGAAATTTGAACAAAGCACTTAATTTTATTGAACAGCAGAAATCTATTTCCAAGAGCTCTGATCTGTTACAGATTCCTTTGATTTTCAAATTCATTTGAACAGCAGGGAAATCACATAACTGAATTACAGTTAGCATAGGACAAATACTGTGCAAATGGTTTCATACAAGCAGAAAGACTACTGTAAGAAAAGTCAGCAAAGGTGTTGAGATTGGAAGGTAAAATAGAGAGCAAGATCTAAAAAATAATGTTCCAGGTTTTCTTCCACAATGTGTTTTGGATGAAAAATACTGTGTTCACATGACTTTGTATAATATCTGAAGATGGCTTGTATCATCCAGAATATTTAAACTTCCAGTACACCTTAAAACAGAACTCAAGTTCTGAATTAACTGTAAAGGTAATGCCTGCCTGACCTCATGTCACAGTTATTTCAGTTCTAGGTAAAAAGAAGAGAGAAACTTTAGTATATTTAGTGGATTCAAAGAGAGACACAGAGAAACTAAGAAAATCTCATGCTTTACAAAATTTTAGAATTTAATTACTTTAAGAAGGTAAGTTCTTTTTTGGAAGTTGTCGATTTTCACTACCGAGGGAAAAATTTGCTGTGCTAAAGTATGGAAGTCTTCTAGAGGAATGCAGGAGAGAAGGTCTTCCTCCTTAGAAAGTGGTCAGAAGTGTTAGTTTAAAACTTCCATCATATCAATACTCTTGGTTTCCAATCTAGAAATGTGAGTACACAAGTACTATTATTTATGCAATTAAGTCTCATTTGGTTCAGTGAATATGCATTCACTTGAATGATCACATAATTAGGTCTCATATTTTTGTAGAACTTCAGTTACTATACTGTCACACTCAAAGCATACACATTACTGCTTCACTTTGCCTAATTGCACTTTATGAGAACACTCACAAGAAGATTTTTTTTTTTTTGATGAATAAGTTGTCACAATACTTGTTCACACCTCTAGATTTTATGGAAGTTCTGGAACAGGTGAATGCTGCAGTACTAAATTCTGATCTATACAGCTTTTAGTCCTCAGAAGATGTAAGGAGAAGAGGCTCTCTGGTTTACCCAGAAAGTAGATTGTTTATGCTGCGCACTATGTTTGTAACTTCTACAGAATATTCTTCCTACCTTTACCTCTGTGCACATTCTTAAAAAACAAAAACCCAGTTGATGTTCTCAACTCTTTCCCACCACGGAAATAATCTAAGTGCTTTCAAGGTACGCAAGAACAAATAAAGAAAAATAGCATTTACTGTCTTACAACTCTACAGGAAAAACGTAACAGAATTTTGGCTGTAATTCCTCATTTTCTTTAAATCCTCCATGGCTTTTAAACCTACTGGTTTTCAGAACACTTAATTGTTTTATTTCCTGATATCTTCTGGTTTTACTTATACATATCACATGGACTCAAAAAAGTAATTTTAGAGTATTCTTTTCTGACAAGTTCATGGAAGAGAGTAAAACAAAGAAAAGCCAGATGAAATTTTCTGAACCTGGTACATATACAGTTTGTAAAGCTTTAAGTATAGTAAACTAGGACAGTGAGTCCGCATACTATATCAAAGGTCAAAATACAATTAACGTATTTACAGTTCAAAACATGGTATTTGGCAGCGCAGTCATGGGAGCAGCCTATTTGCTATAGCAGGGATGTCTGGGAATATCTTCCCTTTTTTTCTGGGCTTACCACCTTTCACATCATTGATTGACAACAGTTTGACTGTCTCTGACAGTAAAATGTATTTTTTCTGTTCATTTATCATCAGACTGTTCATCGGCAAGAACAGTTTATTTCCACTGTTTTCATAAACAAACAAATTAAAAATAAAAGAGGACTGAGGACGAGGAGGAAATGTTCATGTGTGAATTTTATTTGGTGAATGAGTATGTCTGTCACAGTTGGAGATCAAGCAATAAAAACTCATGAACTTTCATGATAAAGCAAATGTGATGCCTCTACCAATAGAAAAAAAAGTGAAATAACCCTTATAGATAGATAAGGTGTGTTCATGCCAAACAATAGAGATAGAAAGAATGAAATATGGTTATGTTAGATTCTGTAGCAAATGTGAATCTAAAAACCTTCATCCTAGGTCTGAAGAAAATTGGAACAAAATAGTAATTGCAAAAATAATTGAGACAAAGGCAAGTAAAAAGTAAAAAGTTCAGCAGATAGACAGCTTCCAAAAAATTAATGTTTGGCTCTGCACTTCAATAAGCTTTTTTAAAAACAGAGGTATATGAGATGTGTTGTTCCAAATGTAGTTGTTTTTTGATTTTTTTTTTTTTTTGGTAGCAACACACATTATACCCCTGATTTTTTCAATCCTTATTCACATACGTGTATTAAAGGATGCATAAAACCATTAGAACTTTATATGAACTTTGTAACATTAGTCAAGACACGAGCCTTGACATGATCACCTGAAAAAAATGTTAGAAAGATTTGGTTTTACCTCTGAAGTCTCTGCTAAATAGACGGAGTTACTGGTTTCACATTTTGCTAAATTTATCACAAATCTTCTAATACATATTATGTGAATTTATTTGGACAGAAATCTGAAATTCATGTGTGTTTGTAAAAGAGCTCATTGTTCTTACAAGTGAGAGAACAGCCAATGATTCCTGACAACAAAAGCAGTACAAGTGGGTGCCATGTAAGTTTATGGAAGGTTGCCAGTTAACGTGTACAGCAATTTCTGGTTTGCAATCTCAATATTTTCTTTCGGGAAATGTTGTTAGAACTCAGATTTATTTACTGCTCTCTGTTGGTTTAGTGACATAAGTGGGTGTTGAAAGGGTACAGTCTTTCTTCATTACATCCTCAGTTCTTCAAAGAAGTAAGGTAATGATTCAAATAACTAAAGCTGCACAGAGCACCTGCCTTGAATCAGCTCTTGAGACACCATTAAAGTACTATCAAACACTCAAACCTTCCAACTCACTTAAAATGATGGAAATACTCCCTAAATTAATTTGGTTCAACAGTCTGGACCAGAAACTAATCTTCTCAGATGAAATATGGACACACTAACACACTGTGTAACTATATGCTATGCTGGGCTCCTATTAAGAATTGATCTTGTGAAAGGTAAGGGGCTGTTATTACTGTCACCCAGAAAAACATCGTCAATCTAGTCAACCAAATGCCTTTTGCTGGAAGGATTATATGAACTGTAGGACTGAAAGTGTGAATTTTGCAGCCTGGATGTTAATAAGTCATTGTGAAATGCCTTCATGAATTTCCTGTACATAGCCAGTCATTTGCACACTTCAAGGGAAAGTTGTGTGTCTCAACAGGCTGGAAGATCTGAGGACTCTTCAGCTGAGCTGCAAGGGTACAGGTTGATCAGAGGAAAAAGATCAAATGGGAACAACTCTCCAGTGCTCAAAAGGGCTGCCCCATACACCTCAAAAGGAAGGCTCAAATGAAAGAGATGTATTTGCATGTGGGGTCAGGCTCAAGGAGACAGATTACTTTGTTTACAAAGGAAAGAGAGAGAGTGAAAGGGGAATTAATACCCGCAGTTAACATGAGATACCTGAAAAAATGTATCAAGGTGAAGATGATGCAGTGGTAATGGGGGTGGGGGTAGGGAAGGATTAAAAAAGGAAGGGAAATAGAGTACAAGATTCAAAGAACTATCCCTATTGCTTGTTTTTTTGCAATTCTGAGAGGTTAAAATGTTCAGGCATTAATACTGAATGAGCATACTATTTTCTGAAGACCAAAGTTTAAAACTTAAAAATCAGTTTTTGAAAAACATCATTTCAAAGAGTCAGTCAGTATGCATTACAAACATGCATTGCCTCAGAAAATCAGATATAGGACTCTAGGTCGTAATTTTAAAGAAATCCTGAAAATCCATTGACATTGTTCTGCTTTGTATCTCTCCCCGTCCAAAACCCCAACAACTTCCCCCAAAAAAACCAACAACAACAAAACCCAGAACAAACAACCACCATCACCAAAACCCAACAAAAAACCCCCAAAACCAGCCAAAAAAATTCTCAAACAAACAAATTTAAAAAGTGTCATTCTGGACATAGGCCCCATTTCTCAGCCCTGTCCCATTGAACACAGTTTAGATTCTTCACCTTGGCCATGCCCAAACCATCCACCCTTCAAGGCCAGAGCACAGAATCCCAATTCCCCATCTAGAATCTCCCTGTAGACGATTTGGCCTGACTGACCTGGTAGAGAGCACTGAGTTTGCCTTGTAAAGGCTTGAACTAAGAGCAGGATAAAATTGTATCAATTAGTCATTAGATTCAAATGAATCACCTTAAATAACTCATGCACCAGTGAGGGAGAAAGGATAACTTTTGCTAAAATGTTTTCACTGTTTTTGTACCTGAAATCTCCTGCAAACACTGTCAGTTCAGAGACCTCAGATGCACTGATCTTCTATTCTTTTCTTTTAAATTAGAAGTGGAAATTGCTCAACCTCTATGCTGACTGAAAGTGCACTGGTGTCCTTTGCAGAGAGACGCTGTTTTCTAGAACTCAGGGCTCAAAAACAGTTAGGGCTTTCTACATTTAAGTGTTATCATTAAAGCATTTAGAAGCCAGCAGAGAAACAGAAATACCACCAAAACACTGTGGCTGCATAATCTGTAGCAATCCTACACACCTTGAATTTTGGATTCATGTATCAACAGCATTTAAATAGGTGATTCTTGAGAGGAAGAGTGCAAAGAAACAAAGGAGTACTGTATCTTAAATGGGTAGAGATGTAAGAACAAGGTCGCTTAAAGATGATTGTAAAAATGTAAAACAAGATATCAGAAGATAAATCTGAAATCAGAAAGTTTAACAAGTATCTGTTAAAATTAACAAGATAAATAATTAGCTTCTATATTTAAAATTATTGTGGATCTTATTTTCTATGTAGAATTTATGCTAATTATGCAAGATGTCATAACAGGAATTACATTCAAACACAGGACAACCACTTAACAGCCCTCTCCTATGACATGTAAATTCCCTTTTGCTTTCTGCAAGACCTCCTACTATTTAAAGAAAAAGATGCTCTAGAATGAATTTTCAAACATCATGAAAACAAGGAATGCAGTTTCATAACGTATCACATATATACCCTGTTTTATAAGTGGATAAAAGTTGAGGGCTTTTTCATAGTCATGTCAATTTAAAATGCATATATTAATCTTGTTTCTTTTTATTCCAGAGAAGAAATTTTGGAAAGGAATGTCTTGAATCAAATTTGAATAGGATGAAGGAAATATTAAATAATTCCCCCATTAAAGCATGATCACTATCTGCAAGCTCGAGTGAAAATATTTTTAAAATAAAACATGCAAAAAACCCCAACTTACTTTACTCAAATTTGCTATACAGAAATCCTAATAACTATTTACAAAGACAAGGACAAAATCTGGCTTTGATAGGCAATGTGTACTTCTTCATGACCGAACTGATCTATTTAACTTCACTGTGCATTCTCTACTTTTGTTTTCGGTATTGCGTTTGTGCTCCTGCTCCAACAAACATCTCAGTACTCAATTGCATCTAGCTTCAGTAGTTGCACATTTGTGCACTGATGGGTAACAAATACAGAAGAGATATATCAAAGAGGTCTTTTTCCTGCTTGAAGAGATGAGGTGAGCCTGACCACAACAGACCTAGAGTAAAACAGTAGCCAGCAGTGGTGTAACCATTGTGTTCTTGCTTTAACAGTGTTATATCACAGAGTTCACCAGGTTACAGGGACCTCAGGAGACTGCCTACTCATGGCCTCAAAAAAGGCTAAAACTGACTATGCAAAGACTAAAGCAGGATCAGATCTACTTCATAGGAGCCACACCTATATTAACTGATGAGATATCTTTGTCCAGAGAAACTATTTTCTATGCTAAAGTCCATTACTTCCTCCAGAGCCAAAATAAAACTGGCAAATAAGCAGTTGCAATGAGATCAGTGTAATAACACCAAAGCAAATAACATGCTGTTATCTCAGATGGAACTAAAATGATTAAACTGGAAGGGAGATAATTTATCTATCTGTATATGCAATGCAACACTTCAAACATCTGCAATATCACCACACTAATCTTTTCAGTACAAATCATGTCTCCTAATTTTCATTTTTACTAAGCACTGCTTACCCTCTTGATGTTTCTCAGAGATTTCCAGCAGAAATACTATTGATGAAAGGAAATAATTTTACAGCAGAAGTGCTGGAAGTTTTTTTACAATTGTGATAAGACTGTCCTTGAAATTTGATCATTTGTTGAAAGGTGACTGCACACTCCCCACATTGGATAACTCATTTTAGATGTAAGATGCTACTGTAATGACTTCTTTCTTAAACTGTAGTAACTGATTACATCCAATTAATGAGTGGAACAAAAGCTATGCACTGTCTCTCATCAATTCTCTAGGTCACAAGAACTACAGCCTTTGATTATGCCTCTTCTCTGCTGCCATTGTTAATCTGACATAAAATTACTGGAATAAAATTTAAGGTTTCTTGTGACTAGCATATGTATATTTGAGGGATAGGGTAATTAAGAGGACTCCAGATCATACTTCTGACTTTTTGAAAGCTAATATAATCCCTGATTAACTATTAAAGAATGGAACTATCTTTGTTTATTTAACAACTAATTTAACTCTTTATATTTCATTCTTCTCTATTTGTATGGAGGAACTAAGTAGCAAATGCAATGATTTGCTTTTTCTTCAGCTAGGCAACACAACCTCAGATATCTATCCAGGGCCTTCAGCAACGTTATACAAAGAACATGTCAGAAACAGATGCTCTGTTTTCCTTTTTCGCTAATGTGATGGTTTGGCCCTGGCTGGCAGCCAAGTGCCCACCAAAGCTGCTCTATCAGCCTCCCCTCCACAGCTGGGCAGGAGAGAAAAAATGTAGCTAATGGCTCATGGGGCAAGACAAGGACCAGGAGAGATCAGTCACCAATTACCATTGGGGCAAAACAGTCAGCTTGGGGAAATTAATCAAATATATTTACATAAATTAGACTAGGATAATGAGAATTAAAAATAAAACTTCAACCACCTTTCCCCCACCTTTCCTTTTGTCCCAGGCTAAATTTCACTCCCAGTTTTCTCCACCTCCTGCCCCCAGTGGCACAAAGAGACATGGAATGGGCTGTACTCACTTCATCACTGTGTCTGCTGCTCCTTCCTCCGCAGACAGAGGACTCCTCACACTCTTCCCCTGTTCCAGCACGGGGTTCCTCCCACAAGAGACAGTCCTCCATGAACTTGTCCAATGGGAGTCCTTCCCAGAGGCTGCAGTTTTCCCCAAACTGCCCCAGCATGGGTCCCCTTCCACAGGGTCAGTCCTTCAAGCACAGCCTGCTCTATCATGGGTCCCCCATGGGGTCACAAGTCTTGCCAGGAAACGTGCTCCAGCATGGGCCTCCCACCGATCACAGCCTTCCTGAGGCACCCCACTGCTCCAGTGGGAGGTCCTCCACTTCACCATGGACCTGCATGGGCTGCAGGGTCACAGCTGCCTCACCATGGCCTGCACCATGGGCTGCAGGGAAGTCTCTGTCCATCTTCACTGACCTGGGTGTCTGCAGACTTCTTTCCCTCCTGTATTCTCATTCCTCTCCTCTAACTGCACTGCTGTATTTTTTCTTCTTAAATACATTATCTCAGGGGTGCTACCACTGTCCTTGATGGACTCTGCCTTGGCCAGTTGTGGGTCTGTCTTGGAGCCAGTTGGCACTGACTCTAGGGCACACGGGGAAAGCTTCTAGCATCCCCTCACAGCAGCCACCCCACCAGCTGCCCTGCTACAGAAATCCTGCCATGCAAACCTAATACAGCTAGATGATAACAGGATTTCATTATGGTCTTAATGAATGAGTGATTGTTTTACCTCTCCACCTTAAATCCCTACTACATCATGCAATGCATGCAAATATGAATGTATAGAGCAGAGTCCCAGTTACCACAGAATCCACTGAAGGATCCCATCCTGACAGTTCCTATGCATTATTCAGGAGGCTGCTGGTTGTACAACTTAAGCTTTACCCAACACACAACTGTCCCTTTACTCCTCCTCCACTTTTATATAAGTTCACGACTTAAGTGATTTGAGCCATAAGAAACCAGCATCTCTACACTCCACACTCCCACAAACACAACCCAAACCACTTAAGATGAATAATGAAGAAAAGTAAACAGTATCACAGCTACTTCTGTAAAGCCACTTGAATGTGGTTACGGAAGCTGAAGCACTTAGAAAGGCACTGGAGAAGTAAAATCAACTATAAAGTTGACCTTAGTAGAAATGTGCTGGAGAAGACTGTTACATGAGGACTTTGGGCAGGCAAAGATGGACCTTGTGAGGGAGTGAATAAGCTGAAAGGGAGGGGGATATTTTATCCTTTTGAGGCTTAAATGAGGTAAGAATGTTTAACCTGATGAGTTTCAGCTGCACAAAGGAAAACTTTGCATGTCCATGCAGTTACACTTTGCCTTCTGTACTTGACTTTGCCCATACCAAGTGAAGAAAGGACAGCTTTAAATTCAGACTTTGCCTGGATTGCTATTTTTGGCATTGGAAGCAATCTCTAACTGATGGTGAAAGACAATGTCAGTTCTAGAAAGGAAGGCTTCGAATATACCCCACTGATTTTCAGTGCATAATATTGAGCCCAAAGAATGTTGAGTTCACATTGTGCATAACTAACGTCTTTGCTTGGATTAACCATGAAATTCTTAGTCTCACCATGAAATTCTATGTTTACTCATTCCAAACATTAAAAACATCGATTATATTTTGATTTATTGATATTTTATTTACTTAGCACTCCTAAGTCATCACGTCCTCGACAATGCAACATGCCATACAATGTAATTTTGTGTTGTCACCATCAGTGATAAGACCCAACGTATTTTGCATAGCTTTAGTGAGTTGACTTTTGATTTGTGCTAGCAGTGACAGATGATGGGTACTTTCCCCTTCCAGTGATGAATATGGCCTTAGTACATACTTAGTGTGGAAAATGCACTGACATTTTCCAGAGTAAAAAGCTCTCTATGAACGCAGAATATTGCACGCAACACTACATTTCCGTCATTGCAATTATTAGGCTTACATTATTACTGCCTTAAATGAAACATGACTATTTTGCCACAAAATGCAATGATGAAAAATTTTAGTCTGGAAGATTAGATTGGGCTCGCAGTCAGAAATAATAATCAGTGTTTACCATGTGATGTTTTTCAATTTTCTGTATGACAAAAACAGCAGACTAAAATTGTTTTTTGTACTTTCCTGAGGGCATTAGCTCGCTCCAAAAATAAGGGCACTGATTTTTCTAGGCATACATGTAAGAGGAAATAACTGGTAAAGCATGCTGAGAAATATGGATCTATTATTTTAATGCACCCATACACAAGACAATAATTTTTGTTATAACTATTGTGGACCATTTTACCAGCCCAGAAGATAATAAACCAACAGATACGCAAATTTAATATTCAAAATTAATTTGAAATAGCCACTGCTTGCCTTGCTTTAAAAAGGCAGCTTACCCAAAACAGGAAAAGAAAATTGACCCTCCAGATGTTCTGAAGGTAACCAAAAATCAATTCCTTTAAATTAAGTTGGAAAAAAAAAAAGAGTGTGAAACCCCCCATAGAACTGTTGGAAACAGAAATAAATTAAACAAATACCTTACCTGCACATTCTGAATATGAATTTAGATACATTAGTAACATGGGTGTCCAAGCTTAGACTTATATTTATATGAAGTTTGATTTCACTGCTACAGTAAAAATTAAATTTATGATATTTATCTGCTAGTCTTGCCTAGAAGAATGCTGTTCTATACACCTAATTAAACCAGTAGATTTTTAGGAAAGTAATGTCTTAAACAGAGATACCTCTTGTCTTTAAATAAATTCATATGTCACCTCTCTGAAATGTAATTTCATTTCAGACCAGACACTTAGTTGCTAAAATAAAATAGCCTATTTAAATAATTTGACTCATCTATCTTTTAGTCCAGACCTAGTTAATTGAGTGACCCCATGTTAATTGAATAGATACAAAGTGAATTATAAACTTGACAAATTGTTTCTTTAACAGGAATGTCTATCAGTTGAGTTTGTAGGGTCAGCCTGATAACGAGCAGTAAGTTACACATTAATTAGCAGCCGTGGGATAAAGAATAAAAAGGCATGAAATGTAACTGTCATATTGAGAATAAACAGGTTGGTGATGGCTCATTGACAGAGACAGTATCAGCTTTTCTCTTGTTGTAAACATACCAGAGTTCCTATTTTTCACTTCTATAAAAGTTTCCTCTCTTACCATGTACATTTTCAGTCATCAGTTTACTCCTAAGAGATCCAAGATTATTATCCAGCATTTTTTTTAAGTCCTGTCCCCCCTGTATTCCCCTGTTGTCCTCACTTTGCCTGATTTTAGCATTATTTGATAAGCAGCTTTTGCTGCATAAGTGATCTGTGGAGATTTGCTCCTTTTGATAAGGGAAAAGCCACCGAGGTCTTAGGAGATACACATGGCACTGACTAGATCTGATTAAAAGAAAGCAGTATTTAATGACATTTAAAGGAATAAATAGCCCATTTGACAGAACTATGTTTCTACTCTCTTTATGGGTGGCCATTCCATGAGACACTCCGGAAAGCGTTTAGACACAATGTTCTCAGCAGAACGATTTACTGCAGATATATGTGGTCACATTTCAGTATCCCTTAGGGGAGCTTTTGCTCCTAAAGTGTATAATAAAATGGAAAGAGGAAAGCATCGAAGATCACTACTAGAATATGCACATAAAGATGCGCACAGACACACACACATCTCATTCTGCAAGCTTTCAGCAGCTCTGAGACAGACAGTAGAGGGCTCTTAGCCCTGTGAGGCTTTAATTATCAATCCAAAAATACAATCTATAGATTATAACCAGCAGAGATATAAAGCAATAATTGCAACCAAGGAATTTCAAAGCAGTCCTGATGCCAAAATGGTTTCACAGACACTGAACAGTTTTTCGAGCAACACACATTTTTCAAGATCTGTTTTTCTGCAGAAGATGCTGAGGAAAAGAAAGAAAAGGGCTAAATTAGTCTAGTCTATACTTGGATTACCACTGCTTGCCCAGAAGATTGAAGAGTCAGAAATAAAATAGGTCTGACCACTGGAGGTCACTCTCGACTTAAACCATGTTACATTAACTGTGTTTCTGGCAAAAGGAAATTCTGGGTGTTTCTGTCATTGTGTCTAAGATACAGCATGGCTGAACCTTCAGAGGGGTGGCTGAAGGTTTAAATTGCTGCTCTTCCAGCAAATTCCTGAATAATCATACTTAGATCTTTTTGGATTTTGCCTTAGTTTCCCAATCTGAAAATAATTAGTGAAACGAAACCACTCTTTTTTTATCCCTAGGAGATGTTAAGAACTAATAAAACAGAAGTTCTGCATCTGAGAAGCACTGTGAAAATATTGCCAACAACACATACATAATCTAGGAAATAAATGTAATTTTTATAATACTATGGTAGTATATTGTATTATAGTATACAATTACAAAAGGGTTTGGCTTGAAAGGTACCTTGGAGATCCTCTGACTCCAACCTTCCTGCCAAGTGCAGGGACACTTTCCTCTAAGACTAGGCTTTTCAAAGTCCCACCCAACCTAGCCTCAAACACTTCCAGGGATGGGGCAGTCACGATTTCTCTGGGCAACCTGTGCCAATGCCTCGCCATCCACACAATAAAGCCCTGCTTATGTCTAACCAAAAGAACTACTGCAGAAGTACTTTCCAGGAGTCTTTCAGTAGTCTTGTCAGTCCCATGACTACTACTGTACTTTCCTAAGACTATCATGCATTTCTGGACAGCAGAAAATCCAACTTTTAGTAAGGGTAAATATTTACAACTAGACACATAGTATTTCATGAAATAATGCTAATGTTTTTGGTTTTTTTTTCCAGATCTGATGGTCATCAAATATTCATTTAACTATGAATCAAAAATCAAAATTTCTATCATATTCAATTCAGTCATTTCACTAAATTGTGTTGAAAACATTATGGTCACAATGCCAATGTAGAATTTTTGTGAGATTTACCAACACTTACTTACTGGACCTAACTGGAGAACTTCTCCAAGAAAATTTCTTGGAGTCATTTTCCATCAGGTTAGGGCCCTCTGTTTCAGCTGGGTTTTGGATGGCAAATCAGCTGCAGGTGGTCCCTAAGCAGGAACCAGCCCCTGCAGTATCAAGAAACCACATCCCTCTCTGCCTCAAGCCCTAGTTATCACATATTTTTAGAGCACCTTGCATGCTAGTAATCCATTATTTAGCTGGGTTTTCAATGAAATGGATTTTTCTAAAGAATCCAGATTTTGCTTCTGTAGCTGTTCTCCATAAACACAAAGAAGACAAGGAAAAGTCAGGTGGGGATCCCTGATGACCCCTCCTGACTGAGCTCCTCAAATGAAAGCAGGAGAGCAGCCCCACCAACAATCTTGAGATCCATTGTCACTGCATCCTCACATTGGTTTGGGGGGCAGCTGTGGCCAAGACAGCCATGGAACTTCACGTTCAGAAGAATGTTTTGGGCTTGTAAAAGATTTATTGTGGGATGTTCAGCAGAAGAACCAAGAGGGACCATGTTGGATGGGGGGGAAATAAGCATGGAGGAGAGACAAAAGAGCATGCAAAAAACAGGGGGGTGACAGGGGTCACTCCTGCACAAACAGGCGTGGTCAGGACACTTACTGATGTGGACTGTGCCTCATCAGTGTGCTCTGCCTTGTCTTATTAAACTCCATTTCCAACTCTTCCCTTGGGCAAAGGACCCTCTTCTGCATGCATCTGTGGGCATGGCAAATCTATATGCCAAGCAGCTGACACGGAAACCACTCATCATGGGGCCTGAACTGTCCTTGGAAAATGTACATGAAGACAACTTTTTCCTCTTGCTTTCTCTCAGTATTGTAAAATGGAAAAGGCTTTTGAGAGTACTGCAGCCATTTACAGCAAAACTGAATTCAACAGTATTAGCCTGTTAGAATCACAGATCTTCTCACATACTGCCCTCTGCATGCAAGAAGCATCAACAAGCATCAATATTTATTATCGACAAGCAAAATGAAGGATATGAAGCCACAACCCATATTAGTTTTCTTTGTGTCAAAACCTCACAGTTCATTTAGGAGAATCAAGAGACATACCACATATAAAGACAAAACTCTAATGATGGTAGCACCTTGCTTCCCAATTAGTCAGTGTTGTCCTTCAGCATTCGGTGTCTTCTCCTACCTCCTGCTTACAGCAAACACATTCAGCAGTACGTTTGCTACAAGAAATTAACTGTGGCCTAAAATACGACCAAGCCTTTCCTAGCAAACTCCCTGGCAAGTACTATTCAGTCATGGTGATGACTGGGTCAAACACCCCAATTAGTAGGAAACCTGTAGGGTAAGCGACCAAACTCACTGGAACTAGAACCATGAAAAATGGGCAGGAAGCCAGAGGTTAAGGAAAACAGGTGGAACGAACTACTGTTTTTGTTACAAAACTAACATATAGAAATAACAAACAAATAAGTCTGTTACCTTATATGTCTCATTTCCACAGAAAATTCTGTTTAAATTTCTTTCTAAAATACTACCAGCCTTACTTTTCCTGACAGAGAAGTCTCAAAGCTGGCTCTGATATGAAAATAATAATATATCCAATTCACAGTGGTCTTCTGTGAATGAAAGGCTCCATAGTTTAAACTTCTCCATTTCCTGTTTATTCACTTTCTCTTCTCTCAAAGTACAGAAATCCTATAATGTGTCTAAAATGATAATTTCCTATGCAACACTAGTAAGCAGTCTCCTGGCTGATATCATTTACCCTGGTACAGTCACTGCACTTGAAACATGCAAATAATTATCTTACCTATAAAAATATAAGTACACAAAAGTCCAAATTGATTGAATGGTCTGTTTATCACTAAAGTTTGACCAGCTTGTTTTTCCTAAAATCAGCCAAAACATTGTTTTTCTTTCTCACAGAACAGCAGTGATTTCCTATAATGGCAAGTTTCCATGGAGAACATATGTAAATTTGTCAGTTTGAATTTTCAAACTCCTGCGCAATGAGATTTGCTTGCTAATTCAACACTGGAAGCAACAATAACAATAAAAAACCCCACCCAAATCATAAACAAACAAATAAGACAAAAAAAAAACCCTCAACCAAAAAAAAGCAAGGAAACAAAAAAAAAGATAGATAGATTCCTTACCATCTATAAAGAAGAAACAGTAGAAGCTGCAGGGTACTGCCATAGATAGTGTAGTTACTGCCTTAATATATGTTTTCTAGCCTCTATAGCATCCCAGCAAGTGGACAACATGAAAAGCCACTGCAACCAGTCAAACCAAGCATTCCAAGGCATGCATCCTATTTCTGTGTCCCTATAGATCTGATCACAAGATACCTTGACACAGGCATATCTACAGAAAACATTAGAATTATTTCAAACTGGCTGTACAACTTGTTTGTTTATACGTGTGTTGTGGTGTCAAGCAGATTACTCAGACACAAGGATAGTGTACTGAGGCACCAGACTCAAACTTTACATGAGACTTCTGCACTGGATCACACCTTTACGTTAAACTTGTGTGTCAACTTGAAGACATCACATCTTCTCCACATAAAAATACTACTTCATTGAAATAAGGGGAATCTGAGTGCTAAATACCCCTTGTACAGCTCTAAATGAAATCAAACTGTGTTTGATAACTGTCTATCATAAAAAAAAAATTACTTTCTTCTATTTGCTAACAGTCTTTCCTCCCCTCTCCTGACTGAGCACAAGATGGGATTTGCCATATGTTTTGATTTGAGAACTTAGAGGTTGTGGCTGGTACCATGAAATTTAATTTAAAATAATTATTATACACCTACCAATTGAGGAAATGAGAAAGCTATAAATATATCAACAGAAAGCTCTTCAGTATGCTAAAACCTAAGCAAGAAACTGAGATGTGACATGAACTAACTGCTAAGTTGGATTCAGGAATGAATGCATAGGCTGTGAGAGGAGATATAAACACATTTTCTGTTTCTACACATTAATACAATTGTATTTAGTGAATTATATTTCACTGCCAGCCTCTAAATGGGCTATATTGATTTGGTTTTTTTTTTTATTTGATACTAGTAGGAGGCATGAAAACAGAACTGGAAAAGAAGCAGGATCAGAGTGTGCATAATAGATTTTGATTCACAAGCACTGGCTTAACATGGTGCTAAAATAAAACCTAATAAATTTACTGCTACTTACAGATGATTTTAATACTATCAAGAATGTAATAAAAAATGGCTTTACATAAAGCAAAGTACTTTTAACTCCCTTCAAATAAACTACAAAATGTTTAAGCACAAGATATTTCCTATTCCTATTCAAAAAGTAAGTTTTGGAAGATATTTCATTATTTCTGAAGGCTAGTATCTTATATTTTCAGGAAGGAAAAAAAAATTAACAGATTGTTTTCTTTAGAGCTCCACTTCTCCTGATTAAAAAAAAAAAATAAAGAGTCATGAAAAGCAGAAGGTGATTATTGCCATCACCTTCATCATAAAAAGCCACAAAAAGAACAAAAAAAGTAGAAAAAAGTACATATCATTAGCATATTAAGCACTTTCCCCTTTCCCACTTTGAGAAGGCAAGTATTCTGGCATGGCCTCAGAAGGCTTAAACTAAAGAATTTACTTGTCCTGTGGGTGAACTCCTGTATTACATTATAAAATCCACTGGCCAATACCAGATCCATCAAGTCTCATGCATTCAGAACAAGCCTTACACACGTGTTTATCATCCCCCCTAATGCCAATAACTCCTGAGTTTGTACTGACACAGCGCTGCCTCTGATGCTGGATGAAACTTAAGCTTTCCCAGTATTGCAGCCATTTCACTGTGGCATGAATCTGGACTAGGAGAGCAAGGTGAGAACCCAGAATAGCACACACATACATGTGAAAAAATATTTCCTTAGTCCTGGGGGGGGGATACAACTCAATCCAACTTCCTGGTACTATTGTTGTGTCTTTTTTTTTTTTTTTTTTAATCTGAAGCAGTAATCCAGGTCCCAACTCCACCATCCTGTGATCTCAGCTCAAGCATGGGGAAGCTGCACTGGCAGTACCTCCCTAGTCCATGGAAGAGAGTCTGCCCCATCCTTGCTGCCGGTTTTCACTACCCTTTTCAAGCTACTTCTCCTATCTTAGAGTTCTAAAATTTTTCAAGTGAGAGAGTCAGAAGACAATTCTACACCTGCAGCTGAAGAGACTTTTCATACATCAGTAAGACAACACAATGAATCATGAAATTTCAGTAGGACAATGCATTTTCATCATGAAATTGTAATGGAATTTTAAAAATAACTATTGGCAAGTTCCAGTTACAGGAAAGTTCAGCCTTTCAGCACACAGCTATTTCTCAGTTATATGCACAAGAACTGTTTATGGAAATCAGTAGATATCCATTTTCTTCTCTCTTGCATGAGACTGTAAATGAGAAACAGTCTATGCTAATGATTTTTTGCGACTATCTTTGCTGGTGTCTGAGAGCTTCACGGATAATCAATTTTCACAAGACTTGTGAAATCAGCAGTTGCATGATCTGTCTGCCAGAGACAGATTCATGCCAACATGCATTTTATCTTGGGCACTCAAAAGAGCAAATACTATAGGGTTGTTTGTCTGTTTTTTGTTAAAAGAACGCTTGGTATCACAGAGAGATACAGATCACAGATTTGTTTTTTAAAACATACCTTTCTCCCGACTGCAGCTGCAAGAGTTTCACATGCCTGCCTAACAAAGCCTAGATTTTCACGGCAGTTAGACAGATTCTATTCTGGATTAGTATCCCAAACATCAGTATCTACAGGAAACCAACAGGCAGTCTCCTTGACTTCAAATAGCATTGTTAGTCCTATCCAATGCAGATATGAAAGAGAAAATCATAGCAAGAAGGGACTGTTGAAATTTATAACACATTCAACACCAACTGCTGTTTCCAATAGGAAATAGCATTCCCTCTTCATGTACAAAGAATTATCTAGCTTTTCAGTAAAGCAAGTAATTTCAAAGTAGTTCAGTCACTCATTGATCTGATGATGCCAGATGAAACCCCACTAAACACTTCTGATACTAAGTATATTTTCATACAGAGTAGTAAATGGTCTCAGCGAGTATTTAGTCAAAATCTTTTCAACTCAGCCCAGAAACAGTGAATAAATTACATTAATTAGAAATTTCATGAAAAATACCAATTATCTACTGCTGGGGACTCTGACATGTTTTGCCTACTCAACACCTGTGTTGTTAGATTAAAATGTTCATTGAGGCACAGACTGCTTTTATGCCTTATGAAACATTCTTCATGCTTAGCAAATAAACAATATATGTTTTGCAGATCCACTACTGGAAAGCAGTTATCATCTACTAAAAGAAATTTTTTCCATGTGGTTTTAAATAGCATAATAGAAGAAAGTAAGATTTAGTTGTAATGTTCATTAGAAGAATAACTTTCAGTTCTTTATTATGTGATTTTCAGTTCATATTTAAGCTCTTGCTTAGAACGGGAAAATGGTTCATTTTCAGCTGCATTAGGTCTATTGAGCTAGACAAACTCAAAACCTCAAAAACCAGCAACTTAGGCACAGTTAAACTCTCTGCTCCACTTTTTTTTTTGCCATAAAAGCACCATCTTTAAGAATGAAAAAATCAGACGAATGTCATGTGGCCAGCCAATGTGAAAAAAAATCCTTTTTTTTTTATCCCACATCTTGCAAAAACAAGAAGGAATAGGATCACTATGAGGCACAGACATGGAAATTAATTTCTGCTGTCATAAATTTTGCATAGGCAATTAAGTCCTCCTTGAGAGTTGAATCTAGTGGGAGAAATCTCCAAACTCCAAAAGCTTGGGATTTTCCTTTATAGCTAGAATAATGAATTCAGCATTTCCTGTGGGGACTGTGATTATGACCCAAGTGATCAACCAATCTGTGTCTGCACAAACATGAGAGAGCTACTGACTTTGGCTTGGGGATGAAAGCATTTTATTCAATGTTTTTTTAGGGCAAATTAGACAAACAGCCAAACCATGGTGGTCTTGTGTTGGTACACACTGTCGTTAAGTGACTTCTCCACCTCTGTGGGTCATGGGAGGTAAGGGAAAGATAAGGAATGCAAGAAACTTGTGTTGAGTACTTTGCTATGTTCTATTCACAGCAACTAAGGCAGGTCTGCTTGTTACAATGTTTTTTTAATATATCTTGTATACATATATATACTCAGACAGAAATACCGCATTTTCTATATCACAGAAGGTGATACACACCCACACCACATTCAAAGACTATTAACTTTGTTTAAAAGTGATTCAGAGGTACTATAAGAGAGGAAACAAAATAGGAAGTAGCTGGCAAGAACCCGTCTGTTGAAGAAAGTTCTGTAATGCTCCAAACTGAATTTGAGACAGAATCTATAGCTCTTAGCATTTCTATTTTTGTTCTTCTCAGTGCTAAAAATTACAATCTAACAATAAAATGTTTTATCAGTGGCTACCTTATATAAGAGTGTCTGTGACCTGGGAAAATGATGGAATCCACAGAAGAAAGAACACTTTTCCTTCCATATAGCCTACAAACTGATGCAAATTTAAAACTCAGGATGGTTTGGCATGAAACTTTTGGCATGATTTCCTTTGTCCAAATTCAAAGTCAATTGAATAAACTTGCATATAAGATCTTGTGGAATTGTGTATGGTACTCTCAGGATCTGCTCTAATTACAGTTAACACACTTCCCTGGGATATTGCATGTGCAATTCAAAGGTGAACCACGTTATTGTCTTAGGGAGAGTTGCCACTGGCTCATCATGAAAACCGTAAGGAATACCGTGACCTAATGGCAGTTGTACCAATAAACTGATACAGAATGCTCTGCCAATACCCAAACTCCTGTGCTCAAAAGAAGCAGCCTTAGGGGATTCTGGTCCACAAAAACTACTCAAGCTTTTTGTCTGGTTCAGCCATTCAGCCTGATTCTGGGGGGAATTTAGGTGACACAGGTATCACAGGTAGAACAAGACCAAATGGTATGGTCATAGACTTGATGAAGCTGGGTGGTCAGAGATGGCAATTACATCTATGCATAAGGCAGAGGATACAAGCTGAAAACTGTGAGGAAAATAAAGAAAACAGAAGGGCCAGGGTTTTTTTCATTTTACAATCTGAATTGTAATTACTAGTTACATAAATGTTGTTTCTTTGTGACAATTTGGTTAGCTAAATCAGTAATAACAAGGAACCCTGATATGCAATATTCACATTAATCTGCTCCATGGAAGCTAAGTTCAGTATTAGGCAGCACATGAAAAGCTCAGTACAGGAACATACGACATATGAGGAGCAGATAAGGGAATTGCTTTATGGAGACTAAAGAAGGTTATTAAAGAGGTAACTGATGTGCTCCACAACAAAAAGAAACATGTAAAAAAGACTGTTGGAGTTTGCTCAGAGGCACAGTGAAAGGACAAGAGGCAGTGGTCACAAGTAGCAATAAGCACAATTCCTAATGTACAAAGGTAAAATACCCTGCTGGGGTCATCAACACGAGGACAGACTGCCCAAGCAGTACCTCCCTAAAGGTACTCACAACTCAGCTGAGCAATCTGACCTTATTTTGAAATTCATTTTGCTTACCAGGAAGTTGGACCAGATGAACCCCAGATATCTACAACAGTGAAGAACTTCTTTCTCACTATGCTCAAGACATAAAGTTCCTCACACACATGAATCCAGAGAGAAGAAAAGTCTGTGGCCCTGGACAAAGGCAGCAATTCAAATATCAGTGCACTTCTCCAAATACCATTGGTAACAGATAATGGAGAAGACCTTCTACATGTCTGACATTCAGGGTTTTTATCACCAGACAGTTTGAAATCCATGCATGGCACAAGTCATCATGGACACAGAAGCACCAGTAAGGCTGGGGGTAGTGCATAGTTAGTGTGTATGAGTCTGGCTCAGCCTACCAGGTGGTTTCAAATTAACACTAACCATAAGAAATACAATTTTTTACTTGGGGGGAAAAAAACAAAAATCTCAAAAGGCAAAAAATCTGTGGAGAAAACGAATACAATTAGCTAGACCAGCACATGAAAGCAATAAATGTGGAGACTTTTTGTGCAAAATGCATTGGGCTCTCAGGTGGTAGCACTATTTCTGTTCCATATTTTGCTTTGTCTTAAAGGGGAAAGGCTTCAAAGTTATCTGCCATGAGATGATCCACATATTAGAATAAACATACACTATAATTGTAAAAATAGTTTGTTTCCTTATGCAAGATATGTGGCAAATATGAATTTGGTTTGAATAGTTACCTGTATTTCCGAATTGTACTCAATTGCATTTAAGTTGTAGCTGTATTTATATGAGTATGTGTTTTCTTTCACGTATTTCTAAGGACTAACAAGTACATTCCTTGTCTTGGTAAGAGCACTAAGTTTTGTAAAGAATCAAGAAGCAGCCAAGAACACTCTCTGGTAGCCTGTTAACAGGGAGAAGAGCATGCTTTGAAGCAATCACTAAGGAAGTGCAAGCTGAATCAGACACAGTTTCCAGGTTTGGCATGACAGCAGTAGTCCCCTATATTTAAACATAAGCAAATACATTGTAGTAAAAAAACCAAACAAACCTAACACCAAACAACAAAACACCAAAAACAGCAAAAAAACCAACCAACCAAAACAACAACAAAAACCCCCAAATCCAAAAGTTTAAATGGGTGGACAAAGAGTGAATTTTTTTTCTCCTCTTTGTGCTTAGTCTGTGGTAAGATTGAGAATAGTATGCGAAACACATCCACTTTTCCAGTCCCTAGTGTACTATTTAAGAGAGAAATAGTTCAGATAGATTACATGAACTGCTGCTTAAGTTAGTAAAGACAGAGAATCTGAATAATCTCTTAGGGGAATCATCAGCTTTGATTTTCTTTCTACTTCTAGAGGTCATTGCCTCCTGCCTCCTGCAATGAAGCACAGCAGTTTTGGAAGGGGCCATTACAGCAAATTATAAAAGAAATCCAGATCCTCCAAATTCATTATCTCCATTTCTCCTGTCACAAAAACTAGTAATTTGAGGAGACACCAGATCTGCTCTCTGTCCTGGTACAGATGTGAAACAAGATGTTAAATATGTGCTCTATCTCCATGTAAAAAGACACTGCCAGACACAGCAAACAAAACATTTATCTAAATTACAGGTAAAACACTATTTCTTTATTGATATAGGAAATACAGTTGAACTAAGCCCAAGTATTCAAATATAACTGAGAACTGCTTAAATTCTGTAAGCTTTTCCATTGCATGTGCCACTTGTTTCAGACATAAGACCCCCTTAACTAATTTCTGGTGAAAGAAGAAAATTAGCTCTTGCTTTCCCCCTAATGCTGCTACTAATTGCAATCATTCCTTCCAGTGCAGTAACATTAAAAAGATGCAGGAAACCCAATTCCTAAAGCATTTTTAATGCAACTTCCATTCTAGGCAGTATAATGACATTAAAACTCTCTGATGTACTGTGCAAATGGGTAGAGATGTACTATGCCTACTCTGGCTTCTCAGGGAGAGTGAAAGCAATACAATATTGATGAGGTGGGATCTGGCAGTGAAGAAAATTCCCTTTTTCTGAAGCAACCAACTGTTACAAACTAATTCGCAGAGCTAGCTCTCTTCTGACAAGTCCCTTCAGTGCAGCTTCCACTGACACAGAAAGTGACAGGCTTAGGAGCCGTGTCTCCAGCACTGTCTCTGCTAATGTCCTCATGGGCTACCCTGGCAGAAGATAAACAAAACATAGACACTGATGCTATCTGAACATTGAGCCCAAATAACAACATCTGCAATGTTTCACACACACAGTTGAATTTTTGGTTCTTTTTTTTTCTAAAGCTGGGGGGGGGAGAGAATGTTACAAAAAACTGGGTCCTGATTAACAGTGTAGGCAAGAGACTCACTGAGGAGTCCCAGCAGAAGGGGGTCTCCTGGGAACACAGGGCAGCTGTGCTGGCAGCTTCTGGCTGCCTGTTGCTCTGGCAGCCAGCAGTGGGGCTCCCAGGGCCAGCTGGGGACAGGACAGAGACACGTGCATATCTCTTCTGAGCAGCCAGCACTGCCAGGGCTGCACTCCCTGAGGAGCAGAAGGCTGTTGACTGCAATATGAAATTGGAGTAGGAGCTGCTGGTAAGAGCTCAGGGAAATTATGCAGATGCTGCTGCTCTGGCAGGCAGAGGAGGCAGGAAAACACTTGCTTCCTGTGTTTCCAAGACAGAAAGTCCCTCACCACTACTTCTGATGATGACCCACACTAGGGGAGAGAAAAGAAGAGCACCCATTTTACAAGTAAATATGAATAAATAATTTATATGTAACACATTTCAATCACATAAGTCTATGTGCAGGAAGAAGCAATGACATATCATAAATTTTTTCCACTGCTTTTTCCAACCCTGTTGCAAGAACTTTGCGAATCTGACTGTAAAACCTCCCCTACAGAAGCAATAATGCATAGAGAAAACTTTTATACACACCATTTATTCAAAATTAACCCTCTCACTTTAGCAAGGGATGACTTGAGTCCTACCTTCAGTTAGAGAGTAGAATTACTGAACTGCTTCTGAAACAAATTTGAATCATAACCAGAACACAGCTACAACTGAAGAAAAAAGCTCCCCCTTCAAAAAAAAAAAAAAAAAAAAAAAAAAAAAAGGCAAAAAAGCAGCCGACTAGTTTTATAAGAAATCCTAATTACTCAGATAAACATGCATAGGAAGGTCAGACATCTATAAAGAAGTCATGTCAGATGGATAGTGAAGGTCAAGTTTAAGGAGGCAGATTAAACACAGGTGGCTCACTCAGCTTCATTTAGAGTTTTTACTGTATGCCAAAACTCCCAGTTGTGATACAGCTGAACTAAGTATGGAAAAGACATATTGTGTATGAGAGTGAGCACCTGAACTACCTGTTTTGAAGAAGAGATTAAGATAAATGCTCATGAATATCACAAATCATAAGTGAAAACTGAAAAAAACACTGACATATTAGGAGAAACTTAAATCAAGTAAAAAGTAACTATCATTAACCAAAAGGGGTTTTTTTCCATATAATATGGAAAACCAGAATTAGGATTAGATATGATTAAAAATAATTGTACCATTCACTCTTCTGTTAGACATGATTGCTATACATGCATATGATTATGCTTCTGCAATATGCCAGACATTTACTAATCAGGGTGAAGCTGAAAACTTTTCCATTTATATCTTCTGTAAGATATTTTGAAGAGTTATACAAAGGTGGAAGCATTAGTCAGAGACAGGATGTTGTTTAAAACGTGTCTTTGCTTTCTGACACTCATATATCTTAACACATAACAACTTGCACCTCACTTTCTACATTCAGACTCACAATACATTTAAATACTTAGGAGAAATTTCACAATACTCAAAAGCAGAGAAGCTATACAAACACATAGGATTAATATCAACAGGTTAAGAGGTCTCAAACTCAAGCCTCTCTATGCCCGAATCTATTTAGGACATCTGTACTATAGATTCACTGCCGGCTCCAAACTTTCAGCATGATTCCCTTCACAAAGAGCTTTGCCACATTGTTTAGGAAATGAAAGGAAGGAAAATGTAGGACTTTTATGAACAACCCTTGATACACTGAACAGTCATTCCTAGAAATGTGTACAAGAAGTGCTGTTGATGAGCAGCTAACTGCAGCTTTAGCAATCCTCTGGGTACTCTACACCCAGAGATGCTGTAATCCACTCAAGCCTAGCTCTTGTGGATGCACAAAAGGAGATTACATGCACAGTACTTTCACTCTCCTCAAATCCTGTGCAAGGGGTATTCAGCCTGTCCTGCTGGGTGATTAACACTGTGCTATAACCTACACTGGTGTCCCAGTGGATAAAGTACCAGCTTCTTCAAAAGTAAAAAAAAGGAGTTTAAAACTAGGATAATGTCCTTTACCTCCCTGAGCAACCAAGAAAAGCTGTTCCTGTTGAAGTCAGCATCCCTTCAGTGGCTGAGGAGGAGATTACTCCAGTGCACGTGCATTTGGTGAGAGGGGAAGAATACTACTGCAAAGTCGTCTAAGGACACCAGTCAGCAATAAGGTATCAAGCCATCTCACATACATTTACATCCAAAATCTGCAGCCTTCCAGACACGGTCTGGCCTGTAAGTCAACCAGCGCTTAGTACTCAATTTATTAAATGGAAATTGATATTTCAAACAATATTTCAAATGCCTAAGCACTTGTGAGAGCATCTCTCACTGAAAGGCTCTGTAGAAAAGACCTCTGGAGAGAGAAAAAAGGAAAAAATTTGATAAGATGCACAGAATCTTTGTATGTGTTATTAGAATGCCATGAAAGAATGAGAATGAAACATGTAAATATTTACGTAGCACAGCCTGTCTTGCCAAAAAAACCCCAAAAAACCAAAACTGAACAAAACACAAAAACCCCCAGGATATGAGTGAGAACAGCAGGAATGACGTGGGCTGACTGAGGGATGTGTTCCAGTATTGCTGGCTGCTATATGTTTTATATGCTATGAGAGATCATACAAGATGCATACACTTTCAACTCACATAAGGTCACTTTAGCAGCTCACTTCTAATTCCATCTGGTTCTGGATTTAATTTTCACTCATGAAACAAGCAATTAAAATAGCTTTCCTGTTTCTATATGTCTTTGAAATATCAGTTTGGGTTTTTTTTCATTAGGAACAAAATCATCAAGATTTCTGTGCTAGTAATTTGCCCTAACCTTCTCTAAAAGCTGTATTGATTTCTGTGGGAAATTAAATCATCACTAGGTTTTGGGTAAAAGAAAAGGGACAGCAGGGGAAGCAAGAATTTCCAGAATAAAGGACCAATGAAGTTTAGAAAAAAGACTTTAAAAGCATCTTATAGCCTTGCTTTCCTTGGAACTTTTAGAGATGGAAGAGAGCTAATGCTCAGTATATTCTCCTCACACTACTGACTTGCACACCTAATTCTTCTTCCCAGTACCCATGATAGAGATAAAAAAAGCTACTCAGACCTTTCATTTCGATTCCAAAGCTTTTTCTTTCCTGAGTCTTCCCTCAACTTCTTTTTGATTTTTTTTTCCTTATGAACTGTATGTTGCCTTATTTTGATGATCCCAGATTTCACACCTAATTCATTTTTTTAATATACAAAAGAATCATTCAGAAGAACAAAGATAGTTCCCATCTAAGTCATAAAGAGATCTCAGGTTTTGTATTTCAACAGCCTGACTGAAACACTTTTCCTGCTGCTCTAACATAGCACAGCAAATGAGTAAGTGTACAAAGTGAAACAGTTCCAGCGAGAAGTATGATTATTTATGGTCTTAACAGCTGTAGTCTTTTTGGTTCCACTAAACCAAACCTCAATATCTCCTAGATTCAGTACAGCTGCTCATAGTACTGCACACTGTGTCTGGCTTTGCTTGCAAAATCCTGTCCTTCTTCCCACCCTCATGAAGGTATGAACACACATTGAGTAGAGAAGAAATGGAAAGACTGGATATTTTGCAAATGAAGTTCTTAGCCTGAACAACACTGAGATAATGTTTTACAACTTTTTAATATTGTAAAAATATCATTATTCTGTCTGGTTGACATTAGTTGGGATAATACTAGTTATAAATTAGTATAAATTAACTAAATTGTGAGGATTAATAGATACTGCAGTATTAAATTCCACTGCATTTCTGCCTGAGTTTAATGAACAGAGAGATGTGTAGTACAGGATACAAGTCAATAAAACAGAGTTTCTTCAGATAGATGGAAACAAAGATTTGTGCATATAGAAGGAATAATTCATGGCATATAATGAGTGGATGTCTCCTTTATTTTCCATTCAAACAACTTCAGCAATCAGCATTCTTCCCTACTATAGTGGCTGTGGTTTCTACATGGGGAAGAAATATATGGGTTAGAGAAAATGACCAATAGGGAAGCAGGAATTTACAGCTTACACAAAATTGTCATTGCCACAGTATGAGATTGTACACGGCTTTTATGGAAGCTGTCTGCCCTTCTCTCTGCTATCAGCTCTGCTCCTGACATATCCACAGATGGCTATGGCAGTAATTCACATTTACAAATAAGAAGTCTAAGTCCTGGTTCAATAATCACTTATTCTATGCAATGTGGAATCTTTGAATAATCAAGAGACCAGCCCTTGCTTTCACTAGAAGCACCTTCCTGCTAGCTCAATACCACGTAAAGTTTTTGTTCAGCTATGTGATATATTACAAATTACTCTCTTTTTTTTTTTTTTCTTTGTCCTTTCTGGTAAACTAATTTAAAAAAATAATCTGAAGGCTTGTGACTTCAGCTAAAAAATTTATTTCTCTTGCAGTAGAAAATGATAAACAATCCCTTGTATTCTGAAGTCTAGTTATGTTCTGTCAATTCTTTTAAATTACGTTTTTCATTTCCACAAAAATAGATAATCTGGTAGAGAGTCAGTATTCATGTTCATACACTTAAGTTGAAATTTCTCTTATAAGCTAAATGCTCCATCTCTAAAGTAGATCAAAACATAGCCATTTACATTTGTTCCCTGAAAACAAATAATCAGCTTCATCATTTGCTGAAATTAAGAAATAGAGCAACGTGGATAATAGAACCTCTGTTCTCAGGAAGCCCTTTTGCTCTCAGGAAGCCATTTTGCTTTGTCTTCAAGACAATTATCACCAAAAAGACTGTTTAAAAATTTGAATGAAACCCAAATTCAATATTGCTGAAAACTCATTGCTGCTCAAAATGAAAGGGCACGTATTAAAATAGCTCTACTTCATGAACCTGTATGTATACAAACAGTAAAATATTTAGCTGACTCCTAGAATAAAAATAATACAACCGTAGAATCACTCTTGTATTTGCAGAAAATTTGCCTCAAATTCTTGACATTGCACTATTGTTGCCCAAGATTTAATAAGCTTTCATAGGTAAGTTGTAGGTGTCAGAAATATGTCATAATATGCTAGCTTTTAACAAGAGCAGTGTATTTTTTTATCCATTTCATCACTTTCCAAATTGAATGCAGTTCTGAGAAACCTTCATTTTGTATCATGAAACTAGAAAGCAAGAACTTCCTTTATGATTAATGTGCAGGTACTCTTAGATGACATCCCCCAAGAGGAAGTCTCAGTTCAGTTCTAAGAAGGCCGGTGTTAAAAAGGAGGCTGCTTCACCAAACATGCAAACAGAGCTCCTGGTATCTGCAACAGTGATAAAATCTCCTCATATATAGGAATGATGTGGAATGGTAGTAAATAGTAATAGTAGCAGAAATGCATCTGGATGACCCAGACTTTGCCAGTCTGAGAGTAGAGTACTGTGTTTTATTATTTAAATAAAGCAATGACAACAGAGAGAGAACCCTCAGAAGGATGAAAGTGCATTCAGTTTGCTTTATCTTGCTTCTTGCATCCGGCGAAGTCAGCAGCATTTCAGTGGAGGAAAGCAAAAATTTGGTTTCTACCAACCCTGAAGAATCTCTACAGGCTGTTGAAAAGATTCCCAGTGATTTTAACTCACAGATTTTTGGGGAAAATGCTGGTATTCTGAGGGCTTTGCTGCTTGTTATGTTTGAAGCTGTGGTTGAAGCATAGCTACTTGCTGTGTTTGAATTCTATATGGGTACAGTTATGACACTTTCATGCTCCTTTGTTTCTGCATAGTACACCACATACACAAAGGATAACCATTTCATGTCTAGTTTGTTATAAAAATAAATGAGATCTAAGCAACTCAACAGATATAAAGAAGTACTGGCAAATTTTGTGGGGAGGCAACAGATGATTTTTCATTAAGGACTACTGTAAATTCAGAAAGACACTGATGACTTTGTAAGGAGATACTGGTTCAATGAATACAGCTATTTTCCTTAACTGAGAGCTCGGAAAACTGTTCTAGCCTATATTTGATCTCAAAAAATGATTACTGGAAATGGAGCCATTAACTACCTATTGAATGAAAAAAAGTAATCATCATTTAGGTACACTTCTTTAAGTATCCCTCACTTAAGCAGTATTTTAAATCCTGTTCTAGATACTCTGCACACACAAAACAAGTCATCTTGAAATCTTAATTTCTAGTTGTTTGATAAGATAATATTCAAATATTATATATATTTGAGTATATATATATGTGTGTGTGTATATATATATATGCGTGTTCTCATTAGGTAACACAATGAAACTCAGGGATAACACCTTTACACTCTATCACTGTAGCTGCTTTTCAAAGTCATTGCTACAAATTCATAAATTCTTGAAGATATTACACATGAAATGAATTTTTTTTTCCTCCTCAGAAAAGACACACAATAATATTCTATCTTCCAGTAGGTGGAACACACCACTATTTTGTTTACTTCCAGATGATATCCTCCCTGAGGCATGAGTCTTTCTTCTGACATCTAGCACTTCTGCAACTTGCTCATACACTTACAACAGTAGTTACTTTTGAAAGTTGGCTGTAGAAAAGACCTTATACTTTATTATCAAAAAGGAGAATTCACATGATGTCTAACTCCCATAAACATCAACATTAAAGGAAGTTTGACAGGATTCAAAGAAAAAAGCTTTCACCAGGCAAGACTGGAGGAGCAGAGACTAAACAAAACAGCAGACTGTTCAGAGCACATTTGTCTTTTTTTTCTACAGTCTATAGATACACCGTAATTGTAACAAAGGTTGGTTCACTATTAAAAATCTATATTCTGCAAAGAAGTCAGTCAAATAACGAGGCAGGGATCCTTAAATTATTATGATCTCATGAATGAGGACAAATTGACTTCAAGACCATCAAGATTATGAACTTACAAAGAAGCTGTTACTCAGACAATTTGAAATACGGAAAGACAGCATCACTGGACAGGTAAGATACTAAAAAAAATGTTTTAATAAATATTTTAATAAATATTTTAATAAAATATAGCAGCACAATAACAGCAAAAACTGTTGAAGTTGGACCAGTACTAACACAGTGAGCATTAAAGTATAGTTTAAGTATCGTATTTTATTAAAATGAATGCACAATGTCATTATTTTGAGACAAACCCCTGAAATGGTACTTTCAAGTGAATCATTTCTGTAGACAGTTCCAAGTTTCACAGTAACCACATACAGCTTACAGCTCCCCTGGAGAATCAGAAATCACCAGCTCTTTAAACAAGTAGGGAAAGCAGCAGGGTTTCAGCTGCATCGCTCTGTGTGTTACAGCTTGGGGTATGGGTTAATATACAAACACCCAATTTCTGCATCCCTCTGCTTCTTTCTTGGCACTTTCACTGCAATAATTTTAGACTCATTCATATATTATGCTTGTACAATGCCCATCACAACATCCTGCTGAGTTGTAGTTTTCATGCATTTGTACAATGTCAGTGTTTGTAAAAAACATCTAGCATGCCAAACTGCATCTGGATGCCTGCCTACAAACCCCAGCCTTCAAAACTTACAGAGTTCCCAAACTACTCAGGTTTCTGGCAATCGTGGGTATGCACTGCAAGACTGCCCTTAGTCACTCCCTCTGTTATCCAGGACCTCCAGTGTTTTTAGACAGATCTCTCCCCTCACTCTTCAAGGACAGAAATGGAGTAAGGAAGGCTCCAAATGCTCCTTTTCTGGGGATGATAGAGGGAAATAGGGGGCAAAAAAAGAAAGAAGCAGTATTTACCAGTGGTCAGCATCTTTCCTACCAGGAAATCAAGATTTACAGAATTCTCATTTTTCTAACATCAGACAGAAAACTGTGCCTGCATTCTCACACTTCCCTCCTACTTACATAGTCACTCATGGACACAGGGGAGGAACCAATCTCCTTGTCCATATTTTCTAACACTGGGCTATGGTGTAATTTCTCCACCCTGTCAGGATATAAACCCCACCTTGATCATCTTCAGGTTTGTTTAGGGGGTCTAAGGCCCTTAGGCTATATTTTTTGAAAAGGGGCACAGGAAGATAAAAAACCATGTATTGCAGCAACACAGTGAAGAAACATCTGTCTGTATTTGTAAATGTCTTGTGCAAATTCACATGGATTTAGTGAAGGGTCTTTTTGGGTTTTTTAAACCAAAAGATTTACTGAGAATAGAAGAGAAAGTTTTGAAGGTAAAAATTCCTATTTGAAAGAAAACAAAAATCACTGCATGCCTTATGGAAATAAAGGCATTATTGTAGATACACCTGTCACTCTACTTCTCCCTTTGAAACAATTATTTGTGCCCATGATGTTTTGAGACAGTGATGTCTTAACATCTTAACATCTGCCATATGCTTGCTTGTCTATACAAGCACCGCTGTTGATCCTCCCGCTGGCCGCAATTTAAGGTGATTTAGAGAGAGAGAGAGAAGCATCTGGACTTGATTGCTTATTCAGTCTTTGTAATAACACTTTCACTACTGATAAACATGTACAGGATGAACTGCACTTAAATATTGAACTTACATATAGGTAAACTGCACAATAGATCTGTATACAGAAGTGTGTGCCCATCTGTTGTACTCAAAATAAATAAAAACAGAAGAAGGAAGGTAAGTTCTCAGGTTTTAAGTTGATTAAATATATTTATTATGAAGCTGCACTGTATACAAACACCAACATCAAGTGTTTTTGACTTGCTAGCTGTGTAAGACTGACATGAGACAGTAAACAGCTTGGCCTACCAGGGTTTATGTTTTCAGAAGAATTTAAAAGTCAAAACTTAAGCAGGGAATGATGAGTTATACTGACACAATTAAAAAATAAGGGCAACGACAGCATTGTGTTTGCTGACCCCATCAACATAATTTTTGACTACTGCTCAAGGAGAAAGCTAAGGAGTGCAAAAGCCCCAAATCAAAACACATCATTAAAACACAGAAATTTTCAAGCAAGGATCACAAAATACTTTCTTAGTCAATTATGTACACAGTCATTGGAATATACTTCATTTAGATAATCAGACATGTAAAGAATGCATTGGGTTGAATATTATTGCTGCTGATGGTAGTCTAATGGATATTGTGAACAACCAGAAGAACTTAAAGGCTCCAGAAATGCAATAACCTCTGGAGTATTTCAGTGCTAAGATGAGTATGGGGTAAGGAGGGAGGTGAAAGGAAGAATATACTGGACTTGTTTGCCATTAGAAGGAAATAACAATACAGGGTACCACAAATATAATGCAGACTGATTTTCCTTTCTTGATGGAGAGGAAGCATGTGATTTCCACTAATGTCTGCAGAAACAGGAAAAAAATCCCCAAGTGCAAAGGATCACAGGACGGAAGGAAGTAGCTAGTATCAAGCACTGACTGTATTGAATTAATATGCTTCCAAAAGCAATATGTCATTAAAAAGACATCCATTAAAATGATTATGCTTCTTTATCTAACCAAAATCCAAACAGGAAAATCATCCTTTCCTCATCTCCAAAGTAGTTGACTCCCACTGCTTCCCCTTGTGCTGGTAAAAGTGGAAATTCTTTCTGAGCTGGATCTGTTGCTACGCAGGTCAGGGTGTAGCCTTGTGAATGCTGATACTAGTAAAACAGCTGGTGGAGAAAAAGCAGCTGAATTGAAGAAGCAGGAAAGTTCCTGCCCTTTCAATGGCCATTAGCTTTTGCAAGATTAAAATGACCAGGCTTAAAGGCAGGTGTATAAACAAACACTGGAAAAGGTGAATGAGCTAAACTATGTGTTTTTTAAAACATTAAGCACTGGGCTTTGAATGAAGTCTTGCCATTTTCCAAAACCTATTCCTGTTATTTCCCCTTTTATTCTTGCAGAAAACATCCCACTGATCTCCTGCAGAGACATGTAAACAAAATGCTTTGTCCTTTTTAGAGACTGAAACTGCTGGCTTAGTATTATAAAAGGTGCCACACACATCTGGAAGACATTCTCAGACACCAGTTTCAAAACAGAAGAGTGGGTAGGACTAGCTGTAGAGCACTCCTTAAAAAAATTGTAAGAAAAAAACATTAAACAATCCCTAATTTAAAAGCTGCTTCCCAATGGAGGCTGAAAAACACAGTTGTTTGGTTTGAAATAATGGACTAAAACCATTTTAGGGGATGTTAAATGTCTGGCGCCTTTGTTCTTTGTTGAACAGCAAAAAGAATGTTAACCAAGATGAGAGTGGGCACAGCACTGGAGTGGCAGAAAAAGAAGCAGCCTACATCATATACAAGGTTTGTGTGATATGACTACAAACTTCTGTGGCTTGGTCTCTCTGCTCTAAGCTGAACTGGGTCCTAAAGTACTGATTTACTATCATTCACCAGTTCTTAATTTCCATTTAATAAATCAGAATTTAATTTAGTTTTTGGAAATTGTAAAGGTATCTTAAAAGGGAAGTAATTATTGAAATATAAATTAATCTCAAATGGAAAAAAAAAGACATTCAAAATATTTAATAATTTATAGTAGTTTTTTTTCCCTGACTGAAGGTGCAACTACTCAGTGATTTATATATGAATTTTTTATTTTTAAATAAATAAAAAGAAAATTTGTCCTAAAAATTCATTATGTTTTAATTATAATTAAAAAAAATTTAAATGACAAGGCAATTTGTTAAGACCTCACCTGGATAACCTTCAGGAATTTACCAGCATGTACGTATTGGAACACATAATAAGGAAACCTGATACAATCCTTGAATATTGACTAGAGGACCTTTTGAACTGAGGTTTCCTAGGAGTCATCATGTGAAGAGATGGAGATCTCAGGTTTGCTCTGGACTAGAAACACTTCATGAAATATCAATGGGTCTGTCGGGATAAGGAAACTGCTTTCTGTTCAGGCCTCCTGAGGACTCTAACAATAAAAAGATTTATGCTAGAAAAATATCGAAAGAAAAAAAGTGCCATAATATATAAACAGAACATACACTCCATGTGCAGAAGAAGCAAACAAATATTTTCTACTCAAATACAGCAGCTCATCATATGATGTATGGCCATAAGACAACCTAATACTAGCTTAGCAGACAAATGTTAATATATGAAAATCAAAGTAAAAAAAACATAAGTTTAACAGAAAAAATATGATCTGAAGAAATAACTTTCTATATTTCTATTGTAAATAAAGTATGATGGCACAGCAAAGACAAAAATAAGCCTTATAAATCTCATGTTATAGAGTACACAAGCAGGAATGCCTAATTTACAGGGCTTACAGGAAAAAAATGCAAACTATGAATGTGCAACAAAGTGCATGTAACCTGAAAAGACAAGTCACTCGGATGGAAAAGATGCTCTGTAAGAGTAAAACATTCCACACAAAGCAAACATCCTGTATAAAGGAAATTTATGGATTTGCAGAGATTTGCATTCTTATAATGAAGGCAGATGTCAATTGTCAAGGGATGTCATAAATCCTCATATTATAGGGTTTTAGGTAAGACCAAACAAAAATGGGTTTCTTCAAGCAATGTCTCATGATATTCCATCAGGTGATAACAAAGAAGCATTTTCACATGCTGTACGCAACCCAATGAACTGGAATCATTGTCAGCCTCCAGAACAGCAATTAGCCAACTGATCTGAGCAGAAGCACAGATCCTTACACAAAAAGTGCAAGAGTAATAATCAAAGGCCTACAAACCATGCCAGTTGAGATCAGTAACACTATATTTGGACTAGACTCATTCAAATGTTCCCCAGGTTGGTGCTCCCTAGGGCTCAGTATCAGGGCTTTGTTTAACATCCTGACCTGGACAACTGGATTGACTGCACCCTTGTGAGGCAACAGAAAGTTGAGTTCAAGCATTGATCTGTGGGAGGGTAGGAAGGCTCTACAGAGGGATCTGGACAGGCTGGATCAATGCGTTGAGGCCAATTGTAAGAGTTTCAATAAGGTGAAGTGCTGAGTCCTGCCCTTGGGTCACAGCAACCCAATGCAGCACTACTGGCTTGGGGAAGATTGGCTGGAAAGGTGCCCAGTGGAAAAGCACCTGGAGGTGTTGGTCGACAGCAGCTGAACATGAACCAGAGTGCGCCCAGGTGGGGTTCAGGCCAAGAAGGCCAATGGCATCCTAGCCTGTAACAGCAATAGTGTGGCCAGCAGGACCAGGGCAGTGATCATACCCTGTGCTCAGCGCTGGTGAGGCCACACCTCAAGTCCTGTTTTGAGTCCCTCACGACAAGAATAACATTGAGGTGCAGGACCAAGTCCAGAGAAGGGCAACAGAGCTGGTGAAGGGTCTGGAGCACAAGTCCTATGAGGAGTGGCTGAGGGAGCTGGGGGTGTTCAGCCTGGAAAAAAGCAGGTGAGGGGGGATGGGGAGAGAGGACTTCTCACTCTCAACAACTACCTGAAAGGACTTTGTAGTGAGTTTTGGTCTCTTCTCCCAGGTAACAAGTGACAGGACAAGAAGAAATGGCCTCAACTTCCACCAGGAGAGGTTTAGATTAGGTAATTAGGTATTGGGGGGGGGAGGGGGGAAATCACACAAAGGACAGTAAAGCATTGGAACAGACTGCCCAGTGAAGAGGTGGAGTCATCATCCTGGAAGAGTTCACAAATTTTGTGGATATGGCACTTGAGGACATGATCTAATGCTGAACACCGTGGTAGTGTTGGGCTGATGGTCGGACTTGATGATCTTAAAGGTCTTTTCTAACCTTAACAATTCTATGAAAAGGGAAGTGAAAAAAATTGCATCACTCTCAAAATCAGAGTTTCTTGTCATAAAAAGATTATGGAAGCTGCCTTGTCTTCATTACTTTCACCCAAGCAACAATCACAACTGAGGTGAATTCAGTATCAAATATACTTTAATGCACCAAAAGGATAAGATGTTTGGAAGTCCACTAAAATATCATATTTTCATTACATGTTTCCTGTAAAATAACACATACCAGACTTGTGAGAGAAAAATTTTTCACTAGTGGCTCAAAGTAATTTTTTTCAGTTGGTCATAAAGTATTTTCAGATAAGTACACAAAAATAGATCAAATAAATTCTACAAAATAAGACTACATCTAATGAATAACTGTCTAATCCAGACATAGAGACTGAAAAATTAGTACTATTTGAATGGGACCTTGGCCCAGTCTGTACAAGCACCTTCTCTGATCATCTCTGGAGGATTTGGAGCAGAATTCCATAGAATCTGAAATATTGCCAGACCCATCCATGTCTGAAGATACCACACAAATGCATCAGACTAACAACACCATTCTGGAAAAAGACAGTTTCATCTCCAGAACAATATATTAAGAACAAATGAAAGGAAAAAAATACATCTGCATGACTTTACCTTATGAAAATTCAGACAACTGAATAAATAAAAAAAATATTGTACATGCTTAGACAAAGGACCTCCAACAAAGAAAAACAATCCATCTCACAATAAGAAATTGAAGCTGAATCTAATTTGTAAAAATCTATTTTTCAGCTTGGGTAATATTTCCTATTCTGCATCTTAAAAACTGGGTATGATATATTATCACACAAGTAAATTAAATTTGAATGTGCAGTGCACATTTGCTATAAGAATGTATGCAATGGTGTTTATAGAGGTATCATATTTCATTTAGCATCATCTTTCTGTTGCAGGCTTACTATGTGACCTTAATTTTAGTCTCTTCTCCTTATACTTCAGCTTCCTGAAGCACATAATTAATTTGGAGAAAAATCCTCTAAAGTGTATGAATTGATGAAAAGAAGTCAAATATGTTTCAGACTTAGGCACTATCACATGTTTTGGTTTGTTTTGTTGCATTGTAATCGCTCTCTGCTTTTAAGAAATGCACTCCTGTCTCATACTTTTGAATAATTACTACAATTTGAGTTATGTACAAGGCCCAAAGAGAAGGAATCAATATATCAGGTTATGCAGTACATTATCAATTAAAAACAAACAAACAAACAAAACAAACTATTATGGTGTTAGCCCTGAAACAGTCCATGGACTTTATTTTAAAATCACCATTCATTTTTCTACTAGCTAATTCATAGTATGGGTTCATATCCTAGCACAACAACAAGATGTTTGTGCCACAGGTAGAGGTAATCCAAAGTCTACAAAAGGATAGAGGCAAAATTATGGTCCTAATTTATCCTAATTTCTCTTTTGCCATTATATGGTTCCAGCCAAGAAAATTGCAAGGACTATAAATTAAAGTAAGTTGACATCCTACTATGAGAGTCAAAACCAGCCAAGACTGCAATGGAAAACAATGCATGTTTTCTAATAAACTTGGCCTCTATGCTGTCTGTACAGGTACCTGAGTGAAATCAGGACTCAGGACTTGGAGGAGAGTTGAAGGGGTAAATATTCAGTAATGGGCTATGTTGCGATGCCTCCCCCCTGCCATGGGGTCCTGGAAGAGGGGACCCTGGGGTAGAGGCACAGGGTTTCCCCACTCCCTGGTCACAGGTACCCTAATCCTGTTCCCCATTGGTTGTTTTGTGTTCCCCTGCCAGGGAAGGACCCTGCTGGTCCTGTGATTAAGGGTTCTTGGGCTGGACCCCGGCCAGGCAGCTGGAGAATAAAGATCTCTGAAAAACATCTACCAAGAATCAGTCCCTACTTCATTCCATGGGCCTTGCTGCCCAATACATGTTGCAGGAGACACCACTGCAAAATACCACTGTCATCGGGGTTATTAATACATTTCTCGGGGTGACATAACCATTTCCTAACTAAAAGTCATTCTGAAGAGGGTGACAACATTTTCTCTTAATTCTTTTTCCTTTATCATGCAGCTGCTTGCAGCAATTACAAGATTAAGACAAAATTAGTGTTTAGGTTAAGGTCATTTTGTTTATACCTTTTGTTTGCTTATGCACAGATACTGAGTAAAATAAACATGGCATGTTGTTTTATTAATCTCAGATACATGTATTTTGCTGCAATTGCTGCAAGGATTAAGAACAAGGCAGATTATTATTAGTAATAGTAGTAGAGCTCTTGAATTATGATGATAATTTTAGTTTAATCAAGGCTTCATAATTATGTATCTAATTGTCACACTTAAAAAAAATCTAAGGTAGCTGTATCAGAAAATTAATGTTTTTGGATAGAGACTTATACTTAGTAATATTTTATTTATAATTTTATTCTGCATGGCCATGGAAAGAGTAACTTACATTTATCACCTTTCCCTATGAATGTTCAAAAAAAATTAGTAACAACACGAAGAAAGAAAAAATATTTGTGCAAACCATGTATTCTGTCACAATAAAGAATTAGGTCTGGGCTAGAATATGCAGGTGATTAGGTAAACGCTTATCAATGAACTACAGGTCATTCTAAGCTGAGAAATATTTCCTCACTCCAAATTAGATAGGTAATGTGCCAAACAGTGTATTTGCCCAGGCCATAACTGTGGATTCTTAGTGATTACATGAATGAGCTGAATCTTATTTTTTTATGTTTCATCAAAAAAATCGACACAGTCCATCTACTTGGTTCAACTCACTGTCTCACAGCTTGTAGACTTACATTTGAATCATTAATGCTACCTACTTTCCTCCCCGGAGCTCTCTTCTCAGTCAATTAGTCAATCTCAAATTTGTTGGCTCATAAAATGTGAAAGCATTGAAAACTGAGAAGCTACTGCTCTATGTTCCCACTACTTTTCCTGAGTAAAAATCCAAACATGGGTTTATAAAATATTGAGATTAATATGGTATTTCTTAAACCAACAATTGCAAATGGGAATGATGACAGAGCACATAATATTTAGTCATGATGAATGATCCAACCAGTAAGTTAATTAAGAATCCAAGATGCTCTTTAAATTTGATTTGTATCAGAACTGTTATACTTCATTCAACAGACCATATATTAACTAAGAAAGGTAATATTTCTCTCTTTTCATCCAGATGCAGAGTAAACCATCCTAATTCAATGCAATGAGTTTTTGTTTCCAGCTCCTGCTGAGAAAATATTTTAAGAAGAAAAATGAGATCAGTTTCTAGAATATTTAAATAATTCAAAGCCATTCCAAAATCATATGATCTGACCTTCAGAAGATTGTAGATATCCATGCTTCTCTCAATTATTTTTCATTAAAACATTTCCAGTCTTCACAAAACCCTTTGTCATGTGTTAAAGCAGAGCTCAAAGCATCATTGATGCCCAAGGCCTGGTGAGTAACAGGAGAATAACTCACGTGTCATACAGATGGATATAGCTGCATAACCTTAACATGGGACTAAACTTCCATGCTTCGGAAGTGGGATTATATGACTGTATCTTCTAGTTTAGGAAAAAATGCAGGGGTCACTACTACAGTACTTCAGAAAGGATCCTCCAAGACCCTTGAGAGCAAGTGGCTGTGAGTTGATACTTTGCTTCCAGTTAGGCACCAGTGCATCTTTCAAGGAGAAAAGAAGTAAGAGAAAGCAGTCTGGCCAATTGCTGGGATAATGGAAGGAGGATAATTCTTCCAGAGCATTTCAAAGCATCTTGGGTCAAGAGGTCTGAGTTTCAGCATCTCAGTACAGAGCTATTACCAAGTTGGAGACTTCTGAAGCCTTCTTGTTCCCTTTGGCGGGCACAGATTTTATTCCACATATCCTCACAAGACAGGACTGATACCTATACTGGTGACCTCCTACAGTGTATGCCCTCCTTCACAATATACCCACGAACATTCTAAAGTGCTGTGAGGCACAGTCTACAAGACGTGTAATGTGAATACATTCAACACAGCTGGAGTTGAGTGATTCTTCCATAGCACTGGTTTACCAATGCATAATAGGCTTAAAAGAAAGCTACTTCAGATGATGGATATGTAACACCAGGAAATAAAAAATAAAGCCTGCACTACAAACAGCAACTGATGGGTACGATTTCCAGTGTCAATACTGAAGAAATAATTCCTTAGCTTTTCAGAGAGGTATCATTCATGTTTTCCTCTGAAAAAGGAACAGTGAGGTTGATGGTGAAGAAAAATAATGAATTCCTAATTTCACTAAAGTAGTACACATTTCTTTGTATTTTCCATATTAATACCTTGATTAATACTTCAAACACAGTGCAGATTTTTGAGAAGAGAACAGTCTAATGGCTGCTTAGTGGTTTAACTTGAAAATTTGGTCATATCAGTGCACTCTCCAAGGGGGGTTATTAGCCATAAAAACATTTCTACTATCTATTTTTCTTCAGTGAAGATGAAGGAAAATAGACCTCAGGTTTTAAAACAGTTTTTTTCCCAAAGTATGCTTTAACTGAGTGTAAATGTACAATGTGTAGAAAACTGCAGAAATAAAGGTTTTTAAATTGTCCATCTAAAGAAAATGGGAAGGATAGCAGGGAACTAATGGACCATTCAGATTCCTAGACTGCTTACAGTTCTTTTAACAAGAAAACACTCTGAATGATTCAAGTGAGACTAGAAAGTCTTCCACAGCTCCTCTTGGTGCTCTGCTGCTCCCTCCTCCAAATAAATAACAAATAAATCTGATCACTTTTGCATCCCCGTGCAAGGATTTGTCCAAGGCCGTGAGCTCTGACTGCCCCAATCCCTATCCAGATCATGAAGCTGATGGTGTAAGCTGATGTGGGGTAGTGAGCCCACCACAGCTTATGGCTGGAATGAGACCATTTATACTGGGATGACTGGGGACAATCTGACCCAGAGCCTGAGGCCTCTGTCAGAGCTGCCTCTCAGAGCTTTGTGGCTTTCCAGTTTCTACCCAGTTGTGTTCCACATCAACCACTGCCTCTGCTGTAGACAGCAGAAGCATCCAAAAGGGACCTAAAACACATGAGATTCCAGACATTTTGCTCTTCCTCATCCTGCATAATTTTCCTACCACCGTTGCAGCCACGATTGAAGCAGCACAACCTCGTGGTTAACTGACAATAAGGATCCTTGTGCTTCTCTCTGGGAAGGAGATAGATGGAGCCTGAAGACAAAACCCTGTCTCAGGATCCTTAGGGATACTTCTTCCACCATAGCTGTGGGTGGTGCCTTAGCCCTATTCATAAAGAATCAAAAGAAGTCCTGCCAAAGAAATGATGGATAGCCTCACTGTGCATCGCTATGCAAAACAAGTAAATATTCAAATTGAAATGAAGTGGGTCACAGAAAACAAACAGCTTGACAGCATGTAGCTGATAAAAATTGCTAGCTCAACTGCCAGCATGTGTAAGAGTCAGAGACACAGCAGCTCTCTGAACTTTGTGAAAGCTGCCGGTTGCTGCAAATCAGTTTCTTCAATCGTGATACAATCAGCCATCCAAACAAATTTGTGAGACACTCAGCTGCAAAACCATTACTGCAAAAACAACTCCAGAACATAACTGCAATGTAACGTGTACTTAGAAACCACTCTGCTTCACATCTACAAAATACATACAAAGTTTGTCACCCTTCCCCCCGCTGTATCTGCTGGCACCACGCACTGAGAGTAACTTCAGAAGATTCTTCTGACAACTTCTGAAATCAAGAAGCTTCTATGATAACAGCCTCACAGTTGCAGTGCTATTCTGCACTACTTAAGTGTTTAAAAATATATCTTTGTCCACATTTTAGAACAGAACAGACACCAGGGACATTTTCTTTGAAGATTAACAATCTTTGCTCCATTTTGAAAACTCAAGAAAAGTTTAAGTGAAAAATCAAGTCAGGAAGGCAGAAATCACAAGGCAGCTCCAGTTAGATCAGGCCGTCAGGTCCGCAAAACCTGCTTCAGTGTTCACACCCTTATAATAACAACTTGTTTCCATTACTCTTGCCCTGACACTCAGCATCTTGGAAAAAAAACTCTGGCTTCATCTCCTCTGGACCCTCCTTCTAAGTATATAACTGCAGAAATATGACCTCCCCTCTACCTTCCTTTCCTATAGTTGAACAAACCCAGTACTTTTTTGCATGTCATGTGCAAAACTCCCTGACAAGTTTAGTGGTCTCCACCAGACTCAAGTTCAGAAAGTCCATATACCTCCTGTTGTGGGGACCCCAGAACAGGACACAGCACTCAGATATGTTCTCACAAACAGAGTGGTGGGATCACTTTACAGTATCCTAGAGTAACAGGATCTTTCAGATTCAATCACTTCCCTCAACTCCTGCTGCCTACAGCCCTGAGAGAGTGCAGGATGCAACTGGTCCTCTTTGCTGAAAGAGCATGCTGCTGCCTCCTGTTTAACCTTGCTGTTCACCATGAACTCCACTTTCCACCACTATTTCAAGTGTTGGAAGTAAAATAGCAAATGGGAAGCCAGGTAACGTTTTAACATTTTTATAAATTATCTGGATGCAGCAGCCAAATACAAGTTCAGTCATTTTACTGACCATACTAAACTAGGAGGAACTGTAAACTCCCTCAAGGATAGAGAGGCCTTAGAGAGAGCTCTGTGTAGACCACACAGCTGGGCAATCACATTAAATTGAAAAGAGCAAGTGCTGGATTCTGCATCTGAGAAATGACAATCCTGGGTGTATGTACAAACTGGGGATGAGAGGGTGGAGAGCACCCCCACAGCAAGAGATGGGGCAAGATCCCTCAAGATAAGACTGAGAAGGAGCAGTTAAGGTTTCTTGGTTCGTGCAGTTTGAAGACGAGGGGCTGAGGGCTGACCCCATTACAGACTACAGCTCCCTCAAGGAGGACAGCAGAGGAAGAATGACTGAACTCTTCTCTCTGGTAAACAGTGACAGGACACAAGCAAACAGACTGAAGCTTCCTCAGAGGAAGTACAGATTGGACATCAGGAATAGGTTCTTCCCCCAGAGGGTGGTTGGTCACTGGATAATGCTCCACAGGGAAGTGGTCAGGGCTAAATCTGTGAAACCTCAAGGACTGACTGATTGACTCATGTAGTTTAGTTTTAGAAAGTTCTGAGAAGACCAAGAGGTTTGGACTCAATGGTCCTATGATCCTTATGGGTCCCTTCCCATCCCAGATATTCTATAAATTCATAATTCCAAGTATACATGGATGAGCTAACCAATTTTAGCTCAAATCAGGAATTAGTAATCTGCTCTCCCCAGAATGAGATCAGGAAGCGGACAGCAAACAGCAGATAGTGAAAGGATTAACTTGATTAGATAAACTTTCTGCAAGAAACTGATATTAGGAATGCAACATTCTAAAATGTATTTGTATTTTATTTTGTGCATGAAATCCAAAGATGTTTCTTTAATTTTAACTTTTCTATTTTCATCTACTTTATTTGGTTTATAGTCTCATCAATATTTCTCTTGTCAACCTACTTCAATTTTTTATTTTTAAATAACCCACTTCTGTGAACGGAATTTAAAAAAAGGGAGTAGTATGAACAGAGATCTGCTAATATGTATGCAATCCAAAGAGGTGGGATATATTAATAACCACTGCTTTAAGCATAATGTGTTTTAGCATTTACATATTCACAGAGTATTCAGATCACACATCAACTACCCAAATGAGTTATCAGTATCTCATCTCTTACAGAAACTTGGGTTGGTTTTTTTTGTTTGTTTTGTTCGTTTGGTTGGGGTTTTTTTTGGTTTAGTTTTTTTTATTAACACTGAAACAAGTGCATTATATTTTGCTGCCAATGGCTTCCCAGTGCAAAGCTGAAAGTCCCCACAGCATGAAACAAGTGTTTTAATGGCAATTGATTTGAGTTTCTGAGAAAGGTATCAAATGTACAATTCAGAAGGACAGCCGATGGTATCACGGAAGCACAGACAGGAAGCCCAGAAAGAGTTAAAATTTTAAAGGAACGGTTTTGATACAGACCCATTATAAGTTCCTCATCTTAGTAAGTTTGATTTCTTCAGCTTTAGGAAACAGGTAATGGGCTGTTACTGCTAATGGAGATTGTTGCTTCCAGAGTATGTTGACTCAGCAGCTTTTGCAAAATAAATCTAAATTCAAGGAATATTAATTCCAAGCACACAAAAACAAGGCACTATAAAGCAACTTTGAAGATGTTAATGGTAGCGTTAATCATGATGATACAATACATGCTTCCAAACTGGGATTTTTCATTGGCAGATACCTTTTTCTAGACTGTTCGTATACATCCATTGCACTCAACAGCATTATGGCAGAAATGCTATGGGAGAAGAGACACATGCCATCTTAGCTCAGATTGTGTTGCAGTATTAATCTTGTTTTGTCTAAGGCCAAGGAAGAAAGGGTGAACCAGGGTCAACAGCCACATCAGGCAAACTTAAACCACCGTTGGAGAGAAATCCTTCCTGACCTCTGCGTTTCAAATGAGCATTTACTACCATGTGCTAAGAGTGAATTAGGCTTGGGATGACTGTCACAAAGAATGTAGTTATCAATGCTTGAAGCAACGTCACATAAAGTGATCCCATTGATACTGAATAAATTGTATTCCACAAAACAAGCTAAAGTAGAATATTCCACTATGCATTTCCAAAACACCAGGAGCCAACATTCCACCATTAATGTGGTTTTACTACGATGAAATTTCATTTTCTGATTACCTGTAACCAAGGGCTAGAATTGCCATGGTTAGTCAACATATACTTTTTGTCCAAAGAAAATGAAAAAGCCATTTTTTCTATGTTATGCTTCTAATCAATTTAATTAATAAATGTTCCACACACTTCTTTGCAGATACTCATATTTAGTTGATAAAATTAAGTAGTTTGCTTCAGCTGTTTGCCCTCCTCATTTATTTTTAGAGGAGTGTACATGAGATTTGATATGGAATAAAAATTGCAGCACTGGTTATCCACACATGCATTTGCAGCAGAGAAAACCTGAAACACACTCAGTCTTGAACTAAAATAACATAGTGTGCTTTATACATATCCTGGACTATTTCAGTTTCTCCTTCAAGCTTTGAGCTCTGCTATCTGGCAAATAAGGGTCACACAACCCAAAAAATGGGTGTGTCTCCATTGATGCAACTGGATTTCAGATGAGTTGGAAATAAATTAATGGAAACTAACTGTGCTAACACATCTCATCCTGCCGAGATGCTACATTTGTCAGGTGGTTTGCGCAAACTATTTGTTCATTTCAGTACTTGCTTAAAGACTTCCTATTGTAGCCATATCCGTGCCAGACTACAATACTGGGTGAAAAGTAGTTCTCCTCATTTGCTCTAACTCTACAGACACCCATTTTATCATGGGATGTTTTAGTAACCATTTTTTGAATGTTAAATAAGACAGAAAATTTGCACTACTTAGGAAATAAAAGTAACGAAAAGGAAACAACCTCATCCTTAGATTTCATATGTTAGTAATAGCAGTCATCAGACTGCAAGAGGAATCAGCCCTCTGAGCAATTTACTATTCCCATCCTGAATAAGCTAAAGCTCCCACAGTTAAGATTAATAAAGAACAGCACAGGATATTTTTGTCTTGATAGGTCAGATTTTTATCTTTAAATTATTCTTAAATAACGACATGTATCAAGATAAAATAAGCTGATCACATTTAATTTCCCACTAGGATATCTCTGAAAACATTTTTTTATTCTGTCCCCCCATCCCCTCCAATTGGGTTAGAAGGCATAAAATCACCTTTTTATTCCAGAGAAATGCACATACATATTAAATTCCCTCATTTGTATGTAATAAAGGTAGCACATATGCTTGAAATTCAGCATCTTAATAAGTACTGTACTGCTGATAGTCCCCCACATTGAGTTTTAAAAATTCTTTGCTAATGTGGCCATTAGAAAGCATTGGTTTTATTGCTACATGAAGAAATAGGAACATTTCTGCTTTGCAAATAGAAAAGGATTGAGCTCTCCCAAAACTCTCCCTGAAGACATAGTTGTTAGTCAACTCACGTTCTTGTAAAGTCAGTTAAATCAGAAAGATGGTGTAGGCAATTTAACCGGAATGTTATTCAGTCTCTTCAGGACACTGAAATGAAGGAAGGCTGTGATACCTGCAGTTTCCTTATGAACCCTTCCCCAGTTTATAGAGCTAGGATTAGAATGGAAGACTGAGCAGGAGTCTCACACATCAATGCTGGTCTTTTCAGCAAGATACCTGACATCTAGAAAAAGAGAGAAGATGATGAGCAGCAAGGGACTTTCAGTCTAACTTCTATGGAGGATGCAGTGGAATAAATAATTTAATAATCTTTATTGGAAGATAACAAAGAACCATATGTCATGGATCATTAAACTAGCCAATTTCCAAACACGGCACAAGAATTTTTCAGCAGAAAAAGCTGCCGCATCTCTCCCCTCTGCTCATAGTGGACAAAACAAGAAATCACAGATTTTAAGTGCAGCAAGAAAGATCCAGGGAGATGCCTCAGAAACATATTTCTGATGACCTAGATAGGGTCACTGAAAAGACTGGCTATAGGGGGTTATGCCTTTACGAACTTCAAAAAAACACCTGTAAGAAATTGTACATGTTGAAGTAGTTCTAGGGGCAGAGTAGAATAAGCATGTCTCTTTTCAAAGCATACCTCAATTTATCTGTTCTCACAGAAGAAAGTAAGTGTAGGATCTCTAAAAAATTGCCATCATATTCTTATTTAAGACAATTTTGGATTTGAACTGAATAATTTAAAAAAGCACATGGCTTCCAAGAAGCATCACTTTGCAACCAGCTTTATCAAGGGCAGTACAAAATTAAAGTCATCACATCCAAACCCAAAGAGACACCTTTAAATACTGCTCTGCTTGTCTAACAAGCATTTTGGGCAATCTTGATACCTGATGTATCCATCCTTCAGCCAGAGAGAGCCGACCTCTTCCTCGGCTGGCTCAGTCAAGCTGAATTGCATGTAGCAATTTGGTTGTCACCATTATTGCCATAATAACCTGGCACCACTACTCCTTCTCTGAGCATAGGCTAAGCAGACATATCTGGTAACTTCAAGTAATGCAGTTCAGGAAGAGGGCCAGCAGAGACTTGGGCAGAAATGTAGAGAGAAAAAACTGAGAAAAGTTGTAGTATTATGGCTGGGTTGTGCAGATCTTCTCAGTTTTAATGTGATACAACTCAATTTGCAACCAGAAAAAATACTGTTCATCAAACCTGTTCATCTCCTGCATAAGACACCACCTAATAATTTGAAGTGCTGAACACCAAAGTTTAGTAAAAATGTATTTGGAAAATGCCTTCTGCTATTCAGAACACTACGAAAATGCTACATACTCATAGATAAGTCAGTCTGAAAGATCCTCAGCTTACCCAGCAATTAGTTTATCCAGTTGTTTTGGTCTCTCTTTTTAGCTATATGCAAAGATGAACATCCAACCACTGCACTGCAAAATAGCTGTGATATTTCATCACAACAGACCCAGCAGCAACATGCCACACCAATGCAATACAGCAGGACATTAAAAAAATGGCATTCTTCTGAAACAAAACAATTCATCCTCCCTAAATTCTTAATTATGATGGCTCAGTATGTTGCTATCTCTCCTGTCTACATTTACAAGCAACAGGTGAAGAAAAGGGTAAATGAAAAACAGTGTTACACTCAATCACCTTCTCACTAATATAAAGTCAGCCTGATGATTGTTTTAATTACATTATAGAATCCTGATATCTTCTTCTGTAACTTCCTTGACACCGTTAAAAGCACTTTGCCAGACTGTTTCATGTCATTATATTACTTGCAGGGATCAAAGATATTTTTGATGAAGTGATTTTATTTCATGCTTTATTACCAGCTTTGACATAAATTTTCAGAGAGCCTCAAGGGTATTTCTTTTTACATGGTAGCCTAGTCTTGTTAGCAACTCAGGTGGAATAAAACCACTCAGCTTCACTTTATGGTCTTGTGCCCTGAATTTTTCACATGGCACCCTCTCAAACAGGAACAATATAGCAGAACAACATTAAAATCTTATGCTCTTAGCACAAGATTCTACTAACACATTGTACCTGTATGTAACCTCTTGATTGTATGATTTCTACACTTATTAGCATTTTACAATTATTTTAAAACAATACTGTGTTCAGAAAAAGTCTTAAATTTTTCTTCTATTAATATACATCAAAAATACTTTTTTTTTTTTATTATTATTTCTCTGGAAATGGCCATAAATCATCTCTTATTCAGTCACAAATTAGGAATCTTGCATTTACTTTCTGATAAGCAAGTTTAATGCAATGTTTCATATATTACCAATTAAAGGCCAATGAGAAATGGCACCACTTGCAACCTCTTCTAAGCACCCACACCCGAAGAGGCTGAACCTCATGAGAAGCAGAGATCAAGGCAAAACCATCTGTGTGTGGAAAAAACGTAAAATCCTGCAGTACTTCTCTGATACCTCATCTTTGTCACTGTAATCCGTTGGCCACGTGGCACAGAAGAAGGCAAAACCTCACTGCACTAAGATGAAGGTAGAGACACTAATGAAAGCTGGGTTTAGGGAAAACACTGAAAATAATATCGAGATGCAAGAGGGCTAAAAACCTGTAGCACTTGCAGGTTCCTTATTTTAAACAGCCAGGTATTTTTGTACTGTAGCTGCTGCATCAAGACTGAAAATTTAACATTATCTTTTCTATCACTTCTTTTTTTTTTAAAAAAGCACTCACATGGTAGTGACATACCCAGAAAGAAAAATCTTTTGGTTTTATCCGCTAAAATTCTCTGGTTTGAATTAATAAACTTTGCATTCACAGAGTCCCTTCCAACTTGAAAATCAAAACTATTTTTTTCTCTTTACATGACATCAGTAGATTACAGCCTCTGCCACCAAAATGGCACTGATGTGTCTACCTCTTACACGTAGGTTTTCCCATGGAAACATGACTTCCACCACTGTGCTCTTTGTTTTTATCCCTCACTCTATTTTTTCTTAATTGGGAATATATTTCTTGTGGAAACTAATTTGGTGCTACATGTCTTCCAATTCAGTGGCCATCAACCCAAGTCATACTCATAGAAAAGATTCAGTCAATAAGGCAAACAGCTAACAAGCTCTGATTCACCCTGGATCACATAAAAAATGTACACTGCACCAAAGAATTAACCACAGAGTTCTTTATATAAAATGGAAAAATCATTATCAACTTCTACATTTTGTTTGCTTTCAGAAGAAATGAACTGGCATAATCTGTCATAAAATCCCTACACATGAACACGCCCAGTTACCACATTAATGGGATCAGCTCAACTCATTGCCGATGAGAAGCATGACTTCAAGAAATAAGCAGCTTTTGAGAATGTGCAGTCTCCAAAAGGCATGTTATCAGTTCTTCAACCTCAGCTGTGAAATGCCATCACCATTCTGCCATTGCTTGGTTATAGAATGTGAAGCATTAGAGGCACAGCTGACAGCTGAGCAGAGTAATGGAAGCACACTGGTGCAAAGGCATAGTGAAGCTACACTGCAGCACCCATTGCTCCCTCAGTTTGGGGTGTAAGATGAATTTTTTTACATTTAAGTGGGAGACTGCAAAGACACAGCAATGCCCTAGCCCCAAGTCTCTTTCCTGCCATCCTTAAATGATGAAACTGATGGCCCAACAGAACAACAGAAAGCTGAATCTTTTTCTTTGCTGGAAATATGGCTTTTGTGCTTCTAAGGACAAATAATACACCCCAGAAAACCCATGAATCAGTATGAGAAGATGCAACATGTATTACAAAGATGATAGATACAACTACACTCTTTCTAACAGGAACACAGAAGTTTATCATATAATTTCTTTCTGAATAAAACTTACATGCAAGCATAATACTCATCTGTATTTCACACCATACACAGCATCCCATCATACACAGAGGTGTGACTAGTTTTTCTACTAGTTTATAAAAATTTATAAAAAGATTGTTACATTGACTGATACTTTCTCCATGTTGGTGCGTCACTCTCATCTTAAGGGCTTCCCCAAATGCATCAAATCCTCCTGAGGGATGCATAGTTTTGGCTTGTTCATTATCACTGTTTAACTCAGTAAGCTGAGTGCAGATACAGGTAAACTACCACCCTAACTTTATTGCCAGTAATGTGCATTACTGCAGTAATACATTTGGTACACCACCCCAGTAATGGTAACTGTATGCATTAGGGTCTGTTTCAAGAATCTCAATTTTTCAATCAAGACTTAGTAAACCTGTCCTCTCATTTTGTTGCAGTTTGAAAGGTGGATTTTGTAAATTAACTAAAATAATAATCAGAATTCTTTTCTATTAAACATAAGCCAGAAGACCTCACTGTCAACTGGACATTAAAAGAGGAGCAAAAAACCTCGTAACATTTTGACTGCCTTTGTGTTAAGATTTTTGCTCATTTTCTCATTGACAGTAAATAAAATAGCATAAAAAGCTTATGCTTCTGTGTTTGAAGACCATGATACAATCTAACACTATCCTCTCATGACTATGGCACACAAATACACCTTTCAAGTGTTTTTAAAAATTCTTTATCAGAAGTATCTCTCCTGAAATACAGGACTATTCTATCAGTCCAATAGCCTTTTTTTTTTTAATTTCTGCAATCCATTTGAGAAATAAAATTACCTCCAAAGGATACAACTTTCTTCTCTCTTACATTCACTTTTTCTCACAGTAGAGGCTTCAGAAGTATAAAAACTACTGTTTAATAAAGAACACACTTCATTCTTCCAACATTCTGGAGAAGCAATATCCTTCACCCAATTTGCCAAAACGGATTTTTAAAAATTATCCTGAAATAAAATTGTATTTGGTAATCAAATAGCAATGCAATTTTAGTTGATGTAAGCCATTGAACAGTGTGGTATTTCACCATGTAATTTAGTGAAGCCTGCCTGGTATTTCCCAGTCTTTATTCCTGTAGACACCTTCTTTATAGACATAACCAAACTTGCTGTAGCAGGAGAAGTATTGCCCACCCTTTTTATTCACATAGATCAGCCCAGTCAGAATTTCATATGTATGTACTGTCACATTAAAAAGACACTGTGTCTCACTCCAATGAGCTATTTTTCAAGTTTTTAATTTTCCCTTGGGTTACCCTATGCATTCTTGGTAGGGTAATTAAATAAAAGTAATTAATAAAAAGAAGATCTAGTTTTTCAATTGGTCAGAAATTTAGCATCTGATCTCTCTAATCTTCCACCAGTTCAGGAGCTAGGTTAGACTACTGCCCAGGTCAGGTAAATTTTCTTCTTTGTTTGGTAGAGCTGAGCTGGCATTTTTTCTGAGCTTCATGTTGGGAAAGAAGAGCCAAAACATTTCCCCCAGTGTTTCTTGTGATTGACTTTGTTTCCTTTCCTCTGGTCCTTCCAAAGTTCCTGCCTTACAAGCCTAGTTATTTACATGCAAGCCAGATTCATTATGAAAAAATTTTCTAGTCTTATTAAGAAAAAAAGGTGTGTAATTTGTTGCTTTTCAAAAGTTTTGTACAGTATTATAAACATCTATAAATCTGTGGGGTTAAAACTTATTGCACATTACAGACCTTTTGTTATTCAGTCCTCTTCTACTGCCATTTATTTATTTAGTTATTTTTCTTGAGCATATTGCCCATTTCTTGATCGCATGGCATGTATTGTATCTGCTTCAAGCAGATATACAACATCTGCAGCCTCTCCTAGGGCACAGTGCCCTCTGAGTGAAGTCTTTTGCATGATGTCATTCATTCATTCATTTTTTAAGAACCCAAAACATTGTTCTAAAATGTCTGGGTTTTTTAAATCTAATCTGAGCATCCCAGGAGAATGAAAGTTCTGCACAAAGCCACCCTCTCTGCCTATGTGCTCAAAGCACTTCTTAGTCCTTACTTCAGACAGGAAGGCATTAGGCAGTGTATTAGCACCTTTTAAGCATATTGAAACAACTACAAAAAAATACCAGCAAGGAATGTGCTACAGGAAGTAACCTATTAGAGGAAAAAAACGGGAGCAGTGAAGGATGAGCTGATGACACAAGTGGTAAAAATCTTCTCCAATAAATTGTTTCAATCTGTGCTTCCAATACAGCTCTTAGTACTCTGTGCCTGTCAGAAAATGAAAAACTGAGAAAATAGGATTATAAAACTGCACCTAAATGTGAGGGTATTTGTGAGGTGGGTTAAAACAGGAACACATGCCTGGAAGAAAAGCACAAACTGGATGCATCTACAAATGGTCCTAGCTTATCTAAAATAAATGAGACCACTGTGGCCAGAGCTCTATCCAATCTCAGTTCATGCAGCTGAGCTGCTCATCCACTTCAACAGGGTGGAACAAGAACATAACCTACCTGCTGAATAACTCCTTTCGGTACCTATTTAAAAAACAGTAATTTCAAGACCAAACAAAGAGCCTTGCCTCCATGCAGTCATAGATTTCCGTGTTTATTTAGATCCATCACTGTAAAAGCACTGATGCTACATCTAAAATTGTATCCACAGGGTAAGAACTTTAAAATTCTTACTGAAAAATCATGGAAGTACTTGAAAAGTTCATGTCCTTTATTAGAAATGTCCAGGTAATGTCACGGTGAATTTGTGTGTGTGCAAAAGAGGAAATCTCTGCTATCTCTCATTCTCACAATTTTAGGAAAAAGCTTATCCTGGAACTTAATGGTCATTTAGTTCTTTTGTTCTGGTAGACTAAATTAAAGTATAGAAATGAAAAAGACATAATAGTGTTTTATATTTTCTTACTCTAATTAAATTTACAATGCATATTGAATAAGAGTTTGACAATGACAGACAAAGCATATAATAATAAAAATGTGCCATAGCATATCAGGCTTTCCAAAGTTTGTTATTGAGAGCATTGTCTACAGAGAAAAGCTGTATAGAAAACGGTCTAGTGAATGTCTACTTAGAAACAATACTGCATTAGCCCTTAAGACCACTTAATCCAATTGGAAACTAGGCAATTTAAAGAAATGAGCTTAGATTATTGCACTTGCCTTTCCAATGTTTTTTGATTTAGAGGAGCACCTTTCATTTAGAAAAAGTTTCTTCTTTATTTTGTGAAGGAAAACATGAAGTATAAAGAAATACTTTGTATACAGGAAAATATTTATACTACTCTTCTGGTAATTTAATGCTGCTGTTATTACACTCTTTCCTTGATGACAGGAGAATTTCCTCAGGTTGGCTGATGGAATTCAGACCATGGGCCCCTGTTCTTATGTCAGTCACTTGCTTTAAACACATTAAATAAAAAAAGACAAAGATAAGAAGCCAAATTTTAAGCTTTTTTGGGGAGCCTTGAAGATGCTGATGTATGCATTTCCCTCTCCAGTCAATGAGCGCTGCTTGTGAGCTGAGAGAGGAGCCAGAGTCCACCTTCTTTGCTGTGGTCTTTCCCACACCTCGCACACCCTCTGTGCAGAGCTTGCTTATCTCTGGTTATTTTCCCTGTTCTTTTTAACTCTGCAGGGTCCAGTCACTATCTTTCCCTAACAGGTTATAGCTGTAGCTTCAGAAAATAATTTTTAGTCAGCTCTTTTAATAATTAATCACAATGTTCATCCTTAATATGTAACAATGAGAAATCATACACATGGGGCAACATTCGTCTGCCAAAAAAGAAATACTGCAATCTATGCCCCCTCACCTCTGACCCACTGGTATTGAGAATGACAGTAAAACTCCCCACATCTGAGTTCTCACACCTCAGCAAAATTATGTTCTCCTAATAGCATCGGACTTGTAGAGTTTGCACATTCTCATGAGTGCTTCTGGGGCTGGGGGGGGGAAGCCTTTATGACAAAATCAACACCACCTTCTCTTTCATTCTGCATTAGATAAAACTTAGATTTCTGAAAAATCAAAATAAAACTTTCTTTTGTTCTTTGGAGATGCTCACAATGTACCCCCCAGCAGCCATACATCTGATTTGGAACCAGAAATATTTTTCAACTGTAGCCCCTTCCTGTGAGGATTTGAAAAATACCTCCTAGGATATGCAGTATGGTCACTTGTGAATCATATATACAATAACTACACATACAACATATGTCTGCTAAGTGCAATGTCATATGCTACACTACTGCTCAAGCATGTTGCAGTAGTAAGAACTGACCTAATTTCCAAGCGACTCACACAAAATCAAATGGTTCTATCAAACATTACCATCTAAAACACTGTCACACTAGCCATGCTTTACCTTGCTGCAGACTAATTCCAAAGCCAAACTATCAAACTCTATGATGAAATGAGATAAATACTGCAATGAATAAACAATTTTATAAAACAAAGCCTACAGGGAAATTAGTGTATTGTTTAAAATTTCATTGTACAATCGAATTTAAATGTTCCAAGAACAAAGACGACTTTTCAGGCTAATGTAACCTATTTTTTTCAGTTTAATGTAACCTATTTTTCATCAAAAAGTTGATTCAAGGTATTTTGTTTTCCAGCTGCAAATGCCTCTAAAACAGCTTCAGTGGGGCACACGTTAGTAATGGTACTTGGCATGCTGAGAATAAGAGCCCTCCACAGTATATAACCCCAAATAATTTTTTCAAACAGAAAATAATTATTTCCTAGGAAAGCACATTTTAAAACATTTCCAAAAGCACCTTCAAAAGTGTGACACGCAGGTTAAACAAATAAAAGAAACACAGAAAGTTTCACTGATGCTGTCAGCACTGCCAGTCTTTAACTGATCCTATTCCCATGTACAGGTTTTAGCAAACCAAGGTAATTTTTCTCCACCCACATATTGCTCCACTTACAAGTTGGTCTGAGTCGTACTGGATCTTCAGGTATTGCCTAGGGGCTAGATAACCCAAAGAACAGATAGCGGAGGGCTGCTCACAAAGGAACACGCCTTAGAAACAGACACCTTCCTCATCCCTAGAAGTTCACATCTTGATAAGACAAGGCAAATAGAAGCACAGATGATATCCAGCGTCCCTTACTTCCTTTTTTACCCCTTTCATAGACCTTTATGGGCAAACAAACACACTGAATAAAGTACGGATGCACAATATTGGCACCTTCAGGTGCTCACAAGGGGTTTTAAAGGTAGCAGGCAAGGTAATTAATAGTAAAGTTGGGACTATTCCTAAATTAACTTTCCAGCAACAGCGACTGCAGCCCTCCAGGCAGGTGCTCAGCGGCAGACACCGGTTCTCGAATGCAAAGCGGGCTCCCACCGTACCTTAAGGAGTCTGACTGAGGGGAGGAAGGCGGCATGGCACAGCTTCCGGATGGTCCAGTTGAGTGGCCGGGGAGCCTCGGTCTGGTTCATGACTGTCCACAAATCCCACCGGGAGATCAGCCGCAGCCCTGACAGCGCCTACCGCGGAAGCCGCCCTCCGGGGCGCGGGCATCCCACGCTCGGCGCGTCCCGCCCGCGATGCCGCAGGGCAGAGACTGGGCTCGGCTGGGCTGGGTTAGGATGAGCTGGGTTAGGATGGGCTGGGCTGAGCTGGGCTGGGCTGGGCGCGGGGGGGCAGCGGCAGCCACCGAGCCGCCTGCATAGAGCAGCAGCCTCCTGCGCGGGGACGGCAGCGTCCGTGCATGCCAAACGCGGCCGGAGGGATGCAGGCGATCCGCCTGCGGCGCGGGGCAGGATGCTCCGGGAGCGGAGAGGGGCAGGCGGCAGGAATACCGGGATGCAGCGCCAGCCGCCGCTCCCGCCCGCCGCCGGCAGCAGCAGGGCTGGCCGCGCTCGCAGCCGAGCCCCCCGCCTCACTCCTGCGCTTCCCCGGGCCGAAAGCAGGGCACAAGGGAGCGAATCTAAATAAAGCCAGGGAGGGGTACCTGCACTTTCTTTCCCAGAGCATTGCGAGGAAAGGGAAACCGGCATGAGGGGAGGTGGGGCCAAGGCTCAGACAACAGAGACGGAGGGAGAGCGGGGGGGGGGGGAATTCACTCTCGATTTACTGATACAACGAACCTAGAAAGCATTTAATTGATCTGGCAGTGTATCGGTGTGCCAGTGGCCAGCGGCAGTGGTTAGAAGCTGTACTATAAGAGCATGAGTGGTAACATACACATCCGGGCAAAAAAACCCCTCAGACAAACCCAAGCCAATTCGGCTCATTTGAATATTAAATATGTGCTCTAAATAATTCTATCAAAGACATGAAAACCCATGAAGTAATATTGCTTGGGCAATTCAAGTATGGCAAAACATGCTTCCATTTGGGGCAGTAAATGGCCTTCCCAGATAATGGAGATGTTCTTAATGGCAGCTTTCCAGCCAAAGAAGAAATACCTTTTTCCCACTTTTTTTTTTTTTTTTTTTTTTTTTTTTTTTTTTTTTTTTTGTAGGCCATGAAGATTACATGAAGGAAGAGTTAGGAAGTGTAAAAGAAACATCCTATAAAGTAATGGTGATTTTTCATTTTGCTGGTAATGACCAGGTTTTACTCTGATTATGGATGAAAGCACCTGCCTCTCAGTAAAGTTTAAATCTCTCATAACTCAGGTTAGGAAATATACATTCAATTTACTTGGATAGGATTCACCCATCTGCTGTTCTCACATTTTCTTTTAATCCCCATAAAGCACATATATTTCTCCTCTATTTATAATTTATTCTTAGTATTGTGTCTACATTCATCAGTAAAGCTGAATAATTGTCCAAGTGAGGAGCAAAGAGATGAAGACTACTGTTTCTTTCGAACATAGGCATACCAGTCAGCTCCTCTCCATTGTACCCTCTCAGGAATTGTATAAAGGTTCTTATTCAACGTCAGGGTTGGGCTAAAAAATCTTCTGCCTGGAATATTAAGTCCGAGAACAAAGTGCAAGTCTGACTATGCACCAGAAGAGGTCTCACTTGTTCCACCCCACCGTACATGGCAAAATTATAGAACCTCAAAGATACAGGGACTGGACCATGAGTTGTCTGTGGAATGGAGTGGGTAGGACACCAGAAGACATGACTCAGTTATAGAATTTGTGCAGATGAATTTCTGGTTGTGACTGAGCAGCTAGTTTAAATGATACATATTTAAATGCCTCTTGTTTGAGCTCTGAATGCATTTTTTTATGAGAGGAGGAAAAAAATCTTCCATGTTAGTGGAATTAAACTTAAGTAAATATGATTATCTGAAACTGCTTTTCCACGGCTGTATAAATGGGACAGCATTAAACAGGCAGAAGAAAATAATCATGACTTAAAACAGAATGCACCTTAGAAGATGTACAGCATGATAACTTTGTTCAGCTATAAAGGTAATTATATCCAGTGATTAAGCTTTTGGAGTTCATAGTTAAAAGAAAGAAAAGAACTCAAATCAGAACAAAGAACTCAGAACACTCAAGACCATGGCTTCCCCTTATCCCACACCCCCTCAAGTAGTGCTTAGAATTTTTTTCCATCTTTGAAGTTCAGGAAAGAGTTTCTTGGGAAGGTACCATACTCATCACTACCTTGTCCCTTTCATGTGCATTTTGCACTAGGCATCTGCCATAAAACAAAATTTTCAGCCTTTGTGATAGGCATAAAGAAGACAGAGGAGTCATAGCATGCTGCCCTTCTTTTCAATGAGTAGAGTAATAATTCTCTGAAGATGCTAGAGAGCTGAACACAATGAAGAAACATAACAGATAGCTTTAATAAACTAAAAATAGTGAGCCCAATGTACCTTCTAGCTTCCAAAGAGCTTCCTGTCTTTGAGATGAGCTCTATCATTGCCTTCTTCTGCAAACAGTACCTTAGGGATGAGAGCTGTTATTTGCTTGAGTGTTTAATACACACCAACTTTTTTTCACATGCCTATTCTCCATGGCCTTGTACCTTGCCTAGTCATTTGTACTTGCACAAGGTGAGTGCAAGAATATAAACTTCTGTCAGTGGCAGTGAGGAAGCTCTGATGGACAGGACATTACCATGAGATAGGAGCTTCACTTCCACAACAAAGTCCTTGGGTGCCTTTGGGTAGACAACTTAAACTGCTTGTCCGTAAGGCCAAGCCTTAATTAGTTCTATTTTTAATGTATGTTTTTTATCTATAAGCAATACTGGAGTGATTTTATGGCTATTGAATGTAAATATGAGGAAACTGAAGCAAGGAGATTTTTTCATATTCCCAGCACCCATCTACTCCCCCACCCCCATTTTCAGCAAGCGTAAATGGTGAAGATTTGGAAAGTACAGAAGTAAATTCTGAAAAGCTTCTTTTTTTCCCAGATATTCTGACAATAATGGTTAAAAATAGTAGTAAAAAAATGGAATATGATGGGGGGGTTTGTGTTTTGGAGGGCTTTTTACCACTTCAGTGGAAATGTCAGGAAATGTTTGAATCTCCTATTCCTGTTGGAAAACACAAGTGCTCAGATCAGATCAGCTCCTACAGTCTGAGGCTTCTTAGTAGATGCAAAGATGTAGCAGTCCCACTAGAATTTAAGTCCTGCTTTGCTAGATTTAAAAGACAGAGCTGCCACTGTCATATTAAAACATTTTGTCCTTGAAGGATGCCCACTGCACCATCAGTATTCACTTCTAGTTCTCTGTCTCTTGTGAAGAAGCACCTTGGTACCACAGGAAGGCAAAGCAAACAGAAGACAAATTCCACTGCTTCCTTAAACACAGAGATTTCTATTCTTTGTAAACCTATTGTTCATGGAAAGCATTTTTTGACCACCTCTTTTTGGATTCCTGCAATCTAACATGATAATAATTCCACACTTAGAAAGCTCTGATATGGTAAAATTTAATACCTCTGGAAATGCTACAGAATGAAAAGTTTCTGAGAAACACATTAACATCCAGACCACTCTTAGCACATCAGCAATGTCCAACATTTTCAACCTGAGAGCAAAATTAAACAGGAAAGTATTATAAGCAAACCCAGACACTACTCTCCAATCCTGTCCAAGTAACAATTCCTTTATGGTACAAGAGATGCTGTGGAAATGAAAGACAGAAAGGGCAGGACCAGGAAACCAGAGAGATGTATTGGTCAGCATGGTAGAAAACCTCTTCTACGTGGCCACTGCCTACCTGTGGATAAAATCAGGCAGAAGAGTTTTCATGGTATCACACCTGTTTTTCCCATGTACATCATAGACCAGAACCATAAAATCATAGAACAGTTTGGTTTGGAAGTGACCTTTAAAAGTCATAAAAACATCCCTGCAATAAGCAGGGCCATCTTAAAGTAAACCTGGGCTCAGAGTCCTGTCCAACCTGACCTTGAGTGCTTCCAGGGATGAAGAAACAACCACCTCTCTGGCAACCTGTGCCAGTATTTTACCCGCCTCATTCTAAAAGACTTCTTATTTACATCTTTTATAGATCGACCTCCTTCAGTTTAAAAATCATTGCCCTTTTTCCCATCACAACAGGCCATGATAAAACATCAGTCCCCATCTTTCCTACAGGCACCTTTCAGGTATGGAAGGCTGCTGAAGGTCTCTCCAGAGCCTTCTTTCCTCCAGGCTGAATAAAAACAACTCTCTCAGCCTTTCCTCACAGGAGAGGTGCTCCAGCCCACTGATCACCTTTGTGGTGCACCTCTGTGCTGGTGACCCCCAGAGCTGGATGCAGCACTCCAGGGGGGGTCTCAAGAGACAGAGCGGATGGGCAGAATGCCCTCCCTTGCCCTGCTGGCTACGCTGCTTTGGATGCAGCCCAGGACAGAATTGTTTTTCTGGGCTGTGAGCGCCCATGGCTGGCTCTTGTCCAGCCTCTCATCTACCAGCACCCCCAAGTTGTTTTCAGCAGGGCTGCTCTTGATCTGCTCATCACCCAGCCTGTTTTGATACTGGGGGTTGCCCCAACCCAGGTGTAGGGCCTTGCTCTTGGCCTTGTTAAACGTCATGAGATTCCCACAATCCTACTCCTCAAGCTTGTCCAGGTCCCTCTGGATGGCACCCTTTCCTTCAAGTGTGTCACTGCACCACTCAGCTTGGTGTCATCTGCAAACTTGCTGAAGGAGCACTTGATCCCACTGCCCATGTCACTGATGAAGACATTAAACAGTACTGGTGCCACTACAGACCCCTGGAGGACAATTCTTGTCACCAGTGTTGGCCAAAATATTGACCACTGGATGTGACCATCCAGCCAATTCCTCATCCATTGAACAGTTCACCCACCAAATCCATATCTCTCAAATTTAGAGAGAAGGATGTTGTGGGGACCAAAGGCCTTAATACAATTTATGTGACAAGAAAGACACAGTGTAGCTAGAGAGCCACTTTGTCAAGGCTTCCTTGCTCTTTGTCCAAAGGGCTTGCACTGCCCAGTGGGACAGCAAATACCGGAAAAAATAGGGCTACCCTTGCATTTAAAACTAGAGCTACCTTTGCCTGCAGTGGCCGCCATGGGACTACCACACAAACGTGATGATGTGGAGGCCTTAGTTCCTTGGAACACACTTTGGCCATCTCCTAGGTTTGTGGAGGAAATGGCAGGATGGCAATAGGAAAAGAATTCAGAAGCTCTCGTTTCAAAGTTGGTGCTAACAAATCCTTCTATTGGTACAGTTAAGAAGCACAAGTCACCTTAGTATCCAGTCACTTTGCAGGTCTGTAAGCTAAACAAGGATGAAAAATACATCAATGAATTAATGTAAGGCTACACTAATAACAGCAAGTGTTTTTTTCAACACACTCATATTTCAATTTATTTATGCTCATTTCATGTGATTTCTAGCAAAAATCAGAGGATAGAAAGATAAGTTTATGTCATAAAGTTTGGATAAACTGTATTTAATTTTGTGCCTGCCCTAACTTCTGGGGGACACAAATTTTATTGATGCTTAATTCAACTGATAATTAAATTATAAAATTAATCCACTGCTGTCACATCGTTTCCATTCATTGCATGCCTGAGGTAGTTCTTCTGCTGTTATCTCTGCCAAGGTATTTCACAGGTCTTTTGCCACATGCTGATAATTCCCTCTTCCCCAGACACAGACACACATACTAATGTAATCTAATGTCTATTTACATATTAAATATTAATTAAATAATTTGTTATAGATGAAGACAATTCTGTAGATGGTTTCAAGGATATATATAAACATTATTGTACGTAGCTATAAATCATGCCTTTTGGCAACTAACTGAAAAACAAAAATTCTTTCTTTTATCCCAAGTTTTATATGGTTGTGATGAATATCAAATATGATTATTTTATATGCCTACTACCTTGAGATTACCTTTAACTGATCAGCATCTGGCTTTTGCCAGGAAAGCAGCTAGTTGGGCTACCACAAGAGATCTCAGAGGTATCACAGCCCACAGTACTGCGGAGAACAGGGGAAGCAGACTTGTGAGAGAGCAGGTGAACTGGACAGTGCAGCACACCCAATGCGCCCTTGTCGGAAGTATTTTTCTAGAGACTCTGTTTGATTGTTCCCAGTTCCAAAATACACAAGTGGAGGACTCTCAGACTATGGACACAGAAAATCTAAGTTTGAGCAGATAGGTCACAAGGAGCCTTCACCATTATTTGTGGTTTCACTCCTGCAGCTACTGATAATTTGCACCACTTTACCTTCAGTTGCTCTCCAAGTATTTGTAATCTACCTACCCCTAAATATTGAAGCTGTATCTTTGAGTGGTGTATTACACCAGACATTCCTCTTTAATTGCAGGCTGAAGCCTTTTACAGTTTATCTTTGAAGGAGATTAAAACACATAGGCATATAACACTTATATTTTGGGACTAGAAATGTCCATGGTTGACTGTTACTTAGGTACAAATAACGCATTTAAATTGCAATCTATCTTAGTTTAAATAGAATTTCAAGTGTAGGCAAGCTGTCAGTTCTTTAACCTCTGCAGCATATGACAGAAATAAGGATGCTCATACATTCAGATTTATGTTTATGCTAAAACTTTCTTTCCATCTTAGCCATCATGTTCTTATCTGCACTATTTAACTTTGTGTAAATACTTTGTCAATTTTGACCTGTAACATAATTTTCTTTAATATTTCCCATTCAGATATCAAATTTACTAAGTCACCGTGGTATAGTGTTTTCTAGTCTTGATTATTTTGCTAAAGAAAATGCAGAAAAATACAATATTTCATGAACAAGAGCAATTTACCCTGTTAACGTATTTCAATGAAGACCCTACAGAACAACTCTCTTGCAGTTCTGTACTTCACTTGACTCAGACAGACACACTGTGCAACAAGGGGGACTGCCTCACTTTGGCTCATTGTACTTCAGACCTGGAAAACATCCTAGTACCCTTTGAAAGTAGCAACGAATTACAAAAATCTCTAATGCCTTCTACTATGGGGTTATAAAAACCCCAAGATAACCAAATGGTATTTTCCACAGGTACTGCATTTCTGCATACCCCCACAACCTCTGCCCTCCTCCCAAAGGCAGAGGCCTTGCCCTAGAGCAGACATCATCTCTGATGATGAAGCCTTCTGCAACCACTTGGTTCAGATGGGTTGAGCACATTCAGTGTTTCATTACTGACAATGTCTGCTTTCCTGAGTATTCCCTTTCACTATATTTCTGTGATTTTCTACATACATCAGTGCAGACAGCCAATCCTGCACTGGCTTCAGTACTTCCCCCACCTACTCAGTTAGCTGTGAACCACTATTCATACTGGTTTGAGGAACTAGTCTGGCCACCAAGCCCTTACAGTGAAGGGTCTGTGTCAGTAAAGGATTCAGTCACCAAAACTGAAAAGACCACAGAGAGGCACCCTCACACTTGTGAGGAAACAAGCCAGTGGCTGATGGCCCAGAAGAAACACAGAAAGCAGCACCACGGAAGCAGTGGCAAGGAAGATTGCCAAAACAATGTAACACAAACAGGTATAGTGCTAGCAAATAACAGCAAAGAGCTAAAACTGTGCTTATAACACAGGTACTATGAATTAACTAACTGTATAGTTGAACTTTCGCTAGGAAATCCTTCACAGAAATTTCAGCCTCAATGAAAAAATAAAGCTTGACTAGAGTTGTAAGTAAGTTTTCCACACACATTTTGAGCAGCCATGTCTTCTGCTAGGCAATGGGAGGACAATTTACAGAGCCTCTGCATCTCCTGAGCAATTTGTGATTTTCTTTCACAGAATAACACAAGAAATTGTGTAAGGCTGAGATATTAATGAGATTAAACAAATGAGGAATGGCCTCATTTGGCCATTCCTCTGGACAAAGATACTGCAACAAGAAGCATTACTCAAAGTCCCATTTTATCTTCTCAAGTAGATACTATTGACTCCAGTGGTCTACTTTAAAATACACTTTAAAAACCCGGTAACTTTAATTGGGTCTATTTTCAGCACGTCGTAGGTTTTGTCTTCATTTATTTCTAAAGGCACATACCAAGTCCACACATATTCTAGTTATATCCTGGACTCACAAACATGTGCAGTTTTACACCTACATTTTCACTGGAACTACTATAAACACATCTGGACAGCAACAAACTCTGGATGGTGTTTTCCATATACAATTGCAATTATTATGTATTTGCATACAGTGTCACACTGGGAAAAAAAACAAAGCTAGGGGGCTTTTAGACTGATCACTGATCAAAGCTGTGGGAAGAGTAGTCAATGCCTCCGGAGACAGTAATCTGGTTTTCTAGTCAGACACAACAGATGGGTGACAGAAAAAGTGCCAGATGAGGGCAACAGTAAAAAACACATCAATTGTCCCAAATAAGCTGTAGTCTCAGCTTGCATTTGCCTAACCACTTCCTCGGGCTGCCTTTTTTTTTTTTTTTTAATCCCTTTTGCTGTTATAGGATTTGGACCCTTTTCCTGCTCAGACGTATAGCTTAGTTCCTTGCTCAAAAGAAACCACAGAAACTAAAAATCCAGAAACAAAGTCTTCATTGTTATTTTTACATTGCATCACATTTACTTCACAGTTTATAGACAAATCAAATAATTTGAAAAGCCATCACTTATACTCCAAAAAATCAGCTCAAAATGTGTTAATTTTGATGACAATTTTAAAATTTTTTGTGAACTCCCATAACTAAGTGAATAGCAACAACAATCCCTTATTCATGCAGCTCTAAACTCTTAAACCAGACAGCAGAGTGAAACTGGAATATGAAACTGCACTGTAGAAGAATCTTTTTTTTTTTCTTGTTGGTACAGCACAACTGTAGTACTACTCATGACAGCTAACTACTAGTTTATTTAAGGAGATAAATTGCCCATAGTTCTTCACTTCTCTAAAGAAAATACACACAACTATTGGCACAGAGCAGCAGAGTCCAGAGGAACAGGGAAATAGAGCAAAAGAAAATAAAAGAGGATTTTTTTTAAAGTGTCACTCAGTTATGCAAGTGGTTTTTGCAACAGCCTTTAATCAAGCATTGTCTAACACTACACCATGCTCATGGCTCCCCTATCACTACTATAACATCCTAGCCACTCAAACCAATACTTAACGGACAGATTCCACTGGAAATATAAAGCTGCTGGAAGGCTTTTCTGGAGGAGCTTTTTTGGCTTACCCAGCAAGACTTTGTCAGGTCAATGTCTCCATTGTAGACTGTTCTGTAACATCCAACAGGCATATCATGTTTGTTATTTTTAAAGTGCTCTGATACTGAGTCCCATGATTTGTACAGCTTTACTGATTCTACTGATACTTACAAATCCTTATTAACAAGGTTTTCAAATCACATGCCAAGACAGCACATGTGTATTGTATTTTAGACTTGTCAGTACTAGAATCTGAAAAACAAATTTGAGAGACAGCAATTTCCTAATGTAGTAATCCCATATTCTATTTTATCAAACAATGATTATCCTGCCAACCTTAAAAATAAAAGACTCTCTCGAGGGTTGTGTGATTTCATTCTCTCTTTCATGTTTTTAGCACTTCCTTAACATGCTAGGTCAGAAATTTTGGCTCTGTGATTTACGGCAGATTCCCAGAAGGCAAACAAACAGATTCTTCCTGTGTTGTTGGCACTACACTTGATGCCTCTATTGTGTTATGTATAAAGTATCTGTTATAATGAGGACACAGCCATGAATTATTTTTCAGATTCATAACAAAGACTTTGTGATTCATCTATGGCTATGATTTACATATTATTTTAGTACAGCAGTTAAGCTAATTTAGAAGAGAAGAAACCAAAAACTCTCTGTTTAAGCTGGACAGACATAAGCAAGTTAGAAATTCTTGGGAGAAAAACTTCCTGGAAAATAATAATGAACGTGTATTTGTATCAACATCTTCGATAAACATTTTTCAAAATTATTTGATGTCTGACACAATCTTCCAAGAAGTCAGCACTTGGGATTATATTTTCATATGGGGAACTTATAGGAAATTTTTAGTTAACAGTACTTCTGTGAAAAGAACTGCACAAATGCTAAATACAATCTGTTTTTCTCCCAAAGTCCATGCAACAAGCAGGAGTTACAAACATTTAGGTACTCCTGGAAAAATTGTGACATTTTAGATAATTCGTAATATTTTGTGTTTATTCTATGGAAATCCTCCACTTACCCTCTTGGAGGTTTTGTTTTACTTTATATTAAAACACACAAAGTTTCAGACCTCTGAACTAGTATCTTCTCTATTTTCCGTTTTATCAAAATCTACAGATAAAATGTGTTAAAAGAGTAATTTATTTAGTATACTTTTATGATAATGAATTACTCTCAGCAATCTATTTTTCCTTTTTTTAATTATTGTCTTCCCTTATAATTTTTCATTAGAGGTTTATAACTTTCTGTTTTACAGTGACCAGTAACAGAAAATCACATATGAGGGCATGGCCTCTTTCACTACTGATGTAGCAGAGAAGAGGAAGCAAAATGGAACGTGTGATACCAGAAGGTATTTCCCGCCTTGAAAGTTCCATGAATTATTTAGATTATCCAGTTACATGTCGTAATTAGTGTATTTATTTTAACTAATGTGAGAGTAAAATGCCAGCTGAAAATTTTTCAGTTATTTTCTGAAAGCACTGCTTAACCCTGTGCTAGATAAAAGCTCTAACTTTCTAACTGGTAGTAAGCAATATATGAATTCCAACTCAGGCATACTTGGTACAAAGCGGGGTAAAACAGATGAGAGAAAAAGCCCAGTGCCCTTATCAGCCATTTTGACATCCACATAAACCTCCTTGCTAGAAGACATTTTGAGATAAGGAAGAGGAAGAAACAGAAATGTATTCAAGTGCAATCAGAATAACCAATAACAGCCCTAGTTACATACGACATCTTCTTTTCCTTTTTGAAAATTCTACTAAAAATAAATTGTCAGACTTCTAACATATTTATAAAGAAAGCCTTCTCATGCGTGTATCCATGACAACCTAGATTTATATTTTGAGCTCTAGAAAGTTGTTACAGAACAGCTTACATAAATTACTTTGAAGAATGTAGCAAGATAAGATGGTTTGTTATCTGAGGTATTTTATTCAGCATAATATATAATATTTTGATGATACTGAAGCATAAAGGAAAGCAAAATCGTTATGTAGTGGTTTGAAGCCAGTTTTGTAAATCTATAAAATAAACCTATTTTTAATACAGGGAAAATGTATAAGCACTTTAGCACAAAGAACACTGAAAATTGAAAAAAAAAACTCTGAAGACTTAGTAATTGAATGTAGGCATATCATAATCAGGAAAGCAAAGAAATATAACAGAAACGTGAAGCATACATTGCTTGAAATAAACAAAACTTGTATTTACACTAGTATGTCTCCTACTGGGGTTCCATCTGGACTGCTTTGGGCACACACAGCCTACTTTTTTTCTCTCTCTCTTACCTAGGGAAAAGGATCTGCTTTCACTATACTGAGCATTACTAAAATTACATTTCTGTTACACGTTTTCTTTTTGCCTTTGACTTGAGAGTCATAGTATATTATTTATACAATAGATTAACACGGTAGGCAATTTCCAAGTACAACATGGAAACAACAGGAACACAGTTCATGAGATTTTTCCAAAACAAGTATCAGTGACTTCCCTAGCATTTTGCTGTCAAATAAATGCATTACCTACTTTGGAAAGAGACTTCGAGGGAAGAGAGATACAATCACTTCAGTAACTGTTGAGTACCCTGCTAAGAATTCAAGTGGTGTTAACAACTACTGCCTCTATGACCTTTTTTCTGAGCAGAGCCTACTATTTTTGATTGCAAGCCAGGAATGCAAAAAAAGCAGACAAGTTCATAACAAAGCCTTCTCCTTGAGCTATCTGGCTAAGGGAAAAAGTGCTTGACCTCAGAGATGCAATGGCTGGATGATACACCACCAGGCAGCCTGGCACTGTGTGAATTCCTTATTACTAGACCCACACGAGCACCTTGGGGGCTCTGGTCATAGGGGATCTCGAGTGAGAAGTATCCAGCTGAGGGGTAGCCAACAAGATTAAAGTGAAATTCAACACCTCCACAAAATGCAACAGCACAAGTTTCTTCTGAAAGCCCAAGACATGAACTTCAAGGACTGCAACCTAGACATTATCTGCACCTTGTGAATTCTTATGATGGTATACCCTGACACTAGCTCAGCTGATTAAGGCATGATACTAAAAACACCAAGATCATGGCTTGATCCCTCTACAGGACTTTAACTTAAGAGGTAGACTTGATGGATATTTTGGATCCCTTCCAACTCATAATACTCTGTGATTCTGTGACAGAAAAACAATAGAAATTAACCTGATATGGGGATGGCACAAGTTTTGCAGCACATGGTCCTGAAAGAGAACCAGCAATTGAGATGGATGTTTACCCTGCATATGTCCCCAGCTGGTCAGTTGTGGTCTTCTCTGGCCTGTTGTCTCCTCCCTCATTTCCTGATAGATGGGAAATAATTACCCTATGACTCCCTTTTCTTGCCTGCAACAATGGCCTCTATGTGCAACACAGCAGTCCTGAGGGTCAGAACCTTTGTCCTTTTTTCTTAACTGTATTACGGCAACTTCAGAGCTTATTTTCTGCATAAGCCAAATTTAATTTTAGTCACTTGTATAAATATTTGTGGGCACAGTTCATGCAATTCAGAAGTACTGCCAGAGCCTTAGGTAGACAAAGATAACACTTTTATGGAAAGAATTTAATTACAAAACATCATTATAAACATATAAACCTTTCACTCAAATTCTTTTTGTTTCATATTAGAGAACATTATTCTCTACAATCTAGTACTGTTTTATGTAATGAAATGTCACTTATACCAACTGAAACCTTCCAACCTAATACAGTAAAAATTTGAGTCTGCCTTCAGTTTCTTCCAGTTCTCCACGAAAAGCAGAAAATGTGCAGTAGAAACACCTTAATCAAGAACCACCAGCATTAATAGTATCTTCTGATATTTTGTTACAACAATGTGCAAATAAGTAGTAGTTCACATGATACGTAAGAGAAAGTGCTTGAGTGAATAATTTGCCAGAGAATGACATTACATTTTTACTAGAAATCCTGGGAATGCAGCTACTTTGTGTGTGTACAAGCAAGTCCTATGTCCTGTGCTGCCCCAGCATGACTAGACATCTGTGCCTCTAAAGAAAAGTTCATCCTTTCTAAAAGCCCGTTTAAAAAAACATATAGAGAGGCATCACAAAGGCCATATTTGAACATAACTGTATTTGAATTTGTTATTAGTCAGTTATAGTCAAGTGGTAAGCAAATTTACAGCGGTAAAAAGGTTACACACTGCTGTATGTTTGGCAATTTTAGAACATTGTTATTCAACTTCCATTCTTCATATTCTCAATGGTAGGTTTATCATAACTGATTAAACAATCTATTCCTCTGATAGCCAGTAGTTTTCCATGGAAATTAATTTTTTGGCCTATTAAATATATTACCTAACATATGCCCATCTACCAGCACAATTGATGTATATGGTTTTTATGCAGACAGAAATGGTTCAAGAGCCATCATGTATAAATACTTAAGAGAGTTAAAAGCAAGAACAGATGCCATGCCATAGAAGTGTGATGCTACATAAAATTCAGTGAAGTTTAAACGCATTAATTGAAACTACCAAGCAAGATTACTTGATGTGTTTCCTTTGGTGTTGATTAAAGAGTGTCAAGCAATTGTACATTAAGAACTGGAAAATCAGTGGTTTGTGCCAATATTAAGATACTAAAAAGTTACAGCTATTACCCTTGCCTAGAGTTATCCTCTACACTGCAGATGCTTTTCCTTTGCACTGTTTCAATAATGCTAAAAAATTACCTTGAAAGTTACAATTTTACAAAGACCACTTTGAAATATTGCTCCCATCTAACAGCTCTTATGAATCAGCCTTGGACAATGCCACACGATAAGAGCTGGACACAACGAAATGTAAGATAGAATTAAATGCTATTAGTACAAATTTCAGAGTCCAGTTTCCTGCTTTAGTGCTACTTTCCCTGCCCATCTCAGTTAGAAAGACCAACTTAGTGAAGTTATATCTGACTCTACTTGAAATAAGTTTCTTAGTTGCCACTAATCAACTCAAATTAAAGAAGGAAGAAGACCTTTTTCAAGCAACACCACAGCAAATTGACAGAGGCTATAGAAATTTTAGGGGGAAATACAGTTGCTGTTCCCAGGTGGAATGCAGTTGGCGTACCCGACCTGCCAGACACACACAGTCTGGGGGGGTCTCAATGGATGGTGGAGCAGAGTGGAGACACTAGGGCCAGGCTCTGTCAAAACCCTTGCAGAGAGGGGAACTCAGTGTCCTTTCCTGCTGATAACCCTCACAGCAGCTTAAAAGCAGGAGAGATAAAGGAAGATGTCGTGCTCTTGAATGAGCAGCTGTGGAGAAAATCACTGACACATGTTCCCCTGCCAGGGTTATCTCTGGTGCTATCCTGAGATATCTGCCCTCAGGATACAACTGCCCCCCACTGAGTAAGATGTGTATCTTAGTCACTCAAGCTCCACCTGAACTTAAACAGTATAAAACTGAGGTAAGAATGGGAAGAACTTCGGGAAGACTCCAGTGTAACTGCTGGAATCAACTGACAAGCTAAACCTGTCTTTCCCATTGGGATGTCTGTTGGGTAAGAGCTCATGCTCTGGGTGCACCAGATCGTTAACTCCAGCTAGCTTTTATTGGGGATTAGAGCTTGTTAGTATATTGCTTTGAATTAGTGTAATGCTTTGAATACATTTTTGCAGTCAGATACCATCCCTAGCAATCCTTGAACCTTAACCTGTCACAGTTTTGTTAATTGTGTTACTCTGTAAACTCTGAGTGTGAATCCTTCAAGGGTGGTGGCAGTCACCAGCAAAGGGCAAAGGTGTGGAGATCCAGGAGGGGTCTCTCTGTTGGTCTGGGACCCTGAACCACCCCCTGATCCAGTGAGCTGCTCGGTGAAGGGTGCCCATAACAGGATGCTGACAGACTGGTCAGGCACAAAGGTCATGGCTTTCCTGGGGCACTGACAGATAATCACATACTAAGGGTTTGAGTAAACCTCCTCTTTCCACATGACAGCAGCACTGCATACATTAATTTTTTAGCATTTATGATGACTTTCAAGAAACAGAATATTGGTAAATCATACGAGTGCTTTACAAGTATCAATAGACATATTTCAATATATGGGGAGCAATATGGAACTAATATATATAATTAGACTTGACAAACAAAAATTGAAATGGGACGGCTTATTTCTTAAAGAAAAATCCATTTATCTGATCAACTGATCAAGTTTTTTGATAATTTTCTCAGTCAATAATAATAAAAAAAACTTCAAAATTTTTTTGCCTTTTTACAAGAGCATTTGTGGTAAGACAAGGGAAAATGGTTTTAAACTGAATGAAGGTAGATTTAAATAAGATATTAGGAGCCAATTCTTTCCTAAGAGAGTGGTGAGGCTCTAAAGCAGGTTGCACAGAGAAACTGAGTGTCCCATCCCTGAAGGTCTTCAAGGCCAGGTTAGATGGGTCTCTGAGCAACCTAGTCTAGTGAACAGTATCACTGCCCAGGGGAACTAAATTATCATTAAGGTCCCTCATAGAATCATTCCTGTCATGATTTTTTGATGAACATTGATTCTCAAAAACGCTCATTCACTGTTATAACTAAGCAGTAATTGAGAGCACTGAGTGTACAGGCACAGAGCAGGGCGAGCAGGTTACCATACAGGGCTCCATACAGGTAATTTCTGACAGTGCTATCAGACCACTCTCTCTGCCCTTGCACGTGCCTCCTATCAGTGTCCATGAACTTGTGTGTGCCCAATATGTTTAAATGCTTCCTAACTTGATCCACATCTTCTAACGTAACTCTTCTGGACTTTTCTGGACTCTCCTACTAGTCTGTGTGGCCATGGATTCCTTACAGGAAGACTTACCAGTAAAAACTAAGGCAAAGAAAAAAGCAAATACATTTTTCTCAGCTCCTCTGTCATCACATTCTCTGCCCCATTCACTAGTGGGCCCATACTTCTTCTCTTCTTCCTTTTTGCAGATATACCCATAAAAGTCTTTCATGTTACCTTTCAATTTTCTTTACCAGATTCAACTCCAAATGGACCTCATCTTTCCTAACTCTATCCCTGCATGCTTTGAGTGTATCTCTGAATTCTTTCTGGACCACGTGACCTAACTTTTACCTCTTGTGAACTTCTTTTTTGTGTCTTTGTCAAGAGCAGCTTGTTCATTCAACCTACCTTTGATTAATTCTGTCATCAAATGGTCATCAAAGCACTCGAGAAACCTTCTGGATCACTCATGCATTCTGTGCTGTGCCTCCAACACATATTGATGTGTTTTGTGGCTCTCCTGAGGACCAATGCCCATGAACATGAGTCTTCCACTCAAGCTGGAAGGAAAACTCTAACTGATAAGGTCCAGTGTTGAAGAACAAATCTGTTCCTGTTGATGAAGCTGAAAGTTTTTACAGAGAGGAACTGTTTTCACACCTTCAGAGTCTGTGGATGAATACTTGAAGAGAAACATGCACTCCTTGGCTCACAGAAATAGTATCTGAGTCCTGGAGTAGTTTGCCTTCTGCCTCTTGCCATTGCAGGACCATAAGGTCTAAGATGAGATAGAGTCTGCTACATTCACACAAATAAAGGCCTTGTTGTTCTTATTTTGCAAACTAAACCCACGTTTTGCAACTGGTAGACTTTACAAAAAGTCCATTTCAACTCTTGAAGTGCTTTGCATAGGAACATTTTTTGGGTTTGGCTTGATTTGGTTTGGATTTCAGTAACTCAGTTTTTAGAGTGTCTAGAAAAACAAAAATGGTAGAATTTTTGATAGCGGCACTTTACTGACTGTAAATTTATGTTCATTCAAGTTTTTCATCCTAAAAATTAACAAATTTCAGCAATTTCAAATTTAAGTTTTTTAAAATCCCTAATCATCTCAATGTCCCCCTTCTTTGAAATGTAGACTTGTACATAGGATATGAACAACTGCTTCGCACAGCAACTGTATGCCACAGATAAGGAAAGCACATTAATCCAGTAAATAAATCCTTTCCCATAATCCTTTTAATTGGAAGGTAAACAGCATGCAAAAATTTACTCAAGACAAGAATGGTGACAGAAGAGACACAAGAGATTGCTGTGAAATGTACAAGTAACCACACAGTAGAACTTCAACTTATGCCTTAGACATGGAATCCACAAACCTTCTCCTGAACACCTTAATTAAAAAAGGATCATTGCAGCCACGCTAAGAGCTTTCATAGGTTTCAATATCAGAGATTGCTGCAGTTTATTAAATAGCTATCAGGTAATAAAGACCAGGAGGATTATATGTGCTTTGACTTTTTTGAGGAGAGGAATGAGGATAAATAAATCTAAGTGGAAGCCCGTAAGTTTACCATTACAATTAAGCACTTAACAAAAATGCAGTGAAAAATAATATTGATGATTTTATCCACATCAGAGCCCTAATTAACTTATAATTGTAGAGCTTCTTCAGTTTGTAGCTCTCAAATAGTCACTGATAGTGCTTTGTAAAAAGTGGTGGTTTGCCTTATATATGTTGTATATACATACGTATTTAATGTTTTCAAAGGAGCAAAAAGTATTTGTACTGAAAGAGCTACCTAAGAACTAACCAGTTCTGCAGTTATCTTTGGGCTCTGCAGCTTCCTGTGAGTTACAGACTGGCCCTGGTGTACGAACTGTACCACTAATCAGCAAATATCGTTCCTACACCATTCCCTGTGCTAGTAGAGCTTGTCTGGCACAGCTGCCAGAGCATGTACTCTCAAGGACCTGGGTGAGCACTATGTGCCTGCTAACAAGATGCCTTCACTCACTATAACTGTAGGCTTGATTCAAACCTCCTTTTTAGCTCTGGATTGTATTCTAAAAGTAAGGATATAATGGCTGAGAAATTCACCGATGTGAGGAAGAGTATGAATCTCACCTTAACCAGAAGTGATCACCAGTAGCAGCACTCAGGTTGGTAAATCAGTGTCCATGGATGAGCTAGCTTTGCTACATTGCTGTGCACAAGGATGGGAACAGAAGCAAATTCAGATTCCAGTGCAAGCCTGCTATTCATGAAAAAAATCACAGAACCAGCAGTAACATGTATTTAATGTTTCATGAATAAGGAACCTAGAAATGTGCTAAAAGAAGAATTCTGAGTCTACTTAAATTTCCCCAAATACTATCTAGTTGACTTAGTGGATTGATGGTATATCTAGATAGACAGAATGAATTGTGTCCTGAAATATAATTTTTTTAAGATTTAGAATTTAATTATTAGGAGTGAGATAGATTATGCTTGTAACATTAATTCCTTCTCTGTAAAATTAAGATAAGCAAAGCAGCATTTTTCTTCACACCTACAATTTTATTTTTATCTTACCAAGATAGGAAAAGTGATTGTGACTTTTTTTAGAGAGATCAGTGTGTTTAGGAGGTCAAGAAGTGTGGTAACAGAAGATGAGTGGGTCTACCTCCAATTAGGTTCAGTCCTTATGAAAACAAAGTCTAAAGCTGAGGCAGAATGATACAGAAAACCTGAGACGAAAAGCTATCCTCAGTAGCACACAAGACGTTATTCAAAATGTTGGTAGTGAAAAGCTTTCAAAACTATACTTTGATTCAGCTTCCTTGATGAGGAGAAGAAAAAACCAAAAACTTCATTAGCGTAAAGCTGAGAAAAGTCTGCTTTAAGGGATAAAAGAGGATGTTAGAAATAAGAGGGTATCTTTAAAAAGCTGAACTCATGTTTGAGAAAGGGTAATAGGAAGGATTATAAACTCTGGTAGGTTAAAAACAAAAGGCAGCGAGAATTTGAGAAGCACTTGCAGAGAGAATAAGTAAAGAAAAAAATAAATAAGCATATTTAAACACTTTAAGGAGGAGAAGTGGGTTTTTTTTATTTTTCCCCCAGTTTTTCTGAAACAACTTTTTTCTTCATAACTCCAATCAGCTGCCACATATCTAAGACAAATTGTCCAAATAATAATTGTTGCAATGCGTTCATTGACAGAGGCTATTTAAAGTATCAAAATAATATGTGCTGAATAATCAGCTTGACTATTCTCTATTTGAGCAGGCATTTTTCAGTAACACAAATCAGAACACACACTTTACAAGCTATACAAGACTCCAAGATTACTGTGATACAGAACGTCAAATTTCAAGGATGACAACTGAAAAGTGGGAATTTTCTATGAAGTCACAGATCGGCCTTACAGACTGTGTGGGTACCACGTCGATGTGCACACAGATATCCTACATCTGCTGAAAGCAGTGCCTATGGAAGAGTGTAATAGGGCAAATACAAACAATGTTGAGGGGTGATGATGTCCTAGAACCCTTACAGTTACAGCTTCCTAGATTTGAGATGGTGCCTACATTCCTAGAAACCCTGAAGGTGGCTTCTGTTCTGTGAACATTATCCAGTCTCCAACCAAACTCATTTAGCCTTTCTGTACCTGCAGCACAATCCAGAACAGAGTCCTGAAAATACTTACACAATCCCAAAGGGTCAGAGGTCAGTTATGTGGAGATACCAAAAAAATCGTAGTATGACATTTAGTGAGTTTCAATAAAAAACTTAGAAAAGCCTTAACTTTGTAAAAAATGGGAAGAATCTGCAAAGAAAGGCAAATTACTTATACACAGATATGTCTTTATGTTAAATACTGTGTAGCATATGTATATTAACTTCCAGCACCACAAACATTTTAAAAGGTTATTTTCAACTAAACTTGGAACCTAAATAAAACACTGCAGAAATACTAATTATGAGATTGTTGGGAAAAGGAAATTCTTCAGAAAAAAAATTTTTAATGCAATTAAGAAGAGTTTACGGCAGCTTACCCTTCATCCCACTGCTGATTACATGGTTTCAGAAAAACAACACAAAGATGATAATCAAAGGTCAAACCTAAAGCTTACTGAGGCTGGATGAGTACTCCCTTCAATTTCAACAGGCATGAGAAAATACTTAGGAGGAGCAACACTGCTCAGAACATCTGTAATTATATATCCCTCTACAGCTGCAGTTTGGAAGGAAAGCAAATTTTCAGTTTTCTCAGGTCCCCTTCAGCAACTTATTTTGATGAGTGAACAGGATAATAATTAAGCTTCTAATGTTTGTGCCCTCTACCCCATTTCTTTTGGGAGTTATGACTTACAGATACCTAGTCCAACAACGTAACATCATTTCTGTATGTAAGGCCTCACTCTCCTTGGTCAAACACCTAGACAATTATCATAGCAGTGACTTGTTAAAAATAAATATACTGCAAAATCTGTCATTATTAGCAGAATATAAATTAGAATTTATATGGAAGACTCTGAAAGAAGCCTGATAATGTGCAAATATTCACATTCAATCTTAATAGTAAAACTGTGCATTTTAAAGCCTCTTCAGATCAGAGAATGTAATTCAGATTCCATCTACTGAGAAATTTAAAACAGTGCAGAAAATGGGAACACTTGTAATACAGGAGGATGCAGAAGTGTCTTGGTGCTACCTGGGTGGATTTTGAGAGTGTGATGCATAGAACAGAATAGCTTTATACATCATTACTTACAAGACTGCTTCCTTCTCCATGACATATTACCATGAGACATTCAGTTTGCAGACACCTTTGTACGTTTTTCCCACTTCATAGAGAGTTGCTGGCAGAGTGCACTGTGGATGCTAAAAGGCAGGAGCAGAGAAATTTTGCAGCTCTGTAGCATTTGTGAAGCTTTTCCTTTCTCATGCTTTAGCTGAGAAACAGAGAAATCCAGCTTCTCACAGCTTCTCTGTGAAAGCCTTCATTCTCATGAGAACTGGACTGACAGCAGCTTGTAAGAATGTAAATCATTTCCACACCTGTAAGTTGTTGTGGGAACTGTAGAATTGTTTTCAGTCTTGCGAGAATAATATTTGGAAATGGGTGTCTTACTGCTCAGCCTATCACCTTGAGAGGTGGTGAGTGAAAAAGCCAATCATGTAATTTCTTTATTGTGAACCACACTATAAAAGATGAGTTATTCATTAAATGAGGTCTTAGCTCTGCTTCGGCCATACCGTACAGCCTGGATTTGTGTTGTGATTCCGCCGTTACTGGGGATAACAGCGACAGTGTACGATACAAAGCACTCTGCCTTGACAACAGGAACACACTTCAAAACAGATTGGAACTTTTGGCTCACCGAGTCTCTTCCTGTGATATGAGAGGCTACTTTAGTTTATGGAGTATTTTGCCTTCCTGAATATCTCTATCATTGGCCATCCAAATGTTCTGAAGTTGCATTAATGCTCAGATGAGTAAGGCACTTGAAGATGCCTTGTAAGCCTGTATTAAAGGACTTGAAACCTTTTAAGTCTCCAGGTTATTGATTACCTGACCTGTGGTAAGGTAACAAGCAAACTACTTTAGTAAGTAAATTTTTTTTGTGAAGACTTCATGGTGTCCAGTCCAATGTTGATGTCATTTACTTGTGTGTGTGCACAAACTACATTAGCTACATGACAGTAAATATATTACACACCACTGAGTGAAAGGAATGCCACAGGACAAACCCAAACTGCTGCACTATTCTACAGCTTCTCTTCAGCTCCTTCCTCCTAGCTCAGCATGGACATGGTGAAGAGAGACACAGCAGTTACTTCTGGTACATAACAAACATGGATGAAACAAGAAGAATCTTCTCCTGCAGAATTCTGTACCTCACACTGGTGCATTCACATAATTACAGAAGTAGAGAATATTTCAAGTTGGAAGGGACTCATAAGAATCATTAAGTCAAACTCTCCATTACTCGTAGGACGACTTAAATCTAAACCATATGAGTAACATCATCCAGACATTCCTAATTCAGTTTTTCTATTAGACTGGTATTTATTACAGAAGCACTGAAGCTGCACTAGCACAAAACCAGCTTTATACATACAACTATAGCCTTGTAGACCTCCACAATAAAAGGAACAAATTGTGCATATGGCATACAAGTTTCACAAGAGCAACAACCAGAAAGATTCAGAGAGAGTTAGTTTACTGCCTCTGTATGTATTTTGAGACATATGGTACATATATATATATATGCTTTATATCCATGAAAACAAAACAAATGCCATTAGGAAGTTTGATTTTTTGAAACATGCATGCATGCCAATCACACTTCACTGATTCATGCTAATCAGTGTTATGGACAAGTACAAGGACTGCAGAAAAACTTGCTGGTTTTAAATGTTTCACTGTCCAGTAGTAGTATTTTCAACATTCTGGACATTCACATAAAAGACTGAATTTTCTCCCTAGCAAATGTTGCAAATAGGCATGCAAGTATAATTAATGAAAGATGCTTGAAAGTGTGCTAATGCTTTTGAAAAGAGAGCATAGTCTTAATTGTCTAGGCTGGGTTTTTAAAAAAGATAAAAGTGGTGTACAGATTCTCTGGCACTTAAGACCTCCATAAGAAGTCCATAGAAACTGCTCCCCTTGATGCTTGAAGCAGAGTTGGACACTGTATCTGTAACCTTGCTAAACTGGATTACCCCCACTAGAATCCTCTGCTCCCAAACATGGGAGCAGGAGCGCTGAGGCACAGTGAGTGGCAGGATTTTCCAATCGACTGGAGATACCAGCATACACTGGATATGACTTATAAAGTATTAATTAGCATTTTCATACGCAAGAATGAGAAAAGCTTCATTGTACTCTTCTATTCACATGCATTTTTTTCCTAGAAAAATATCCTTGTTTTACCAAACAATTCTCAGGAAAGTGATTAACATAAATACAGTACAGGTAAGAGGGAAACTAAGCAGATTATAATAGACCGACATCTGAAATGTGTCGGACAATGAAAATGTGCACAAGAGAAACTGTATTTGAGAAAATCATATTACTGGGAATCTACCACTTAGGATACATTATCTTGAATCCATAGTGTATCATATTTCAGCTCTAAATGTGTAATTAGCAAGCCACTTTCTTTTGTGCATTTACAGTCTTACTCTCAATATGAGTTGTCAAAGTTAAGTGGATCAAAAGAAATTTTTCAAAAAGGGAAAGCAGCAAGTTGCATGTAAGCCTCACCACTCCATCATTTCCTTTGTGCCGGCCATCTGGAAGATGTAACAAGAATTATTTCTTACTCTTTGTTAAAAGCCTAGCCTACTTCTGGCACATTACACAAAAATGAAGCATAAAGAAATGCTAGTAGACTCATCCCTTTTTCTATTTAATTTGTGCTTATTAACAAAAAATGAATTTTCATTATAATGTAATAGAATTCTGTTTGGATTCTACTGTGGTTTTTTGTTTTTATTTTTGTTTTGATTTATTTGGGGTTTTGGTTTGGTTGGTTTTGGTTTGGTTTTTTTTGTGGTGCTGTGCTGATTTTAGCTGGGATACAATTGATTTTCTCCGGAGCAGCTAGTTATATGGATCCGTGTTTGGGATTTGTGCTGGAAACAGTATTGATAATAGAAGGATGTTTTAGTCACAGCTGAACAGTGCTTGCACAGAGCCAAGGCCCTTTATGCACTTCACCTCCACACTAGTGAGTGGGTTGGCAGTGCACAAGAAGTTTGGAGGGGACAGCTGACCCACACTGACCACAGGATATTCCAGACCATATGGCATCATGCTCAGTGTGTAAAGCTGGGGGAAGAAGGAGGGGATGTTTGCAGAACTGGCATTTTTCCTCCCAAGCCACTGCTATGCATGACGGAGCCCTGCTTTTCTGGGGATGGCTGAACACCTGTCTGCCCATGGAAAGTGAATTAATTTCTTATTTTGTTTTGCTTGCATGCACAGTTTTGTCTTTGCCTATTAAACTGCCTTTTATCTCAAGCCACAAGTTTTCCCACTTTCTGATTGTCTTCCACATCCCACTGGGGAAGACTGCGCGAGGGGGTGGCTGGGATTGAACCACAACAGGTGCCTAAATAGAAGGGAACAAAATAATTTAGGAACACTAATGTGGAACTGAAATTTCAGACTACTCTTCTTTCTCTCTTGATTACTGGGGCTTACACATATAATAACATATAATAACATATAATAACATATAATAACACAGACAAAGAAATGCCCAGAAAACAGAGAATTAGAAGGGAAAGCCACTTGATTTTTATTACCTCAATTTTTATGATAAAGGAGTCCAAGAGAATTTCTGAAGGTAATTTAAAATAGCATTTTATTCTAAAAGAGTGATTTGCTTCATTTGTCTAACAGATGTCTTTGACAGACATCCATGTAGACTTTGTCCGTACAGATTATCTGCAGCGATACAGAAATACAACTTGTTCCAGAGAGGTGTGAAGAAATCAACACTCTCCTCTGAACTCCCTCCCTATAAGGAAAATTTTCTTTCTATTTCTAGTCTGTTTCTAGTTCAGCTAGCATTTTGTTTGAAGGTCATTTCTTATTTTGTCAGGTCTAGATGGCCTACATCTCCTTTAAATTTTTTAAGAAGAATCTAGATGAAAGCATTTAATAATTAATATGTTTAACTTTCTTTCCTTTGGAGATAGATTTCCATGGCTGACTTAAACAGTGTCAGCCTTCTGGCTCTTGAAACACCCAAGCTACTGTGAAAAACCAAAGATATGTAAAAGCTCATTCCAAATAGCCATAAACAAGAGCACTCAGATCTCAGGTATTTACTCAGGGTCTTTCAGTTGCTGAGTCCTGTGAAACAATATTTTTCCCCTGATTACAACAACTGCTTATGAGTTTTTTAAAATATATGGATGATTAAAAGGATGGATAGAAAACAGGTTTTTTTGGCACAAAATCTGTTATATAAAGGATTATTTTATTTTCTGAAGAAAAAAGTCCTCAGGATACACACTAATCACTTGTTAGTTCCTTAGTGAAAAGGAGAAGCTGATACAAAAGCAAGAGTCCCACTGTAATAACTTCTGGCTTTTGCACCCACAGAAAGGTAGGACCTCATTAGTTTTATTGTTTAAAATGAAATCTGTGCAAAGTAGCTTACTGCTGCCTTTGTTCCCAGATAACATGTGGGAAGGCATATTCCTTGAAGGAGTAAGAACTTTCATTAGACATGAGCAGGTTATGTAAGAAAAATAAGGCTGAACTAGACATCATGATTTTTCTCTACAGTCTTTGGGAAGTTTAACTTTTCACTTTAATTAGTGACATCTCACTGATACTGGCTCAAACTAGAACCCAAATATTAACTTGTGAAGTTAGGGAACATTGCACTGCCCACACATTCTGTGGATGAAGTCTACATAAAGGAAAAAGTGATCTCTTTATGCAATGAAAGATTTACAAGTTGACACCAGGGAACAGAAGGCAGTCACTGAAAAATTTTATCAGCCATCCTGGCAAGACACTTGGTGCTTTGCCAAGACTGTGCTTACCACTAAGTACAAGTCACTGTTTCAGATTTTAATGCTACAGTAGGCAGACATTAGGGCTACCATATTATTTAGGTGCATGTGTCCCACATAAGCACAACAAAAATACCCCACTGCAATTCTCATGCATTGGACACTGTTTGCATTGGACTGGTAGGATAGAAATATGACAGGAGTCTGCATATAAGTACTTTTCCTCAGGGCACCTTGCAGCATTTTGCCAGCTTACAGCTCTCTGCCAGCCTCAGCAAGGCAGCTCCCATGCATCTCAAGCATGGCATGCATTCCCTGGAGGTTAGGAACGAGTCTGGCACGGCGAGTCAGAAAACCAAACTAATGTCTGAAAGACATTGGAGCCTGGAATAATAGTAACAGTGCCCTAGAGAAATCCATGCCTCTGCTTTTAAGAACAAATATATTTAGCTGTTTGTTTTTTTCCATTATGTGTTGTGAACATAACTTTTACAATAAGCTGCTTATACTTGAACATTATACATGGATTGCCTATTAATAACATGACAAGATTGTCATTTCTGCAATAGATGCCATACTGATAATTAGATTTTTAAAGATGTCTTCTTCTCTGTCTTCTCTTATAAATTGAATCTGGATTCACAAAAGGGAAAAAATAAAAGATAAATATCAAGCCAATAACTAAATGAGTTTATTCTGCAACTGTGAACATTTCTGTTTCATTCCAGCTAGAAATAACATTTTCCTGTCTGTCCTGAAAATCTTTATGAAGTAGTTTCCAAACTCCTTTCAGTGAAAAATTCAGGTACTACTTATTACTATGTAGTAAGTAAAAGGCACATAAAGCTCTCTGATGATCATCTCAAGAATTCTTTGCAGTTATGCTTTCTATTCCCTCTGCACACTTACTTTGTTCTATATGCCTTTTATGAAGTTATAGGATTAATGCCTGAATTATTCTGGATTATTTTATGTGAAGTTGGCTGTAAAGAAGGCTCTACTCTCTCCTTTCCCCACCAAAAACAGAACTTGAAGCCCAGCATTTCATCGCCACCACCAGATAAACAACAAGAAAAAGCACTGGACAGTCCATTGTAAAAAGGTAAGAAAATGAGGAAGTGACATAAGTAGGCTCCACAGAATTACAGTACAAGTCCAAAAAGAAAAGTTGTAGTGTACAATAATCCAAGATACAGGGGTTCCTTCCAGCCCAAATCAGCCATGTTTATACTGGTGGTTGGCAACAAATGGCAGTGAGGAATGCAATTTACTTCTTTAGATGGATGTCTAACCTCTTAGGTCTAAATACTGATTATGATAGCTGGAATCCTACAAAAATTTGCTCAGGCTTTTTTTTTTTTCCTTGGGGTTTTTGGTGCGGGTGTTTTTGGTTTTTGGGGGGTTTTTTGGTTTTTGTGGGAGGGGTGGTTTAAGCTTCATGGAAATTTGTTTGCAATATTTCAGTTATGTGTGTGGAGGAGAAATTATTTGACTGTTTCATATCTTATATTTGATACTATTTTTCTCAAAAAAAATTACTTCTGTAAACACTTAGTAAAACAATTCCACTCATGTTGTAACAAGTGGTTTACATCCTGAACTGAAGTAGATGCAGGAGGCAAATGGTACATTTTGGGAAGCTTTTATAAGGTCTCTCTCCATTCCATTAAAAAGGGGAATAATTTTTCCCCTCTGGTCTTTGTACGAAGTCATGGAGTTTCTGTAGGGTACCATGTCCCACACTTGCTTGAAACTAGGTCTACGTACTTTCATGCTGACAGCATACACTGAAGAAATTCACATACAAGTAACAGAAAAAGCTCCCTAATGGTCTGCTAGAAACAAAACCTGTTGCATCCATTTTTAAAGCAGGAAGACTATAATGCAGGAGGAGTTTTTTTCTGCAGGGGAAAATAGTCTTTCAAGCTAAATAACATACTGTATTAGAAAGAAAAGAAAAATCACTGCAAGCAGTGCAGTATCAGCCTATCTGCAGTGATTTCATCTGCTGGAGCTAGAAGTAAATGCATTTCCACATTTTTTATTTAGAGGCAAAACTATTAACTTTGGTCTCAGATGGCATTGAAATCTGTCCACAGCTGAAATTATTTAGCACATTCATCCATCCATAATGAATCTTTATCCATACCATCTGATTTTTTCACCTTCTCTGAGCCTCCTTCTGCCTCTCTGTTTTGCTCAGTTCCTAACTTACAGGGCTGAGGTCATCCTGCTCTTCTTTCTGTGGAGATATATTGGAACTAGATGTCAGGAAATACTTCGTGTATTTCCATGGATTGCAACATGCACAATACACTGTGGATTATGCAAGATTTACTGAGGATACATAGAGGCTTCTGTTGTAATTTCCTAATGAAGACTATCAGTGATATTTTGAAGAGTTGATAAAACATTTTGATATTGTTTGTACTCCTGTAAGAATACCCTAATCTCTGGGAAATTTTCTTACTTTGCTCCTCCACAGATATCTACAAGAAACCCCTCCTGATCTGAAGAGAGCAAGCTGGAATCCCTGCAGAAGGAAACACTTAAAATTCTGAGTCAGTCAATAAGGAGCTTTGCATACAAATTTTCAGAGTATAAGCCACTTGCTATAATTTCCCAATTGTGTTAGAATGCAGTATTTATTGAAATTATTATTCTGCCATCTTTTATTTATGAAGAGAAGATGATACCGGATTTGGGGATTTAAACATTATCTTCTACCTCTTTTTTTGGAGATTATAGTATGGTTCTGATGCTAAATATAGTTTGTCAGATGCTTTCAGTTTTAAATGCGTAATTAGGTGTGAATCTATTGGTATCCCTATTTACTAACAGTTATGATGTAGTGGTATTTTCTCTCTGAACATTAAAATTAAGGAAAATTACTGTCAGTGCTGCATCACTGTTACACACCTTCACTGAATTCCCATAACTAACACTGTGTGAGACAAGCTGACTGCCTAGCAGAGAAATGGCCACTGAGCAGTGAAACTGAATATTCACCAGGGACACTATTCCTCACCAAATGACAAGCATCAAATGGATCAAATCTATCTCAAATATTAAGTCGCTACCTTTTGCTTTGCAAATGTTTCTGTACAGGTTATGACTACACCTATTAAACAGTGTTTCTTTACTAAATTATGCTTAAAATTGTGATATTCCTCAGCCACCTCCCCAGTAACACGTTGAAATGACCCTTCAGGCAGAGAATTTTAATCAGAATTACTGTACATCAAATAAATAAATGCTTTGGACTGTGGTTCCTGTGACCAGTTCTGTGTTCACTTGTTTGTTAAATCAGACACGTGTAAGTAGCTAGGTTTTCATATTTATTTTTAGAGAAGACATTCAACATGAGGCATTGTTACACTGACTGACAATCAGTGCAGATTGACAATCTGCGCTATCCCCTCTACAACCTGGCCCAGGATATTGTCATTTTGTCTTTTCCTAAAAAATCAGTTATTGATGCATAAAGGCATGAATTCTGAATTTTATCAATAATTACCTCTAAATGAACTGTGGTTGTATTAGCTATAGATCAAAATAGATTGGCAAATGAAAAGAACACAGACTAATGAAAAACTAAGGAAGGATATAGGAAAGGTGCTATCTTCGCTCAAGTGTACACTGTTTGAGAAAAATGAAATTAGAAGTCTTAAAGTGAGATAAAATGTCTTCAAATCCTTTTATCTCATTAGGGAACTCTATTCCTCCAAAGAAAAAAATACCCTAGTAATCTAAAAAAATCCGTAGCCTTTTTTTTTCTGTACAGAGCTTAATTTCTTAGACCACTTAGACTAAAGCATCTCTAGCACATGGAAAATTGAACCAAAATAATTTCCTTAGTATTTGCAATAGCAAATAATTGCAAACATATCATGTTGCTCCTTCTTTATAAATATATTTCAATGATGTTAAATGTTTGAAGAGGGCAAGAACACCTAACTATAAAATATGTGAGAGTCCTATTATAGAAAGGCTCACCCAGGATATTTAGAGAACAAATTCTAAAATTAAATGTTATATCTAAAGCAGATTGAAACGTTGAAGAAGGACACAGAAAAAAAATACAGTGACATTTGAAAATACAGATATTTTTGTCATCCCATGACTTTGTTAGGTTATTTTAGCTGCTATTTATCTTAATATGATTTGGACTACTGACACAATACAAACAAACATCAAGAAACTTCTGCAAATTATTTTTTTTCTTCTCTAATAGAATCTCTTTAGTATTCTAATCTTCACCAAGTATCAGCACAACTTCGATATGGGACCTTTTCTGCTACTGTCATTCTTTGGGCTTGAAAGGAATCCCTTCCCTCTGGCCCTAGTTCTCAAATTCCTGGTGAACAGCACCGTATGACCAACTATGAGCAAAAGAGATTTACTCAATTTTCACAACACTTTTACTCATGTGCTAGCATTTCTCTCTCTTTAATTCTTCCCCACCATCAATTCTTTCAGACAAAATTGCAGTCACACATTTACATGAAAGATGAGACAGGAAAGGAAGAAAGCAGATGATGCAAACGCTAAAATTCTTCATCTAAAATTTTCATTTCTTCAAGAATGGAGTGCACAGATTTCATTAGCAGCTTTAGAAAGTGGCAGAAGCTGGAGCAGTAGACAGGAGGCATAAGAGGGCAGAGAAAAGCAACAAATTGTATAAGGATATTGAAATACAGGCTTAATAGGGCAAGGGACGGATTCAGGGAGGTCACAGCTGAACTTCCAGTCCTGTTGTCAATGTCTGTCACTGTTTTGCAAGCCTATTCTGAAATTTCTCATTACAGAGACTGCATCCCTGCTAGCTCCCCACAAAATCCTGCATTTCTTTCTGTTCTTCAATGATGAAAGGAAGACAAAAAGTAAGTTAAACGTGCACCTGTTGACTTCTAACCACTATGCTTTAATAGTCACTCACTATTGCAAGGCACTTCAGAGAACACCTGCAGCACTCAAAAGCAAAATATCCTGCGAGAAGTGTTATTGGTCTAAAAATGTGTCCATCAGTGCGGGCTCAACCCACTACACCGGCATCTTGCTCTCGGCATCAGCTGCGTTGCACTCAAAGCATTTCTCATCACTGTGGCTCTTTGATCCTTCCCAGGATCGAGCTTCCCAGTGTGATGCCCTTCTGTACAAAAACCTTAGTTAATCAATACTTATACTATGAGAGTTCATGCTGCAAAACCACCAGTATTATTTCATGGTGAAGCATAGGTTTTGAGAATGCACAGAGTAGCTTCAGGAAGGGCTGCTCTACAGCTTAATTTCATTTTAAAAATACAACAAGAAATCTTAAAATACAACTTGCATAGCAAAACCACACATTACTAAGCACAGTAAAGCATATGAAATATCGGCAAAATGAACAGACAAAAAAACGGCAGAAAGGGAAGACTAGACACCAATTTAATAAGTACCTATTTTGTGAAGCGTGACACTTTTATACAAATCCCAGACCCTTTATACTTTGAAAACCTTTCTCTCTTTTTGTAGTATTGTCCTGGGTTGAGGTGTATTCTATTACCATCCTCATGAGCTGTAGAAATCAGGTGGGGCAGCGTTTCCTTACCTCCTCCCCCCAGACTATCTTTCTGTTAATGGCCCATCATTGTCCTGCTGCATGACTCAGAGATAACTCCCTCCAGTCTATCTTCTGTTAATGAGCCTAATCAACACTTGGCCTCATGACTCATTACTCCATTGTGAGATGCTCCACCCAGAGGGAGGAACCAAGGATCCCATCGTGGATATAATCTGGGACTCTGAGCACCAGAGACACTCTTTCCACTGGATTTCCAGAGGACAGGAGCTACACAGCCACCACTGGACTTTCTGAGGAAGAGCAGACCCCTTCTACTACAGGATCACCACTTCAGAGGATTGCAGCCACCACCCTGCCTAACAGGGACTCAGGTTGTATCTTGACTCTGTCAGTGTTTTCTTTTACTTTCTTTTCCTTTAATTTCCATTAAATTGTTATTCTGACTTGGTGCCTCCCACTGGTTTGTTTTCAAACTAGCACAAGTATGCATTATAAAACACAGAATTGAAATTTTTAAAATCCACCTTTGTCTCCCCTTAACCTATTTTTTTCCTGTATTGCATTATTTAATGCACTATTTTCTGAAAAAAAAAAAAAAAATTCAATTGGAAATATTGCTACTTTCACTGGTGTATGGTCAAACTAAAATAAAATAACCAAAAATTACAACAATTGAAAGAAAAAAATAAAAACAAATATTAAATTGGAAATTAAAACACATACTGATTTCTGAAAAAATATAGGTTTTACTATTTGTTTTTCAAAGAAAAGGAAAGAATACATATCTTTTTCTTATTTTGAAGAATAAATTACTATTTCAGTGTTTCCTGTGGTTCAGGAATTCAGTTTCTGCTACAATAAAACCATCCTGTCACCCCAAGAAGAACACTATTTCCTGGGAAGGATTTAGGCCTAATAAGAAGACTTACTGATCTGTTTCATGACTTGCTTATTTGGCAATTTCTTGGATATTGTAGGAGGATTACATTAGCTTTGCATGTCATAGGGAAAGGATATGCAGAAATGACCATGAATACTGAACTTCGGAATATTGTTGAATTTTATACAGTTCAAAGATCACTTGTTTAATAATTGGGTGAATGATTTGGAAACAAACAGTGAAGACAGCATGAGAGGACCGTAAAAATAAAATTATAATAATACTTAAAACAATAAAAACCATTTTGTGTTCAGTTTTTGTTAAAACAAACAAAAAAGAAACAAACCAATCCTCAACATTTCCTCCCTGAGGGACAGTGACTTGGCTACAGCATTCATGTCTAGACAACAGAAATTAATTTTATCTGCACACAATTCTCTTCAGCATTTTAGGAGAGTGGAGGCATTCATTACATTTAAATCAGAGTGCTCTGAATGCTCAAGTATGCTGCGGAGCAGATAAAAGCCCCCACTCTGCAAACTGTTGTGCACAAGCAGTGAAAGGCATGTAAGGAGTCCCATGTATGGATTGCTCAGTGGGAGGATCAGCAACACCAAGTCACCGAACCCTTGGTCCGTATGGTTTGAACAGCAGTGGCCTGGGTCCCTGACCATGCTGGACTGGCTTTCCAGATAAAGCAACTCAGAAAGCTACGAAATAGATTAACAAGTAACACTACATCTATGCAGTATCATGACATAAGCTGTTTATACGAATGAGTTTTTCTCCCATTTCACAAGATTTGTTAGCATGCTTTTGAAACACTCCTGCAAGAATTATCTCACAAAATGTCTAGCTGTTCTGCCAACACTGTATTAATACTCAAAAAAACCCCCCAGTGAGGTAGCAAAATATAAGTCTGAAGTACTGTCTATTTGTTTAGAAACAACAATAAATTATGCAACTTTAATCAGCAGCAGATCCCCAAGAGCATTTTTAATTAGAAAGACTCTTGCTCTATAAAATACACTCACATTTTTTCCATACACAACTCTAGAATAAACAGTGATTTTGTTTATATTTCCTCTAACTTTCCAGGCAGCAGAATTCCTATGATATTTTGAAATTCTCCATCATCTGAGGCAAGCCTTTTAAATGCAGTAGCAGAGTAACCAAGACTACAGTTACAGCCTTATTTCATAAAGTTGCACTGCAACCGCCTGAGCTTAAAAGTCCATTTATCCAATTTTCTTGCAAGGGCTCTTTTCAAAAAGTTTTGACAGGCAGCTAAAATAACAACCAAACATGAAAACACCCATGGCCCTGCTCCTTTTGGAGCAGCTACAGAAGCACATAGCAGAGGAGCTGTCAGCGGCTGGGGGCAGTGTGTAATACAATTTGATATAGCAGCCTTCAAAACAGAGAGTAGCAATATTGCCACCCCAGCAGAACTGTCTGCACTAAGCTCTGCTACAACCCTCAGCTTCTGTTTCTCAGACTGTAGTGCTCCGGAACAGGATGAGTGAAATGACAGGACACTAACTGTACTGTCATATGTGTCCCTCTGACCAGAGTATATCCACCTACCCTGAATGAATATGCTTTAGAAGATTTCTAATATCAACTGCATGTCAAAAAGAATACAGGTGAGCTCATGGGTATATAAAAATGTGCCCACAGGACCGGTCATTTTTTCACATTGATGTTGCCATTCTCATAAGAGGTTGTTACCTCTCACAAGAGCTTTTGTTTTGAAAACTGCAGACAGATAGGCTTCTGGGGTGAGGTACTTTGTCCTGAACTAATATTTCACCAGAACATGCACCTGCAGGGCTGTTCTTTAACTCTGCCATTCAGTGTTTGTGTTCTGCTTCCTGGAATCTCTAGAATGTTTACCAAAAGATAGATGGTGAGAACTAAGCTGACAAAATTTAGAGGAGAGCAAAAGGCCATCTCACCAAGCTGAGATGTAGCTCAATTCACAACTTAAACAGAACTTACAAAAGAAGGAGAGCAACCTTCTTATGCAGACAGTTATAGGATAAGGGGAATGTTTTAAATTAAAAGAAGAGAGATTTGTATTAGATGTTGGAAAAAAATTCTTTACTGTGTGGGTGGTAAGACACTGGCACAGATTGCCCAGAGAAGCTCCATCTCTGAAAGTGTTCAAGGCCAGGTTGGATGGGGCTCTGAGCAACCTGGTCCAATGGGTTGCATTCCTGCTCATGACGTGGGGATTCAAATGAGATGATCTTTAAGGTCCCTTCCAACTGAAACCCTTCTATTTTTCTATGACTCACATCAAAATTATTCACTGTGTACCTAGGCAGCAAAAGGAAAGGAAATTATTTTTTAAAATTATCAGGAAGGGGCATTAACACCTCAATCTTTCCAGGACACTGAAGACTACTAATGGCTGTCACAGTTAAAACCAAATATACTTGTCACAAATGGGAAAGCTACCAAGCTCCCTTTCTCATAAACAAATTACAATCAATATGGCTCACTTAGGAGTGGAAAGTTTATGTCCGGTTAGGAAATGTGATATGGAAAGAGTAGGAGGCTCCGTAGGGATCATTAAAAGCAGTGAATCAGCCCTGGCTCTCTACAGCTTACATGTTTTTCTCCTCTGCTTGACTCAGCCTAGTCTAGTTGGCCATTGGAAAATCTGTAGGGTAAAATTTTCAGGAAAACATTAATTTCAGCTACAAGTTGGAACTGGTTAAAGCTGGTTATTAAAAAATCTCAATTCTTCTCTCTATATATAGTATCAGATATTGTAGGTGTCTGTGAGTTTGTGGTTTTTTCTAGATTAATTACACTTCCTGTATTTAAAAAATGTTTTGCTGCTAGTTTTTCTTTTTTTGCTGTTAAGATTGGTCCAGTAACAATAAGTAAGTTAATAATACAGAAGACATATAATTTAATAATGTCCTGCGAAGTAGAACCGTAAAACTAAAAACAAAACAGTAACAACAACAAAAAAGTGGAGTTATGTCTTTTAACAATCTTAACTAAAATGTAGAAAAATCCTTAATATAGGTTAAATACAGTGATAGAGGTAAATAACATCCCAGAGCATCTTAGATTACTTTGATACATGGCATTAAAGATTACTCTGTAAACATGGCATTACAAGAAAGTCAAATGAGAACTTTTACAACAATCATAACAATATTATTGTTTAATCATAACAATATTATTGTTTAATAAATACACATTTCCCTAGCCCAGATAAATAACCTGAAAAGGTCAGAAAGGTATCAGAAAATAATGGCAGTATGGGTTTAAAAGCTCCTTGCTATTGTTTTGCTAGTAAGTTTTGTTAAAATGTATAAATTTTGCACGTAACAGGCATGGTGGCCTGGGCTAAAAACTCAAAGGGATTATAGCAAAGTACTTACATTAAGAACAATTTAAATTACAAATACAGGGTGAAGGAATGATAATGATATGTCAGAAGTACCTCACTAACAATTATTCATTTTAAGTGCTCCCATTAACAAGGCTGCACCACATAAATAATTAATGACTGCCAAACACTTGGAGTATTTGAAAATTCACCTATGGAAGCTATTTAAAAACAAGATGTCTCCAGTATTCCCGGTTAAAAAAACCCAAACAAACCAATCAAATAAAAACCTGAAAACCCCAAATGTTAAAAATAGTAAAGAAAGCAAATGCAGTAGGCAAAGCCACTTTTTGGTGAATGGCCATAGCAGTTCACATATTGTTCCATGCAAATATTTCTGGTAACAACACAAGTAGCAGCAATGGGAGCAGCAACAGAACAAAAATCCAGAACAGGCACTTTATTTATCCCTAATGCTGCCCTATACAACATTTTCTTTTAAGGGAAAGAGAGCAAAGCAACAAAGTAGCAACTTATATTAAAAAGAAAGGAAGTAAGAAGGGTACATCAATAATAACACGAGCTGGGCACCACATCTCAGCCGATCACCTGGGCTCTCTTGGCAGTCAAGAGGAAAGAGAGGAGTGTTTTCTAGCACAGAAAAAATGAGAGTTTGGAGGATTTCCCCACACATGCATTAGATGCTATAAAAGTAGTGGAGTTGTGTAAACTCTTGCTCCATACAGTATTGATAATGCCTGTGCAACTTTTTAAAACCTGCAACTCTCTGTATCTACCTATCATATTGTAATAAAATGTTTTCAGAAGTCAGTTCTTCTTCATATAAAGATCATTAGGAACAAAAAAGACCTGAGACTCAAGTCTTTCAGAGACCATGTTAACATATATTATGTTTTTATCTAATGCATCCTGTAGACCTGAGGCAATTGGCTGATGTCAAGACACCCCCCAAAATATAACAGCAATTGCTAGTAACATTCAGATTTTCAGCAGGCTGTATAGAAATGCCTTGTGGTCACTTTCTTCTAAACACTAGCCTGTGCTTAAATTAAAATATATATACATATATATATATATATATATATATATATATATATATCCCTCAAAACCACATTATCTAAGATGGCATTTTAACAAACTTTTTTTTATTATTCCTTTCAACATAGTTTGCCTAATTTTTTTTTTTTTTTTTCCAGTTCTCAAACCCCATCCATCAGGATCAACTCCCACAGTCATTTTTTTCAGAGCAGCAGTCTGAGGTAGTGGTTGATTTCAGCACAAGTCTCCTCGCACATTTCATCATTCTCTTCCTGCACCAGAGAGATGGAAGAGATGATGATGATGATGATGATGATGATGATGATGATGATGATGATGATGATGATGATGCCTTTAACCACACTATGCTCCTACACTAGGCAGAGTCAAACAGCCTGTCCTTCGAAGCATGTCAAAGCACGTGCTTGGTGAAATGCTGCGATTTTTTTTTCTCCCCACAAAGGCCTTTCTCACTCCATGTTTTATCCCACAGTCTGAATCAGAATTAGTCTTTTATGGGACATTCACCTTTTTCTTGAAAAATCTCTGACTTCCCTCTTAGATGTAAATACTTTGATCCACTCTCTCTCCATTTTTTAACCTCACTTAAATTCCAAAGCTTATTGCTTAGATTTTTATATCAATATGCTTTTTAGGGATAAATTCCTTGAGTATTCATAATGCTGTTTCACTTATTCTTCTTAGTTTGAACTGAACACCCACCTAGGTGCCAACAGCATTGGAACTATCACTGCTAGTTTATTTTCCTGCAGAGCAAAGTATTCCAGCATCCAGTGTCATGGCATTCTGGGGAGATTTCCAAATTAGATGAAGTTTTTAAATTGCACCTGTCTTTCATTCAACATTTTTCCATTTCATTTTGGCCTTGGCAGCTTGTGTTATTCAGACCTTTGAAAACCAGACAGATGGATCTCTAAATCTAACAGGTGGACCAGTAAGAAGGAAAAACATGGAACTATGCTAAATAGGTGCTGAAGTAGACTCAGTGCCTACAATAACACGTCAACCATTTTTCCATTCCAGCTGGGTGCTAAGCACCTTTACTAGACTGTGTGGCTCTCACACAGAACTCTTCTCTGTACTTCCCTACTCTATCCCTGCACTTCTTACCCGGACTTTCTCTGGAAGAGTAGAGGAAAGGATATTTCCTAAATTCACCTTGAAAATAAAATAATCACAAATCAGAACCTGGAAAACAGGAATTAAGCTACTAAGTAGCCCTCACACCACTACATTCTTCTGCTTCTCATATGACTTAAAGTGTTCTCTATCTTTTAAAAATAATTATGCATAGCGTTTCTATGACAACTGACCCAGATTCGTAATGAGCTTCCCTTGGTACTACTAATACTACTACTACAGCATGGAAGAATCATAATTTTCTGTGGGTAGAATTCCCATGTCTGTGCTCTAACTCAAAGCCTGACCCATCTGTCCTGGATTACATGCAGTGTGCCAAGAGCCTCCAGCTTTGGAGAGTTTTTTTCCTGCCAAATCTTTTCTCCCTCTCTGGTTTGGAAATAGATTGGCAGCTGAGAGATGCTGCAGCAGCATGGAAAGCAGCTAGATGACAGCCATAAGCCAATGTCATTTGGGTTAGACAAGAAAATTAATTCTAGTCCTATGATCAAACATTCACGTATCCTAAGGGAAAATCAGTATTTCCACAAGACAAAAGTTCCTGTGTGTCTGCATGATTACTGTTTTCAAGGTCTTGTGTATTACCAGGACAGCTAACACTGTTTTATTTTGGTCTTGTATCTCACATAAGAACATTCAGCAACTTTGAAGAGTTCGTGCTCCAATGTGGTAACACAAATCTGCACGCTGTTCTATAAAGTCCTTCAATCTCTTCTGACAAACTTGCTTAATCTCCCCTTTTTCAATGATAACATTAACATTTCAGTATGTATACTTAGCTAGGAAAGACTGTTCTGTTGCTGGGTTGTAGTGTTGCTTTTGTTGGGGTTTTTTTTGTCTGAAAAGGGCATGAAACATAAGCAAAGACCTTTCCTTTAGAAATAAAATCAAATTAATTAGGAGAAATGTGATGAGGTTTTAAAATGCGAAAACTCAGTAATTATCAGGTGAACACTATTGGACAGTGAATTGCACCAAAGTATGAGTGGTCTCACTAGAAAGTTTATAGAAACATGGTTAGCCTAGATGACCTAGTGCTATCTTTTCTCCTGCTTCTGAAGTCTGCAATGGTAGGTTGAACTCTTTTCCTGTGAGAGATTTATGAAACATCCTGGATCTCTTATATTCTTTCTCAAGTGTTCGATACAACACCACCACTGAAGTTGTGATGTAAAAAACTGATTTTGAGTAGCTCTCAAAAAACTCTATATATTTTCCTCATGCTTTCTTGTTGACTTTTTTTTCAAATTACTGTTTTTATATATGTTACATCTATGAACACATCTTTTTCCTTTAGGGGTTTTACGGTGAAGGGAGGTGAACTCTGGTGTGTGCTTCACCGTTAGCAAGTTCCACTTTCCTAATTCAATCATCAACTTTGCATCAATCTATATTCATTCCTAAATCATTAATTACTTCAGAGATTATAAGGTGTTAATTAGGACTGGCATAAAATCAAGGCACTCAATGAAAATATGGAAGTAAAATCCCTAAAATTAATTCACTTTTTTATACTTCTCAATGGTTTTAAGCAGTGCTGTTATTTAAAACCAACCTATGCTGTTCTCAAAGCTTAGACCATACTTTCCCCAGGTCCCTCTAGAAACACTTACACATGTGTTTACGTTTCACTTTATAGTGCAACTTACATTCCATATTTCGGGGTGCTTCACAGCCTGTGCAGTTCTCCCATCACCACTACTGCCAGAGTGTCCTGGTTCTGGCCAAGGACGGGGTTATTATCTTGCAAAAGCCATGAGGGGGAAGAGCCTGGAGCAAGCGAGGGGGATGGAGCAGTCAGGGTGGGATGCTGCTGGCTGCAAGTTGAGTCAGGTTGGGCTCAGTGAACATTTTCCATGTCAATGACCCTCGCTCTTTTGGACACTTTTGTTATTAATATCGATACTGTTACTGTTCATTTTCTTATCTCATTGCTGTTACGAGTAAGTTGTTCCTATCTGAACCCCGTGATCTTTGCCTTTTGTGCCTCCAGCCACTCACAGGAGGTGGAGAAACAGAGGGGAAGGGGAAGCAGGTGACCAGCAGTGTAGTTTGGAGTCTTGGGGGTGGAGGGAGAGGGAGGGGAGCACTAAATTGGAGGGTACTGTTTCTAAACCAGGACACTCACAGTGCCCTGTGGACACAGCATAAAGAGTTAATGACAATTGTTTCAAATATATGTTTCTTCAAGGATACTCATTAAAAATTGTTTGCAAATAAAAAGATGATGTTTAAAAAGAACGTAGGCAGTAACCTAAAAAAAAAATCCAGGAACTTTTTTCTCCTATTTGGGCTCTCACAATCACAATTTTCTAAGCCTCATCCACCTTACAAATTGATTGAGACCTTCCTTCCACTACCATATCAACCCTACAAAATCAAAAAGAGGTCTGAAAACAGATACACTGACAGTAATTATTTTTTCATAGTCATTAGTTAATTTACAAACAGAAAGCCCAAAAGATCTGACAGACTGAAATACAACTCCAGTGAGAACTCAGAAATGGAAACCTTTGAAAAATGGTGGTTTTGTCAATCTAAGAAAGCAGCACAAATCACGTGACCTATCAGTATCACAGAAAACCAGAGGTTTTCAATTACCTGCAGAAAACTAACTGTGCACCTGTAATTCCTTGACAAATCACAAACACATCATCTTGGACTGCTATTCAAATTTCATTGCAATTTACCATTAAATTAAATAATTTATTTAACACTATCAAGGATAATTTGAAGAGTTTTCTTCTGCTCCATTTTATGCTCTGCAAATTTGAAATAATTCTTGCTACATATAAACCAAAAAGGAATTTCCTTCTGGCTGTTGGCAGTGCTTTCCACCTGCAGGAGGTCATCCAGTGCAAGCTAAGTCTGCTGCGATTTATCTGTGAATGAATTTGTCTGGCTTGGGTCATACTGGATGATTTTATCTTTTCCATCACTACTGTAAATTAAGCAAGTCTCAGTGTTCCCTACAACTTTGGTGACACTTGCATGCGCTATTTCAAAAGCATGACACCAGCTTCACTGCACTCAAGAAATGCTGATGGACGCCCATTAGAGCTCTCCATTGTTCAATGGCTTTTATCCCAATTAACCTAGCAGCATCAAAAAGAAATATTAACCTTAAAAGCCAGCTTTTTTTGCAATAGTTCTCTGAATAATAGATTATTATTACGTGAAAGAGAAGTTATTTATCCTATGTAGCATATACCAACTCCAAGTAGGTTTTTACCTGGGATGCTCCATGTAATTAGGATTTGATTCATCATGACAAAAATATTAGTGTACTTTACTTGGAAATTAACAGTTATTTTTGTATAACTATCTTTAAATCTTAACCAGGTTCTTATAAAATGAAACATAATTCTTCCTGATGATTGTTGTATCCAAGCATTTTGAAAACACTTGAATCTGACTCATGTCAGTGTAGCATCAGATCAGATGTGTTTTCTGGAAAATAGGTAACAATACTCATTTAACATGTCCACTTAACCTGTATGCATCAGCTACGTCCCCAAGCTTTGCTATGTTGAGCTCAAAATGATAGTTTGCAATTACTAAAAGCTTCCATCTGACTTCACATCTACTAAAAGTGCATCCTTTTCTACAGTGCTCTGGTTCACAGATAAACTAGTGACGTGCTTAGTCTGAGCTGTGAAAACCAAACATCTTTCACACATTCCTAGCACTTGGGGGTTTGTTTTTTGACACTTGAGAAAGACACTTGCTGCCTTTGCACAGTAGTCTTTTCTGCTTCCGCTTGAGAAAAATATTACCTTCTGTCTATGTAAAAGTAGCAAAAATAACAGGAACAGGAGGCTTCAGGAAACAGTGTTAATTAAAACAGTACGTTAAAAAAATTAGTGGCACAATATCAACGCCTACTAAAAGAGAAAACAAGAGTTTGTGAACACCATTTCCCTTTTTTTCCTGGAGCTCATTTACAGCCCGATTTTCAGCTCCAACCTCACATGCAGCTCACAAGCACTGAGAGTTACAGCTGTATTATTCAGCATACTTGAAAATAAGGCTGCAAGCCTTATTCCTGTTGCTCTGTTTATTTACTCTGAAATCCAGGCCTGCTGCCACTGCTCTTTTTACTTCTTTGAACAAGTGCATTTTAAAGAAAAATCTCTAGGAATTCATTAAATATATATTTCTTGGGTGAGTTTAATAATTAAGCTTAAGAGCAATTTTGACATGAAAATCTTGGAAAGGTCACTCAAAATCCTAACCAGTGCATGCTTTTTTTTTGTTTGATGGTCCTATTTAAGCTGAAATACATCAGACTATTTTTAGCTATGTAATATTTTGTGAATTATGTTATCCACAAATATTACATAGTTTAAAAAATTGTTTGGGGCAAAGCAGCAACTATTTTATTTTTTTTTTAATATTGTCTGATTAATTTTTGGCAAGACCAAAAATAACCAGCGAAACTTTTCATATGCAAAAAATATTTTCTAGTATTCACCTCCTCTTGGGATAAGAGGTGAGTGGGTATTAGGTGCAGGATCAACCTGAATCAAAACTTCATGGCAGGAAAGTAACAAAAGGAGAAGGGAGAGAGGTACTTTAAAAAATAAAACCAAAATTTGCTCACTTCTGAAACATCTGCTGACTAGTAGTTTCTCAGTAGTGAAAACCACTTACAAAAATCAATGCATTTTATTTTTGTATTATTTAAAAAGATCAGGTTATTGAAGTTCAACATGTTAAACAAAATGGTTTTGCATGTTAAGACACATTATTTCCAATTTTTTGAAAATTCATATCTTTGACACGGAAAGATATTAAGGTAGGTATGTATAGCATGTCGTAACATTAATTCCAGATTCTGCATTTATCATTTAGCTATTTATTACTCATTATCTTTCTACTTCAAAATCAACTTGAGAGTCACAAGACACAAGATTTACTATTCAAAGTATTATAGCTCTATAATAGGGCCACTGCAATCTATTTAATGAACTTGTACATCAGCACTGAGATTTATTTTAAGAAGCTGAAAGTAACAGTAACAATCATCACCACAAATGCATCATTCACTCAGCATGCAAACTGTGGAATATCTTAGGTCTGTACCCTATTAAGCATACCCAAAAATGTTGTATTTCAATGTTTAGCAAAAGTAAAAGTTACAGGTTACCAGGAGCCAGATTAAAAAAAGGAATTCCACTAAGACTGCAACACAAAGCCCACATCAAAAAAGGATCAACATTTACCTGAACCTACAGTAGGGAAAACAAAAGTCAAACTTAGTTTAAATTAACTGAAAAATTTCTCTCTGCCGGAAAGATATTTCACCAAAAAGTTCTTAACCTACTTTATTGCTGCATAGACATCTACAGAAATAATAATGATGGTGAGTAAAGAGTTCTACGGTTTAATCTTGTTGAAATAAGTATCTGATTAGATGAGAAGGATTACCGTAAGTCTTAGACTTTAAACTGCAATTTGAATTTGTAAACACAGCTGTCTGATATGTCTGCCATGGGTTATAATGAAAACAACAATGCTCAGATATTACTCTATTTTTTTCAAGAATTAAAAACAGGAAACTTCACGGACTGTCCCAGGAAGACTGTAAATGCAGAACAACTTTGTTGTAATGCAGTGACTATAACTACTCAGGAATCAGAAAGAAAAAGTGAGCTACAATGGCCAGAAATACAGGAGAAGACTAAAATATAGAGTTTTCACTAGCAAAAAAAAATCTTTTAGTGTTCCAAATACCTGTAAAGACAGTAAAAATACCTATTGTTTACTGCATTATTGATAACCCACTAAGAGGGAGAACTGTCTAATTTGAATCTCTGTCAGACAGGACTTTTACAAAGTGCCTCCCCTATAACAGAACCACTGGTAATCACATAATCCTTCATCAAGGCAATTCTCCCTTTTTCTAAGAGAAGCTGAACATGTATGAGAAAATGAAACCTAAAAAGAAGAGAAAGCAATCTGAGGAATTTCACATTTTATATTAGTGAAGGGTAGGCACCCTTGATAATTACTGTCAGAAAGGTCTTGCCTGAAGGACTCTCTTAAATTAAAAAAAACATTCAGTACACCTCTACCAGCAGGAATAATAAGTAAACTGTCAAATTCATATTTTCAACACCTTTATTCCCTGTTACTCTCTTATTTTTTTTAACAGATCTTAAATTTTTTGCTGCTTTCATTTGGAAAGTCTAACCAATTTGTAGGTTTTTCCTACAAATGTATAGAGTTGTAATAAACAGCAATAGGCAAACAATTTCAAGATGTGTCAGTACTTTTTCCGGACTTCCTTACTGTTTCCAGTGCAGTATCCACTGACCACTTCAACTCCCTATCACTTTCTCCCTCTCCTTTGCACTAAAACACTCAAGCACCTTCAGTCACTGCACAGGATTCAGGCAGCTGATTTTAAAGTAGGAAACATGGAACGCAACAAAAGTCTTAGCATAGAGCAAAAGAAACATGGGAAGCTTCACAGCATCATGGGGAGCTTTAAATAGCAGACAGCAATAATCAGGATGTGTAACAGTGCATATGCTCCTTAAAAACTGGTAAGTAATTTGGGACTGTAAAGTCTCATGCGTATGATAAGGCAAACTTATGTAGCAAAGCAGGTGAGAGTTTCAGACTTCTACCTCTCTAAACCGACACCCCTCCCTAAATAGTCACGCTGACCCACACTACTTGGCCCAACATCCTTTCTCACCAGGAGATATGAAGACCCTAGGAAGAGTTGGTGTTTACAGGTTTCCCTTAAGGATTTTTCAATCCTCTCTCTGCTGTAAAGTTCAACAGTCTTCTGAGCTGGAGATAATTTAACATGTTCTCTTCAAATGTTTTATTCCACTATGCTCTTAGGGAAAGACATCACCACACCCACTGTCCATCGTGCCTGGAACCTGGGAGCTTGAAGTTTAGCTTTCACAATTTTATGTGATCGGGTTGCTTCCAGCTTGAGACAAACTGACTATCTCACACCAATAAACCTTTCAGATCCTGGCAGCCCCCCATCCAGGACCTTAAGCACAGGCATAACACTGCTATGCTCAGGACCGAACCACCTTTTTTCATATTCAGGGGTCAAGTACTTGCATCCATGCTCAAAGACTTAAGGCTCAAAAGTCTAAATCTGCTCGTTTCTTTCAGAATGATCTTTCATAAGAAGAAATATGTCTGCCGATATTTTACTTCTTATTTTCCTTTTTTAAAAACCCACTAACTTGGTCTGTTTAAAGTAGTAAATTTTTCCTCATTTCTATATTCAAAATACACTTCTCAGCTCTTTGGAAACTGAAATTTCATACAATATTGAGTGGAATCAAAAGAAATCAATACTATTTACTTACTTGTTAGTTGCACCTGAGCTGAAAAGTTAGAATATGAATGGAGCACTCCACACTCAGTAGTTAAAAGATAGTTTACTTGACAGTAAAAATATAGTCTACATAATACACATTATTTTCAGTATAAACAATAAAACTTAATTAGTAAAAATGGGGTTCAATGTGACGATTAAACTCTTCAGAGAAACTCTCAGTCTTGAAAAACAAGCAAAATGGCTGGGTTTCTGAGTCTTGTAAGAAATTAAGAGGAGGTACTGGTACTTTGAATGCCTCAGGGGAAACTACATTATCTGTACCATATTAAACACTTCTGCTTCCTGTGTGCTGGTCCACTCACTGGTATTCACTGCCTACTGCATAAACTTACCACACTTTGATCTCTTGATCTGCCTCAATGTGCTAGACTTCTCTCTCCACTGAATAACTCTTCAGACATTTTTCAATTCTTTGCTGCTTTGCAAACATGGATGTACCTTCTCCCTAACAAAAACAACTTCTCCCTAAAGATTCCTTATGGGATTCTTTAAATAAGTCCTTACAGCTCTCCTCCACCTAACCTAACTGCATTTGTTCCATTAATACTCCAAGTTTCCCTTTTTTTCCTTTTTTTTTTTTAAGTAATAAATTCTATTATTTTCACATCATTATTTCACTCTTTCACTTCGTCTTTTCATTCATTATTATAGCTTCAATACATTTCACTTCAGTTCTGTGGGGTTTGGGTTGGTGGTGGGGATGGAACAATGTGTTGGCATGTATTTGAATGACTAATACTAAAATCTGTGAATGGGGATTTTAAGCAGCAACTTCATAAAGATGCAACAAAGTAAGAGCAGGAAATTGGGAAGGATTGTACTGAAATCAGCAAAAAAAGAAATAGGACAAAAACCAAAGAAAGTGGGGAAGAAATTCAGGGTATGCTAAAAAGAAAGCAGCACAAGACATTAACACCAAAGCTCCTAACCCCATATATTGTTAATTCTCCTATGAAGAAAATTAATAGAAAAACAAACTGTATTTTGTTTTCAGCCTAAAAATCAATAATGAGATTTAGTATTGCTTACTTTAAGACAAAAGGATGAGTAACAGTAGTTCTAATGGCACAACTGCAGCCTACAGATACTATTTTCTTATTTACCCACAGGTATATGGATGAAAAGGATTACAAAGTACATTCTAAGTTTAAACTAAGGACATTTATCCATGAAATAACTCTTCCTCCTCTTCCTTTTTAATGATATAAAGAGGGAATCTGGCCACAACATGACTTTTTTGACCTCTGCCTGCTCTTTAGAGTATCTTGAACATATTTTCTAGCTCAAAGTATTATTTCATATCAGGAAAAAGGTGAACAGACTAACTGTATTTACCCAAATAACAGAGAGACAAGAACATTTTTCAAATTCTTGCCTATGCAGTTCTCAGGTCCTCTGCACTAACACAGACTTTTTCTACTAAACTTGTAGTATTTATTTCATCTTTATTTACACCGCAAACAGAATGCAAAAATGAAGTGTTCTTATTATCTTGATAATAGTGATGCATGTGTAATAGATACTGATACACCACATTCATGTCATGCCCCAGCTTTTCCTGAAACACTGCATCACTTTGTTTTGAGACTACCATGTTTCTTAACTTGGTGGTTCATCATTCAAAACTTACCTGTAGCATGCAGCAGACAGTCTGCTGGCACAAAATCTAACACCTGCTTAGTGGAAGTTCAGGCTTGGCTATGAACGCAAAATTTGTTCCCAGTAATTCTGTTAAAAAGAGGAACAAATGATTTCATAGGTTGATTGCAAAATAGGGTACATCTGTCATTCAGCTGAATATATGCTAAAGGGTGTATCTGAGATCCCGAGAGAGTTTCTTGATTCACAAGAGAAACTCTGTAGAGCAAAGTTCAGAGTCCAACAGGTTTCTGTGACAGCTGTAGATGGGATCCATCTCTGCACTGTATCATTTCCCTCATTCCACTGAAAAAGATGTACATGCCATATAACATCCTTAAATCAGTAACATACCATTAAATCAGGACCTTAATATCCATAAATTTGTTCAGTGGACAGGGACACTGAACACACTAGACATATACTGTTTTGGGAGTTGAGAAAGAAACGTGATAAGCATCATACAGAAATCATGCTGGGGAAATCACGCTTTATTGATGTGCTCCACCTAAAGACTGAGATGAATTTCTATTATATAAGAGCTCCATACAGGTTGCTTATTGTACTTTATCAATTTTCTCCTAGATATCTAGTATCTATCATATCTATCTAATATCTATCTATCTAATATGCCCTAGTGCTCCAACCATAGAATAAAAGTAATTTTATAATGACCTGCAGAAAATACAAATAAATAATACAAAAAAATTAATTTCATTTATGTGCTGTAAAGAGAACGCCTTGGGTTTTTCTTTTTCATTTTTAACTTGCCAGCATTTTTATCACTTACTTTATCAGTATTACAATGTCTGATAAAAGTAAAAAACGACATGCCATGAGAGCAATCCAGAGTACTGAAAAAGCATTCGAAACAGAATATGACTTTTTTTAACAGTAATTTTTAAACCACTAATATCCTGCTCAGCATCATCTCATTCCTCTCATTCCCACAATAAATGCAAGCATCAAATGTGTGAACACCATGAGAAGGCAAAAGCCCAACAAATTACCATGCACACCCAAAGTTATGAAGAATCTCTACTTTAAGAGACTTCCCTGTTCACCTATAAATAATATATATAATAACAAATGCCCATTTTTCCCATATGTAAGCCACATGTTAATAGAAAGTGTCTGTTTCTTTAACCAAGTGTTTTATAGCAGTTCATGCTGATAAGAAGTGTATCAATAGCAAAGATATGAAATCCTGTATTTCATAGAGCAGCATGCATCCGGAAATTTTCAAAACCATTTCTGCTTTCCTGATTCCCACCAACAGATGAATCCTGGTATCATATTGTACTTGAAGTAACCTTGAAAATGATTTGCTACTAGAAACACTGCAAACCCTAGGTCATGAACAATTTTCAAATTGAGAACAATAAGTATGTATTAAACATCCATCCTACACAGAAACAGCATTCATTCAGCCTTTCAGTCACCAGTTCTTTGCATCAGTAAGTCCAATTCTAAGATCTCACACTGTGTCAGTTTCTCATGCTTGATACGTATTTGTATTCTGAAAATAAAATCTTTGTGGCAACTGAAAAATAATTAACACATTTCAGCATCCAAGGGAAACATAAAATGGCTGACTAGAATATAGATGCTTAAATAGATCCATCTTATTGCAAGGGGCTTGAGGTATACATAGAGTTCAGCTTTTCAGAAAACTTAGGCAAATCCTCCTTAGCTCAAGTGACCAGAAAGGCAGCACATTATCCATGAAGAGACAAATTTCAAAATGGAGAATACTTGGGGATAGGTGGAATATGTTTTGTTTTGTTTGTTTTTAATAGAAATAATTTCCCGCATCTTCAGAGTGAAAAGCTGAAGTAAAGATTCTTTAAAAAATCAAAAAGTGAAAGCCATGATCCAAAACAGATAATGAGTTCATTAAACTAGCCACATCCCTTAAGTATTTATGAAATTTGAGGAGAAGCTTAAGTTTGTTTTTAAAAAAAATCCTTTCCTGTAGCTTGTAATTGCTAATGGGATGATTCTGCCATCCCTGTGCATAAATAAATAATGCCAGTATATTACTTCAGCCACTGAAAAGGGCCAGGAAAATACAGTTATCTCAGCAAATGCCGTAGCGTATTTAACAACTAAATTGAATAGTTACATACAACCTGGACACACCCACTATAATTTTAGATTTCCCTTATGTTATCTATTGTAGCTTTACTCAGCCTTGATATGTTCTAAGGTTCAGAAAATAGAAATTTAAATAAATTCAGAACCTTCCTGAAACGAAAATCAGAGCCATAAGTGTCAGTAATTGAACATCTATTGAGCATACACTTAAAAACCCTTCAGACGTTGGCCCATCTCCCAAAATTTGACACCTGAAAATTTGAACAATTTTGGATCTACACTACAGCAAAAATTTGTTCATAAATATTTATAAACAATGTGACAACCATGCACAAAATATTCATTATTAAAATAAATGCCCTGTAGAGTCCTGATACTAACACAAAAGGGAATTTCTGAGCAGTTTAAAGTATCTTGCATTACAATACTATCCACTCACACTGGAATTTTTACTCTAACCATATTGTTTCTTTTAAACAAACAGTGCTGTCATCCCTGAGGATCATCCTTTTCTTTAGTTTAGCATTTCCCTCCATCTCATGTTTTAAAAATGCATTTAAGCTGGCTTTCATAAAAAGTGAGTATTTTTATTGCCTTGTAAAATCACATTTTCTATCCATGAAAGCATAATGTTTTTTGAGTAATAGTATCTGTAAAGGCAATTGTTCCATCTAAAGGTGTATTTACATGTGCTTCACTTTTGCTCTACGAACTCTTTCACCACTCCTCTGCCCTGTGGATTGATGCAAGCACTCATACAACTTGGACACCTGACTACAATTTATGGTCTCAGTGCTGGTTGTGAATGTGATGCTCATAAAAGAGGTGGCGCTTAGGCTTTCTCTGTGCATGGCAGGGTCTGTTCTGACAGCATCCTGTGTGTGGTGGCTTCCCCCAAAACAACTCTCCCGCTCATGAAACAATGCCCCTAAGAACATGAGAAGTAAACTAGTCCTGCCAAATGCATAAATATCTCAACTAATGGGGCTGAATCCCATCTAGAGAGGGAAAAGCAGGCAATAATAGTAATTTTATGTGCAATTATTGAAATCAACCAGAATTGCACCAATGCCTTGCTGTTCAGACAGATTCATGCTGCATCTAGAAATGTCAGAAAAGGATATTCAGTTCCATTTCCTGTATGTACAGGAACAGCAGCTCTTTCTGGAATGAATCACTGCTTCCTGGAAATGCATATATGACACAAAACATCTAATGCTGATTTAAAACTTGGCAGCAGAGTAGCTTCTGGAAACTCTTATATTTTGCAAAGGGCAGTGCTCTGACTGTTTCAAAGACGTGTTTTTATTAGCTGAAATCTTGCCATCTTTCAACCACAGCTCCAGACATACTTGCTTGTTAGAACCTGCTACCATGTCTTTCCTGCCACTTGTCAAATCACCTCCCAACTTTTCTCTTTGAGGAGCTGCTGGATTGAGCTTTGTGAGATGACTGTATAATATAGTGTATTCATGGTCTTTAATGCCAATCTATATTCTAGCATGGGGGGGGAAAATCCTCTACAGGAAACAATAGCTATTTTTGACAAGGTATTTTAGTTCCTAGTTGAGTTGGTACAGTGTTTGTTTGTGTATATCACTCTTACATTAGATTTTGCCCCTCTATTTTTAACTGCATTGTAAGTGCATAAAACCAGCACTGCAGTTAAATTATGGAACCAGAAAGCCAAGCCTCAGTTGAAACAGACACTTCCCAAACCTCATGAGAGCAGCTACTCAAAACAGTCTGTACAAAGTAAATTTTGTCACTGGCTTTGAAAGCATTTACCCACAAATCCTGACAGTTGCCAATACTGAAGCTAAGCGTCAGCACACATCCTTGAAGAATCATACAAACACTGTATTTTCAGTATTGCCACAAAATGCATTTATGTAGGAAAAAAATCTATGATATCAGGAATGCATTGAATATATGAAATTCCTAAGAAGAAAGGAGACAATAGTTGCAAAAGAACCACGTAAAAACCCAAGCAGCCCTAGGCACCTGTAAGATTCACTGCAGAAATGTAAGGTGCACTAAAGTGAAGCCTTACAAGGAAAGAAAAGGAAGATCTTTGGGACAGGAATTATGCTCTTCTGGCTCTAAGCACCGTCACATAAAGCCCTTAAATAAGTGCCAGTTGTCATAAAGTAACAACACTGTCTCAGGCTGCTTAATTTAGAGTCTTTGTTCTGTTCCTAGAATTATAAATGCAGTCACACAATGTATGCACCTAAGAAAGCCTTTTAATTACAGAAAGGAAACAGCCTTCTGCGAATAGGCACCCTTGTTAGCCAGCAAGTTTACTTCTCCTATAGCATTACTGATGCAGATTTTGTAAAAAGGTGTGTTCAGTGAATTTAAAATGGAGAAAGACATTGAACAGAGAAATCTTACCAACATAGAATGTAATTACCTAGTAAGATACTCATCTGAGGATACTGTTTCAATGTCCTCTGTGTAAAAAGACCTGATATATGGAATACAGCCTACCTGAATAAATAAACTGCAATCAGTTTCTGAGTGTGGCTTGGTTTGGTTCTTTTACTATCGTGTTATCACTTACTATTCAGTCCTATAAAACATGAAAGACTAATGCAAATGACACATTTTCTTCCCTGCATATCTTAAAGAGATTTTTAATTCCCTAGTTTCTCATTTATTAGCTAGCAGATAATGATCATGGAATTTTTCCCCTGAAAGGCACCAGAAAACAGTAAGTAATAATTCTCACACAAATTCCATTACAAGAACTGTTGGATCTCAGTAAATCACAAATTGTGTCAAAAATATGATAGAACTGGTTTTGTGTGTCCTATTTGATTAGCAAAAGCATTTTTTTTCTGTTTTAATATGGTAGCACCTGTCAGTTACAATACCCACAAGGGACTTTACAACCAACATGAAGAAATGTTTCAAGGTTTTAACAGCAAACATGTTTGAACATGATAAAATCAAATTTAATGGAATACATTCAGGGCATCTTGTTATGAATTAGTGCATGAGAACATGGCAGAAGAGTAGAGGCTGCCTGAAAGCTCCTTAGCTCTGCTGCTTTCCAGAGTATAATTCAGTATGGCAACACACTGGGTTCATGCAGACACTGAAGTACCGCAGTCCTGTGTGGTGCACATCAAACAGCATGATAATAAATGAAAACAGTGACCAAACATAAAGCAGTTGCTAGAATAAAGATATTTTTCTGACCTTTAAACACCACGCCCTATGCAATGGGTTGATCCAGATTTCTTTTCTATGTCCCTTTTTCACAGGGAGCTCTCAACTGATTTCTCTTAATGAAAACTGAAGTGTTCATTTTTATTTATTAATTCCTATGATTCATGCTTTTGCATTGTGAGACTGTGTAAAAAATACTTCTTGTGCTTTTTAACCCTGCACAGCGGATGGGAATTCAGTATACATAAATGTTTCCCAAAGACATTAGAGTATGGTTTAAATCCTTGAACTTTCCTTAAATATCATACAAAGTAGGAATGTTCAGAAACTCGGAATGTTCAGACCTTACAAAATCCCAGATTTTAAATATAGCTCTTTTAGCCTCAAATACTACCTCTGTGTTTCTCTTTATAGCAAAATAGTGGAGCAGTTGCCGAACAACTGCAAGAAAAAAAAGCTGCAAAAAGCACGAAAGAGACTTTCACAGAGAATTCAATTATTAAGTTCAATTCACTGACTGGTATCTCTGTCTCAAAAGAAATGTTATTTTTCTATTGTACTTAACTGTTTATTAGCTAGTAAAAATACAGTAAAACAGATAAAATTCTGGTCTCTTCTGAATTTATTTGGAAACCCAGCATTTCTTCTTGAAATCTTTATTCAATTTCCAAAAAATGAAATCTTCCATCTAAAATTGGCAGTGAAACAAATATATACAATTTTATTGGGTACAAGGTTTTAGAAATATGGGGAGGAAGAGAATAAATAGCAGATTGCATTTACCTGTGCTGAAGAGTTAGCAACAGTAGAAAAAGAGTTTGCTACAGAGAACTCACATCACTCCCAAGACACCTCAGTAATGTCAAAGAAACAGACAGGAAGGCCTTGGCCTTCAGTCCAAAAGCTGCTTGCTATATACAGCACCTGCCATGATGGGAATGGTGTCCTTGAGTGCTGCAGAATCCCAGCCAGGAGGCTGGAGCAGGAGAAGAAGAACTGAAAGATCCAGCAGAGTAATTCCTGGATTGCCCAGTGCAACACCACCTCTGACTGGTACTGCACAGAGGGCTTCGTGGAGGGAGAGAACCCATAGCTGGGGCTGGAGTGGCAAGTAGTGGGCAAGGGAAAGCTGAACACAGAAAAAGAAGTTAAGGAGTCGTTCTTGCCACAAAGGGAGTTGCCAGGTTATGGCTCTACAATGGAGAAAGCAACCAGCCTAAAATAAAGTAAATCACTCTAGATTTAATAAGAGACTGGATTAGCAAAATCTTGCTCAATTGTTTGAAGACTGGAAATACTGCAGATACTACACTACAATCCATAAATTAATGGATTAAGTTACTTTGATCTTATGACTAAAATGATCAGTGACTGAACTGCTGATTCAGTCTGCTTGTTTAACTTTTCATTAATTAATGCACTCAGTTCATTGAAACTTTTTGCTTGAAAGCATTCCACTGAGGCTTCATAATATCCCTCTGATTTCCTCAGGTATTCTCAATTATGCTGGCTGTTCAAACATGAAGAGATGCACTTGACAGATTCATACCTCTCCCATTAAGTACACTGATGTGTTCTTGTTAATAATTAAGGGTAACTGCATTCCCCTGCTTCTAGGTGTAACACACAAATCATTGCAAAATAGACCATACTTTAACTCTTAGGGAAAGGAAGTCACAGCCATGATTACTCTATGGAAAAAATACCTGGTTTCCAGAAACAGGGTTAAAGTGCATTTTATTTAGTGGCTAAAAGGAATTCCTTTGCTCTGTTTTTTAAAGGCAGGTGATCAGTCACCAAGGTCTTACACACAACTTCCAAAGTACATTACACTTCCAGACCACAAAGCCATAGCAGGTTTTTTTCCAATTATTTTTGTATTCTAAACCCCTGCCTGGCTAAATGGACTTTACATACAGGGGGACCTGAAGACTCTTGACACAACAGTGTGGGCTAAAAACATCAAATGTTTTGGTCTTGTTCAAGTGTAAAGTCGCCAACATACTACAAACCTATGCCAATTTACAGCAGCCTGTAAGTTTCATTTCTGCTTCAATAATTACTTTTTTTGTGTAAAAAAAGTCCCTGAAAGCAAACTGCATATGACATTTTTTACACCCTTATTTACTAAGAACGCCTACCTTGAGTAGCTATCAACATGAACTTTTTAAGAAGATTAGTTTCATACTGGAAATTAAATTGCTTGCTATCTTAGAGACATTTTAAAAGTACACTTAAAGCAACGTATATGTGAAGGCAAGTGATAAGCTGAATTTCTGTCTTTGGAGGAAGGGGTTTTTACATTTCCCTGCAGGTAAATGAAGGAAATACAGATGTATAACTAATAGATTCTGTGAATTTGAATTTTAAAAAGCCAGGCTGAATTTAGCATTGTAGCCCATGGGGCTTGTTAAAATCTGTGTGAAGACCTAAGCATCATCTTCCCCTATCTCAATGGGCTTTAAAGTTGCTCTGATGTAATATTAAACAATGAATAAAATGATTCTTTAACATGAGAGTGTTACAAAAATAACTCCATAAGCAGAAACGGGCTTTGAGATAAAAGCAGTGCACACCCCTCTCGTTCACCTTTGCTAGGAGTCAGAGCCTGTCAGTGCTCACAGGTATGCAAGAGGAGCCCCAGTGTCCCCCTGACTCCAATTTTAGGGAAGCAGAGGCTCTTGCAAAGCTGAGGCTGTAGAGCAACATGCCTGAGAAAGATCCCATGTGCAATGTGGCAAAACTTCACCCAGTCAGGCATAGGGTTAATCTACAGTCAAACATAACAAGTGAGCAGCACAGATTAACAGGGAAGCCAAGACAAGGGAAAAGAATTCATTGCTGCCTCTCAAGGGAGGAAGGAGCTGGCATAACCTCTTTCTCCATCCAGACGGGCTTCACTTACATGTGAAGGAAGCCAACCATCTCTCAACTTGCAGGTGACTGTCACCAGGCACAATCAGCTCACCTGCACACACAGCTAGAGCAAGGGTGGAACACCCAGAGCTGGGAGCAGGAGATATCATCATTTTGGCCAGACAGTGCTGCAGCAGGGAGGCTTTGGGGTCTTACTCCCTGGTTTGCCTGTTAGTACCATGTGAGCTTGCAGGAAATCAGGCAAGTGAGGACAGTGAGAAGAAGCAAAGGAAATAAATGTGAAGGGACCCACCCTTGAAAACCTTAGATCTTTCAACAAAACCAAACCCTAAATGCTTTTTCAAATGTTTCTGTTGCTGAAAGGTTACACTTGTAAAAGAGCCTTTGCCTTCTTATCTATCCTAGTAATAAAAGAGGTTTTATTACACTTACTGTTCTAGGTAGATGACAAATGAGCAAGTATATAGATGCACACACTACAGTAAGTACAGTACACTGCACACTCTTTTCAATAAACATAGAATTTCTCTGATAGGTCTAGGGAATTCTTCAGACACAATTTCCCTAATTCTCACAGAAGCTGCAACACAAGAATCAGAGGAAACCTCCCCCCGAGCAAGACTACTCTACAGCTACTGAAATGTACATCTCCCCTGTTCTCTTCTGAGCTTTATCTTTCCTGACCTCATTAAAAATCTCAAATTCAAACACTCTTATTTGTTGTTGTCTGCAAACAGAACACAGGCTTTTAGAGACACCGTGGTATTAAATGAAATATTAAAATAATCTGCTTTGCATGAATCAGCTCTTAAAAATCCTGGCACATGAAATCAATAGTAAGATGCCATCCAGTGGCTGAAGGCAGCATAGAATTAGTATAAAACGGGAGAGAGGGTTCAACTGCAATGACATCTAGTGGTAAGACATCAAACCTTGATATCTTACAAAAAGTCTTGGACAAGTTCTGAAAATGCAAGTAAAAAAGGATGTTTCGATAATACTTACCTTTAAATTTAACTCAAGTACAGGTTATTCCACCTTATGACTTCAGATAAACTCCAGTAATTCTGTTGTATCTTATTTCTCTTACATTAAAAAACATGGCACAGCATGTATCCAGTATCTAAAACTTGCAAAACAACGCAAAAATAATTTTAAAAATTAACTCTAATACTCCTTTGTCTTTCAATTAGAATTGCTTGTAAAGCTAACTGTCATATAAGCCAGTTAAAGGTAACTTGCTTGGTTCTTGAGTCCCCTGGGTTCTTACCCAAAAGCTTTCTTTGTAGAATGCAAGTTACAGAGGCTTTAGAATCTCTTTTAAAAATACTCTTAAGGATTGGTATATTGTATAAATTACACTGCTACAGGATCATATTTCTTGCATTGTTATATTGTTTCTTTCATATCATTTCTTCTGTTGCATAACTTTTATTCTGGTTTCTAATAAAAGCCTTTGAAGAAAAGAGAAGAGACTGAGTTGATGTCATGACAGTATTGCAGACCCCGAGAATATCATGCTCTATGAAAGTTCATCATTTGTGAAAGAGGGAAAGAAGGAATCAAAAACCTTTACAAAAACTCCATTATGAGACAAGGCTTAGATCCTACTTACTTTAACTAAAAAAAATCAATAGTGATTATATTGTACAGCAGTACAAAAGAAATCTGACAGGTACTGATCCTAGAGAAACAATGAGTAAGGCCTTACATTTTGAAAAACCTATTAGTGAAGTACCAAAGTACTCTGAACAGCATTTTTAAAGATAAATATTAGCTGAAGAAGAAAGTTATAGGTTCTCTGTTTATAGACTTTACATTTTGTACAAACTATATACATGTTGCATTAACCACTATATGTCTCTGAACTGAAGATCTGGTTCATCTTCTGTAAGAATTACAGTGTCAGTTCAACACATTACACAGCTGAAATGCTGTGTAAATAAAGAAATTGTAATGAGGAACTCTATGCTTTCTTGCCAGAGACGTGGCATCGCTGTCAGCAGTCCCCAATGACCCAGTGCTGTAAACACAGACCAGTACTGCAGGTGCAGTGACTTTCTTTTTGGAATATGGGAGATGGAAGGAACAGCAGACTATTTATGAATCAAGTCCTGGAGGAGTCATGTAGTTTCAGCTTTAAGTGTCAAGTTTTTAAAAGCATAGGAGTAAGAACATAATCTTGTTGAAAAATAAAAATATAAGAGATCTGAAGAACAACAGATAGCCAGTCACTGATGTTCACTCTGAAAAAATAATATTCATACACATGCACAGAATTTTTGGCTTTGGGTTTAGTACAGAACAAACTGCATATATAATAAATGCAGGAAAGAAAGCCCAACAATCCAACAAAAACACACACACATGCACAAAAAAAGAAAAAAAAAAAAAAAAGGAAAAAGATCAACATAAGAACAAAGGAGCACCAGAGGTGAGGAGGATGAAAAATACAACAGGGAATGTAGTTTTTAGCACAAACACAGTACATCCTACAGTTTGGCCATCCTAACTACCTGGTATCAAACAAGAGTTCCATTATAGTAAACAAGAGTTTGTTTAGCTAAGCTTTATCTAGCTTACACACCCACAGTTCTATACAGCTAATATTTTAGGAGCTTTGAACCTGTATCATTCAAATTAATGAATCACCATTGTAGAAGAACAATCCCATAAAAACATGGTCCTTTTGTAAGGGGCTCACCTTCAATACAAACGCTTATTTACAGGACTTGAGACTCTGTGTATCTAACTGGAAGCACATCCCACAGCATGATTTCAGAGGTAAATAAACCTTAGCTGTATTAAAGAGGTTAAAAGTGTAAGAAGGTTGCCAAAGGAACTTGATGCTAGACCCCTTCCATCATCTAAAAGCATTTCTGTGGGCCAGTCTTTGATCGTGGCAGATGTTCCAATCTGTCAGAGCAACATTTCTTAACAGAAGGTCAAACCATATACAAATAAGCTAGTTATCTGAACATCAGCTGTGTCAACCTTCTTGAAAGTAAAAACAGCAGAGGTACTTGTTCTTTATATTAAACTATTAATCTTACTTACTTAAAAAAATGTTCAAGCCTAAGTAGTATTGATTTAAAGAAACAAAAAGAAGACATAAGAGAAGAGCAACTGGCCTTGTGCAAGGCATTTGACACTGTCCTGCATGACACCCTTACCTCTGAAATGGAGAGGCATTGGTTTACAGATGGACCACCCAGTGGATAAGGAATGGCCTGGATGGTTGCAGTTAGAGAGTTGAAGCCAATGGCTCAGTAATCAAGACAGGGAGTAGTGATGAGCAGTGTTCCTCAGGGAATGGCACAGGGGCTGGTGCTGTTTAATATCCTTGTCAGCAGCATGGACAGTACCAAGCACACACTCAACAAGTTTTCTGACAACACCAAGCTCTGAAGCATGATCCACACTGCAGGGAAGGAGGGAAGGGATGCCATTCAGAGGGACCTGGACAGGCCTGAAAGGTGGGTCTGTGTGAACCTCATGAAGTTTGACAAGACCAAGTGCAAGGTCCTGCACCTGGGTCAAGGCAACTACAAGTATGGGCAAGGCGGAGGAATGGATTGAAAGTGGTCCTAAGGAGAAGGACTTTGGTGGTTTTGATGGCCAAAAAGCTTGACACGCCTCAAAAACACACATTCACAGGGCAAAAAGCCAACCATGTCCTGGGCTTCAGCATGAGCAGTGTGGCCAGCAGGGTGAGGGAGATGACTCTGCCCCCTGCTCTGCCTCTGTAAGATGCTGCTGGAGTGCTGTGTCCAGTTTGGGGTACCCCAACATAGGAAGGATGTGGACCTGCTCGAGTGAGTCCAGAGTAGGACAACAAAGATGCTCACAGTGCTGGAGCACCTCTCCTACCAAGACAGGCTGAGAGGGCTGGGGTTGTCCAGCCTGGAGAAGAAAAGTCTTTGGGAGACCTTAGAGCACCTCCCAGTACCTAAAGGGGACTACAAGAGAGCTGGAGAGGGACTTTTTAAAGTGCACATAGAGATAGGACAAAGGGAGAACGGCTTTAAGCTGAAGCAGATTTGAAGTAGATTTGTATTAGATACTAGAAAGAAATTCTTTACTGTGAGAGCGATGGGGCACTGGCACATCCACAGAGAAGCTGGATGTATATCCATCCCTAGAGTGTTCAAGGCCGGTTTGGATGGAGGTTTGGGCAACCTGGTCTAGTTGAAGATGTCCCTGCTCATTGCAACTAGCAACATATTTCCGAAGTTATTCAGACTAGCTCCACTCCTGAACTCCATTTTGTGAGTCAAAGTACATTAAATGTCTTCCCCAGACAGAAAAGCTTAATTTCATTCCTGTAGTTGTGAATTTGGAAATTAAAATACTGAGAAAATCAATATAGTATGAATAATTTAGCACTACTGATAGTTCTAAATATATTTCTATATATTAAATTGTCATAGCTGTATGATTTTCCATAAATAAATATTAGGTGCTTCTTAAATTCTTTCACTACACAGTGTTGTTATCAATTGATCTACATCATTACCATGCACAGATATTTTTGCCAAAAAGTGCAACACACAGACAATATGAGGGGGTAAATATCACAAAAATCTTGGGAAAATTTAGCAGAGAGTGGGTGTACTCTTTTCTGACCAAAGCTTAGAATAAGAAGATAAAATCTGGTTGTGAAGCATTTTGTCAAAAAGCAAAATTCTATTTGCATGATAACAGAACAAGTTGTTCCTTCTGCAAAACATGCAACACCTACCCAAGTCTCTCATATGGAAATTGAGTTCATATTTTACTTCAGTATGAATTTAGCAAAAGCTGACTTTGAATTTTCTTTATGTGGAAGCAAGAAACAGTTATGCCCCAATTCCACTGTTTTTTTAATTCAGTCTCGCTGTTTTTTTCTGCAAAATATTAGACACATTAATTATTTACCTTAAGATTTCTTTGGGAAAAAACCTTGGGTGTCGGAAGGAGTTGGTAATTACGTTGCCGAAATGTTGTCCTAAAAGTAACAACAGAACTAAAAAAAGCTCTAGAACAAGACAAAAAATTCATGTCAGTGAGTAACCTGGGAAAGCAGCTTAAGAGCCCTATCTTCTGATTAGAACTTCAGCTTTTTAAAAGAACAGAACTAGATACTGTCACATTTTGCTTAATTTTTTATATGTGGGCCAAAACAAAAAAATAATTGATTTGCACTGAATATTTGCACATTCATGACAATGAATGCTATTTTACCAGTGTATTAGGAGAAAGTGTTAAAAAAGTTTAGGAATCAGAACAAAAGCATTTGCAGTAGACAGAAAAAAAGGATTTTGAAAGGTCACATTTGGTGTAGATATGTTTTTCAGAATCCACTTCAGCATGACTTTTATCACATAAACATAAAATCTCAAACAGATGCAAATTGATTGAACATCTAAATGTTCAATTTTATAACCAAAGTATGAGCAGCTGTTTAACAAAACAGTGTAGATGTCCATGGATTACAGTAATGTGCCTGTGTTGTATTCAATACAGTAATCCATGTGACCAGTGAAGTCCACTTTTAAAGGAAGAATTAGTATTTTTAACAGCCTTAGTCAAATTTTCTTCTACATTTCCCAAGCTACTGTGTGGTGTTGTTAAATAGCTACTTCTCTTGTATCATTGTTTTAAAGGCTGCTGAATGGAACTTTACACATTCTTGTCATTTTATAAGACATTCAACTGCTCATGTCAGTATTCTGAAATATTCAAATAAAAGCTGTGGCAAAATTAATAGAAATTAACAGAACTAGCACTTTAAAAAAGTTCCAGGGAGAAAAAGGCAGTCTAAACCTATACATTTTAATACAGTACTGGTTACTGAACCAAGACCATGCTGTGTCAAGTGAGTCATGATTGCTGCAACAACTTCGGTATTCCTCAGTGTTTTCATTTTCTGTACTCTCAGCACTCCTCTGTCCTATTTATTCAGAAAATTTTAAAAGTTGTCTATATTCAGTTCTCTCATCTCAATAAACCTATTTTCTTGAACATGACCTCTGCCACTTGTAAAAATGAGGTAGCAGTTCTTAAGCAGTCTAAAGTATCTTTCAACCTCAGCCCAAGAACAACAGAACCATATGTGACAGAGGAGCAGAAAACAGATTAAAACTTAGAAACACCATCTTAGAAGCTGGTGGTGCAAAAGAAGTTGTACTGTACATAGAGAATACGTAAATATATATATATAGACATGGGTCAGAATTTCGGAGCTTGCCAAATTTTGCAGGAAACCAGTATTCATTTTCCAGTTCTTACAGGTAAGCAAAAGTTCAACCTCAATATAAATATTTAGGACAACAGAAATTAAATATGTCATCTCTACACTTACACAGAATGAGATACAAAAAGATAATAAAATAAAATAGAACAGCAGACGAGTGGTGCACTTTGCTAGTAGCATACAGGCTTTTTCCCAGCCAAAATAAAATGAAAAATCATCAGGGGTCTGTTTTCAGACCACAGCTTGAATTGGGTGGAGAAATAGGAGGAAAAAGGGGGAATGGGAGGCAACAGCTCACACAATCCCTAATTTTCACTTCTTCAAAAGCCCACTACTAATCAAACAGAAATTCAGTATGACCAGGCATCAAATTATTTTTTGCTTGCTCAGTTTTACCACATCTTTCCCAATAACTTAGCTGCTTACTTATCAGCAGATTCTCAAAATCTAAAAAGAAAATTGCACAAATGAAAGTACCTTTGTGGAAGATAGTGAAAAGTGGCACAAAGGAGGAAAAAAATGTTAAAATTATTGAATTAGTGGGAATAATTCAGAGATGAAAAAAAAAAAAAATCAATGTTTAAGGCGGAAAAGTCCATTTTCAAAAGTTTCTGTGAGTCTCAGACATAGAAATATCCCTAGAAATACAGTTACTAGATTTAATAGAGAATGAAAGGATTTACTCCTAATAAATAAAATTCTTCATTTTTAACAGCATATTTTTTTTTGTGATTAAGTTATTACTGTTTGGATGGATAATACTAAAAACAATAAATGGGGCAGATTACAAAAGGAAAAGAGTCACACGGACACACTTTTTTGTCTTCAGGAAAAAGTATTGTTGCTCCTTGTATTTCCACCCCTGAGAAATTCTTAGAAAAGTTCCTCTGGCTATAAAGAAACAAATCTGTATACAAGCGGTTAAGAAACTTTTCTTTCTTTTAATTTCAACCCAGTGGTTATTCTGTTTTCAGTGTTTCTTGTATAACAGAAAAAGAATAAAAAGACAGAGGGGAAACAATCCAAGCATTGTATGAGAGGACTGATTCACCAAAGCCTTTTTTTAAATCTTGAGATATCATTTCAGAATATGTTCAACACCTAACAGTGTAACAGCCAGCAAATGAGATCTTTGGTACAGCCATTCAGTAACATACACTTCATTCTTAGGCCCTAATTATATTTCTTGCTATTCACAGGTAAGAACTGTGAATATCATTTGGAGCACTTATTAAAAGCGAAGCGCTGATTGTGCTTCTGAAACGTTTACTAAACCTAATGAGAGTCTTCTGGAAAAGAAGGAGGGGAATAAAAGGTTTGAAGCCTTTGCTTGTTCTCGTATTAGGACACACCTTAAGATGAGTTTGCCTCATATGCATTGAGCAGGCAGTTGGACCTCCTGGAGTCGATGCCAGTGATAATTACCCTTATGATCTTATCCTACAACCACATGCATTTGTTGCATGATTATACATGAAGTCTCTGTGCCTCTCATATTTCTCCTACAATAACTTCTTATAGAAATAGTAATAAAAAAAGAAAACTTGAAATAATGGCTCTGGGATCTTAAAACTTCATAAGAAGGCAGATGTTGGGCCATAATAAGATGAATGTGCAACTCATTGCTAGCGCTAGGTAAAAGTGTATTTCCAACTTCTGCTTCTCTTGGCATAAAGGCTTTTTATTCAATGATAAAAAAGTAGTGGTGGCCAGAAATAAAGATTATTCTCTGTAGCTAGTCTTCCCAGATATAAAATATACTTTCTATGGTATTTGTGTCAGTATTACTGTTACTGATATTTTAAATGAGTGAAACAGTTGCTGCTGTTTTCCTCCTATAATTTAGCAAAATAGGTGAGTGGAAAGATATTGAAATTCTCAGTAGAAACATATGACCTTATATATTTACAAATGTTACTCTGCCTTAAGTCTACATATTTTGTGTGCTTGACTATACTGTATTTACCTACTAGAAATTGTTCTGTACACTGCAATAAATTAAATAGACCCTGTTCACAATTTCAGTGGTATTATGTAGAGTGCAAAAAGGTAAATTATCTTGCACTTTCAAAAAGTCAAATACTGTTAATCATTTGACTGAAAAAATAATTTTTTTTTTTAATTAATACTGAATTACTTAAAATTATGTTGTAAAAATCTCAAGAACTGCGCTTTAAAAATTCCACTTTAATTACTGGTGATACAGTATTATATATATTCGAACTTGTTTTGTATTTTTAACATTATTCCTCGAAGTTTCTGTTGTATTACTGTTGTGTTTTTCTGTCAAAAGGTTAGGTTTCATCTTTACCGCAAAACTAAATATATTCTCCACAATATTCAGTTTATTTCACAGATTTTAACTGCGCTGATACCTGAGTTGTCCAATACCCAGTTGGTTATTGTTAGTTTCATCTTTTAAGTAGTAACATATGCCCTTAAAATGAATTTAGGTTCACTTTGTATAAACCAATTAAACTAAAATATGTTGGTCTTAAACATTAGATTTTGGTTATTTTTTGAAACAGCTTGTTACAAGTTCTTTGTAGAGTTGTGTATCTAATATTTCTGGTTAAAAGAAGTTATTAATTTTACATATTTTTATTCTCATCATTTATTCCATTCAGAAATACTTAAAAAAACATTGCAGTGCTTTGTTTTATTTCAAATGGCTCCTCCTTCCACCTTCTTTACACCCTGATTTCAAGATAACAGGAACGAAAAGCAAAATTCGAAAGCTTTTAACTTTTCATTTAACATTTGATGCTAACAGATGCTCCCAGGGATAGTCTATCAGTCTTACACCAGACTGTTTTCCAGTATAAGCACAAATCTCAGTTTTAAATGCATTCCTGCTGGAGAAAACCAGAAAAATTACTGGATTTAAAATGAACACGGGCCTACAAATACATGTGCATTGAGAAATAGAAATAGGAATGTTGTGATGGGGACTTCAGTGCTTTGATGTGGTCTTAATACAAGGTTGCAGGGTATGGATGGGCACACTTGGGATGGTTCCAACTGCACTGCCTGCTCAGCATCTCTATAAACTCAATGACAAGCACCCAAAGCCTCTCTTGGAAATAGATCCGTTCCATCTATTCTTCTATTGACACTCACAGGGGAAAAAGCTTCTTCTCTTTGTTTTAAGCAGCCTATCTGTATAAACTACTTTCTCAACAACTTCTCCGCGATTTTAGTTGTTGATTTGGGCCTTATGTGCAGTTCTACATATTATTAATATACAGTAACTGTGATGAGTACACTGACTTATAACCAATGGGAATGAAGCAGAGAAAACACAAGAGATCAGGGTTAGTTACTGTAAGAGGAATGAGAACTGGCAACCAGCATCTTCAGTGTATGAATGAGAGGGCTTTACCTCATCTTTCTTAGCCACAGCTCTAAAAAGGTTTTAGAAAAGGCTGAACATACCACCGTCATAAGTCTTCTTTTGTATCCTTACTTGCAGCACCACTGCGAGCAGGGAGAATTTCCCAATCAGATAAGGAGGGGAGAGAGTGGCAGGAGAGGCCAGCATGAGAACCATGAGTTTCTCTGCTGATGAAAATGTCATGAAACATTTCAACACTGGCTTCATCAAAGCATCCTCAAAGCCACCACTGAAAACACACCAGGAAGGTGCCTCTTAGCCAAAAGGTTTAGTGGCTGACAAGGAATTCTTCTCAAGATTTTTCACCTCTAAAGAACCTCCTAGGGATTTAGAGTTTGACTCTGCAGCTGAGACAGGTCACAGGTCAAGGAATGAAAATGACAGAGCCATCAATGCCAGAACATTCAATAAAGTGTGGCTATGTCAAGACTGTTTCTGAAATACTGTTCCCAAGTCAACCAGACACACACAAGCTGCCAAGTGGGTTTCTGTTACAAAAGAGATAATGTTTCAATATCAGCATATCAAAACTAATGTTTCCAAAAACATTTCACTCAAGAAATCAGCACAAAACACAGGTGAGAAAATTTCTGAGTATTTCTGTTCTTTATGCAATACACATGGGGGAAGAAAAAGAAAAAACAAAGCAAATTTTAAAAAGTCCAACTTGCATGCCATCAAACCAGCCACAGTACTGATTTTAAAAAGCATATCTGCTTGTAAAAGTTAGTATTAACTAAAAACTATATACATAATATCTACTTTAAATATGTTCTGAAGAAAATAAAAAATTGTAACTAATTGTGTCTGTCAGCACAAGCAATTTCTAAGGATACCATTCTCTTCCCTGAACCTTAAAATAAACAACATGGACATCTAATTTCTGGAAATAAGTTGCACGATGCTTCCTGAGGAAGTTCCAGAAAAAGTTCATCTGCCATAGTGTTTGATAAGCACAAACCACTGCAACTTCTAGCACTGCAGCTTTGCAAGGACAGGTAACTAGGCTGCTGCAGTATGTCACAGAAATACTGAAGCAGTAAGATAAATGAAAAGTTTTCTCTTAAAATGTAGAAACATTTTAAGCCATTTCAGGGAAAGAAAAACACAACTTCTGGAGGAGCCCTTCTAGGAGCTGCACCAAGAGTTTGCTACCATATCACATCTGCTGAGTACAGGAGGGAAAGAGCCATTTACACAGCTTCAAAAACAAGGTCTCCTGATGACTGACAGATCCTCTCTCAAGACCACATGAATTTAACTTTGCATATAACTTCCTGCAAGTTCACTCTATGAGGAAAAATACAAATACTGGGCTCATGCACATTATAAGACTAAAAGTTCAATTTATTTACTAGTTGCAGCCTCCCTAACCCAGCAGAGAAGAGTATGTACCAAACACCTCCTCCAGAAAGCGCTCCTGATTTTCTTTCCTTCTTTCCCACCTTCTCATTTATACATCTTTTTAAAATGTCTCAACCCTTCTCTTATGGTCTAGATTTAGCAAGGTTGTCAGAGACCTGAAAATCAAATCTCTCTTTGTCTTGTCTCTTAGTGAATCGTCCTACCTGAGTTTCTATCAGGAAAACTCAGCCACAGGAACATGGTAGGTGCATGGCAGAACACCAGTAAATAAAATAATGCACTGTGAGTTGTTTTGGCTTGCAACTAATTTGCAAGTATACACAGTTTTCAAAAGACTTAACAGGCTGGTAGTAAGTATTCAAGAAAAATTCTTTTTACTAATACTTGCATTTAGAATGTAACCAGGCAGCAAGGTGAAGATCACAAATGTACTTTAAAATATCAAGACCAAATTATGTGCCTTGGTGGCAGAGTCCCCAGCCCAGCTAGGATTCATGTTTTTCATGTATATCTATATCCAGACGTGTAGACAGAGAGATCTCATAGGGCAGCTTTGCATTTGGGTAGCATCTCCAGTATAAAATGCTCTTAGTTAATCATGCTATCAAGAAGGTATAATAGCCTAGGCATTATTACCTGTATAAAGAATGAAAATGTCTCTATTACCATATAGAGACAGATACACATTTTTTCAGAATCAATTTTCTCTGCAGAGATAAGTAGTACACACATCACCACAGCCTATGAATGTACTCAATTTACTTCAATAATTTTTCATGGAAAAATGTGAAGAACTGCATTCTTTCAGTATATAATGTAATGTCAATGCAGGGCAGAATTCATTCTTTGCAAGAGAAAAGGCAAAGAAAAAAGAAGGTCTTTTCTGACAAGTTGAGACTCTTAAATTGCAATTTATTTCTTTTCTTAAGCATTACATCAAAGCTTTTGTCTACAAAGCTTCAAATCTCAACTGACAAAGAGAAACACTAATTTGCCAGCTAGCAAGCTAGGTGCATGAATGCTTGCATGCAACATTTAAATATTTAATACCATTAGACCAATGCACTTCTTAGCTATTCTAGTCATAGTTGCATACAGCTTCATATGCAAACTTGTGCCATCTGAAACACATACCCATTTCTGTAGTTACAAAGACATTTATTTTCTTTAAATGAGATGACTTAATTTTCAAAACTTAATACATCTGCAGCATTTCCAAAGCATTATGTTGGAGAAAACACAGGGAAAAGAAAAATAACCAAACCCAACAACATCCAAACTCCCCCCCCCCACCAAAACACACTGAAACAAAATAAACAAAAATAAAACCAAACTTAAGAAAAAAAAAGAAGAAAAAAAAATAGAAGAAAAGGGAAAAATCTAGTTTTTGAAAATATTTTTCTTTATCTTTGCATAATGGTACAGAGTGATATGAATTCTCTACAAATATCATCTAAGATGAAAGAGAAAAATCCTTCAATGACCATTTCATAATTTGGAGTTCCTTACTTGAATGCAAAATAAAATAAAATTGTTGTAATCTCTCTGCACAGCTCTAGTTTACTGTATAGTCAAATCAGAAGTGATCTGGTAATAATGAAAATTTCCACAGGTCTTACACTTCTGGTTTAAGAAGACCTTACAAGTAACATCAGACAATTTACCAAAACTTCAGCAAAAGAAGAAAATAGATTTACATAGTGACTGGCTTGTTGGCTTCTTAATGTTTGAAATACTGTTTTTTCTTTTGTTTATTTGGGGGTTTTTTAACCACCAGCTACAACCACTCTCTCTGTTCCCATTTGCTACATGCTTGCCTCCAGGTTCATAGTCATTCACCACAAATTCCTTCAACACTCTGTTCTTTATACTGTCATCTCTCATGATTCCCATCAATGTTTTCTCTTAAAGCATCCAAGAAGCACCTTTGTACCCAGCCAGTGATGCTCTCACAGGATTCTGAGACTTTCTGCACATTTTTCTATACACCTACTTGTTGAGTTAGTTCTACATATAAAGAGTAAACTTTGGAGTGAAGAGTCACACTCTGGCTATAAAGATCACTAACAAAATAAAAAGGAAAATGGATAAACAAAAAAAGGGATTAGTTCTGAACTTATACAAATTTATAAATACAGACACTTAAGAGTCTAAGCAATTGTCAAGTTGAGTGGCACAACCTCTGTTTTGACAAGCTGAACAGTTGTGATTTTAACTAAATGAAGCATTTTTAAACTGAATGTGTTTGTGCATATGGCTTGGAGATGTGCTATCCCCCTGGTGGCAGGGTCACACTGGGCCAGAAGGGCCAGGGTACAGACAGCAGATGGATCTCTACTGGCCTGCTGACAGGTGCCACCTCCTCCAGCACAGAGAATACATGTGGGAAGTCCTACCTGCCAACACAGGTACCATAACACCTACAGGGAACCATCCTGGTCTACTAAATAAGCTTTATCCAACCTACAAGATGTGCAGAATTGAACTATATTTAGCAGAACTAGTCATTTATGAAAGTGTACAAATTGAAACGTATTTGGAATTTTGAACTCCAGTCTGAACTCTTACCATCACATCAGATGGAAAAATCACATTGTGGGAAACCTGTTCAGTGAATGGAAAACAGTCTGCTTTACCAGTCTCTGAAGAAAGCTTTGACAGATTGTTTTTAAAGTGTTCCTGGAATATTTTGCCATGGTATTTAACCTTCCACTGATGTTTTAGGCAAGCTGTCTCTATTTTTGCGAAGTTAGTCAGTAAGATGTAAAGTAGCAGCAAAAATAATTTATAAACATAAAGCAACTTTCACCTTGCCTGTATAGAGCAGTGTCTTTCCCCAATTCAAGTTGTGCCAATAAAAAAAACCCAAAAGTGTTTCCATATTTATCTACATATGTAGAAAACTTCAAAGCAGAATTACAAGTTTAGAAGCTATTGGCAGGAGACATCTGTTGTACCATCTGCACAAAAATTGAAGCTATAAATCCACCTTTCTGAAGCAGAACACTTCTTTCTCCTTTTAGGCATTGTAAATCACTTAAATCTTAGTCAGTGATAATTACAGCTCACCATAGAAGAATATAATTTTAACCCAATTGTTAAAAACACATTTTAATGTCATTGTAAGAAGCAGCTGGAGTAGACTGTAGCAGCACTGATGTGAGAACACTTTCTGACTATAGATTCTACTACAGGTAAACCACAATGTAACAGCTAGAAGCAGAAACAAAACAAGAAATAAACAAGTGGATTGCAGCAGTTTTCCTAAAGCATGAATTCTCTTTCTGTATTTTCATCTGCAGCATCCTTATAGAAATCCTTGAAGTATCAGGAAGAAACTAAAGTCCTCAAACTCCAGAAAACAGCAACCAGAAAGATGAGTAAAATTAAAACAGCAAAAGCTGGAAGTAAAATAAATGTTTGCTGTGCTGAAACAAATCAGATATTTCTCACAAAACACTAAAACCAAGACGGAGCTGTTAAATCAATGGCTTTATGAAAGGCTCTATCATCAGTTATGGACAAGTAAGGAAATACACCCAGTTCATCAATGAAGCAAAGGGTTGTCCACTCAAACTAATACATTGATACACCATGCCAAAAGGAATACAAAGAAAAGACTTCCAGAAGATTAAGAGAGCTACTACATCTTTTGCTTTCTCACTGGTTATGAGCAGCTATTCATTACAGTTGCAAGACAAAAACTATTGCACTCTTCTAGGTACAGGGAAGCTTTCCACGGAACAGAGGAAATAGAATAACCTAAGAGGATTCATTAAAGAGGCAACATTTATAAACTCATCAAAAGCTAGTAAATGTCTTTGTTTTTACAGCATTGCTACAACTGATGTGCAAGGAAACAGATAAAACTTTGCTTCCCAAAGTGAACATCAAAAGAAACCCTGTTTATAAGTGCCTGGCAGCTCCCACGTCCAGTTTATAATTGGATTAGAACTAAACTGTTCAGCTAGAAAACATAGCAGATAATAACAGATCATTTAAAATGTGCAGACCACATTGTGTTGCCATAGCCACCACCAAATTGCAAATAAACCCGCATCTTTTTTGGTCTCTTAAAAAAACACAAACCAAACTAGAAAGCTCCAATCATACCCAACCAAACCAACAAGCTTTATGTACTGAGGCCCATCTAAAATCATACCAAATCACATAAAGAAATGTGCCTGCCAATGAAGAGCTACCAAGCAGTATTTTTAATTCCTGGTGGCTTCTCTGTGTTGCTATAAAAGCAAACATATTATTAGATCTAGCTTCAGCACCTGGTCTTGTCAGCAGTCTTCATATCAGACCTGCTTTTGAGCTGGGAAGCAATGATCTATCAGCCACTAGTTCCCAAAAAAATGACAAAACACTGTAGACAGTGATGAAGTTACAAGAATCTTCAGCCATAAAATAAGATTGCTAGTGAAGGACTGTTACTGAACAGAGATGATTAAAGTTATGGTCAAGAAATTAAAGTAAGGACAAAATTGCTATTCATCTCCAAAATATTTCCTGAAGTCTCACAGTGGAAAGTTGTGATATAATGAGCACAAGTTGCAAAAGAGAATTTTTATCTCTTACATTTAATTTAGCTTGTCCAAGTAGTACATACAAGTAAATAAACTGACAGTACCTCTAAATTCACAAAGGGGGCCCTAATTTTGCTGGGTTGGTTTTCTTGGGGTTTTTTTTCCAAAAGAGACAGGTAATAAGTTTAAGGGTAAGTAGTACTATTTTGGACCAAGAAGTGGGAAAAGAACAACAAGAAGGGTAGTATTTAATTGATCAATTTTCGTCCTAACGAAACAAAGAACTATACTCTGTTTCTCTGCATCAAGAGCAGAGTTATCTCAGCTCTCCACAAAAAGCCCAATGTTCCTTGGGGTTTTTTTTTCCAGTGTAAAACAGAAACAATTTCTGGATTATAGGAGAAAGTTTCACGAAGGATGTCTGGACTTCAGGCGGCTCTCTTGAAAGCTGTTTATTGCATAGGTGAAGTTACAGCATTTCAGAGAGTGGGTATCCAGAGCCAGCCCTACAGCTGCCAGCTCCAGCTGTAGGCATACCTGAAGCCACTTTCTGTTCAAGTTACAAAGCATTATATACTTTTCTTTGCAGAGTATCTTAATATGTAACAACCAATAAGCACCATACACCATACCTTTACATTTGCCTATAGCCTATCATAACTACTACCATTACCATATTATAGTCATTATTATCCAATCACAAGAGTAAGTAAGTTACAATTTAAGCTTACCACGGAAAATTCTCAGACCTTTCTTCTACCTGCCACATTGACACGTCTTGTTTGCCTGATATCCCTCTTTTTTGGTAAAAACATGTTTCAATTTCCTTATGCCCTTCTTGAGACTTATTTACTTGGTGAAAAACATGTCTCTGTTTGTAGCCACATACCTTTGTCCTAATCATAAAAATCTCCTTCCAACTCATCTCCAACCTTTGCCTTCTGAGTTATTCAGTGATCACTGGTTCAGCAAAACATCTTTTTTTTTATATCAAAACTTGCTTTCATTTCTATCTCATCCTCAGTTTCTACATTCAGAGATCCTTCTGCCAAGCCTACATACCTGTGAAACTATCTTACCAAACTTTCATCCTCTCCAACACTGGATGACAGTTAAAGCTAAGCAGAATCACAAACTTACGTGCTGGCACCTGAGGGCAGTCATTCTATATTTTCTAGCAAAACTTGAATAAAGATCTATCAACTTCACAAAGCAGCCCTTTATGTGGTAAGATACTTTAGAAATGAGGCAGTACAGTACTGCCAAAGGCACACACAAATGAAGAAAAATTACCTGACCATTTTTAATAATCAGAACTGACTCATGAATGAAGATGGATTTCATTACGTCCCCACCATGTAGAGAGTTGTGTGAAGTCACAACAACCTATCCCAGTGCTTAATCGCTTTCATGGCAAAGATTTATTTGTAATACCCTGACAGAATTTCCCCTTAAACAATTTGTGCATGGTCTGGGTGACAGTACATACATTTGTTTGAAACTATTTTACATACTCAAACACTTTGAAGGCATAAACCCCCAAATTTTCGGCTAGTCAAACTCATTAAAATAATGTTTGAGTACTTAGGACCCACAGCAATATATATTACAGATTACATATACTACAGACATCACATTAGTTATTACTCTGAAAGATGACATATAAGGTAAATCCAAAGAGGAGCTGATCTCTTTGCCAAATTAGTGGGAGGACAGGTTTTCCTAGCAGCATTATGACCGGTAACTGGATAAACCAAAACTTTCAAGTACTTCAGGACAAACTTATTATTTGGACAAATTAAGAACTTATTGGACAAATTAAGAAGAAATTATTAAGACAAATTAATTATTAAGACAAATTAAGAACTATATCTGTACAGATATTCTCTGTATGAAGAGAAGACATGAAGAGAAAATGGAGATACGTGGAGAGGGACCCCTGGTCTTGAAGTCTGCCTTGAAGTGGCCATGAGGGGACCATGAGCACTGCTATAGCACAAGCAGGTTACACTGACCTGCTACAGGAAAACTGTGTGCAGTTGACACATTTTGTAAATTACAAGTATATGATTTTTTTTTTATTCTGTGAAGAAATTTGCATTGTGTCACTAAAAAGGGAAAAACTTAACATGTGCATTTTAGATCTGAGGTGACGTCTGTTTGCAACTCCAGTTACTCTGAAACTTTCCAATATTCTCAAAATAAATAAGTAGATAGACTAAATCCATTCATTCAAAACAAAACTGAAATTTCTAATTATTTATCAGTGTTTATTTTGGTATTATGACATTTTGCACATGCTCCTTGCAGTGCTACTTTGATAACAGCTAATGCAAGTTTCAGCTCTGTGTAATTAATTACCTGTTTGATGGTTTGGTTTTTTTTTTTCATTTTAACCACTAGATGTCTCTAGCTCTATTCACGATAAAGGCAAATCAGCAGCACGGATCTGCTCGGAAACATTCGAGCTGTAAAAGCAGAATCCCACAAGACTCCAATAGAAAGTCAGTGTTCTGTATGAAAGGTGCTATCCTGTTGTTTTAAAACAGAAAATGAAATTTAAAATACTCAGGCTGCAGAATAATTCTTAGCTGCTAGTAAAAAAGTTAGAACAAGTACGTCCTGCAAAATGAGCAAGAACTCCATGTCCGTGAGTAATTTAATTCAGTTTTCAAAGTTGGTCCTAACATGAATGGGAGTCTAGATCACACAATTTCGAAACTAAATTATTTTGTACTTTCAGAATATATGAACCATGAGCACTGCCACTTAGATTCTCATCAGCTAGCACAGTCACCCCTCTGTCTAAAATGTGAAACATTAAGCATTGGAGGAGCTGTTCAGAATGATGTTTAAGTTACAAATAGCTCCACTGTTCCCATATATGGAATATTTATACCAAACAGGACATTCAATTAATTGTTAGATGTATGAAATCACTATATACACAAAACTCCTTGTCATTACTCTGATTACCCTGAAAAGTGGACTTTCTCAAGAGAAAGAAACCACTTTTGAGGACAAGAGATAAAAATCTTATTTAACTGTTACTACAAGACAATCAAAAATAAAATATAAGCTGAGTAAAGGGATCATGTACCAGTAGAGGAAAAGTATTACAAAATCTTCATTAAAAAAAGATCATTAACCAAAGCCCCTCCAAAACCCCTAACCAAATGTAAAACCCCAAATAAACCAAAAAATCCCCAAACCCAAGTCTGAGTCTCAAAACTGCCTTGTCCTTCCCTTTACTCAGTCAGCAGTTGAGGCAGGAATTTTCAGTGCCTTCATATAGAACTCTGTTTATGGTTTTAATGCTTCAGAAAAGCATTAAGATGATAGTGAAGTGAACAGACTAGCTGCTCAGAATATTCCCCCTCACCACTTGAAAAGTTTTCATTTTCTATCCTTGGTTTTGAACAGAACTTGTCTTATTTAATGGTGCTACTCCATGACACAACAAGAGGATGGAGAAAACCATCTTTTTAATCCTGGATCCAACAGCTGCAGGTTTGCCACATCATTGTGGTTTTGTTTTGAACTTTTTCAGTTCCAAAACAAATTATTTCCCTTCTGAAGTGACTTTTAGATCTGTCAGTATGTGCAAAGGTGATAAATACAATAAATCATTAAATTAAAAAACAAAAATGGACAAACAGGCACTGTAGATTTTTGTCATCATTATTGAAGAAGCAACAACCAATTATACACAATACTGAAGTTATGCAATAAACAGAGAAACAACACAGAATTTACAAAGCCTCTGGGAAACATCTTCATGCTTTCCACAGTTTAACCAGGTTTGCACTGTCTGGAAATAATGGCTTTCTACCAATGAACTGAATTTTGCTATAACATACTCAAGATTTTATTTTGAAAACCAGAGAATAAAGTGAGATCATGCATCTCTAGTAGGCAATAGTAGGCAGAAAAAACCAGGTAATTCCTTCAGGATTTGGACGTTTTGTTGTAACAATAATTAGAGGAATATTTCTTAAATTAAGTGGGACCAGCATTAATGCTAATGTCTGATTAGTTAATTCAAGGGAATTATTCTAGTGCACTAGTGAAAAATTCAGACTACTAGCTTGCAAAAAAATGACCAGTACTTATCCATGCTTTTAATTTGCCCATCACTAATATTTACTTACTTTTAGTGGCAGAATGCTAATTTTAATCTGGACAAATATACAAACAAAAATTTTAACTAATTCTATAAAAATAAAAAGAAATCAATTTCAGTTCATGATTATCTTTATGTAAGCCTGCACAAATCCCCAAACCACCTAAAAGCCTTCACAATAGGAGCAGTCTTTCCAATCTTAAGCCTTTTATTTAATTACAGCACTACTGAATGATCATGTCAGAGAGCAATGTATGATAAAACATAATGCATAGCAAATAAGAACATTTTAAAGCATATCAGTGTTCTTAATAAAATAACACCCCACCCCACAAAACTTACGGAAATATTTTCTTAAATAAAATTAGTTGCTGAACATTCAGCTTAAGGATGATTCAATTCTGGCAGGTATGACACTGCAGAATAAAGATGATGTCCTCAAAGGCAGTAAATTCCCTCCATGTTACATATCATGACCATTTAAAAGCAGCATTAAAATACAAAAGTACAGCCTGCTTACAGAACACAGTGGGGAAAAGACCACTATTGCAGAAATAAGTTTCACAGAACTAATGTACATTTACATGTCTGTTGCTTCTTGGAGAAGAAGACGCAGAACCAGAAAAAAAAAAATCTAAAGGACTTAACAATATCATATCTGCTAATAAAAGGAAAGTGTGTTCTCGAGCCATGTCTGAGATTTCCTTAAACATAGAGCATGAACACCTCCAATATTTCTCTTGCTGTGTTTTGAAACACAGCTATCTCTGTGAAAATGTCAGAAAAAGCCTTGCCCAGCAATTTTTAAGAGTAACAGCATGCAAAGCTACCCCTCTGCTTGATGGATGTCCTCAAAGACACCTATGAAATGTCACAGCAGTCAGACAAAGCCCCAAATGTTTGGGGAAAAGGAGATATTGCATCCACTTTCAAAAGGGTAAAAAGAGAACTCTGGGAACTGCTGACAAGTCTGCCTCCTCTCAGAGACCAATAAAATCAGGGAATAGATCCTCCTGGAAGATAGTTGAAACATCTGGAAGACAAGGAGGCGATTAGAGAAAGTCTGCATGGCCTCACCACTGGCAAATAACGTCTCACTAAGTGACTGCACTCTACAATGGATTGACTGCATCAGCGGACAATAAAAGACAAGATCATCCACCTGGACTTCTGAAAGGCCTCTGACATGGCTCCACACAACATTCTAGCTGCTAAATTAGAGAGCTATGGATTTGATGGGTGAATTATTAGATGCATAAGGAACTGGCTGAATGGCCACATCCAAACAGTTGCAGTAAACGGTTCAATGTCCAAATGGAAACCGCTAATGAGTGGTGCTCCTCAAGGGTCCATACTGACACCAATGCTTTTCAAAATCTTCATCAGAGACATAGGCAGAGGGACTGAGCTACAGCCTCAGCAAGCATGACGATGACACAAAGCTGAGTTGGCACTGCTGGTAAGTTTGAGCAGAGGGATGACATTAGATGGACCTGGGCAGGCCTGAGAAGAGAAACCATGCGACCCTTGAGAAGTTAATTAAGACCGAGTGCAGTGTCTGTTACCAAGGTCAGAGTAATCACCAGTTTTAATGCAAACTGGGGCATGAACAGATTAACAGCAGACCTGCAGAGACGGACTCAGGGATACTGGCAGATGAAAAGTTAGGTATGAGCCAGCAATGTGCTCTTGTAGCCTGCAAAGCAAACCTTATCCTGAGCTTCACAAAAAGGGAAATGTGGCCAGCAGGTTGAGAGAGATGAATCTGCTCCTCTACTACTTGGTCATAAGACCCCATGTGGAGTACTGAATCCACCTCTGGACTTCTCAGTACAAGAAAGACATCTGTTAGTTAGCATGTGACTCTTAGAATAAAAAGCTCTGACTGGTGCCCCATGAAGAAGAGCTGGGATTATTAAGCCTAGGAAGAGAAGGCTCCAGGGAGACCTAAATGTGGCCTTCAACAATGTAAGAGGGAGCATAAAAGAACAGAGAAAGATGTTTACCAAGCCCCGTAGTAGATAGGACAATGGGGAATGGCTTCAACCTGAAAGAGGGCAGGTTTAGATTAGATATGAGAAAGACCATTTTTTACAAGAGTGGTGAGGCACGGGCACAGGTTGCCCAGAGAAGCTGTGGATGCCCTGTCCCTGGAAGTGCTCAAGGACAGACTGGACGGGCCTCTGAGCATTCCAGTCTAGCGGAAAGGGTCCCTGCCTGTCATAGGGGGTTAGACTCCATGGTCTTTAAAGGTCCCTTCCAACCCAAACCATTTCATGATTCTTCTAATTACCCCCCAGAGCTTACATGAATCATCAGCAGCTCTTTAACTCCACATTTAGGGGAATAAAGCAACTAGATAGTTGCATTGTCAGGGACTATGCAATATTCTACTGTCCTTCTAGAAATCACTATTACCTTTAGATCTGAAATACAGAAAACTCTTCTGTCCCTACCCTAGAAGAAAGTTCTAGTTAAGTAGAAACAACTGTTACAGAAACATGAAATTTGTTGTCAGATATCTAATACTTGGAGAATACTGTTGAGAGAAGTATAATGCAATTCCACATTCAAAATGCAAATGAGTCTAAAGAGCTTGATTAAAGTCAAGCACTTTACATTATTTCTCTTCTAATAATGTAACTGCTCAGTTCACTGACTAGGTTTAACCTGAAATCTCAATAAGATATCTTTTCTTATACTCTAGATATTTGCTTCAAAACACATAAATATATTTTCATCAGGAAAATAACAGAAGCACAGCAAGTGCCTGCACGCTAACTCTAATAACATACAACCTAAATTCAATTGATTATATAAATATTCATAAATGACCAGTAAGCTTCTAGTCAATTAATACCTCTTACACATCACAGTACAAATCTCACAGCACATTAAAACTCCATTGTGTCATTAAACACAAAATCTCCCATGTGATGGCTGTAGATTAGATTTCACACTACATATATACTTTAATCTTAAGATTTGAGAAAAATTTTTCTTTATTTCAGCTAAGATCTTAAGTGAGATTAAGTGTTATGCTCTAGCTCCAACTCAAACTTATTTACTTCAGCAACCAAAGGAACAAGAGTTCTTTGACAATAATAGTATTGCTGTGCTCTGTAGATTGAACTAACCCATGACACTATCTTAAGACTCAATTTCCAACAAATTGCTTATGGATAAGGACACAGGGTAAGGCTAAGGTTGGACACATTCATAATGCTTTGGTTATCCCTGACTAGCTACAAGGGCTTTAGGGGAGGAATGCAGCTTAAACCAACTGCGTAGCATTTTTTGCCCTTACCTTCCTTGCAATACACATCAGTTCCTGCAGTGTCTTGGTTTTACTTTTGCCTTTTAGAGTAGATGCTCTTGGACAAGTGGAAAGTAAGTTATACTACACTGTTATTTGAAATGCATGAAGAAATAAAATGAAAAAAAGTAGGAAAATAAGTGTCTTTCACTGTCACAGCGACAGTTAATACTTGTACAAGTAATAAATGCAAAGGATTCGAAAGAAAATGCATCCATGTACCTCAAGGCATCTGGCTAAGAGTCCACACATTAGGTAGTATGCTCTCTCCGTCATTATACTGTAATATACATCACTACAATTTTTCACATTCAGAGGACACAATCCCATAAAAAATGGTGCTACTTCACTGAGACCTTCTCAAACAATTAATATCCTTTATGACAAAATCAGTACATCTACAACATTATTAATTTAGTTTTACCAAGGCATGCATGCCTAAAGTATATCTGCACATGAAGCTGAAAAACAACAGATTTTGGATTTGTTCTGCTTTAATATTTGAAGATGTAAAATTTGAATTACATGGGCTGCCAAATTTCCAAATCCAGGCAACAAGACAAATTGTCAACACCCCCAATACCAAAAGGTAGAATCATCATTTAAATCATTGTGCATTCACCACTCTCTAGGCCACCTAGTACCTGTGGGGCCAACATAGCTATGAGAGTACAGAGCTGACTTTTCCTACTTTTTTATTACATTTTCCTGTAAAACACAGCAGAACCAGAAGTCTGAGTATCAGTAAGACTTCCTGGAACACAGTGAAGGATACTCACATCCCATCAAATTTTGGGCACTACATTACATGCTCAGGTTCCTTATGCCTGAACATGAAATAGAACCACTGTGCTTAGCCTTCAAGGTAGGCTGTATTAAGTTTGTGTGGCAAAGTGTTGGTAGCAAAAGACCTAATAAACTCCAAGGCAGACTCACCACTGGCCATGGCCAAGATGACCAGCAATGATTGTAGCACTTCTGTGATGATATATTTAAGAAGTGGGGAAAGTTGCTATGTAAGAGCAGTGAGAAAATGTGAGAAGAACAACTCTGCAGACACCCAGGTTGGTGCAGAAGAAGGAGGTGCTCCAGGTGCCAGAGCTAAGATTCCCCCACAGTCCATGGTGAAGACCATGGTGAGACAGCTGTGCTCCTGCAGCCCACGGAGGGCAGATGTTCACCTGCAACCCCTGGAGGATTCCATGCCAGAGCAAGTAGATGCCCAAAGGAGACTGTGACCCTGTGGGAAGCACAGGCTGGAGCAGGCTTCTGGCAGAACCTGTGGCCCCATGGGAAGAGGAGCTCAGCCTGGATCAGCTTTGCCAGCAGGACATGCGACCCTGCAGGGGACCCACACTGAAGCAGCCTGTTCAGAAAGATTGCCCCCGAGGGAGGCTCCCACACTGGAGCAGTTTGTGAAGAACTGCAGCCCATGGGAAGGACTAACACTGGAGAAACTAATGACAGACTGTCTACTGTTGGAGGGTTCCTGTTCTGGAATAGGGGAAAGAGTGTGAGGAGTCCTCCCCCTGGTGAGAAACGGGAAACAGAGAAAACATGTGATGAACTGGCCACAACCCCCATTCCTTATCCCCCAATGAGGAGGAGATAGAGGAGATCAGGAGTAAAGTTCAGCCCAAGAAGAATGGAGAGGCGGGAGAAATGTATTTTTAGTATTTGTTTTTATTTCTCATTATTCTACTCTGACTTCATTTCTCCAGTTCCAATCTGTTTTGTCCATGACGGCAACTGGTGACTGTTCTCTCCTGGTCCTTGTCTTGCCCTTTGAGCCTTTCATTATATTTTCTTTCCCCTGCCCAGCTAAGGAACAGGAGTGATAGAGCAGTGTAGAGGGATTCCTTATGAAACAGGGGCATATGATACCCCTGGAAAGATTGGACAACCCAGGGTTGCTGAGGGAAAGCCCCTGAACAGGCCCCCGGCTGCAGGCAGCCCTGAGAGTCCTTGGCAAGGTATACACTGGCTGGTTCCCCTGCTGATTAGAGGCCATCTAGAGGGACTGGGCATGAATCTTTGCAAAAGTAGATATAAGCTTGCATAGCTGAACAATAAAGGGAGAACGATGCTCAAACCGTATCGGTGTACGTGTCGTTTATCCGGCCAGCTCTCCAGACTCAGTCCCTAACAGAGCAGCTTTGGGGGGTGCCTGGTGTCCAGCTATTCCAGAAATAAAGTTTTTTCAGTCCAAGTGAAATGTTCTTTTGCTGTTTCATACCAGTGTAGTTCCTAAGGGAATCTACAGCCTATTAGGATTAAAGGCAAATCAGCATCTGTCAGAAGCAAATTGTATCTGTTGTATAGCATTTAAATAAAGCTGCAAGGTGTCCCTAGTTTTTGATAACATGTATTTTAGATGCAATTTGCTACACATACTTCTTTTTGAGATAAAATTCAGTTTAAAAATGCCGGCTTATCCAGATATTATAAGCTGAGATCTTTCATTTTTCTAATTTAGTTTATCTGCTGCTTTTACAACAATTTAGAATGGAAGGGAAAAGTACACCGTAGACAAAGAGTCATATTCATTAACTTATCAGTTGAAGACAGAACTGTTATTACAAGACTTGGACCAATTCCTAACCAAGACACCAACCTAATATCTCCAAGAGATATGAGTCATAGAATCACTGAGTCATAAAATACCCTGTGTGAGAAGGGACCCATAGTCCCTTCCACCAAAGTGCAGCTCCTGGCCCTGCACTGGACTACCCCAAAAATCACACCATGTACCTAGAGTCTCATCCAAACATTTCTTGAGCTTTGTCAGGCTTGCTGCTGTGACACTTCCCTGGGGAGCCTGTTCCAGTGCCCAACAGCCTCTGCGTGAAGCAACTTTTCCTGATACCCAGCTTAACCTCCCAGACACAGCTTCAGGCCATTACCTATGGTCCTATCACAGATCACAACAGAGAAGAGATCAGTGTCTGTCCCTCCTCCTTCCCTCCTGAGGCAGCTGTAGATTGTGATGAGGCCTCTCCTCAGTCTCCTCTCCTGCAGGCTGAACAAGTTACCTCAGCCCAACTCCTCATAAATCTTCCCCTCTACACCCTTTGCTTGGGTTAGGAGAGTGTCAGTTGCTCTTCCAAGAACTGCTCACATTTACTGAGGTTTCTGTCTTAGGTAAGAGCTATCAGTTCCCTGTACTCATTCTCTGAGTTTGACTGTGGTGGTTCAGTGTTGAAAGAACCAGACTTCTGCAGATGTCCAGGGCTCTGAACTCAAACCCATCTCAGCAAACTTCATGTCAAATTGGGACGTTCGTCTGACATTGGTGGCAGGAAATGCCACCGGTTTTGTTGCTCAACCACTTAAACAAATTTGTTTAACAATCAATAGGCTCTAAGTTGACCAGTTTTGTCAATCCCTTTTCTTCTCTGTGCAAACACAGACAGGCAACTCAATCCCACAATTGCTCTGTAGATATTTAAACTCACCTTGGCATACTTTCAATGTATTTATAGTATCAACACTGGAAACTGTTCACGTCATTAAGACTCTTGTGCTCATAGGTGGTTGGAACTATGACAAATGGTGTTAACACCAGGCTAGCATTGTTTCAAAACCAGAAAGGAAGAAAACACATTAGGGTCACAGGAATACAAGTTCAGACCATTTTCAAGTCAGAAATAACTGCAGGGAATGAATATTTGTATGGTACATAAATGTCCAGGTCTCAGAGTTTGAGACAGGTATCAGGCATATGTAGACTGCTGTGCCTGCTGGTTGCTAGAGACAGCAACTGCACTGAAACATGAAAAATCTTACTTTCCAGTAAAATTTCCTGCAGCCCAGGGAGTGCCAGATGCCTCACCAAGTCAGAGATTGTGCATGTGACTGTGTAAATGACTTAGGTTATTGCAAATAGCTGTGAGTCACACTAGAGGCTAGCACATCGTCAAGACAAAAACATATTAAGCAGCACCTTCAACTTATTTGTTTGATGTATGGTAATTTTAACTAAAAAAAAATAGCTCTTTGAGATAAATACCACAGCAACACCCCTGTTATAAAAATAACATTGTTTGGTAAAATTACTTTCTTTTTTGTTACCTCTTTTCATGCTACCTCAAAAACAACCAACCAATAAACAAAAACAACCAACTTCCCCTGTGTCCCAACCAAAAAGAAATCCATAAAAAACCAAAAAAGCACACAAAAACAAAACCAACACAAAACTAAAAATAACCTTAGGATCTAGACTGGAATACTGAAAATTCTATTAAAAATTCAAAATGTTTGTGGAATGCTATTCTTGGAGCAGCAGAAGCCCTGTTTATATATAATTTTCCACCTGTGCGTGTACTCCTGTTAATTAGTTCCTCATAATTTCAATTAATATATGGAACACAGCAGCTGTAACTCTCAAGATCTAATTTTAATTAAATACATTAGACGCAGCCATATTATGAAAGCTACTGTATTGTGGTTACTTCAAATGTATTAGTTTAAACCAATTAATTTGCTAAATGCTTACCTAAATTTATCCAAATCTGCCAAAAATCTTCTAAGTGGATTACATTTTCTGCATTGCAGAATTTATCATAAGGAAAAAAAAACCAGCGAAAATAAGAATGATAGCAAAGTTCTAGAAAGATGAACAGGTAAGTTGTTTCGATCCACAGACTCTTACTTTTGCTTATGCACAAAGAATGACTCTACATGAAGACAGCAGGAATGAGCACAGTTCTCTAAACTTTTGACAGGGCAGCAGAACTCTGCTGGTTCTGGTACCTCTACCAAAATATATTTGCAAGCATTTGACTATTTTGCCCAAAAATCTTAATTCTTCTATGTAATGGTGGAAAACCGTATCTGCTTCAATTGTGACCATATAATAATTGCTCAAAGACTTGTTTTTTAATATTTAACATGCTTAATTTGTGTAATAAAAGGTTCTCTCAAGCTGTAAAAAAAATATTCCTTAAATAGTGATAACTGTGTCTCAAGAGCTAAATAAATGAATAAATGAAATGAAGAGCTAAATAAAGAGCTAAATAAATTTCTCTCAGAGCTATTCTGTTTGGTTGTCTGCAAGCTTCCAAATATATTTTGTCCATTTATATTTAAAACGTGGTTTTTATTACTATAATTACAGTAAAGTTTTTTGTGTTTGTTTCTACACAGCCCTTTCCTCCCTATTAATTATTAGAGCATATGAAGCTAATGAATTCTCTACCTCAAATAGTCTTCATTATTTATCTCGAGAAAAAGATTTATCAGCCTAATTTTGATGGTCCCAAATGAAAATTAATCATGGTATATAATCCATCCATACATTCAGGATAATAACTCTTGCTATACTAATATACTCACAAGAATCTACCTTATATTTACAGAAACCTACATCAAATAAATAAAATTATTCTGATTTTACAAACTATCTCCAGGCTTTGTTTCCTTCACCTATTCAATATGATAAAGAAATCAACTCAAACTTTTACTTTTTTCATTTTTCCTGCAGGGTTTCTACACACTCCATAAGATATAACTGAAGAAAAATGATGCTCCAGCATACACTTCAGGATGTTTAATTCTATTACATATTGATAAGAGTGTCTGGATTTTCTCTTCATTCAGTATTCATACCCTTTCAATAAACCTGTAACTCCTCTGCTCCACCAGCTTCAGACTTTATGGATGATACCTAAAACAGCAGATCCCACCCAGGAACCCGAACAAACTTCTTGAAACAAGATGCTTTTCTGCTCCTTCAGGGTCTCCTTCAGGCATTTTTTCAACTTGCCTTCCCTAATTCCTCTTCAGTCAATAATACCTAGCTGTCATCAAAATGGAACTTCATCTGACAACTCAAGAACCAAAACACACAATTATGTCTTCACTTAAAAGTCTTGAATTTGCTAGCTGAAAAGAGACAAGAGGGAAGAGCACTAAACTCCTTAAAAATAAAGCTGGATGTTTCCAGAGCAACAACAGCAATTATTGGCTGAGGCATAGATAGAGATGAGCCTCTGTCCCTGGAGAAGCCACAGAAGCATGAAATGAATGAAAAGTAATTGTACCATATCAGCAAAGTAATATCCTCCCTTAGACTAAAAGTACAAAATGAGTCTTTTCTTTTGATCGTGGTAAGAGTGTATCTTACTGAAAAAAAAACCATCAAAACCAAACAAAAACCTTATTGCCTTAGTAAATCTATTTAGGGAACAAGTATATTTTACATTACTAAAACAACATTTGCATTGCAGAATCTAGATTCCCTACTATAGGAAATCTTTTTAAGTTCTCAAAGATGCTGAGCAATTCTAGACAGAATTTACTTACATCTCTGATTTTCACACCAATATGTATCTGAGCTACTAAATGTTTATGACACAGGATAAAGAGAGAGCAAATATACACCATCACAATACAGTTTTGCTCTTAAATGCCTAACTTCAACACAACATAGTTATTTCACGGGTTATTGCACTCTCTGTGCAACTGGCAGCAGGGGAAGTATTGTGTGGCTAGTTCTGATTGACTCAGCAGGGATGAGGTACCCAGGGAAAGAGACAGGATTTCAACTCACTGCGAAATTTAACAACCATGCGCCATAGAAATCCAGCTCCCCTGGATATAACACTCCGCAGGCAGCTAAAATCCTGCTGGGGGCTAAGTGCATGATCTACAAACCTGCTCCGTGTGCCAACATCAGAAAGAAAAACAATAATGAAAACTGATACTGAAGGGCACTTTTTTTTTTTGTGGTCATGAAGCAGAAAAAAATCTATCAAAAAAAAAAATCTATCCTCAACACCAGCCTGGTGCCGGTCACTACCTGAGTCCATCTCTGAAGGGACAGCCTGCCTGCCACGAAAGGCTGTTCTGACGGTAGGAGGGTTGTTTGAGTTTTCGCCCATGCCGTGTGTCACTTATTTATGGACTACAGAAGTCTACATCTCTAGGGGCAGCAGCATTCCCTACATGGAACATATGTATGAAGTCAAAGTGTTCTACAAGAGGCTAAGTAAGGAATAAATTACCAAAATGATTAAGAGGGGAAATCTTTTATCTAGAAGATGCTTTGTAGGGAAACCATTGCATCTACAGGAACTACTGCTGAAAGTTTTGCAATAAAACTATTAAAAAATGTTACTGTAAAAAGTACTGTTTCTAATAATAGCACTTTGTGATCCGAAGCCTAATTATTCAGTGTATTATGTCACTCCACAAGAATGGCAGTGAATGTAATGAAGGCACACCTCAGTTACATTCATAGAAATTAAAATTCTCCAAACTAAAATTTTATAGCCATTTACCAAAGAGACAGACACATTTGCACTTTTCACAATGTAATACTAAGTTTGAAATTTGTAACACAGAATTATTCAAATATAAGAAATTCACATTTTAGGTTATACTCCTTTAGAGCAAGGACTTCATTTTTATGGAATTACATGAATTGTGAAATTCGGAGTAAATTTTTAAAAAACATAAAATACTTAAGAGAATCACTCTCTTCCTCCTTTGAAAATACTGAATTCCCTGAAACAACCATGAGAGAACAACCATCAGTGCAAATATTAAGGAAGAAAAACTTTGAAGCCCACTGAAAACAGAGTAGAAAAGGCTTGGTATCCAAATCAATGTTACATTAAATCAGTTAATCAAATTAATGGAGTCCTACATTTAAAATTTTATGTGTTCTAGAAAAACCAGCTTGAAACATATACTCAAAAATTTTGCTTTCACTTTATTCATGTATAGAATTTATACTGAAGTTGCTGCTCTAACATCTGACTTGAGCACTTCAATCTTACCATTATGTCATATCTTTGCTGAAGTGTAAGGAAAATTCAAAACCAGAAGCTGGGGAAAAAAAATGTGGACTATTATTCCAGGCAGAACAGAAAAACTGTATTTAAATCTATATTAAATACTTACAGAGGGAAAATCTGTAAATATTTGTTTTAAACTTTAGAATGTACCCCATCAAGAAACACTGTTCTCAGTTCAGGACTAGCTCACCAGTTACAATAAAATAAAGGTAAAACAGGGTTGGTGACCTGATTTTGGCTGGCATAGAGATATTTTTTTCTTAAGAGCTGATACAGTGCTGTGCTTTGGATTCAGTATGAGAATAATGTTGAAAGCACATTGATGTTTTGGTTGTTCCTAAGTTGTGCTTATTCTAAGTCAAGAAGTTTTTCAGTGTCTCACACTCCGCTAGTGAGGAGCTTCAATAAAAGTGGAAGGGAGTATTGCTCGGACAGGCCACCCAAACCCAGAAGGGGTGTAGAATATAATTGGGACAGGCCTGGCATCACTTCGGGAGTAGCAGTTGTATTCTGCATCACTTGTTTGCATGGTCGTTTGCATCAGAGGGTTTTCCTCTCACTCTCTCTGTCCCTATTTTTATTATCCTTTTCAGCAGCTGCAGTATTATTACTGTATTTTACTTTGTTTCAATTATTAAACTGTTCTTATCTCAACTCATGAGTTCTACGCTATTTTTTTGATTCCTTTCCCCATTCCTCTGGGATTGAGGAGGAATGGAGTGAGTGGCTGTGTGGCATTGAGTTGCTACCGTTAGCCCACAGCAGTCGGATTGCTCATCTCTCCAGTCTGTGAGCCTGTCCAACAAGACACTGGATCTGGATAATTTAATTTTCAGACCCTAGTCTATTCCCAGCTTTGCAACAAGTGCAGTAAGGGTCACATTCTTTGCAGCTGTAAGATGGAGCATGCACTATTGGCCTCGTGGCTCTCTCCTCACTCTACCAATCTTGCAGAACATAGCAAGATAGTGGCATCTGCCTCAGACTTGATTAAAGTTAGAAAGAACACTTAACAGCTTTATTGCACACTCACCACAAAGCAGAAGTTCTCTAAAGTTCCTAAGACCCTAATCATACTGGCATGTGTTTGCCAGACAAACACACCATCTGTAATACAACACCAAGCACTGAAGTATGAGATTAAAAAGGTAATTTTCCAGCTGCTCTTTGCTTCCAGGTATTTGCATATAAAATTTACAGAGATAATAAAGAAATTAGGTTTCTTGAAAAAGATCAATCTGCTTATTTACAAAGATTGGAGACACAAATGATAGGAAATTATTACCCTGGAGTTAATATTCCTTCATAATTGTTTATATTCCGTAATGTGAACAACACGAATTCACCGTAAAATACAGCGTTGCTGATTTTAACTCAAATAGTTGATTAGGTATTTCGCATTAAAAAAAACCAAAACCCAAACCAGGCCAGAAATACAAGGGAGGAAGAGGAGGTTGTTTTAGAATGCTTACCATCACAACACTGAATATCCTAAAGGAGCACCCCTGTGCTATCAGTATATATTATGTGAGCAGATTAACTTTTATACTGCTTCAGTCCACTTTTGAACTATTAGTCTTTGCTATTCTACACTCTGTGGCACCTCAGAGGTGTCAAAAGCAGCAGTTTTTAACATTTCATAACCTGTTACTGAAATACTAATTGATTTTGCAGTGTCCTACTATGGACATACTGTTTCCATATAGTTCTAATTAACACTATGTCTCAAAACATAGATTCTGGAGAAAGAATTCAGAACACTAATGTAAGCATGTATCTCTTCATCAGCTGATTTACCACCATACAATAACACCATTATCCACTATTGACTTCAAATAAAGACAAATTCAGTATTTTCCTCAGACTTAACTTGCACATGGTTGGACTACATATTTTCTTTAAATAATGAAAAGAAGGAAGGGAATTCAGCAGAAAGTGAATAAATTAATGGATAGCTACATCCCATTTGGGACTCCTTAGGACAAAGTATGAGACAAAATACAGTGAACCTAATAAATTTAACAAATCTCTCATTGACCCCTAAGTTACCTGAGAGCTGAGTAGTGAAGTACTTTCTGTTTACTAAGAATTTCTTATTTAACCTATAATTTGGGGGATTTTGTGGTTTTTTCAAAGCTATATGGAAACAAACAAAAAAAGGTTATGAGGCTGTCATAACTGTTTCTATAATTTAAGATTATGAAGTGATAAATTTAATCTGAACTGAGTTTTGTGGGAGATGGGGGGTGTCAAAGAGATATGTCAGACATGTTAATGACACAACAGAAGTTCAGAGAATATATACATCTATAATTAAAACATCACCTCAAAATTCATCCATTCAAAGCATGTTGATTTACATGAAATTCTGACTGATATTAAAAAAAAAAAAACACAACAGATCTCTGTGTAAATATAATTTTTTCTTTTGTTTTTGTGCTATATTGGAAACAAGTTACACTCTTGTAGGTTTCTATTTTCATCATTTTCAGTCTACAGGGGTGTTCCCAGAACAAAAAGAATTCAGGGTAGGCGCACGTATATAAGCAGAAAATTTCTGATGAGGGTATCACTGGGAGGAAGGGGGTGATTTACATGTAAGTGTCAGAACCTTCATTAGAAAATCTAGCACAAAACATTTACAAAATCACTAGCGGCTGCTACAGAAATAGCTGTCAATCACAAACCAAAACATTTTGGACTTCAAAGAAATCATTACACTACACAACCAAAAGTGGACTTCAAAGAAATCATGACACTACACAATCAAAAAGACCAATGAGAAAAACCCTTAATAAATTCAGTGCACTAGAAATATTTTTCTTTCAGCACAGTCAACTTCTCTCACTGTACAAAAGAAACTTTATCAGCAGGTTGCCCAAAATCTTAGCTATTAAGACAATACCTTATTGGGAAGTGACTCTTTAAAAGATTAATCTCCTAGACTGCCCTAGAGTAGGCCAGTAAGGTTTTGCTGTTGACAGATGGGTCTCATCCTTTATAAGACCTCACTGCCTCTTTTGCAGACAAAGAATACTTCTGCTGTAGGAAAGCATGCTAACTTGGCTTGTCTTCCTCCCACAGATGTGAGCATCTACAGTGAACTACAGCAGGGCCCTCAAGAAACTCTAGTCAGAACCTGAGAAGTGTTCCAGGTGTACATCTTCATTTTCAAACAATTGTTATGGAATTGTCATACTAGCATGCAGCTTTGAAATGTTAAGAGATTTTGTATAAACATTTTTAAAACTATGCTTTCTAATTCAGTAAAATGGAAGAGAAGATAGACAATATATTCTAATATTGAAGGGTTGGGGTGGGGTATACCTGCATATACATTCCACGTTTCAAATGCAATCAAAACAGCATCAATTAATACAGGATTTCCAAAATCCCAAGATATTTCAGTAGGTAACTATGGAAGATTTGTTTTTGAAACACTGTAGAAATTCAGTTATTTATCTACCCAGGCAGACTGTGAAATTGATGAGTAAGAGCCATACTTTTTATTATTCTGTTTAGACATGTTTAAAGGGAATAACAAGCACATCTAAACATAATATTAAGTATATACACCACATGTTGAGACACATACCTAGCTGTCCCTGAAGGAGGGAGGGAAGAGGAGGAAAAACAACATAAGGAACAAAAAGGCAAGATGGCTAAATGTTTGCACTTAACACACTTGTGGAGGTAGCTTCTCAGACAACAGGAGGGAAGTGGGTGGATACAAATGTCAGTCAAGGCCCAGGATAACGTATAAAACAGCATAATCGAAAGAGAGCAAGAGTATTAGGAGGCCTTTGAATTTTAACAAGAAAAGGCAGAGAAACAAAAGGTGAGCATTGCATAAGGCTTGTTAAAACTTGATAGGGCAAAATATCTGTGGGTGAGCCACAAGTAAGAGCATCTGGTGAACTACTTGTATGCCTACCCAGCAGCTGATAAGCCTGAAAGACTGGCAGAATCGGCAGGGCAGAGTCACCATGAAGACTGACATAGAGAACAGGCAGTAGTAAGGAGCAAGGCTTTAAATGTTAATTGCTCTGAAAGATTCTGACTACAGGTGCAGCTGCTTGGGCATTGAAGAGAGTGGTAAGAAGACGGGGAAGAGGTACAGGACTGGAATATAAAGACAGAAAAATGATAATGTGACCTGAGAAAAACAAGATGCTTTTTGGTATGGAACAAATGTAAATTCCTCTGAACCCCATACATGAAGATCCTCCTTCAAATTCTGCAAGGATTTGGGATGAGCTCCATATTGCTTTCACTTGTTCTACCATGGGAGAATGTAAATAAAGGTTCACACTGGGGACCTCTCTATGCCAGTCCATTCCTTCCAATACATTCAACCTTTCCGCCTGTATATCATCTTTTTCCTCCACCACAAAGCACTAAAAGCCTCTTGAAAGACAAGATGAAGAAATTGCTTGTGGAAATTTCTTCCTAGCAGTATTTGTGACATCAAAAATATAAGAAATATTTGTCCACCTAATATTACTGTTCAGGATTTCCCATAATAATTCAGCATTTCCACATAACTAGTCTATTCCAGTACTCTGCCCAATAAGAACTCATGTCCAGACACAGAAGAATAGAAGCTTGATTTTGGGGAGTATATAAAACTGTTTGTTTAAAAAAGCTTTGGAGACTTCGTTTTCACTGATTTGTACCATTGAAAGGAATTGAACTTCATCTTCTTGTTCTGATCTGAATGCGTTTACATTAACTGGTTTTAATTTTTACATTGTAATTGCTAACACAGGAGATCATACAGTGTGCACACAAACACATGTACACATACCCACATACACACACACTGAACTTCATGTAAATAAGCTGAATTTAAAACAATTCATAAGTACAGCCTCTTTTTCATTTAATGTCAAGCACCCAGACTTAATAAATTCCTTAAGTCAAGGAGGTCCTTTCATGGTCTTACTTGAATGGAGACTGAAGCACAGACAGGCGCTCAAGTTTCTCTTTTCCTGTACAGGTATTCCCTTAGTTTCAGACACTCTGTTTCCCACTCCACTGAACCTTGTAGCCATACCCACTTACAGATACACTTTATAATAAAAAAATAAAAAGAAGCAGAATCTAGAAAGAGAACTGATGAGAATAGTTACTATGTGGCTATTCTACACTAAAAGAAGGCATGTATTTAACAAATAAACAACTATGCCCACAGGGAAAATACTGTATTTTGTCCAAGAAAATCACTTAATCATAAATCTTCAACGTGTCTAGTTCTCATTTAGTCCAAGCAAATTATGTTTAGAAGTTAAATTCTGTTAGAGAGAGCTATCAAAGTATTACTGCATTCTTAAGTAAACAATGAGTGCTCCATGCCACTGCAACATAGCCAAGTATCAGGAGGAGTTTCCTCCCTTTTGACAAGCCATAAAACAATATATACACAATTAGCATTATACAATATCAATAACTGTCTCGTGTCTTATATAATACAAGAGCATTCTGAAAGTAGCTCTAGAGCTAGAAACTGAACATGCACACACACACCCACACACCCCCCCTTACCAGCTTCCTTTGCATAAGAGCTTCTTCTGCTGTTCGCTTTTACAAAATTCCATTGCAACTTTTTATTAGATGACTGGATTTCAATTTCTTCTTCTGACAAATTCAAACACAAATTCTGAAGTGCTGTTAAGACCCAAGATCTTGCACTTTTTCTGTATACAGGACACCATTTCAGACAGCCTGACCTTTATCAAATTACTTAAGTGATACAGCTTATGGAATGATAAAACCAGTGTTTTCCTTAGGTTTGAAGACACTTGTCTCACAGCAACAGCCTGCTCAAAGCAAGTCTACGTTTAAGGCTAGATCAAGTAGCCTGAAGATTTACATTGCCATATTTCTTCTACTTAGATATCCACAAAATTAATGAGGGATAATTAAACCCCAAGTTTTTAAGTCCTTACATCATTCCTATGACAAAAGATGGGGAAGGTATGTAAGCATGAGAGCAGCAAAGGAACAGTCTGCACCTGTTTAAAACCTTGAGAGGCACTCCTAACTGAAGCAGAGATGTCATGGGGAGAGACAGGGGTGCTTCTTGCCAAGCAGTGCTGCCTGCAGGCAGTGTGAGGCCATGGCTCCTTTCAGAACTGAGTGACTACCAGGACACAACACTGCCGTAACTATGAGCACAACTTTCATGCTTGCTTTTCAGCATGCTACATTTTGTTTGAGAATCCACACTTCCCCCTTTTCCTGCACAGGCCTCTAATTCCCCTGACTTCCCACAATGGTTTCCTGTTCGTGCTGGTTCTTTACAACACATGCCAAGAAACAGACATGAAGGTCCAGGGCAGGACATCCTGCAGGAGCCTTTCCACTGTATCAGCCACACTAAGGAAACCGACAAGCAACTCAATATACCCAGTCACTAAACCTTGAACAGTGAAAACTTCATTCTAAGAACTTGCTTTTAGATCACTAAGGATGTGCCACCTAAAAGGTCTCAGTCAAATTTATTTTATCAAAACCAGTCTCAATCAAAATTTTTCCAGTTAATTTAATGCTTTTAAATATCTGATAAGAAATGTAATACAGTGATTAAAATATTCCCAACATTCCTTCTGAGCTCTTGTTTTCATCCAAATTCTTAAGAAAAAAATGCTATATAGTAGAACAGTATTTTCACGGCACAGAATGTAAAGCTATACATTCTTTCTGCACAGTCTATGACCAATGGGTTTGTTGTCCTGACTTGTATCCTGAGTGGACTATTTTTGGTCATTTTTCTTGTTAATATGCTTGCTTTCTCTAAAGTTCGATCACTGTGCCAACTGTGGTAAGTACCCAGCTTTTCTGCATAGTATAAAGTATGAGTAAATCACTCAAAGATTTTTTCATAGATACTAACAATTTTAAGCTTAGTATTTAAAAACAGTACTTACATGTTTAAAAATGCCTAATGGTTGACGTGCAAATAGATCAGAGAATCAGAAGGTGATGTGATATTTCATCTGAGAAATCTTTTGAGGAAAAAGACCCAGCAATGCAGAACACTATTAAATGTTGGAAAAGGACTAGTACTTCAAAGTTTAAATTTTATTGAAATTTGAGTGCATTTCACATAAACCTAATATAATTCCATAATTATGGGACTGATAAAATGAACTGAATTGCTGCCCTTTAGGAGCAGCTCTTTAGGAGAGACTAAAGAGGGGAGAACTGTTCTGTACATAAGGGAGAAAGCTGAGGAGAGCACATCTGGGACTTTAAAAATCGTAACAGCTGCAGATGCAAAAAATGCCCTTGATGACACTGGAGAAGAGAGCCCATGCTTGTTGTTTCTCTCTGACAAGCCTTTCTGCTGCATTGGACAGAACGGGACCTGCTGGACAGCAGCTCTGTGGAGAAAGACCTGGGGGTCCTGGCAGACAACAAGCTGTCCATGAGCCAGAAGTATGGGACCTTGCGGCCAGTGAGGTCATATCAGGAATGCTCTGTCCAGTTCTGGGCTCCTCAGGACAAGAGAGACAGGGAGCTCCTGGAGAGGTCCAGCAGAGGACAACAAAGATGATTGAGGGACTGGAGCACCTCATGAGGAAAAGCTTAATGGTTGGACTTGATGATCTTAGAAGTTTTTTCCAACCTAAAGGATTCTACAGTTCTACGGAAGGCTGAGAGTTGAGTCTGTTTAGCCCAGAGAAGAGATGACTGAGAGGGGATTTTATCAATGTCCACAAGTATCTGAGGGGAAGATTCCAGGATGCAGCCAGGCTCTACTCGGTGGTGCCAAGCAACAAAACAAAAGACAAGCAGAAATGGATGCACAGGAAGTTGAGGAACAAAAGGAACATGAAGAACTTCTTTACTGTGCAGGTGATCATGTACTGGAACAGATTGCCCAGAGAAGTTGTGGAGCCTCCCCCTTACTGGAGATACTCAAAAACCATCTGGATGTAGTCCTGTGAAATGTTCCTCCATCTTTTTTTCCTGGCAGTAACAAAATTAAATTTTTATTATTTTAGCATCAAAGTTTAGACTAGTTAATGAAACCTCTTCCCCCCCCCCCCCAAAAAAAATCTAACTTCAGCACTGTGTTTCTTAACAGTGGTGTCACCTACTTTTGACAAGTTTTGCAAAATAAGAGAGAAACATTGGCTGTTCACCACCACTAAGTGGAGCTGGATACCAATGACAGATTACAGGAGGAGCCACAGAGAAATCTGAAGGTATACAGGAAGGTCCAGAGTCATCCAGCTCAGATTAAGCAGGGAGTGACATATGTGATCCGTGTCACACCTATCTGAAGCAGCAAACAACCAACTGGTTTCAGATACTGGAAAGTCACTGCTGAGAACAGCACTGTCTCCACAAACTCACACTGTCCTGCAAGCATGTGTTGTACAGAAAAGGGAAAAATCCTCTACATGGGTTATCTCAGTCTACAGAGGTCAGCATTTTATTTCAGAAAGCTTCCACAACAGTTTTTAATAAAGCTAATTCAAGGCACACTAGTCTAATCTGCAGCCTGGACACATCCTTTGTTCACGTTATTTCTCAGTTTTGTTAGTTTCTGATTATGATGCAAGACTGTTTTAAGAATTCGTTAAATCAAATGCACTAGTTCATTGAAAGCAATGTATCTGAGAAGTAACAGGAGTCAAAAGGATAATTATCTCCAGTATTCAAAAAAAGTATAGAAATTTTTTATATAATAAGTGCCTGAAACATTGCAGAGATGCCCCAGGAAAACAAGTAATTTTTTAGAAGTAGAGGTAGTAGATTTTAAGTAGGTGTTTGTAATTGCACTAAAAACTATGGTATCATCTGAGAAGTAAACAAGCAATGAAAACCAAGATGCTACATAGAGATTAAAACCTGGATATGCAAAAGACACGGTATCTGTAAAACAGGGATTTAGACATCCATTTAGCCAACATTCGTAACTTTTCCTTTTCAATAGTCTTAATTAATCACGATTTTGAATATACTTTTGTAATCCACTACATCTTCACAACACTTCAACCAGAGGACAAAAGCATCTAAAAATCCATATAAAAGGTTAAACTTTCCAGCAGCTTTGGGATGATATTCATATATTGGTCAACCAGCGTGGACTCTCAAAATTGTCCTGACTGACCTCAGCTGTCCAGTGACTCCCCGCCTCGGCTGCATCAGAGGCATGCTAGGTGGGTGGGAACTGGAACGGTGATTCTGACAGTAGCAGATGCCTCTTGAAGACTCGCAAAATTTAGATAAACTGTGCATTAAGAGGACAGGGATGCTTGCACTGATCTATTAGAACTTTGGAAATACTTAGAGAATGAGCAATTCAAGTGGCAGAAGAATTAAGTTTCTCTTTTTTGTTTCTTGTAGCAGAATGTTATGACTCACCAATTAGTGTTGATTATCGCTCCTGAAAAGCTAAGAACATACTCTCCTCCTACTTTTAATAAGGGGGAACAGGAACACCAGCGAGGCAGTGACATTTAAACAGTAGGTTAAACACCCATCAATGCCTGAGGGAGCACGTCCTAGCACATTTCCTAGGCTAGACAGGACAAAAAAGTTCATCAAAATGATCTCTCAATCTGATCTCACAATTAATTTTCATTAAGAATATGAACATCTGATTATAGTCATTAAAGTCACCACTGATTTTAACAAAGGTTAAATAATAAGCACCACAAAAATTCAACACATTTCTGGATTGCAACTTATCTATTCATATTTTAGGGGTAAAAGACCAAACTCAAAACTGTTATCCTTCCCCTATTGGAAGAAGCTGCTTGTATTTACCTGAACTGCTGCACAGGATTCAATCCCATTCTGGTAATTAGATGGTCCGTTCTCAACTATATCATATTTCTGAAAAAAATTCACTGAAAACAGGTGCTTTCCTTTCACTGGCTTAATCAGACATGCAGCGACGTCTGCATTAAAATTCTTTTTTTTCAGTATATCAGCTTTTTTGTCCCACATTAGTTCTATTGAGTTTTTATATAATTTTTCTAAGTATTATTACAGTTACTGTGGGCTACTGAAGCATAATTGAGTAAAATCTAATAAAAGAACTCTTTCTGTCAGTTTCATTGAGATGTGGCAACTTGTGATAAACAGGAATGAAAATTACTATCGACCTTCAAGATTCTTAATAGGTATTTTTCTCTCACTATTTTCCACTTCTGAATGTTTGCTGTATCAATATTTTCAATTGAAATTATATACCCCACAAGACTGAAGACTTACTATGGAATTCAAATACTCTAGTCCTGCTAAAAAGGAAAGAACACTGAGAGAAAAAGATAAAATTGAAATTATATTTTGTATTCTTTGAGAAATAGTTAATTTTTGAACAGTCCAGAGTGTGGTCTTTGAAATACAAAATTTCCTTCTCTGTACCGAAAGCCCACTTGATCTTAGCTTTTCTGATCTTGGCCCAACATCAGCAGGAGTTGACAATATACTTCACAAATCTTGGCCCAACCCAAGGCAGCACCTGCATTTCCTCTTGGTCTTGAATCTTGTCAACCATACCTGCATGCTTCTTTGATGGAAGAATGTGCACTGTATCCTATGACAGAGCAGGATTTTCTCTCCTACAAGGGAGTTCCTGACCTCTTTTACTTTCCTTAGGTGCTGGAAATTAATTTAAAAGCCCCATCCTCAGCATTGTCTATTTTCCCCATGCCTTAACACTTTCTCCAAAGTAGCAGCTAATCCAGCTTTCATATTAAAATGCCTATTCCTAAATGCCCAAAATTTGAAAGTGAACTCAGGAAAGCTAAAACCAAAATGAATCCAACTCAGCTTTTTTGATTGAACAGTGATCTCTGTTAGACAGATATAATAAGCCCATGGACCACTCCAGTGGTTTTAATGGATGTATTCAAGATTTTCAACCAGAACTGTATGATGAGAAACTGTCTTGGCCTGTAAAAGTATGCATTTAAACATCTAACATGTATCCTGCAACACTTCTTTGAGGGCAGCATTGCAAACTTAATGATGTCAGAATTACATCCTGACCATATTCCTTCAATGCTTAAGTGCCTCGTGTCCCTGCATACTTTGAAACAAAACAGAAAATGGATTTAGTTAAACTGTAGGTGCTTGGCACCAGATTTCTCTCTGATGTGCAGGCACTGCCAAGCACATTTATTTTTAAAACCCCAGAATACCAAATATTGTACAAATACTGGAGGGCTAATTTGTTCTTCCCCACAGAACATATGCTCAGAGGGAAATCCAAGAAATGGTAGGAAAAAAAGAATTTAAAAAGAAGCATTTTTTAAATAAATAAATGTAGCATCGATCTGTCTGTGTATCTACAAAGACCCAGATGGAGCACTACAGATACAGTTAACTGCAGTTAAGTCTGAATGCCCAAGAACTATTAAGAAGAATGTTTAAGATATTGTGCTCATAGACAGAGGCAGCAACACATTTGTAGGAGAAACAGCTCGCCAAATCCTCATTTATGATGTGAAGAGGCAAGATGAAAAGTAAGCAGATGAAATAGGAAGTTAGAAAAATTTGTGCATGAACTTGAAGGTGGTTCATTGAAGCAGAAAGAAGTAGTGATAAATATTGTCAACCTCCCCCTATTTAGGCAGCTGAACTACATTTGAACTAAAAATCAGGAATGATGTGAAATCTGAGTGATTCAGAAGGTGCCAGGACAAAAAAAATACAGAATAGGAAGCACTGAAAGCAACAAATATGCCAAAATTTTGGCCATATTTCTGAGGAGAAGAGTGGGATTAGGTCGTGCAAAAAGGTAAAGCTATTGCATTGCAGTCCTGAGAAAGAACATGATGACATCATTCGCAAAGTTTCCCCAGTTTGTCAAATTCTCAAAATAAAGAATTAACCTGCTATTTTAACCTAAGCCTACAGCACCAGGGCAAATAAACAGAATGAACAGTTTTCACCGATGAGCAGTTGGAACAATTTCCCAGTTACAAGTATTCTTTAATAAAATGCCAAATACTATTGAAAAGTAAACACTGTAATTACTACGTTTGTAATTAAACTGAACATGTACTTTCAGAAGAATGTGATATTTTTCCCTGAAGATGCAAATTTAAAAAAACCTAGCAAAAGCATTTTAAATATGCAGGAAAGTGTGTGTTTTTAATAAATGTGTAGAGTGTATGCATATTTTAATATAGATGCCCTGTATAACACAAGCAATTTTTACCAGACAAATACTACAATATATTCTAACTATAAAATTAATGATGTGTTTTAATGGAAAATTAGAACAAACTCTTGGTGTGGCTGTACAGAGGTGACACTCCTCTATGCATATATACTTATTAAGGTGGAATTAAATAACTTGATTTGTCATCTGACCTGAAAGCACCATTTGTAGCAGCTGTCAAAGCAATCATTAAGCAGAACAATTTTTCATATTTCTACATACACTGTTTTCAGTAGCTTTCATTTACATAATACTTATTTAATAATGTGTGAACATATTTCTGATTATACTATAACCTCAGACAAATCAATTAAAGTCATCACTATCTGAGCACACACCAACATTACAGTCAAGGAGCACTTTGGAGTTCCATTCCTCCCTCAGAACACAAAGGAAAGAAATTGTCTTTTCACCTCTTGTTCAAATTTCCATTGAAGGAAAAAACCACACCTTTTGAGAAAGCGACAAGTAAATAAGAACCTGTTTTTAATTAAATAATATTGCATTTAGCTTTCATTTGGCACCTTACCACAAAATCAGCCTAAGGGACAGGAGTGAGACTATGCATGGCTGAGCCGTGTTACTGGGACTTTCCTGCTTTTATCAAAAACGAAGATGGGGGCTTGGAGCTCTGTGCAACCATTAACATATGCAGAGATTAAGAACAAGGTATACACACAATATTCTAGGGGGAGGGGGAAAATACATCACTGTACTTAGAAAGGTGATTAGCAACAACTCTCTTCTCATTATCAGTCAAATACTTGCATGTTACAAAAATAAAAGAGCAATTGTGGGCTCCCTGATGTGACTTACATAAGATATTCTGTCCCCTGTTTCAGTAGATTTCCAGTAACCAATGAAGCACAGCGGTATCCTGTCACAGCAACACTGAAGGGAAGACAGCAAGCAGACAACTAATTTTCTTTGCTATGTACTCATTTGAAATAGAAATTTCAAAAACTCCAAAGCTACACAAGCATCTAGGAAACTATGTTCTTTAGAAAAAAATAATCCATCTATTATTTTACTTCAGTATTAACTACTGGGTGCATCGTTTGGCAGCATTTGCACATAAACCAAACCAAGTATTTTCTTGCAGTTCTAAAGTTGCATTGGCTTCAGTCACCCTGTACCTCCTCTAAAAGCCAAACACAGCAGCTTCCCCATCAAGATGCTACTGTCTGTCTCTCAAAAACACAGTGAGAAGTGAAGATAGAATCAATATATTCTATGAAAGTGGTAACTTCAAAAAAAAAAAAACGAGGCTCAATTAAAGTGAAGCCTGAAATAAGATTAGAAAATGACTAATCTTCCACTCTGATTGTAAAAATACCCAAGACATAGAGCCACATCCTTCACAGTCTTCCTCTGGTGTTTTGTGTTGTTTGTTTTGTTTTATAAGCCCCTTTACTGCCAACAGCAGGCCTGAATTACAGAAGCTACACGACCCTGTTACGGAGGGTTCACCACTGTACTATGAAGACAAGCTCCCCCTCAGCTGCCAATGAAATGAAAGAATGGAAGAAAGAGGAGTAAACTGAAGCTTTTAAACACAGACATGACATGATTTTCTTAATGTCAAATGTATCATCCATTCACTTGAACAAACAAGTAAAGGTGCACCTAAGCAGAGGTGCATCAGGAAAGACAAAATCTGCCAGTGATCTTGGAGAGAATATCATATTTTGGTCATACATGGCTTGACATTCAGCCACGTGTACACACTCACAGCTCCAGGTTTAGGCTGCTCCTGGGAAAGCTACCCTAGAACACTTCTCTAACACCAAAGGACTGAGATAGCAAACCTTAAAAAATCCCCCAAAAAATAAACACAAAACCAAAACCAAAGAACAAACAAACAACAACAACAAAAAAAACCAAAACAAAAAAGCTCCAGTCATATAGTGTTAGATGTTAAAGAACTTACACAAGATCATTTTCTGTGAGTTAGAGACAAATGTGTCTAGCTATCTTGATTCAGGGCTTAGTGAATTCAGGGCTTACTGAAAACTTGGAAAACCAGCATTGGAAAAGCACCCTGTATTGTCCCAGGCAGAGAAAGTGCTACCAAGCTGTGCAGTGTCTTCTCAACATACTTTGTAGATAACACAGTTTTTGTTTGTTTGAAACATCCTGAACTGCCTTTAAAAAAAAACCCACGTTTTTCAGTCTAGAATCCTAGGTGGTCTGAATCATCACTGCCACCTCCAGAAGATGGCACCAGCCACCTTTATTATATTTCAGAAGAATATGCTTTCACTTACTACTGTCTTCACTTCATTAATGCACACAAAACCTGTCTGTCATCTTCACTGACACATTTGCTTTTGAAAAAACTAAGTAGGCTGCAAATGGTTTTCCCAACTTACATCTGCTTTGTAATGATTTACTTGTTTTGCAGCATTAGACTTATATCACTAAAATGTATAACATCCCAACTGACATTGTAAATTTTTCTTCCAATAATGTCTTTATAAAAACAGAATAAACCAGGTATCTCCTAAAAGTATGTGTATTTGGTTACAGAGAATAAAAAATAATTGTCTTAAACATCATAATACAACTGTAACACTATTAGAAAAACATTTGCTTTGCCTTTATGAACAGTATGCTGTAAGAAACATCAAGGATTAAAAAGATATTATTTTCCCCACAGATTGCAGTAAATTGCTCATAATTCTGAGTATTGCTTCTAAACCAGAGATGGAATCTCATTACTAAAGTAATGACAATAATATTCCTTTGTGGGATTATTACTGAAATACCTTGATCTTTCCGCTAGATAAAAAGGGCACTGCAATGATTATTTTGGGGTCACATTTGCAATTCTAACTTATCTCAAGTCAGGATCATACATGACCATGGAGTCCATGCACATCTTGGAACATCCCACTGAAAAAAATCTTTTCAAAGGTAACTACACATACGTAGGAAAATCTTTCAAAATCTGCAAATGTAATTTTAAAACTTGGGAAACATTCCTTTATTCACTAATTGTTATCTGAATTCAACACAGCCTAATTTCTCTAATTTTTCCCTAATTTCTCCTCTCTGCTTATAACACAGATACACAGATATCACAGATATAACAGAGATACAGGGCTACAAGCCGCTGCCTACTACAATATCAAATTTTTACCCTGCTTGCACTGCCATATTCCACCTATTCTTTCGTTTCAATATTTACTGCTGGAAGCTTTCAGCATTTTTAACCAGCATAAAAAAGACCTGTCAACAAAGTCAAATAACAATACTTAAATATGTCCTAAATGAGGTTGCCAATACCTGCTGATACACAAAAAGCTTCAAGAAATATTCGCAGTTTAGTATATTTACTTTGGGTTCATTTAAGACATTTTATCCTTTCATTCCTCACTAGTGTATAGATTAACTGGCACATACTATTTTATCTCCACTTTTCTATGTTTCAAAATGATTTTTTGGGCCATTTCTTTCATTTTGTGCATTAGCCACAGGCATACCACTCTCATCACAGTCATTAGAAGCCCCTGAATGAATAGGTTTCATTTTCCCCATGTTTCTCCTGCAGACCTGCCAGTCAGCAGGTTCCAGTACTTTATCTGAAAAAAGCCTGTGAAGTTACATTTTTTGTTTGTGCAAAGGCCCTTGAGGAAGTTGACAGACATGTTTTATCTGTAAATATCAGGCCCAAGGCAAATGTAAATAAGCTCCAGACTTCTCAGGAGCTGCACAGGGTAGCTCCCTACAGAGTCATTGAGATATTTCCTCAAAGATGCCCAAAGAGAAGGAGCACAGAGGGAGGGGTGGAGGTTGCAGTGCTCCCCTGGGGGTCGGAGTGGTGGGCCATGGTGCAATCCAGCAGCAGTCTGCACTGGCCTTGAGCTGGATTGGGAGTTGAGCTTCAGTAGCAACATTCACTGCAGGCTGGCTGCAGTGGCCAATGGAGATAGACTGGGCCGCTTTGTTAGAAAGCTAACAGCAACTTCCGCAGGACTGGTCATACCTAAAATCTTACTTCATGGTGTACTGAATTTGCAATGTGTCCAAAATGCCATGCAGTGCACACAAGCAAACACTAAGTATAAAAGTAGCCAGATGTTTTCAGGCAATTTCATTTAACTTTGAAATAATCCCGCAATCAAAGGGCAATACAAGAAGAAGGTAATTTAAATGGCAGGATTTACTTAAAACTGCCTCGTCTAATTTCATGTATACTTGTGCAAATTAATGCTATTCAATGCAGTAAAATATTTTCTTTTCTTCACCAGGAATAAGAATCACTGAGTATTAGAATCTCACTTCTCTATTCAAAGAATGATAACTCATAATACCGTATCTCTCATCTTGAAAACAAAGGAAGGATGGAACCTAAAGACTTCCCTGGAGCATATCCCAAGAATTTGCAATGAATCTTTCACTGCAATTTAGTTGAATTGGTTTAGAATTGCTTATTTGAAATTAAGAGGAGCAGACTTTAACTTCTAAGAAGAAAGAAAAATAAGGGCTGCTAAGGAAAGTTTGTATTACATATCTCTCAAACGGAATTACAACATACTCTTCAGCGGAAATTACTGCTAGACATGTTTTCTTCATTTCCCGTTGCATGAGCAATATAAAAAAATCCCTGAATATCCTTCCTCATAACCCACATATTTGATTATATTTAAGGACATACCACAAAAAAGGGCTGTTCTACTGTTTACTCAAAACAAAAATTAAAATCACACTTCAAATCACATACACATCAAATGTTTCCATACCATATAATTAAGAATAATGGCCTGTTTCAAGGAAAATAAAAAATAATAAAAAATAATAATAATAATAATAAATCTATTTCATATAGCCTGGTGCAGTTTAACAAGCAATCAAATTTTGAACAGAAGGCATTGCACTGGCATGCTACTGACCAGAGAGACCTCCTTCCTAGCCTGTAACCTACAGGCTCTGAGAGCTCAGAAATTGGTCAGATCTGATAGGGGGACATCTGATCAGGTGATCAGTCTCCTGGAACCTCTGAAAACCATTAACAATTTCAGATGTTGACTGACTGTTTCAATTACATATTCAAAGACTTCTAAGCTGACAGCGGAAGTAGGATTTGTCCTTCTCAGCATGGAATTTGACAGTATCCAACAGAGCTGAAGATATTGACAAAATTAATTCACAGAATCACATTAGCAACAGCATAAATTGAAACATTTTGAAGCATTTTGAGAAAGGAAATGAAGTCATTCTCATGCAGCAATTTAGAACAAGACAACTAGTGTTCTTCTCTGCACAGACCTATTTGTCATTAGACCTGCAGATGACACAAACGTGTGATGAATGGCTGACAGACCAAATGGGTGTGTTGCAAGCAAGAGGGACCTCAACCACCTGGAGAAACAGGCTGACAGTAGCCTTAATTAGCTCAGCAAAGGGAAGTACCAAGTCCTGTCCCAGGGGAGGAATAACTTCAAGCTGCAGCACAGGCTGACCAACTGGAATGCATCTTGTCAGGAAATGCCATGGGGGTTCTGGCTGACAACAAAGCAAAGACCAAAGTCATCCTGAGTGCATTAGGAAGACCACTGCCAGCAAGTGAAGGGACATGGTCCTTCACCTCTAGTCAGCACTGGTAAGGCTGTACCTGGAGTGCATGTTCAGCTCTGGACTTCCAGCTACAAGAGAGACATGGAACTACCAGAGGTAATCCAGCAAAGAGCAAAGTTGGCAAAGGGCTTGAAACAACTGTTATCATAGGAAGAGGGGCTGAGAGAGCTGGACTGGAGAAGAAAAAGCTCAGAGTGATTTTATCCACATATATAAATACCTGATGAGGAGAGAAAAGAATGCAGGTCTAGGCTCTTCTTGGTGGTTCACAGTGACAGGACAAGAGGCAATAGGAACACACTGAGATCCAGGAAATTAAAAAGGAGAAGCTTTTTCAGTCGTGATGATGATTATGGACTGGCACAACTTGTCCAAAGAAGTCCTGGGGTGTGTCTGTCCTTGGAGATAACTCACAATCAAGTGGACATGGTTCTAAGCAACCTGCTGCAGCTGACCCTGTTCTGACCTGAGGGCTGGACAGATCAACTTCCCCAACATCACACTCACTCTGACTTTGGTGCCATTTCATGATTACTTATTGATAAATAGGAACAAAAATTGTTTCTAGATAAATCTTTTGAGGATCTTTTGCAAACTCTAAATTAGGAAGCATTTCGGAAGAAGAAAGTTGGTATTGTGAAAAGTTAGGCCAAGGTAAAGTTGACTGGGACTTCAACAACAGCCCAGTTTATCCAAGGTATTTATCTAGACCCCACAAGATCAAAAACTGTCTCTCTAAAATGACAAAAATTTTCATACCACATTTAGGAAATGTGTTCACAATCCAATTTACGTCATGTTGAAGCTATAAAAAAAGTCATTTAACAGAGGTCATCTTTTTATTTCAGGCAAGAAAACAGCTCTAGTCTGGTTGTGTTAGCCTGAAACACCTGTCTCCTCTCCTTTGTTGTGAGTCCCATGATTTGAGTCCTGACACAGCAGAAAAGATTAGGAACAGAATCTCACTATGCTCTAAGTAGGACAAGTTCATTAAAAAAAAGCACAAAAGGGCCTGTTATCTCCCTTAATAACTTCAGAGATCCTTGGGTCGTCAGCAGAGGAAGCCCGTGCTGGAGCACACGTCACTGCAGCACAGCTCAAAGTAACCCTTCCACGAGTCCTGCATGGGGGAAATAGCACATAAATTTACAATGTGGAATTTGGTTTCTGGCATGTCAGCTTGCAGAATGAAATGCAGAAACTTTTTCAGGGGCCCAATCTGTTCAGATATGGTATGAATGACAGACAGGACTGTCTAAACACATCTGTGATTGTGAGAGATTGTGCTGAAAATCATGCCGTCACATCCCTCTTGCCATGTGCTGGGTGGAGGTCTAATGATTCCAAGGACTCTGGCAGATCCCATTCCAGATGAGGCAATCATAAGGAAGAATGGACAATAAGCAAAGAACTAAGCCTCTTCCCCTTGGTCTTGATGTGGTTCAGTAATCTGTACAATATATGGGGACTACAAATTTATTGCTGATTTTTTTATACGTAGATATATGTTTGCATTATTGATATCCCTTTATAGATATGAAGATTAGGCCCTGGAAAAGAACAAACCCACCAATTACACAAGGCACCTGCTCAATGTTTAGATTTTAGTCTTTTCCTGAAAAGGTGCCAGCATTTTAAATCTTCTTCTGAATTTTCGCCCTCTCTGTTACAGAAATAATGCATATTCTCATACTCCAGAAAGCAAAAATTGGTATTTAATAATTTGGAGTGAGACAAAAAAACCCAAAACCAAACCACAAAGCCCCATCTCCTCTCTAATATTCTTGAAAATAAATGCAGTATTACTGTAATACTGTTTTAACTACAGCCCTTCATTGCTTGGAGAAACTACCCATGGAAGGTGACCTGGTCTATCTTTCCTAAACTATAGCTTTAACATTCAGCTATTGTTTTTTTCATTGCTTTGGTTTGTTTTTCCTTTTTTATAAACACACATGTGCAACTAGTTCAGAATTTATTTTCTAAGGATTGTGTAGTTGGCATAACTTGATCGTTTAAAAACAAACCAAGCAGAATTGTGTTTCAGTTTTTCTGATATTGGAACATCAACTTTATTTAGTGACAGGACCAAAAGAACGTTTTCCCAAGCTTTGCTCTCCATTCATAGAACCACAGAATGGTTGGGGTTGTTAGGGACCTTTGAAAGATAATCTCCTTCCAACCCCCCTGCTGTGGGCTGGGACACCTTACACTAGACCAGGTTGCTCACAGCCCCACCCAACCTGGCCTCAAACCTTCCTCACCTAGAGCAGTGTTTTGTCTTTTCACTATCTGATTTCTTTAAAACTTGTATCTTGGCAGCTGGGCTTCCTTAAGTTGACTCTAAAATCACATAAATATTTCTTGCAATGCCAAGGTAATTCAGATGGTTAAATTAAACTACATAATGCACTGATGAGCTTTTTGCTTGCAACTAGCCCTTAACAGGCACTCTCTGCTCTGGAGAAGTGTGCTACCAGATTAATATTCATAAGCAGTTTAGCAACAGTGCTTCTAGAACACTATGTAACATATTTACTTTACAGCACAAATATTAAAGCTAAGTATGTAACAACACTTGGTAATACAGGAATTTTTAATTGACTATATTTTATGACTGCAAGTAGATACAGAGAGGAAAGTTAGGAAAATTAAGAATGCCATAACATTTGAAATCTTTATTCCAAATTCTCCAGTAGCTTGATGCATATAACAACACACAGAACATACACATCAAAATTAAAATAGTAATAGAAATCCTAAAAGCTCCTGTACAACTTTTGAAACAAGAATCTTAGACTTTTCTCAGCTCAATTAATTATACTTTCATGCACTAATTTATACTGTTTCTGCCCTTTGCCCATTCCACTCATTCAATTAATGCAATTCTATTTGACATTTCTTTAAACAAAAATTCCCTTCAGAGCACAAGGCTGAGAAAAAGATGTAAGAGGGAGAAATGTTGTAAGGGAAGTAGTTTCAGTTCGATATTTTCACACAATGTTCAGTGTTGGAGGGGACCACTGGCAGATCATGTAGCCACGATCAAGCACATTCCCCTAGGACTTCTGAGAGGATTCTGCTTACCAATACTGCAGAAATCATACAGTGATATCCAGGCAGTGATAAAGCCACTCAGAGAGATAACCTCTGACAACCTCTCTGACAACAGCCAGCTTTTCTGTTAAAGCTTGCTTAGTGTAAAAAACCTTGCGTAGAAGTGTTTCTACACAGCAGTCAAAATTACTGCTGTACCATTGGTTAACCTGAACCCTGATGAGGAAACCTGTGGCAGTGAGTTGCATAAGAGGAAACATTTGCCAGGAACAGGGGAAATAATGCAATCTTACAAAATCTAGTTTGTATCTAGGAACACTATTGATATGACTGAGGTGACCATAGGGAAGCAAAGATGTAAACAGTATTTCATTTAGAATACAATAGGGAGTAGAACCTGGAACACAGTTTAACTTCATCAGGCTCTCGAGGCAACTTCCTGAAATGCTAGGTTCTGCCACCAGCCACAAGAGCCACAAAGGTTACTTTCTCCCCTCCCCTCCAGCTATATAAATAAGATAGCTTCTATGAGGGCAAAACCTGTAAATTATACTGATTGCCATGTGTATTTGGAGCATAAAAAGCCTGAGTTTTTCATGTTGTTTGAGACTGACACATCAAGGCTTTGCCCACACACTTATATTTGATGTTATATTTGATGTTACCATGTGCTGTCAATGATTCTCGAAGACTCCTCTGTTTGTTTATCTTGCGCACATAAACCCCCTTTGCCACCTGAACTGTTCAGATCTTCCAACTTAAGCTCTTCCATCTGCTCCCTTTAAAAAATTCTTCTTCTGTCTCCCTGACTAGAATTACTCTGGTCTCTTCCCAGGAACCCTCACATGCTCAAAAAGGAGAATCGAAAGCAAGGTCTCCCCAGAAGAGAGGATGGGAGCCATCCTCTGCTAGCAGAATTTTTGTCAAATGCATTCAGTGCTTAAAACCTTTGTTTCAGTAGGAAGATTCCACTAAGTTGTCAAACTTGGATCACAAATGACAGTGCCTGCATTTACAAAAAGTCTAGAATTTTATGTAACGGCAATGTCAAGCCAAATATATGTCAGGTTTCAAGACTATTTTTTAATTATAAATTATTCCACTGGAAGCAGAAGACTTAAAAGATACACATGTGGGAGTTTTTAGACATTTTAATGCAAATGACAATCAAAAGCCTGCTTGAGGAACATAAATGACACACCTCATTCTTGCTATGGTCTCCCTGGTTCTTTAATAAAATTAAACTTCTTATACAGGTAAATGCAGGATTAAACTCCATCAGTAATGCTGTTAGCTGGTAGTCCTGAGACTCCCAAATCATCCTCCCCAAAACTAAAAACTAAACAGTTGTGCAGAAAAAGCAGCTAGCTGTTTCCATTACATTTAGGACTAATAATTTTAAGGAGTCCAGCAAAAATTAAGCTTGTTGCATGGACCAAACATCCTTGGATAAAAAAAGCCAGATTTCTGAATAAAGGGCAAGCATAAAAATAATTTTTTACTCTTCTGACTGTAATAAAACATTGGACATACTGACACACAGCAAGAGATCAGATAAACTACAGGAGATTAAATTGTTAAAGGAAGTCAAAACTATATGAAGGGACAGTTATGAATAAAAATGCATCAGACAAGAGGGAAGTTACCAGCAGGTTTCCTCATGTATCATTCTAAAGCCTAGTCTTATTCCACAGCTTCCTAAGTTGCCTTCATGTAAAAAACTGTTTTTGGTAACATCAGTCACATTTTTCAATGACAGAATTTTGGAAAGTACCAGTCACACAAATACCTGGATGACTATCCATGTTAGTCAGCAGAATAAAGATCACTTGGTAGTACATAGGGCAAGATTATATGCTCAACAGCTGTTCAGTGACAAGAGGGATTAGATAATAAGACTATATGCCACCAAGTCCTAGGAGGTATCAGTATTCTTCAGGGGAGAAAGTAATTTTGAAATCCTGTATCAGTAAACTGTACTATCTAACCACATATTAAAAGAAAATGGAGTGGGGGGCTGGGGTGGGAGATAGGATTTGCTTCTTTTAGAGTAAGCTCAAAGAAGGGCTGTTGAGTGAAAAAGATGTCTGAAGAATGGGGAAGCAGATAAAACAATGCAGAGATACCTTCCACAAGTCCCATGAATTTCAGCCCTTTTTGGTTTCAGGGCAGACTACTGGAACTAGCTGAGTTTTTGTCCACATTAAACAAGCTCTCAGCAGGTGATCTCCTCTAGCAGGTCTCTGAAGAACATCTCTTATCATAACAGGCATTTCCTTAAAATGATCCTCCAGAGAGGTGAAAACATGCTTGTGCAAGTGAGTTCTTGAGACTAAGATGAATCACAGGGTAGAATTAAAATGACAAACAGCCACAAATTTGCTAAAGCTTGATTGAACAGTTATCTGTCATCTGGAAAACAATAAGGAATTTTCTAAGTCCCCTCTAGATTGTTACTGGATGCAGCTAAGACCAAATAAGAGTCAAGACTGCATCTCTCTCATGCATCAGCCCTTGTTCTCTTGTGCTAGATGATCTGGCACAGCTCCATGTATTCAAGGATACACATGCCCAACATGATGCCAGGATTAGTATTTATGACAAAGGAAAGTTTTGCACAATGTAGACTGTAGAGTCACATAGTATATCAGCACAAAGTACAGCCAAATTCAGAAATGGCCAATAATTTTTGAATTTCTTTCTTCTGAGTGTTTAGATTCTATTACTATTTGCCTGACCACCAACAAAACAGTCTTACGCTTTACTTGCAGGTACCATCCTGGCTAAGCAACAATAGCCCAACTAGCTTGTTAGTAACAAGCTGAGCATGCAGCTAAAGAGGAATCAAAATTCTCCAAGTGTCATGGCAGGAAGACTTTGTGGGGATGGCAGCACACCTTAGCCCATGTTACTCAGGGTAAATCAAGAGTTGCTGTGGTCACACACAGAACTTCACGAAATAAATCATTGCCATCTGAGAAAATAGCCTCTATCATAGAAGAAAACACAATGAAGTTCTGCAGGAGTCCAGCCCCTGTAGTGCTGTAGAGCACTTTTAAGAGCAAAAAATTGAGAAGAAATGATAGGCAAGAGGCTTTGATATCACATTCTTCGCATAGGTCCCTTGAAATCCAGAAGATGAATATTTGTTCTCCCACACTGCTTAGACATACTATTTCTGCTCTCTTCCTGAGGACTCTGTTCAAGACTTATTTGCAAGTCAGGAACTGTTTTCCAACAAGGCTGAAACAGAATTATTTATTACTATGAGCTGTAATCTAATCTTGTATGTCTATGTGTGTGAATCAGTTCTCATATGATGCTATCAAGTGGAATTACATTCCAGTGGAAAATTTTATGTGATATACAAAAATCAGATGTACAAGTTTACACTGCACACGCTCAAGATTCATTCCAACATAAAGAACTGATTCAGAATTGAAGAACCTAAACATTTGACTTGAAGCACTGAGCTCTTTTTTTATTATAAAAAATTTTGTTCCTAAGTCCACTTGCTGCAATAGGTAGACTCTAGCTTATAAAATTTATTCATGTCTTAACCGTGTGTTTTTCTACAACAGCAACGAAAGATCTCGATTTTTTTTTTGCTAATGTTCTCCAGACACATCCCACAACGTCTGGCGAATGGATGACTGTGTTCAACAAAAATTTCAGTTCTCTTTGTGGAGAGAAAAGAAATAGCCATGAGACATGCCCTTCAAAAATATTAACTTTTTTTGTTTGTTTCTCTTCTCTCCCAAAAGCTATAGTACTTTTTTGAAAGGGCAGACCTAGCTATATGATGAGAACAGATTAATTGGAATTTTTATCCTTGTGCTGTAGTCATCTGCTGACAGGTTCCAAATTCAATAAAGAATTCTGTCATAAATATTTCTAAGGCTGCAAATGAAAAACTAACAATATATACCAAGAGTAACTTTTACTCCAAGCACTTCTTTTTAACTAAGTCAAATACACTTCTGTAATATCCATACACTTTAAATTTAGTGACCTTTTAAGCATTCCACAAAAATCATCTTTGAACTGGTATGATTTATATATGCTAATTATTATTCCCCTTCCTAATTTCATCTTACCTCTGTAGGGGTAGCAATTCAGCAGTTCATTTATGACCACTCTTGAAATGAAATAAGGCAAATGATTAAGCCAGAATTTCTGACCTCTCACATTCCTGGTACCATGCTGAAGTAGACAAAGAGAAAGTCATCTGCACAAAAATATTTCTAAAATCAAAGTGAAAATAATGGTGCTTGCCTTGAACTTTAACTGAAATTAAGACTACAACCATTACATCTCAGAGCAAGTATTCAAGAAATCAAAAGAGCAGGTTGCCTACATTACTGCAACTTGGAATTAAAAAATTTGTGAGACTTTTAAAATCTCGTATTTCTTCCATATTGCATCAATCCTCCAGGAGTTTTAGTGTAAAAAATACGATGCATTCCCAATATATCAGTCACTGCTTAAAATTTGGGAATGAACAAAAGGTTATTTTTTCAATGAGAACTATAGCTGTCCTGGACTGCAAGTTTTTCAAGAATAAAACAGTTGACATGCTGTGCCACATGTTTTACATGTATAAAAGCCCAGAGTAGTCTAAGTGCAAATGTACCACATCTACACAAGCCACTTTTCAAAACACATGTTTTCTAGCAGATCTACCATGCATGTGCTAGATTCCTTACCTGCATGTGTACCCCAGATACACTGGATTTCTGAATGAAACAGTAGCTGTGGGATATCTAGAAAATACCATAAAAAAGTAAAAAAATTCCACTGAACAAGGACAGGTAGAGGCAAGTAGAGTACATGCCCAGGTAACACCTGCTAGCTATACTTTTCATATCCACTTCCTTATGCATTGAATCAGGTGTTTGTCCATTACCAGCCCTTAACACCAATTTTAAGCATTGTGTGAATGAATACACAACTATCACACTAACAGTACAACAGTTGATTCCAGCAGAATCAACATTTTAACATCTGATTTACATAAAAATTTGAGATTCATCATCTCCTCCACACCTGGCAGCAGATCACTGATTTCTAGTTAAGGGGAACATCAAGATCCAGAGGCCTGGCAATTACAGCAGCTGAAGCGCTGCCATAATAAAATGAGTTAAGAAAACACTTAAGGATTTTAAGAGAATGAACCTGAGACCACACTCTCATTATTCTAGATCTGATTATGACAGTATAGGCATCCCATCTACTCAGATTACTGGAGCAATGAAAGATCCTCAGCTTTATCAATTTGACTTAAGTGTTCCTTCCTTTACCATGCACTCTGCACTGATAAGCAGCTGCTAGTAGAACACCCATCCAAATAAACAACCTAGCAATAAACCATGATCTCCCTTGCTGCCTGTAGCAACATCATCATATGCAGCAGGGTCTTTAGCACAGCAGGCACAATCAGCTATAGCTTTCTAATGCCACATTATAAGGTGAAGCAAAACACTCTTATAAGATTTTAGGATTTAATTTTTTTAGAGTCACTGCCAATAGGAAATCAAAAATATTTTAAATTTTATGCAAATAGAATACACCATATATTTTCAGAGCAAAACTAAAGATTACCCTCAAAATAGTAATATTAACTATAAGACTAGTTCTATCAGAGGCTATCTCAGTTTCTGCCTAGAAGTGAGAATCACTTACTATCCTGTTACAATGCCAAATGAGCAGCTGGAAACAGACCAGGAAATGTCCTTAAACGTATTTGTCACGACATTCTTTTAACCTTTGCCAGAAGTTAAAAAATAAATAAACAAAAGAGGAAAAAGCCAGGCAGAACACGTACTTGGACAGGCAACTTTTTTAAGCCTTGCCTCCAGTTTCAACATTAAATGGCTTTTTTTATGTCATAAGACCCCTGACTAGGCACAGGAGTACCAGATATTCTCACCAGCCCTTTCAGTTCTGGCAGGTGGAGTCTGAGACAACTCTTAAGTCCCAGCCCACGCCTCAAACTGCCTGACTCAGAAGGAGCCAGGTAGCAGCTTGAGCATCATATTAACAACACTGCTGTTTCTAAGAAAATGAAACAAAGGAGGAAAGGCAGTGAGAACAAAAAAAAAAAAAAAAAAGATTAGTGGGTGGGAGATATTGAATCACTTGTGGTAACGAGATATTGCTTCAGGCATCCTGTACTTGTCTATAGACAAGAAACCCAATTAAAAAGTGGGATGAGCCCATCAATGCTTTTCAGTTTAATAGCACTTCTGCTTATTCTTCAAAAATAGCACAATATAAATACATCCTTACGACTCATCTTTCAAAAATACTTTGTATGGATATATATACACACACACATTTGTACACACATACATATATATGAAAATTAGAGTGGAAAGAGAAAAATATGCATGGAGATGGCAGTCTCAGTGTTGCAGAAAGTCTGAAGGAAAGAATAGGACAGCTAACACATGCCAAGAACAGTCCAGGGAAGGCACACACAGACTACTGATTTCCAAGAAAAACCTGACATCTTTTATACAATTAATTACAATTATACAATTAAATACAACTAATTCCTTAAAAAGCAGACTGAATTGTGGGAGGTTCAAACAGTTCACATGTGATGAAACATGGAAAAAGAGGTGCTTATGATGAGAAAAGAGAAGCACAAAAATATTTTTGTGAGTGCAAAAAGCAACCGACAGAATGGATGAGCCACACTTTTTCTTAAGTCAAATTAAGTCATCATGCACAGGAACCCAACTTCCTCTTCAAATTAGAAACCCCTCCAAAAGTATGCAGGAGTGAGGATGTTGGTTTTTATCCTCATCCCCTTTCCAAAAGGACAGATTAGACAGCTAAGGCAAACTTCTGCTTAAACAGACATCTTTGTACAAAGTTGCTGCTTTGCTGTTCTCTCATTGAGGGAATATTTGGCTCTCTATTTGGCCCTCTCATTGAAGCAGCACAATGAAACAGCAGTGCAGCAGTCATGAGGTTAAAGATGCAAGTAGTAAATTGTGCTTATATCTCATAGTCATTGTTTATTTGGCATGCAGTGATTAACTTGTGTCTGTAAGGAAACAAAATCCAAACCAGCATCTCTGTAGCCTAGAAGCATCTTATTCACAAGAATGAGAAAAACCTTTGATAAACCAAAATCACTTGTGTGTTTCCTTACTGACTCAAAATTCAGTATTTACTTGAGAATCTACTAACAGAAGGATATTCATTGGTGCGGTTTTGAATAATACCCTTACGTGATTTTTTTTGCAATTTTGCTAGCTGTAACTTTTGGTAAGCACTGCAGAAAACTCATGTTATTAACAGCACTGTCTCAGCTAATGAAACCACTTTCTTCTGCACCATTAAGACTGTTGTGCACTGCAACCCACCTCTTGTCCTCTGCATTTTCTTAATTATTCCGCTTAGATTTTCAGCAACTGTAGGCAGTGGAACTGTTATGTAGTCTGAGTAATGTCCCCCTAGGTGGAATGTGAAACGGCACCTATACAGTCACAGTCCAACACTGACAGAGGAATAAATCATTACTGCTGTGTTTGCATCAAGGCATGCTTGATGCAACAGTGTGAAACAAGACATATCTAAAGTCTTCTCAGTACTTCAAAGAAATAAATACTTTGCCTTTTAGTAAGGTTGTCCAATCTCTACTAACAGAGAACAATCATAACTAGGGAGCCTGTCTTCTTAATGGCTTATGTGAATTAATTTTCTGAACCCATAAAAACTTTATAGGATCCTTAGATTTTCATACTCTTATATTTAAAGGTTTATATGCTCAACATCAGAGCATTTCCCACCAACTTCAAACATATTGCATCAAAAATGAATTTGAGCCTTTGTAGTTCTTTCAGTCCACATGGGCTGAAAGCTTGAATTCTGATTGTGTTTCCATACAACACAATATCTGTGTTCTTCCATTGCAAATGTAAAAGATTGACAGATGTCCTAATACTAGACTTAAAAATAACTCTAATACCTAAACATTAGGGAAATATTTTATTGAAACCAAAATGCACATCTAAAATCAAAGGGTTGCCATCTTCAAAACAGTTATATTGAATCAAATATAGCCCTGTCACAATTTTGATAACTGAATAGCAGAAAAAATAAGCTCATACTGTGAGGTGAATCTCACTGCATCCACCTTCCCTAAGCTCATTAAAGTCTCTACTTGCCTGCCTTGTTGCCTCATTAACTTTCCACTTGTCTCCACGCTTCATTCACAACTTCTGATACTACTACAGCCTTAGTCATTTTCTATGACCACTTTTTGAGACACAAAGGCTCCTACTGGGCCCTTTGAAATTCTGTCATCCAGTCACATGCATTTCCTTTTCTTGTATCCCATTCTCTTGAGAGACCACTAGTGAAATCACCCAGTAACACACCTGACTCTTAAGAACTTCTGGTCCCTGGGAAACCTTTAACAACAAAAGCTGGCTTACATTGCAGAACCAGAGAAATCTGAATATGTAAAGTTACTGCAGATTTGGATTCTCCATAATAACTATCTTCAAAACAGAAAAAAAATTGAGAGCAAATAGTGAAACCTATTCTGACCAATCAGCTCTTCCAATGAGAAAACAATTTCAACATTCCAGGTTGGATTCACCTTAATTCTACTTTTAAACTACTTAGCTGGGTCCCTACAAATCATGGGGCCTGATAAGATTCATCTGAGAATACTCAAAGAGCTGGGTGATGCCATCACAAAACCTTTCTCAATGATTTTGGAGTGGTCTTAGGTATCCAGAGAGGTCTCAGCTGACTGGAAGCTGGGAAACATTGTTCTAATTCCCAAAAAGATCAAGAAGGAAATCTCTTGAAACTACAGGCCTGTCAGTCTCACTTCAGTGCCTCATAAAGTCATGGAAAATGTTATTCTGGGAGGTGCTGAAAAAACACCGGGAGGACAACACAGTCATCAGTGACAGCCAGCACATCTTCATGAGGGGGAACTCCTGCCTATCAAACCTGACTTCCTTCTACAACCTCATAACCTACAGAGTTGATCTAGGAAAACCAGTAGATGTAATCTTTCTGGACTTCAGCAAAGCCTTTGATACTGTCTCTCCTTCTAGACAAAATGTCCAGCACACAGCCGGATGTTACCTGATGAGTGAGCAACTGGCTCATGGGTTGGACACAAAGGGTTAGAGTGAATGAGGTTACATCAGACTGGAGTCTGCTCATTAGTGGGATTCCACAAGGCTCCATCCTCAGCCCACTTCCCTTCAACATCTTGGACACAGAATTCAAAGGAATATTACGTAAGATTGCCAATGACACTAAACTAGAAGGAGGTGTTGATTCCCTTAAGGGTAGGGAGGCCCTGTAGACACACCTCAACAAAATTAGTGAGCTGAGCAATCATTAGCCACATGAAGTTTAACAAGGGAAAGTGCTGGATTCTGAACCTGGCACAGGGCAACCCCGCATGTGTGTATAGACTGGGGAAAAAGCAGTGCTGCAGAAAGGGCCCTGGGGGTCCTGGTCGATGGTGAGTTGAATATGAGTCAGCAGTGCCCTGGCAGCCAGGAGGGCCACCTGTGTCCTGGGGGGCATCAGGGACAGCTGGGAAAGGGAGGGGATTGTCCTGCTCTGCTCTGGGGCAGCCTCACCTCGAACATTGTGTGCAGTTTTGGGCACCACAATATAAATTACATTAAGCTGTTATAGAGTGTCCAAACGAGGACCACAAGGACAGTGAAGGGCCTTGAGGGGAAGCCTTGTGAGGAGTGGCTCAGATCCCTTGGTCTGTTCAGTCTGGAGAAGAGGGGACTGAGAGGAGACACCATCGTGGTCTTCAACATCCTCATGAAAGGAAGTGGAAGGGGAGGTACTGATGTCTTCACTCTCATTACCAATGACAGGACTCCAGGAAACAGCACGAAGCTGTGTAGGGGATGTTTAGGTTGGATATCAGGAGAAAGTTTTTTTACCCAGAGGGCTCTTAGGCAGTGGAACATGGTCCCCAGGGAAGTGGCACCAAGTCTGAGTTCCAGGAGGTTTTGGACAATGCTCTCAGGCACATGGTACCGATGCCTTTTGCTGGTCTTGAAATCAAGAATCAAACACTGTTAAAAGGGAAAAAGGGATTTTACCTTTGTATTTATTTTAGATCCTTAGGTGCACTATGTCCAGGTCAAATGCACCCCAATGCACACTGCAATGCCCACCCCCACAACAGATCGAGTGTAACATTATAGGCCTTACTAATTAACATATCTATCAAAAATTCCCCAGTGAGAGGCTTGAATGAGTCGTCCCCCCCTCCCCCCCCAAGGAACCCTCCCCTGGATGGTTCTATCTCAGTTTACAGAATGTGTTCTGGAGAGGACCTTGGGGTCTGAGGCATTCCAATCCTTAACTATGAAGCTTCTGAAATGTTTAGTCTCCTAGCTTGACAAACAAGCCCAAGAATGTAGGCTAAAAAACCACTAAGAATACGGAAGTTATAAAAAGGTATACAATGGGTATAAAAGAAAAGGCAAAAAATTATCATGGCATCAGTATGATTCTTGAGATGTCCTGCACAGGGCCAGAAATTGGACTCAATGATCCTGATGGATCCCTTCCAACTTAGTACATTCTATGATTTGCTCAAAGGAAATATTGATAAATAAAGACAGAATAAATAGCTGTAATGAATCAGCATATTACTATCAGATGCTTTTTCTTATTACACTATTTCTAGAAAGCAAGCACTTAAAATCTGGAAGTAATAAGCAGAAAGTTTTCATTTGCTTGTTTATTTAGACAAAATATTCTCATTTTCTCTTCTTTTACCTCTGCAGTCACTGTGATTCACAGGGTTTCATAACATGTCAGTTTCTCTGCAATTCACAGCAAACTTAAAATTGCAACAGGACATTACCTATTTTGAATATTCTTCACAAAACACTTCCATTATGTCATTAAAGCAATCATGTTATCTAAAAGCAAAAAGAACATGAGAATACCAGGAAAAAAAAATACACATACCAGGAAATAAGACTCTTCTTTTTTCCACACTCATTTTGAAATGTCACAAGATTGTTGAAATGCTGCTTCATCAGGAGAAATAAACTATATCTGGAAAGAGCTGCTTTCAGCTACATGCAGAGAAAATAGGTTATAACAGGACACATCTATCACTGCCCAGCCAGTGTTAGACCAAGTTGTGCAAGTTAAAATGTGCCCCTGCTTTCATAACCAATATTACCATCTCCAACAGACTAAGAAGTACTTTTCTGCATTATGTTGTGATGAATAAAACATCTCATAAGCCTCAGATAAATTCCATGACCGTACATACATGCCTCAGTAACTGCCTCCTATGGTAAAAACAAAACCATAGAGCAGAAAGAAAAAAAACAAAAGTCATGAAGAGTGAACTTGTCTCCTGAACTAGACAGAAGTTTTCATGCTCCTTGTCACAGGTCTAGAGCTTTCTCAGCTCCTTACACTGTTTTTTGGATTTTTTTCCTTGCTCCTAAGTATTGCCTGTAATTTAAAAATATTTTTCTTTTTAATTAATTATAGCATTTTCAAGCATCTGAGCCAAAGTACAAAAAGATAACAGATAAAACACCCTACACGAAAGCAAGCTTTCAGAGGCCTGTTTTGCCTTTTGTGGAGTGGTCAGGGAAAACAGCACCTCTGCATCAACAACTCTTAGACTCACAGTTTATCCATATCCAGCATACAACTGCAAGTGCTCAAGATTTAAAAGATGTCTATTGATTCTGCACAGTCAGTTTGAAATCCATCTCTTAATAAAAAGGGAGGTCAGCCACCACTTAAAAATCATCAGGCCCCAAAGAAGTAAATGGGATAAAGTCAGAAATCCCCAATTATGAATTATTTTTAAATTCTGCTCATGGAGTTTGACTCTATCATTCTAATTATTAAACCACCACCTTCTTTAGAAATACATGTACTTTCATTTCAGATACAGAATAGGCTGTATATTAATAATTAATGATTATTATCTCCATAAGAAAGGAAGAAAAAGAGCAAAATAACTTCAGTTCTTCATATTTTCTTACACACCTTGCCTTCAATATAATAATCCCTTATGTCTTTTCAGGGGAGACAAGGAGATGAGAATTGTGGAAATTGAACTATTGCTTTGTTATTTTAATGAGAATTCATTTCCCCTCTTCATTTGGTTTTGAATTATTTTTTCCTGTTTTTCTTATCTTTAGTGCTAAAAATCACATTATAGCTTTACAGTGACTTGTAGACAGCAATAGTACACTCTGCTCTACCAGATACAGAATACTACTCTTGAAAGCTAAAGCCATAGAAAAAATTAGCATGGGAGGGACTTCTGAGGGTTGCCTTTTATATGGGTTTTCCAGAATTATTTAAATCCAAAGTCTGAAATTTTTCCTGCAGCACAAAATTTAGCTATTTCAGAGTCACTTCATACTAATAACAGAGGTTTATGAACATTCATCCAGCATCAGGTAGTACGAAGTCCATACCTTAGAGAGCACTTTCACAAGAATGTTAACAGGCAAGCAAAATCATTTTCACTTCTGATAAAAACCTGATCCCTTAAATTTATAAATTTCTAGCCTTCAAGAACCACACTACTTAACCGACTAGTCCACACATGCACCAAAGAAGTAATGCACAGAATATAACTTCATTCCCACCCCCACTAAAGGAAGAGCCACAAGATCAGCTATTCAGACAAGTATTTAGGACTGGTCTATTATAGAAAGTTTCTTGACAGGTTTCCTCACTGGAGGCCAGCTGCAGGGAGACACTAGGCAATATATTCAGGAGAGAGTCTAAAAAAGGAAACATCATGTTTAGGTTCAGGAAATCTCATTTAAACTGAAACTTAAGTAGTCATTTCTAGCTCTGTTACTAAAGCATCCAAATAAGCAGTCAGGAAAAATGTTGCTCATCCATGGCACACAGAAACAAATTTAAAAAAAACATGAAAACACTCTGCTATAACACTGTATAAAAATTTTTAAAACCCCTTTATAAATACAAAAATTAAGAAAAAGAAGCTTCTGCCTAAAATAAAAGCTAGATAAAATGTACAATTTGACATATATGACATGTTCATGTCCAGACTTAGGTTCCCTTCTACTACCAAGAACTTCAAAAAACTAGCAATAAAAACAAATATTTCCTTCGAAGACAGTAAAACTGAATCAGTAGTAAACTTTATCACATCTCATCTGATGATGCAAGTCCTACAGCAGCATAGTATCTGACCAGCAACCTGCACAAGCACCTCTTGTAGGCTTATTTGCCCAAGCCCTCACCTCCCACTCATACCACTGACAGAGATTTCTCATTTCCAGTCTTATTGGACCCTTTATTGCTAAGCTTTCTGGACAACAAAACCACCAGGAAAGTACTGCATTCAAATGTAATGGACATCTGCTTTTAACTATCTCCTGCAAGCTGAATTCTCTGGCAGGAGGAGGCAGCAAGGAGCTGGGGCTGGACAGGCAGGCTGCAGCAGAGACAGGTGATCCTCCACCCATGCAGGAGGGACATCAGCCAGGTGAAGTGTTATTCTCTAAGTATTTCAAAGTACTAACAAATTATGTTACCAGTCCCTGGTCTGGGCTAGAGCTACCATTTTTGTTTACACTAAGAAGTGTGTTCTTGCTTCTGATAACCAATGTAGGTACACTTTTAAGATTTTCAGTCAGACAAAGTACAAGCAACAATTACCAGCTGTGCTAGTGTGCATCTCGTAAACTAATTCTCAAAGGACTTTCTGATGTTGATTTACACAATCCCAAGGAAACTCAGGCTGGCAGGGACTTAGGGAGGTTTCTAGTCCCAGCTGCTGCTGAGAAGGACAGATCAGGCTGCTCAGGGCTTCAGCCAGCTGGGATGTGAAACCCCCAAGGCTAGAAAAAGACCACTTTCCCCAGGCCCTGGCTCCACCACTGGTCCTCCGCCACCAGCACATCATCCCTCCCAGACTGTAATGTCACAGCCCAGCTACAAAAGCCTGGCTAGAGCAAAGGTAGTTTGCATCTACTGCTCTCCTCTCATCCCAGTTACGCCGTAGAAGGGATAGGTCCAGCATAACCTGACCACTGGTAAATCTTTGCCGACTGTTTCCTGTCACTGTTTTCTCCTTCATGTGCCCAGATATGGGTTCTAGGAGGTCTCCTTCTGTGATTTTACCTCAGACTGATGGCCAAATGACCAGTCTGTGGTTCCCCATGGTGGCTTTTACACCTTTTTTGAAGGCAGGTGTGACATTTGCCTTTCTCCAGTCTTTGAGGTTCTCCCTTATCTCCACAGCCTTGGAGAGCTGATGGAAACTGGCTGTACAAGGACATCAGCCACCTCCCGCAACACCCTGGGGTGCAGCCTGACAGGTCCCAGGGACACGTGGGTGAAGTGCTCCTGAGTGATCTCTTACTTGACCATCAATCTCAGCCTACAGCTCCTCTCTTCCTTCAGCCAAGCCACTGAATGCACAAGCCTGGCAGATATGGGTGGTGAGCACCTGCCTTATCCATGTCTGCAGTCACTGTATCACCTTCACCTACGGGGATTCTGACAGGGAGATCATGGCACACAAAGGAGTGATCCACACACCAGGTAACCTGAGTACACCCTGGCCCGTGCTGTGCTGGACTGCACACATGACCTGGCCTTCAAGCTGCACTTGAAGTGTCACACAAATTCCTTGGCTACAAGACAAACTCATTATAGGAGAGGGGCCTACAGACAGCTCCTCCTCATCACCAACAATTACAGCACCTGCATCACCTTGCCTTCATCTAAAACAGCAGCAAGAAGTTCTTCAAGAACATTGCTTCTGCTTGACAGCAGAAACCACATTTGAGCTATTGTATTGAAAAAAAAACATACAATAGCTCAAATGAGCAACAAGTCAGCCTTCTATGGACAGGGTCACAGTGTGCTGCTCAAGCACCATTCAGTAACAAAATGTTTTCCTTAACCTGCAGCCATCTCCTGGATGGCTGGTGTTCTGATGTGTTACATTTCCCAAAGAGGATAGAGGTCTGTGGCCCAGAGCCTGCCTCAGGTGTTCAGAGAAAGCTCCATCTGCTTCCTTATCCTGGTCATTGATCTGTAACACATGAGAGCACATTGTGACCCTGACTCACAAGCTCTGTGCAGACCTTGGCCCCACACACCTGAGCTGCTCCTTCACATAGAGGGCAGCCCCATTTCTCCTCTTCCCTGCCTGCCCCTCCTGAAGGGCTTGTCTCCATTGATTACAGCACCACCCCACCACAGGTATCCCAGCAATGCTGCAGCTCTAGCCAAAGGCTGAGCTCTTGCCCCTCCTGCTCAAATCCCAAGCAGTGTCCAGACAGGTACACACCCTGCACCTTATTTTAACATGCCCAGACTCTGCCTTGTTCCCCCCACACCCTTTTTTTCCTTCTATCCTTGCTTCACCATTTTCTCAAACAACTGAGGCCTGTAATGTGTGTCCCATGTCACTGCTAGTTTAACAGTCTCCTCACCAGGCTGGCCAGCCTCATGGCAAAGGTACTTTTGATACATTAAGTGAAATGTGAAACTCAGAGGTCAAGCTAAGTTTTGTTCAATCTGCTCCAGGACAAATCCAGCTCTTCATTCACTGGATTACACCTGTACATATAATGTTCCTCATCCACACACACAGAGTTCAGTTCTGCCACAAAGGGAGATGATTACTTCTCATCAGTCATTTGTACTCAGACCATCTGATTTTCAATATCCAAGACAGGACCAATGACCTGGTTCACAGCTACAATTTCACTGATGCCCCAGCAAAATAAAGTTTTATTTCATGTGTTCATATTTTTCTCACTTGTCATTTTGTATCTGAACTACTGTAAATATCCTGGGGGAGATTTCACATCAAAAGCAATTTTATCTTTGAACAAAAGAGAAAAAAAATTGTTGTGATCAGAAACTGTAGAGCAGAGCAGCTAGTTATCTCCATTTTTATTGATCTAGAACACTGTCCAGCATCTGCTTAAAATGGGTTGGAAAACTCACATAATTCAGAGGCCGTAAGTACAAATGATGCTCAAGATACTGGCAGAAAACATCCAGACAATTCCCTTTATGGGCAGAAATTCAGCGTGATCCAAAATGTGATCTGTTGGTTTGCATGGCAAAATTTTTATCAGTTTGAGCACAGGGGTTCCACTCACCCTTTCCAGAGTTGCACAAGCAGATGATGGAGAGAGAAAGAAAGTAGAAAAGGCTTAATTTCTTAAGCTATAACCATACTTCACTCCTTCAATATGTAACACCTTTACTCAAAAAGAAACCAAGGTTATTCTAAACAAAAATTACAGTTAGATATTGTTTGGATTCAGCCATGTGTGTGCTCTAGGCAATGTTGGCTCTTGCAAACCTTTTCTAGCTCAAATATCCTTCACCTTTTCAGCTCCTGCCAGTGTAGCAACTCTCTCTCTATAACTCAAGGACTAATACCTTGAGTATTAGTCAAGTTAAACAAGTTAAATAAAACAAGTTAAATAAAATTTAACACCCCTCCATCTCGACCCTACCACCAACCCCCCCCTCCCCACCATTTTGGCAAAGAAGTAAGACTATTAATTATTCTTCAGAAATTAACAGAGTAATAAAACAGCAGCCAACTCTTAGAATTATTCAGAGAAAATATAACAAGTAATGAGCAAGTGTGAAACATCAGTATTAACAATTTCTGCAAGTGTGGAAAGAAGAGAAAGGCCAGAAAATACAGATTTGGGAAAAAACACAACCAAATAGTACACATGCAGAGCATCACTTCCACCAAACTCCTACTTCAGCACTGACCCCCAAAAATCCTCCTCAGACAAGTGACAACCTTTAAAAAGCAAACTGTGGCTGATCAACAGAAGTTACTAAACCAACAATACAATCCAGGGGGCAAAGCTGGGGAGATGAGGCCAAAACAGTAATGTTACGAGGACTGAAATCTTACACTATTTTTTTCCCCTCAGGGACAGAGTGGGTGCAAGCGGGAAGGAAAAAAAAAGTGCTGGTGGGAAATGTCTTAAGAATTAGTATGTTCTGGCATTGCTTTGCAAAATTATTCCAAGTGAATTATTCTTAGTGATGAAATGTGATTTCAGAAACTCTGTTCTCTCATTAAAAAAAAAAAGTCATGCATAAATGAAGAAAAACTAATAGTCATCCATTCTCAACAAAAAACGTTTTCAAAAAAACCTGACAAAAATTAAAAAAAAAACCCCTACAAATTACCAAACTAAAAAATTCAGAATCTGTCATTCCCATCTGTCCTCCACTTTATGAAGTTTAGTGGGTTTAAAGCAATGCAAATTCAGTAACATAAAAACACCAATATAGTATTGCTTTAGAGAAGAAAATAGGGAAAAGTTACTCATACTTTCAGAAAGATGCTGGAAAAGTAAAGATTAAGCAAAGAATAATACAACCTTTCAATTCTGGCGAAACACTTGCAACCTGAATCTCATTCAGGGTTCTGGCTGGAGTAAGAATTCATCTCAGCTGTAAGCCATAAGAACAACAACTTTGTTTAGAACAATAGAAACTCAACAAACCCCAAAAAATGAAATAAAAACCCCCACAAACCAACCAGCCAACACCAACCCTCAACTGCATTGTACATTCTTCTGATGAGTTCTGGTAATATAATCCTTATCTTGGTTTAAGCCATCCATTGCAAAGAGAAGTTAGTGTATTATTAAAAACCCCACTCCAAAACGGTAGTATTTTAATCTACAACATGGTACAGATGAATGCAATACTACTCCTGTTCCCCCTCCACAAGATAATACTGTTACTTTGTGTGATGCTTTCTTGTTGCCATGACATCCTTTATACCGCAGGTCTCTTCCCCCTTATATTATTTTCCCAACTGCCATTCAACCCAGGTCAAAAGCTTACCCCCAGGTCAAAAGCTTATAAATATGTGTTTACTTTCAAAATTACACACCTGATCTCTTGAATAAGGTGTATCACTCCAGACCTCAGACAGTCTGCTTTAGGTAGGCATCCACAATGTTGTTTCTAAGCACAAGAGGACTGAGATTGTCCTTGGACAATCTTCCAAAATCTGTGTTTGTGTGGTTTGTTCAGCACTTACCTACAGGATTCTGATCCCACAGAGACAGACCATCAGGTGCTCTAATAAATGTCACTCCTTCTGTTGACTGCTCAATTTGTTATCTCAATTTCCCTGTATGTCTGGCCAAGATGTTCGTTTTCCTGATTTGTAATCTATGCTGTAGCATGCACGTCCATTAAAATGTTTGTCTACCCACCCAGAGATTCCCGGCACATCCCATCGATCTGGCTGAGAGCAGATACACAAACAAGGGGACACCTACCTAAGAGGAAAACCGCTGGTTCCCAAGGAGGCGCTTTTTGCCTACCTGCCTTCGGGTCTTTCGCTTATGATTACTACCACTGTCCCTCCAGCTGCACAACGCGAGCACGAGTCGCAGGCAGCTACTTCCCACCTCGCCAGCTGCGCTCCCGGGCGGCCCCGGCCCGGCGGCGGGAGCGAGCCGAGCTGCTGCTCCGCAGGGAGCACACGGAGGGAGCCGAACCGGAGAACCGCACCTGTTAACAACTACAAAGTCAGGCTCAGCGCACGGGAAAGGCGATTCCTCTTCCCAGAGCGCAACAGGTTTCTTCTCACCACCCCCGGAGCGCGCAGGTGCCCGGACGAGGAGCGCGGTCGCGGTCACTCACCGGCAGCGCGGGCGAGGAGGGTCCTGCGCGCTTGGAGCCGCGCCGGGAGCTCAGCCGCCGCCAGGACTCGGCCAGGCGCCCTCGGCCGCCGCTCGCCGGCCCCTCGGCGGCGCTGGCCCGCTCGGCTCTGCCGGGGCTCAGCCGGCGCTGCTCCATGCCCGCGGCGCGGCGGACCCCGCAGCCGGCCCCGGCCCGCCTCGGGCGCTTTATGGGCGCTGCCGGGCAGGGCGGAGGGGCGGCGCGGGGCGGGCTGGGGCGGCGCGGGGCGGGGCGGGGCCGCCCGGGACGGCCCCGAGGAGCCGCGGGGGCTGCGGGCGGGCGGCGTGTCCGGCGGCAAAATGAAGTTTTAATCTGCGGCGTGAATTAGAAAACGGGCACGGAAAGGGCCAGGTAGGCGTACTGTGCTCAGACATGACAAGTTGTGACACCTGTTCATCTCCCGTCTAGATCGTGCCAAAATCTTGCCAGGAGGCTTTTTCTAAGTGCACTACGTTAACAGTTCTAGGGAAATAAATTAGTAGTTTCGCTATAATAAAATATTTTCATTCTTAATGTCTAGCTACAGTCATAAGTGCACAGCTTCCACATTAAGCCAAGCGTTTTTCCCTTCTGTTTACACTTAAGATGATGAAAACACCGAGTCAAAGCAAAAGATGGCAAAGTACCTGTTGTACTGTGACACACCTTTGGGGGGCCTGCTTTTCTTTCTTAAGATCAAGAAGGACCATCTCTGAAATTAAGTCTCTCTACTAACACTGAAAGGTTTCCTGCAGTGGTGCTCAGGGTCCTGATTCATTATGCCCTACCAGGCATTAAGACCAAGAATACGGGTTCATCATCTGTGCGTGCTGAGCACAGGACACTGGTGCAGTGCCACAGAGGAAATCTGCCTCATCTCTGCCCTCCGAGCTCACTGCTGATTTTTCTTCCCAAAGGGGAGGGATGCTCAAGCCCCCACGGCTGAAATAACAAGGCAGCTAATCTCTGTTTTCCAGGCATGATTAAAAACACAGTGAGTGTTTTGCAGGCATTAAACCATTGATTTACATTTATGATTTAACCTTTCCTACAAAGATTTCTTAAAAGACCATTTTACTGACAAAGTCAGACATATCCATGCTGCTGTCTCAAGTAGCTTAACTTCCTATTTTAAAAAGATGGTATGATATTATATTGAATTATATTATTCTAGTTATAGGGTAAGTGATTTATGAAAGCATGTATTTTCCTCACAGTGTATCTAATGTCATAATAAGCAAGAAAGCTGGGTCAGAGTTTCCAAAGAACATGTTAAACTCTTTATTAAATATATGTTGGAAGCAAATGATTAAGGATTTTGTTGTGACTTTAGGTAGTCCAATGGTCTGCCAACTCCTAATCACACTTCAGACTTCCATTCAGTGAAGGCAGGCCTTATTAGGAGGGTCTGTTCTTCCAATACCTGTGACTATAACAGCAAGTTACTTCATTTCAGTGAATTATTCTCATGAGTGCTTTTATCTTCATTTATTCCTCTCTGAGGCACATCAGCATTTGGTCAGCTTTGCTGATTATGTTAATCGCTATATCATTTTTAATGGCATCTATAGACTAATTTCTCGATGTCTCCTTTTAGTATCTCATAGTAGTAACTATCAAATTTCCCAAATCCCATGTTTTCCTTTAAAACATTCTTTAGGGGAATCTAGTGATTTTAAAATCCCACAAAAATCTGTAAGCAAGTTAAAAAGTCAAATTACATAAAACACAGAAGACATATTCTTATGGAGTCTTGCTGGGAGAGTGTGGAGTAAGAATCTCAAGACAATTAAAGGACAGGATAAAAACATATTTGTGTTACTGATTTGTCACTAGTCTTGTTTAATTCTTAGCCAGCTGAAATATGAAGTATGTTGCCTTCACCTCTAGTTACACAAACAGCACTATACTACTTTTTGAGCCTATAGTGCCATGTAAGATATATGAAAAGCAAAAAATTGTTCCTATTTAAAATAAATATAGCAAACCCAGCAAAAAATAGAAAGGCTCTTTTAAATAAGCTACAAACTTCAAGCTAAAATAGAGCAGAATTATAGCCAAAAGCAATTAAGCTTCAGTAAGTCTAATATACAGCACAGGTCATTTGAGTAACATAAGAAAGTCAAATTTTGTGAAAAGCAATTAACACACCAATAGACAAGAAAATACTGTTTTTCTCTGATGTTAGGATTAAACTTTTAGCACAGAAAACAGCTTCCTTCTTCTTACTTCTGTCCATAACTAGACTGAACCTGACAATCTGAGTGCCCAGCAGCATTGGTATAAACTGTCACAGGTTTCAACTTGTTGCATGGTCTGACAACATTTAAAGCAATATTTTTGCTTAATGACCACTACACAGGTTTGTTTTCCACTGCCTATACACATGTATACACGTGTATTATACACACCATAAGGCTGTTTCATGTATGCTTCTAAATGCTGCTGTTATGGTCTTTATCAGGTATACTGTGTGCCTGGCAAGAAAGTATTTTCATCCCTAGCAGAGAAGGACATGACTGCATGTTGTGGGTACAGTTGCCTGATATCCTCATTTCAGCCCTTCTCATTCCACCTACAAACTTATTCTTCACAGTCATTCATTAGTATATTCAAATATTTTTCAACAACGACATGAAATCATGTCAATAGGTGGTGACAGAGTGGTGACATTTGCTTGATTTAGATCTAGCTGAGCAGAGTCCAAGACCCACTGAACTGTTTGGAACATTTTGAACTACTGAGAGGCTTGGGAGCAGTCATTCAAGGCTGATGAAAAGCTTTCTTTTCACTTTCCATTAACAAGACAAAAGTTATAGGGTGATTTATGCTGGAAGGGGCCAGTGAAGGTCACCTGGTGCAAGCGTCTCCTTAAACTAGGTTTGCTCAGGGTTTTGTCCAGTAAGGTCTTGAAAAACCCCAGAACTGAAGATTTCATTTCTTCTTTGGACGATGTTTCAGTGCTTAAGAATGGTCTCAGTCACAAAGTTTTGCATTACACCTAACTGGAATTTCTCATGTTCTCGCCTGTGTTTGTTTCCACTTGTTGCTTCACCATACCACTTCATGGACAACCTGGCTCCATCTTATCTACTCCTTCCCATTCAGCAGACTGAGGCAGCTATTTAGACTCCCTGTAGGGTCTGTTCTTGAGGCTGGACAAGCTTATCCTCCCAGTCTCATCAGTCATATGGATGAGGCTCTCTGCAAAGAGCTGGAAGCAGCCTCACATTTTTCAGTCCTGGTTCTCACAGGGGAGGTTCAGCCACCCCAATATCTGCTGGAAGCACACTACATCCAGGTACAAGCAGACCTTGGCCTCTTCATGAATCTGCTTGAAAGAGTCTCATAGGACAAGGACCTGAAGGTAAGAGTGGTCCAAGACAGCTGCTTGTTATTCAAGGAAAGGATCACCTCCTCCATACTCCAGAGCAGCCCATCTTGATGAGCAAGGAAGTCAAGCAAAAAAACCAGGAGATCTTCATGGAGATTGGGGCAAGGAGATCAGGGCAAAACACAAATGTAAAAAAGAGTATACAGAAGGTGAAGGCAGTGGTAGGAAGCCTGGGAGGAATACAGAGATCCTAGCATCTCCTAGCACAAAGGGGTGACATCAGGAAAGCTGATGCCCAGCTGCTTTGGGTCTGGCAAGGATGTCTTGAGAAAAGGCCTGTGAATGAAGGCTCTGTGGATATTTCGTAACTGTGGTATAAGAAACAGAAAAGCAATCATAAGCACCATGTAAATATGTGCTATTCCTGGCTATGTTTCTGAGAACAGTTTTTGATGTCCTCTTAGTGAAGAATTTATTTGTGTATATCTGCTTTAGGCACACTCAGATTGCTGTCACAGCAGCATGGTGCTGCCAGAGTTGTTACTGAGAGTCTTCCGTGGGACTGTCATCTTTACAAGTTTGCCATTGCTGTGACATTGGAGAGCACAGCCAAGTGATTTTTGGGCTTTTCAGGCTTGAAAGTACTTCTGCTTTTGCCTCAAACTCATGATATTCCTTTTCAAAGTGTGGGTCCTAAAATAAAAATACAGGTTTTCAAAGGGAAAGTACTCTGCTAAACTTTTTTTTCTTTTTAGTAAACAAATTCCTCTCAAAATTTTGTACCCGTATAGGGAAAAAAAAAAAAAACCAAACCCCAAGAGCTGATGTGAATGATACACTTCCCTTAAAATGGGAAAAATGTTGCAGTTGCTGCTTACTGTTCTTATTTTCTAACACAGGTGGTTTTCTTCTTATTTTATACCTTCCAATTTTGTAGAGAGACAGATAAATCAAGTCCTATACTAATAATTTTTGGTGGACAGTAATGAAATGCTTGTTTAGTTCAGCCAAAGCATGTTCAGAGTGAGGCAAGACTCCAACACAACACAACTTTGATTCTGAAAGGAGTGACCAGTCATAGCTTGCTTGCACAAAGAATGAAGGTGTTCATACACTTTTCTGCAAGTCAGACAATAAAATCAGCATTGAAACTCATATAGTCTGAATGTGCCATGAAAATATCTTAAATTCCAGATTTTAGGTCATAAAGCTATTTCTATTGAAATTATTGGAAATTACCACAGTACAATTTATTTTCTAAAGCACAAATCAACAGCAGTCTCTGGGTTTTGAAGGTTATAAGTGAAACCTTTTAAATTAAATATTTTTTGTGTCATTGACAGAAAAGAAAAGACATTATAAACTAAATAGGAATAGGTTTCTTTTTACAAAACAGACTAAACATTGGATTAAAAGAGTTGGTTGGTTGGTTTTTTGGATTTATTTTATTCCATTCGATGTGAAAGTTGTGGAGGTAGAGCTTTATTCTACTAGAACACTAGGAAATGAAAATATATTTTTATGTTTATCTCAGTCATCATCGTAGGATATGGACTAAATAGAAAAGCACTGTTGCCAATTTATGTCTGGAAAATAAAGTTAAAGTGACCTCTGGTGTGTCACAGTAACTTTAAAACTGAATCAGGTATTATTAATATCCATTTTCCTAATTGTGCCTATTAGCCACTTGATCATTCTTGCCTTGCAGTGTTTAAGCACCCTTGACACTGGGAACAGATAGATTGTTTTCTGGGTCACCACTAGAAGAAGCAGTATAGAACATTGGTGATTAATAACTCCTTTTTCTAAACCATTCCTGGTCACCTCATTGAAGCATGAAAGGACAAACAATGGGAAAATTTTTATGGTTTCTTAGAAGCCTTTAGTGTGGTGTTTATTCAATCTTAACTCTCTCTACACAGGGAAGTCATTTTGAGCACAGACTGCAAGATCAAACTTTCAACATTTAAGTTTTAATTACACTCAGTTTTTCTTTCTCCCATCTGTTCACATCAAAAGTTCACAGTCTCCACTACAATATTGTCAGAAACATTTGCAATACCTTAGAAAGTGAGCAGACACCATGAACATATACTCTACAGTATTTTTTTCTAGGGCTGCCGTTCATTATGCAAAAAAAGAGGCAACAAATTCAGAAAAAAACAAAGAATTGCTCAGCTTGGATTTTAGCCTATTTTTTACATAAATGTTAAATTGAATATTCATTTCAAGACATATTTGGCACTTGGTGGTACAGCATAAAGAGAACATTTTATGACACAACATATTTGTGCTTAGACCATGAAACTTCCTTGTAACCCAAGAAGTGAGCAATTTTTTGTGCAGTTACAGATGCTCATTCTGCCTTCAGGAGAGGGGCCCTTAGAGTTCAGATATGTATGGAAGCAATGATACTCTTAGGCCTCATGCCTAAAATAAAATATCAAGATACACCCTGGTGTTTTCACAAAATTTGCATTTTTGTTTAAAATATGCAACTGTCAATTAATGGAGACAAGTAAAGAAGTCAATATAGCTAGTCATCAAATCACAGAATGATTTGAGTTGGAAGGCACCTTAACGTTCATCTCATTCCAACCTCCCTGCTGTGGGCAGGGACACCTCCCACTAGACCAGGTTGGTCAGAGCACCCCTCTTGTCCTGGCCTTGAAGTCTTTCAGGAGTGGGCAACCTACAGCTCCTCTGAGCAAGCTGTTCCAGTGTCTTACCACCTTCACAACAAATAATTTCTTCCTAATATCTAATATAAACCTATTCTCAGTTAAAAGCCACTTCATCTTGTCCTATCACTACATGCCCTTGAAAAATTCCCTCTCCAACCCTCTTGTGGGGCCCCTCTCTAGGTACTGTTAAGCTGCAACTATGAATCCCCAGAACCTTCTCTTGTCCAGGCAGAAGAGTCCCAGCTCTCAGCCTGTCTTTGTAGGAGCGGTACTCCAGCCCTCTGAGCTTTTGTGGTCCTTCTCTGGACTTGCTCCAGCAAGTCCATGTTCATCTTACGTTGAGGGCCCAAAACTGCATGCAGCGCTCCAGGTGGGGTCTGACAAGAGCACATTAGAAGGGCAGAATCACCTCCCTTGACCTGCTGGCCACGTTTTGCTTGATGTAGCCCAGGATATGGTTGGCTTTCTGGGCTTCAAGCATACAAGCAATTATAAAGATCTGGTTACAAATATCTGCTAAGTACCCTGGTCTGTATCAAAAGTTGGGCCATATTATTAGATACAAATGAATTTTTCTTCCCCAGTGTAAAACTTCAAGAGAATAAGGAGATTTATAGTTTAAAAAATGACACTTTCTTTAAGAATTACAGTTTATACAGTCATTGTATTAAATCATACATTCACCAGCTGGCTGAATGATGATCCTAGCCTTAAACAACTATTTTGTGCTAATACAAGTTCACAGTATTAATCCTTCAGTCACCAAATAAGGCACAATGGTATAGTGAGATTAGTCTCAGTACAATTACTTGGCTTTAAAAACCCAGGTCAGTATTTGAAAATTGTGTGGGTTTCCTCAGCATATAAATTAGTCACCCCATATTGTTACCTGAAGACCCCAGGTATATTAGTTTACCATATGACCAACATGGAGAAAAACATCTGTGTTTGTGAGGAGTAGTTTTCATGGCCTTCCTACAAGCTATCTTTCAATCAATTCCTCTCAATTAAAAAAAATATATATAGTCAACTAAGGTGTTCCTGTGCAAATTTATCTCTATTCCTTTTGCACCCCACTCTTGTAATTAAATTTTAGTAAATATGTGCAAAGCTTTGGGACACACTAACCTTAAACAGGTGGTAATGCTGGACTCCGTCCTGTGACAATTTTGGATTGCTGAATTAATTGCGACTCAAATTGTAAGAGATTTTGATGACCATGTAGTTGGCTGTCAGGGATAAAACACTAAACTACCAAGGGGAACAGAAGGTACCAGGTTAGTATATTCAACGTTGAGTCCTTGCTCTGATTTTGCATTTCCATTTCCCTGTTAGACTATTAGTGCCCCAAATCATAACTCATAGTTCACTGTTCATAAATCATAGTTCACTGTTGTGTTCTCTCTGTAGAAACCTGTCATACAAATGCTTGAGTAGCAGAGCACTACACAATTCAGAAAACAATTTGGAAGTAAGGAAGTAAAGTTTCTGGGGAAAGAGAGAGGGACAGTATATTTTGATTAATTTATCAGATTTTCCTGTACAGTGTACAGCAGTTCTGTGGCCCCTACAATGCCCTTCCAATTTTTTTAAGGAGGGAGTAGAGACATTCAGTTCAAAATTTTTGGAAATCTTGAAGGTAAACAGAAATTATTTTTTTTTCTCACTTTTCTTTTTGTCTAAAAGAGAATTCCTAGTGAGGGCCACCTTAATGCCCTTTTCCATAGAAAACCTTCCAATACTGAGAGTTCCCAAGATTGAATGAGGTGTATATTTTTCTGATAGATAGAACTGGTTTATCTCACCCAGGAAAGTTATTTATTCCTCTTTCTAGATAACCACATCATAATGCTTATCCATCTCTGTAGGTTTGCCTTTGTTCTTCTAGATATTCTGCCAGACTTACTGCCAAGCTGGAATGGCAATGACCTCGGAACTGATTCTTCTGGCTACCAAGCACCAGTCTTTGCAGAAGAGAAGCCCTGAAGAGGATTAATATAGAAATGATCCAGCCACCGTTAGCTATTAAATCTACATATGAGGAATTTCACAATCCTTTAATGTAATTCTTACTTCTGACGCCTGGCAGATGGGAATTTAATAGTTCAGTTATTATTCACATACATAAAGATTTTGACTTTTATTGAGTGGATCATCATAATGTTTTCTTTCAAATAAAATTAAGATCTTAGCCCAAAAAAGCACTAGGACCTATACTGACCTTCAAAGTCAGTAGAACTGTTAGTGATTTTGTTGAAGCTTCCTGAAGTACTGCTGAATATGCAAGTACTGCTACATGGAGTACTAATAGTGCCAGCTATTAAAGGTCTGATTCTCATATCACCAGTGTTTTAGATGAGAAAGCTGGTCCTGTGTATTGCATTCAGTTAAAGTGTTATTAGATACAAGAATTACTTGCTGTGCTTGAGTACATTTACCTCTGGAGCTATATACATGTTTAAATAGATTAGCACTTGAACCTTTGCAAACTTTTGCAAAATAAACCCACTAACATCACTCTATTGTATTCATTCCTTTGATTGTAGCACTTTGGGGGGATTTAAATAATGAGTAGAATAAAGCAGTATTTTATACATACTTCAAAGCCAGGAAAGGACCTATTGGGGCTGTTTCTAGTTAATGATCTATCTATAAGCCTTAAACTAGTAAATGTTACACTGCAAGAAAAAGCTGGTCTTTCAATGCAGTTACAAGTAAAAAGGTTTTTTTAGTCTTAAGCGTACAGACTAAAAATTCTTTTCAGGGCTGAGTTAAAAAAATTTTTAAAAATTGATTTCTTGGACTTGCTTTCATTACCTTATACAAGGTATCTTCCATAATTAGTGACAGATATCTTTTTAACTCCAATTGAAACTTGTGAATTCTGGAAATAATAGTTACCATGGTACTCAAGTTCTTTTAGCAGCTTAATTCTCTCCCATATTTGGGACTTCTGTGTCTTTTATGATCACATACTCAAAAATACTGATGAGTTATATCAACAGGGGAATGTTTGCTATAACCTAACCTTATTTTCTACTGAAGTGACAGTCACTATGATCTTATAGCAGAGATATGTGTTACATTAAAATACAGATAAATCACTTTTCACCTCTCCTTATGACATAGACTGTACAGTAGAAAGACAAAAACCAAAGTTCTCCAGACTTTTTTTTTCCCAAATACTTCCCCATTTGATGCTGTAGATTTTTAACAGAAATATTAAAGTTGGTGTATGAATGCAGTTGGTATGAATGGAAATACCTGCATGTCCCCTTGGACCACACACGTCTTGGTGCTTGCAAGTGCCTCTCTGTGTGTGTTTGTGTGTGTTTAATAGAGTGAGTGCATGAAGACCATGACAGAACAAGTGTGAATACATAAAACCAGCTTGCTTAAAGATTTCGTAAGCAAGTATCACATTTTCTGTCCAAAAGATTTCATGCTGTGTTATCTTTTACTGCTTTTCCTGCAACATGCATGCATAGATGTTGGAGATTGTTTGAAAGGGAGAAAATAGAACTTGTAATCCAAAAGTACCTGTAGCCAGTTGATGACCTGGGCTGGACAGAATCTGTGCCACAGTCCTCCACTTTAAAGTCTACAAAAATGGTCATCTTTACTTTTGCTAAAACCTCGCTCAGCCAAGGAATTTTAGTGTTTAAAATGAGCAGTCCATGTGAGTGTAAGGATCTGGTTCAATGTACATAAAATGAAGCTGGAACAAGATCTTCTGTTAGAGGGTGGAACAAAAGGAGCAATTCATTGTTTTACAGGTATGGAGCTATAAATGTACCATGTGAGAGTTTTCTTCCAGAGAGTGCCAGAATACAAAAAGCAGGATACAAAATTAATTAGTTAGGTTGTTCTTTTTAAAAAAAAAAAATATCCCAGCACCAGTAGCATCTTAGGAGAAGTTATTTTAACCATTCAGATATTACAAATGATCATTTAAAGGGATTGCACTGAGGCTGACTTCTTTCACGTCTAATCTTGTATTAAATCTACTGAAATAAGGAAGGGAGGTGGTGGGGGGTGTGTGACAACATTCAGAAAGACAGTACTATTTTAGCTTAGTTTATTAAGACAATAGTGAGCTTGAGGCCACGAGGGAGAAGATGGGGAGATGAAAGAAAGGAAGATAAACCACATGAATAAAGAAGACAAGCCAAAAGAATTTTACATGAGGCAAGGAGAAGAATGGTATGCCAGGGAGGAGCTGTCATAAATACATGGTGCAGAGGAGTAAGGAAAGTGATATTTTTCAGACTTCAAGGGGTCTTGTATCCCCCAGAATTCCCATCCTATAAAAAAGGGAAGTGAAATGGGTATGTGTTCTTTAAGGGATATTTGGTGTTTCTGAAACTGTTAATGACCAAAATGATTGTGTACATACTTCTTAATAGATACAAGTGAAAATCAGAGCAACTGATGGTTAACACTGCATTGCTGGTAGTGTAATTGCCCTTCTGGTCCAGAGCATGGCCAGTAAACCACTCCATGGCAATTATAGAGATTGGGGGATTGATTCCTGCAATCTCCTGCCAAAATACAGAGGAGAGCTTATGGTGAAGCTATGATTAGGACATGCCAGCAAGCACTGACATTGGAATCCATATAGCACAAGTTATTTTTGAAAATCCATTAATCAGAGGTGATAAACCTGCTTTTAATTTTACTGAATGATTCTGCTAAATACCAATAAAAATTTACTAATACAATTATGCATTTATTTTACATCAGGCAAAAAAAAAAATAATAACATTGATTTGCATAACTCCCTGACACCTTCTACAGTACTTTTTAAATTAGCCACCTGCTCTTGTTCTGAATAACATCTATTTATGACTCTGTAGCTGAGCAGTTTGGGGAACTAATGGTAGCGTGCAAAGCAAATAGTTTAGTCTGACCTCTTCTGATCCCCATACAAAAAATTAGTATGTTGATCTTAGAACATGCTGAAGCCCTCAAAAGGTAAAAAAACCCACAAAAACCTAAACTACTCATTGTGAATGTATTTTTTTCTCTATACTTAAGCAAAATAAAAGGGGAGGGGAGGGGAGGGGAGGGGAGGGGAGGGGAGGGGAGGGGAGGGGAGGGGAGGGGAGGGGAGGGGAGGGGAGGGGAGGGGAGGGGAGGGGAGGGGAGGGGAGAACATTTTGCAGTAAAATAAACAAGAATCAGGTTTGCCATTACACAAGATGCAATATAAAAGATGTTTTTATATTGAACATTAAGATATTCTATTCATGAAGACTGCAAAACTTCTGCCATACTTTATAATGCTGAAAGAATAATGCAAAAAGCTCTGTACTCTGCATGTTTTTTGGGACTAGATGAGGATGACTTAGTAATACAGAACATTTTCAAAAATTATGTAAATTTGGTTGGAATTGGAAGACATGCAAAAATTTTAAGAAATTTAAGCCTTCTATAATTAGGTGTTATGGGAGGTTTCTGTGTTACTAATAATACTGGAGAACTTGATACACACCAGAATACATCTGAGCCCATGTTTGATGTGCAGAGAAAGATATTTCAAAGCTGACAAAACTCCAGATGTCTTATACAGATGTTCAGTGTGCAGAAGGTGTGTGGGGGTGAAGCACCAGGCACTCACAGGAGTTTAAAGACTGGATTTGAGAGCTTTTTTAATAATTTCAAGACGGTTGCATTCTTCCTTCTTCTATGACATATATGCCCTTTTCATTTTTATTTGTTAATTTAGAAGAAAATTAACTTTGGCAATAAAGCATGAGGAATACAGTTTACTGACTTCAGTCCAAAGAGAAAAAAAAAAAAAAAAGAAATAAGATAGACATGTAAAAGGAAAATAGGAGATGAGAGAGTTCTGTATGTAGAATAATCACCCATGTAGACACTCACACAATTAATACATTGTGTTTTTTCCTTTGTGTTTACACAGATCAATTCCTGTTACAGTCCCACCCACTTATTTTTAATGTTTCTAACAGATTATCCTTCCTACAGCTGCAAAAAGAGAAAGGAATGAGCGATCAAAAGAACTAAACTAAACAAAAATTGCATACATATTGGCATTTTTAGGCTCACAGCTGAAAAGAAAGTGGTAAAAATAATCCAGCTCTGATGACTTGGGCTGTGTTTCTTCTGCTGAGCCTGTTTACTGGTGCAAAATGAAGCAGTGTAGCTGCTACTATTAACAGCTGACTCTGGTAAATGTGAAATTTTCCCACAGCTTTCTCAAAAACTCTTGGTCAAATGCCGCAGTAAAGGGCACCATATTGTGGCTTTTAGTCAGAGAAACTTATAGATTCTGTTTTCAGTAAGTTTAGTAAAAGGGATGATTCCTGCAATCTCCTGCTGAAGCAAAGATAAGGACGTTCCCCCCACCCCACCCCCCCCACCAATTTGTATCTCTGGAAAGTAGGTCATTACATAGACATATTTTATTGCTTAAAATCTCTGGGACTTGTTGTGAAATGACACAGAACAAGCTGTACACAAGAACAATTAATGAGATTTCTGTGCCTCAGATCTCCTCTTTTCTCATCTTCCTTTGCCTACAGGAAGTGTCTCTGCTGCAGGATCTTCATTTCTACATCAGGGTGTGGGTGAAGTTAAAGCGTCTAGCGAGAGCACAGAGCCGGACTGACATCAAGCAAGGGCATTCACTAGGGTGGTGACAATGGGCCTCAAATGGAGAACTGTTTAAACTTAAGTAGTAGTCAACATGGAGATTGTTTTGCACTGACTGAGCTACTCTAATTTAACACACTTCTCATTGGGAAGCCTTCAGCACAGCTCCAGTAATTTTTTTTGTTTTAATTCATTTCTCAAATACTTTTCTACACACACAGAACACAAGACCTCAATTTCATCTTTATATCCCCCACTCTTTTATATATTTAATGCTTTGCTCTTGTAAGATCTCTGCCCTCACTTGCAAGGACTTAAACAGGAAAGTGAATGAAATAAACCTCATCTATTCTTGATTTAAAGCGGAAAGTTACATGTCATCAGGGTCCTCCATACCAATCATCCACTTTTAGGAGCTGCAGGACAGCAATCCTTCTTGAAAGGAGCTAAGAGCTTATACCGACCAAGTAACAAAAAGGCAAAATGCCATCTTAGTATGACTAAATATAACTAAGTATGATTTAGAGTGACTAAGAACCTTAGTATCACTAAATTTATCTAAGAAACTCCCTTAGAATTCTCAGGAAAATACATTATGAGAGTGCCAGTTGCCACAGTCCACATTTGAGGAAAAAAATCCACTGTATATGGTTTGATACCTGCTGGCTGAGAGGAACATTTCTCACAGAGACTGCAGAGTGTTTTGGGTCACATACTGTAGGGGACGTTTGCACCTGGATCAGCATTCATGTGAACGAATCTCTTTCAGGCTGGTCCTTTTCCAAACCAGTTGCTTTTAAAGATTATCTTTCCTTATTAAAGACATTGAAAATTTAATAGCCTTCTGGTAAATTGTTTTCCCCATGTTTGTGCATAGGACTCGCCAAAAAGTATGCTTCAAAAAAAAAAAAAGGCAGAAAAAGATGTGTCTGGGCAAAATGAGCAGCAGCTGGACTGAGTTTACTAAGATAATTCTCACTCACATTAAAAAAAAAGGATATTGAAAAATATAGGTTTGCTTGTCTCATGATATTAAAATTGATTTAGAATACAAAGAACTAAGATAATTGAAGTATCTGAACAAATCTAAACCTGAAGGATCCATTCATCCAAACAGATGAGCTCTGAGTTAGTATGACCTCTCCTTCCATGCCCTCCCCAGTTCCTTTTCATTAGTAAGATCTTTATCATAACAACTATATACAATCATATTTTCTTGACCTCCAGCACAGATTAATCTCAGGCACACAGTAAGGCCTATGTTAAAACTCTTGAAAGACTAAAAAGAAAATTATGCATCTGGTCGCTTAACCTTGAATGCAAGTTAAATGTGACTATTTTAACAATTAGTGTAGGAGCAACAGAACGAAGCAAAGAGTTTAAAATATTTTTATTGTAACATGGTAAAATTTGCAATTGTAGGTGAAGACAATCATATGCAAAAGCTCTTAAAAGAGCATTAGAAAGGCATGAGAATTACATGGCAGTGGAGATAACAGCCTGATACATTATGACATACACCCAGAGCTGTGATTTCCTTGCACTCAGAACACAGAGAAGAAGGGAAGGATACAGTTAACTGGGCAATTAAGAGTGATACACTACATAGAAAAGGGGAGTCATGGCTAGTGACTTTGGGCAAAAAGGCAAAATTATTATTTTAGTATAATAGCTACTTCAGTGAACAGCAAAAGCGTTACTTGTATGGCCATTCAAGTAGGAGAGAAAAAGGACGCGATATGCCGGTATCTTTACATGGGAGAAGTCCACCGCTGTTTTTTTAACAGGATTTTAGTGATTCCATATCATTTAAAGTGACTGCAGCAGCAGGAATCAGAATTCATTGTGGAAGAAAATCAAGAAAACAGGTCCAAATTTGTCTCCTTGGGGCACATTTTTAGGCTAAATTTCAGCATGTGGTCTCTTTGCTGTGGTTCATGAAGCTGGCTTGTTGTGAGTGCCTGTGTTTTCAGCTGCAGGCCATGGTAAATATACAGCAATTTGCTTCAGCTTTAACCTCTTAATGTGGGCTAAGCCCACAGAGAGACTGGGACACATCCTACTGTACCTGTGAGCACAGACTGGCTGGAGGCTAACATGACTCAGATGCCTGACAGCAGTTATGGAGGCACAAATGACAGGATCAGCTCTCTGACGTGAAGCACTGGAGGGCCCTGTTACATGGTGTGTGTAGACAGGTATTTTGAGCTTCAGTGCCGTGTTGTAGTGTCAGCAGGACAGGTTTTTCTAGAGGGCCACACCAACATTTGTGTGTTTGGTTAAGCCATTTATGTCATAGCACTGATTTTCTTTGTCTCTCTGATCCCTAAAGTATGACAGTAAATGGAAACCTCTGTCAACCACAGATCTGCTTTCATAGGCATGAGGTGTTCCCTTTTTTTTGTGCCAGAGGACACTCTTGTCCCCTCTCCTCACCTCTTCTGGAAGAAGTAGAAGGAACTCTGGTAATTCACTATTTTGATGAGCAGGTTAAACTCTGTGTGGGAAGTTACAAGAAATACTGGATCTAAGAAATGCTGGAGCATGTGTTTCTTCCTAAGACCACAATGTTTCTTCCGAAGTAAGGAGGACCCACAAAGTTTTTCCTAAGCAAAGGTACATGGAAAATAAACAATGAGTCAAATCATTAAAAAAGAAATAGAAATGTTGCTAGCAAACAGAATAATGATGCAGGAAATACGTATCGGTGGAAATGTAAATACATCTCCCCATTACTTCCAATCAGTGGCAAATAGTCAGTACTCAGAAGAAAGAAAGAGAAGCAGAAAAGGAGTTACATTAATGATATACCATCCTAACAAGTCCAGGAGCAGGAAGCCTGCACAACCTAAGTATGACAGAAGTAAACAACATGACATATTTGACAGAAGGGTCATTAGCTACTGGACACTTTTTAGAAGTTGGCCTGCAGGTTCCTGTGATTATAATGAACTCATTCCATATACATTTTTTTTAGTAAGAGATTTCTGAGAGTATCCAGACTTTACAGAAAGATACCTGACAACTATTTCATCAACTTTTTGCTGTTTCCCACTTCTTCTTGTACAAAGATTGTGCTCTAAAGAGCAAAGAAGGGAGGGGAGAGGAGGGCAGGCAGAGCCCCCACAGCCTTTTGCCTTCTCATTTCCAGTTCTGAGTGTATAAAATTGCAGCAAGGCAGAATCAAGCTGCCCTTACTTATAGGTGCCTTAAAGTTTTGCCTCCCCTAGGGAGAAAATTATAAAGTCAGATCTATTATTTGTCTGTTGTGACTTTTCTGCTCAGCCCTGCTGCCTCCACCGAGGTGATGCTCTGCTACTCCAGAGCTCTTAGCTGGTGGTTCACAGAATCACAGAATAGTTTGTGTTGGAAGGGACCTTTAAAAGCCATCTAGTCCAAGGCCCCTGCAATTAGCAGGAGCATCCTCAAGTAGATCAGGTTGTTCAGAGCCTCATTTGACCTGATCTTGAGAATTTCCAGGGATACGGCACTTACTCCAGGCAACATGTGCCAGTGTATCATCACCCTCATTGAAAAAACTGCTTCCTTATAACTGCTCCCAGTTGACCCTCTTTTAGTTAAAAACCATTTCCCCCATTGCAAGAGGCCCTGCTAAAACATTTGTTCCCATCTTTCTTAAAGGCCTCCTAAAAATACTGGAAGGCCACGATAAGATCTCTCCAGCACTTTCTTTTCTGGAGGCTGAACAATCCCAATTCCCTCAGCTTTTCCTCACAGGAGAGGTGCTCCATCCTTCCAGTCATCTTCGGGGTCCTCTTCTGGACCTGCTCCAACAGGATGAGGCAGCTTTCACTCAGGGTAGGGAATGAGCACTTCCAGGCTGAAAACTTCTCCCAATAATAGCATGCAGCTCAGTTAGGAAAGCGTACTTTTGTAGATGCTGAGAAGGCTAGCAGATAAAAATTCTCCACTTTTTACTGTCTGATGTGAAAGTCTCTGTTCTCACGCAAGCTGGCTGTCTGACGGTTTGCTATCTGGTAAACATTTGCAGGTGCAGGGCTGTTGTGAGAACATAGTGGAATTGGTTTTGGTTCACTGAGAATAATATTTTAAAGTGGGTGGTTATACTGCTCAGCCACTCACTCTAGTGGGTGGCTAGCCAAGGGGCCAATCATGTAATTTCTTTTTTGCGATCCATGCTATAAAAGGATGGGGTTTTGGCATTAAAGGGTCATCTTTGACCGTCTTCTCTGACCTGAATGCATGTTGTTTCTCATTGTCCCTGCACACAACAGCGACATACTTTCACTTCGTTTCTATCTCTGCCTCAATGCTCTCAATTAGTATTCCTAGCCTCCAACAACCATCATCTAGAAAATAATATATTTTTAGTATAGTTTACAGTCTTAGAGATGACATATAGTGATTTAACAGTTCTTTGGTGATTTCAAAACAATCTGTAGCCAGGTAATATTAAATTGGCACTGATTATCATAATAGCTGTTGAAACAGATGCCTCTGTATAAACCCTTATCTACACCAAGCTCTGTAGATGTATATACCTGTAGATGAATCCACTGATGCTCTGACCTCGCTCCCACCTTGGTATGATTGTTGTTTCCATGATACTCACGTCCTCTCCACCCCTAGGAATCTCTCAGCAAGCCATGTTAATTTACTAACCCTGATCCAACAACCCATGTGCTTTGGGGTGGAGGCTGAAAACCCCCTATTATTCAGGTGGGAGAAGGGAGAAAGGTGGGAGAGACCTTTCCAATTAACATCGGCTTCTACCACTTCAAATCCCAAAATGAAGACAAACATTTCCACCTTTTTTTCCCTCCATTTCTGATGTGAAAGAATCACCTGCTGTTTTCTTCTGCTACTAAGATGTCAAAAAGGGGAAAATTCGACTACTGGAGCATGTTGCAAAGTTGTTGGTCCCACCTGGGCTCTCCAAAATCAGCAGTGACACTGCTCTATTAACCGCCGCTGACAAACTTACTGCTGTGTTTTGGAAGACAAAAAGGAGAAAGGGGGAGAAAAAAACCCCACCCAAATGCAAAGGTTGCAGGCAAGCTTAATAGATAGAATGAAAGATAAATACTTTTGAAAGACACATTTGTTTTAAAGCTGAAAGAAACATAATTGCTCAACTACATTCTCTTTGTTATTCAACACCAGGAGAGCAGAAAACCTGAAATATACACTGCATGCCCAGTATCAATTTATAAGAAAACTCTGCATCCCCAAATGTTCCGTTTTTAAAATGTCTAGATTTCTGGTTTGGAGAAAAACAACCCAAAACCCAGCCATGCTAGAAAAGCTGCACGTTGCTGCCTGTTCTGAGCTTCCCCTCCCCAGGACATTTGCCTCTGCCATGTGCTCTGGACTCCTTTGTTCCAAGCGCGGGCAAAACCAAATGTAACTCAAACTCTTCAGCAGTGTCAGATTGGCCGCTCTCCCCGGGTCCGCCCCCAGTCCTCCCCTGTCCCCTTCTCCGAATAAAAAGAAAGGACCAAGGGGGGGCCCACCCTCTTTGGCTTGCACCCTTTCTGCGAACATCTGTGTGTCTCTGACTCTGTTTGAAAGCTTCTAATTGCGGGAATTAGGCAAACCAAAAGCTGTATTTCTCCCTCTTTGCTTCTGCTGGTGGTATCAGATTTGCAGCTACTATTGCCGCTTTTAGAGCTACTGAAATGCTGGATTGTCCGTGCTGCCTCTAGGCTGCCCGAGGCTTTCTAAGGCATTGAACTACGAGCATAGCCGGTAAAAAGCTGTAAGTATACTTCCTCATCTGCAAGTACATTTTGTGGCATTATCCAGCATAAATGGAGCTTATGTGCAACTTCTTTTACCCAGACTTCATTTGGTAACACAACTTGGAAAACAATCTGCCTGCAAGGCCATTCTTCAGCAGGGAGACTGAGCACTTTGACTAAAATTTTAAAAACCTTATCCAAATTTCACAGCCAATTATATGAAGATCTGAACTCTCTCCCTCCCTCTTATACTTAGAGCTAAATAAGTGCTTTCAGTTATTTACAGTTGCAATCACTGTAGAAGTTATAAGAGAAAATCCCAGTCCGTATCAGACAAATTTCTCTTAACAGCATTTCACTGTATTTTATTGTGTCTTACTTACCTACAAGTAATTATGTGCTTACAGTTTAAATGACAGAACATGTTGCCACAGAAAATGGGAAATTTCATATGTCCACATTTATTATTATTATGATGTAGAGTTGTGACACCACAGCTGAAACTTTCCACTTTGAATAGCTGGCTCTAGTTAAAGCATAGAGTAGTGGATAATGTGTTGCCACTCCATATGCTTATTTTTCATCTTCTGTTTTTATTACTAGATTTAGCCCATTCCAAGGAGATTCAAGTGTTATTCCAGCATCTGCCTACTTTGTAGACAAACAGCTATGCTCACATCATTATGCATTAATATCACTGTACCGGTTTGGCCAAATTTAGAAATATATACTCTGAGAGAAGGCACAACCACCCCTCCCCCCCAGGTTCGGGAAAAAAATTTTCCTCGAAGGAAAGTGAAGAAGATAAAACTATTTATTTAACAAACACACGGGAAAGGAAAATGAGGTTAAATGGTAAAATCTTTCACTGTGGAGGAAAAACCTGGGATAGCGTTAGAGTCCTCCCTTTGGTCTCCTCGGAGCTGGGGCTTGGCCCAGGGCCAGGCCCTCTGTGCCCGATGAAAAGTCCTCCCGATGTGCTCTGAGGTTGAAAGCAGTCCAGTAGAAAAGGGAGAAAATCTGGAATTCCAGAGAAGGAAAAGCAAAGTCCAACTCTCAGTCTCTCTCTCCGGAGAACAAGAAACTGAAAAAACTGGCCAAAAGCTGACTGGAACACAGAAAGCTGGGTGCTTCCTCGCTCCCCTGCCGCAGCTGGGGATAAAAAAAAAAAAAAAAAAGCCTCCTATCTTTATGTGACCTTGAACAAGCTGCAAACTGCTTTGAGAAAGTTTTGCTCAGTTTTTTTCTTCTCCCTCTCAGGCTCAGTTTAGAGGCACAGAAAGGCACAAAAATTAATTTCTGGGCATAGGCAGCGATATGGGATACACATCATAACGTCACCCCAAGACAATCACATTGCAGTTTTATGTACTTAACAGAATCCTTAATATTAATAAAAACAATTATCTTTTCCCAAAATTTACAAACTTAAAAAATTATGATTTTCAGATCGTCATTGTATCTGAAGCAGAAATAGCTTAGCTTTTTAAAAGTTACTCTACTACATCTGGGATTTGTCTAACAGGTTAATGAGTCACAAAAGACTTAATGCTCCAAAACCCATTTTACTGTCTAATTCGGAATGTATGCCAGACCCTCTGTGATGAGGATTTTTTGAAGCTAATAGCAGTATTGTGTCTGACAGGTTTTTTAATTTATTACAAGTAAGGTGAAGATACCTCATGGCACATGTATTTGAAAGAGCCAGCTTTGTTTCACTAAACTTGTTCTGCTTGGAGGTAAAGTCCATTCCCGGATTCTAAAACAGTTTGTACCAGGATATTAAAGAGAACATGAAAGTAAAAATGTGCACCTCTATAGGGAGGCAGAGAATTGTGGAATTGTGGATAAAGCATCATCCAGGAGAGCACAGGGATCTCTACAATAAAATATCCAAGTAGGAAGTAAACCCACCCATGGACATCCTACATCCTATAAAGCCAAACCTACACAGTCTGAAAGAAGGTGCAGGACATGCCCCCTGCTCAAATCATTTTCCTGATCATGAAGCAGGGCTCTCCCAGGGGTTGTTGAAGACATTTTAACCTGGGCAGAGAAAACACTCCAAATATGACTGGTGGTGTTGATCTCTAGTGATCACACACCTTAGAAAATTTTGCTCAAAACCGGTGTATTTTGGAAAGGCTCTAATCATGCAAGTCTGTGTGATAACTACTATGAGGAGTAACTAAATGAGACCTGCCAGATCCTTGAGCATCTGGAACACAACTCTTAACCTGCTTTGGCATGGAAGTGGATCGGGGAGATTCAGATCTGAACAGACAAGGGAACAATTTGGCAATGTAGCCAGAACAGTCAGGCGAGCAGCTTCAGACACCTGTAGATCTATTTATCCACTCCTTGCTGGTGTAGTCCTCAGTTATAATTTTGTCCCTACTCCAAAGTGACAAAAAATAAAAATCTAGTCTTTTCTAAGGCTCTTTCGTTTCAAATTGAAAGTATTGTTTCTAAGACCATAATATTGATATGAAAATTAAATTTTCAAAAAATTCAAAAATAGGAACAGTTTACAGTATTTAAGTTAGTTAGTGTGACTGAGTTCTGTGTCAGCCTTTCCAGTACAGGAAAAAAGGAGAAGACATTTTATCCCAGAACTGCAAAAAATCTTTTCAAAATTATCACCTCTGTAGTCTTGTGTAGGGCTGAAGCCATCTAGAACTGGAATACAGCTAAACTATTGTTATCAACATGCTTATAACAGGCTTAAGTCTTTTCCAGATTGCTCATGACTATTTTGAATTACTAGAATTTCAGATCAGCAAAAGTATCCTGAAGCCAAAGGTTCAGAGTTGTACAAAACACTGGTAATACTTCAAATAGAAGATTTTTTTATACCCTTTATTAGAGGTAGGGTATGAACTGGAAAGCTGCACAAAATAAGAACCATATGAGGACAAAGAGATTTACACCTATTAGGATATTTAAGAAGCTGACAACAGTTTAAGTCAGATTCTCAGAGAAGGAAGTTTTACTTTACATGCTATATAAATGCCAACCCATAATCTACTTGCAATCTTTTGTGATTAAACAGATGAGCTATAAGATGCTTCTCAAGTCTTCAGCAAATGTTTTTCAATAGCAGGGAACTGTGACAATTCTGCTTTTGGATACTTGGGTGGAATATGCAGAATGATGTCTTAAACTATGATGTGGAAATGATCACTAAGCTTAAGTGACTCTACTAGGGAATTTACTGTTCCTACACTATTTTGTACAGTAACCAGCAGAAGTGAAAGAAGAACAGGGCTAAAGAAAATGGCAAGGGATTTTACAACCAAACAGAAGGGTGTAGGCATTTGCAGTAGAGAGAACGCACTTGGCTTTCCAAACCAAATCACAATTAGCAAAGTGTTTCTCTGGGTCTTCCAGGTCTCAGTATCAGTCTCTATTTTCTCTCTTCTTCACTGTCTTGCCCACGCCTACTCAAGTGTTGGTCATAAACTATTTTTCTTATTCACAGTTTTTACCATATTTTAATTCTTCTACCCCTCCAACAGCTCAGATATTGATGCCATGAAGATTTTTGCCTTTTCTTTCATACCCCTGTTATACCTTTTTACAGCTTCTGTATTCTTAGTGCTTTTTGCCTACATTCTTGGACTTGTTTGTTAAGCTAAGAGACTAAACATTTTAGAAGCTTCATAGCTAGGGATCAGTGTGCCCCAGACCTCAAGGTCCTCTCCAGAACTCATTCTGTAAACCAAGATAGAACCATCCAGGGGAAGGTTCCTTGGGGAGGGGGGCTCACTTGAGCCTCTCATTGGGGAATCTTTGATAGATATGCTAATTAGTAAAACCTATAATGTTATACCCAATGTTGGGGAGGGGGTCAGGAACAGAAAGAAGAAGAGAGACATAGATAGACTCGGCGGTGTGCATTTTGATGCATATGACCTGGACGTGTGCACCTAAGGATCCTTAAAATAAATACCAAGGTAAAATCCCTTTTCCCCTTCTAACCGTGTATGACTCTTGATTTTAAGACCAGGAAAAGGCATCAATATAAAGATGTAAACATCCTAATACCAAACCAACTTTAAGTTCAATTCTTTATTTCATCTCTCTTTACTTTCTATCTACTCTGTCTCATTTGCCCATTTCTCCACCTTTTTCACATGTATTTCTACATGGTTTTGGATGCTATACATTAAGCATGGAAAGTCTTTCTTGTAAATAACAAAGCTCTCCACTGTTAATAGCGATTTAAGACACCTACTAAGAAAACTGAAGTGATATCAAATAGTAAGTAGAAAGCGCTTGTATTTTTTTTTTAAGTGAATTGGCTAAATATTAGCTACCAAATCTAGTGCTCCCAAAGCACAGCATATGTGTTATTATTACCATCTAACTTTAGAAATCCAGTTATCGCCTGCTTTACAAGCCTCTATTCATGCACTTCTTGATCATCTTTGTATTCCTTTATCCTTTGAAGGAGAAAAATGCCCCTGTAAACACATGAAATTTTAAGAGAAAGAAGAAGAATCAGAAGTACATTGTTTATTCATCTTCCAGAAGAGGAAGAAGCATGTTTTTAAAGCAAGTAGCATTTCGAATTTATTTCTCTTAAAAAAATAAATGCTATGTTTTGAACAGACTATTTAAAGAAGCCATTCATGCTTTTGTCCAGAATTTTAATGCAATAGACTGGAAAATTGTAACATTTTAAAACATGCGACTTATTTTTCCCAAATACACAGATGCTAACCAATATAGCAACTCTGATTATATGGGTTATATCTCTAGTAATTATTTATTTCAGGGTATTGCAGGCATGGTTTTGCTAAGAAGAAACCAAATTTACTAAAATAGAGTGTCAAAAATCTGAATGTTGGAATAAGAATGGATAGCAATGTGGATCCTTTACACTGAGATAACAGAAAAGTATTTTTTCTTTTGTTGCTGAACACCAGCAAAATTGAAGATGAGAGCAACAAAGATCTCATTTGACATGAAAATATTCACAAATATGTCTATTTCAGGTTTTAATTTATTCCTTCTTCTACCATGGGTACAAAATATCACAAGAACCCTGCTGCAATTAAATGGAGAGCATCATTTTGGGTACATGCAATCTTGTAATTTCTGGTGTAAAAACAACAAACTGCTGATCTGTGTGAGGAGAATGTTTTCCAGAGTTTTATGGCCTTTGACTTTTTAGTAGTGCTTTGACATCTTTCTCAGGACACCAGTTTCTGAGCGTAGGAATCCTTGGTTTCAGGTGATGTGATACTGCCAGAATAACAAAATTGTACCATACTGTCCATTTCCAGCACTGTGCTTTGCAAGGCTTAAATAATTAAAGCCAGGATCCAGAACATAAAAGAAAACAAATATTTGCAAGAAGGGAGGTATATGTGGTCATACAGATGATAGGAAGGATTATTTTATTGCTCTTTCTTTGAAAGACCATGCCACAGGATACAATAACTGCAATGTCCAAGCAAGACCTGTGTACTATACCCAGGCTATTTCAGAATGTGATGAAAAACATGTCAAAATACATAATCTTGTGCCATGCCCTAGATTTTATTTAGTCATTTATTAGTAGAAATTTCCACAAAATTATTGCAGTGATTATCCCTACATTTGCATATCCAACTGTAAGTACATTGATTTTCTTTTTACTGGCGACCTTCTGCTTGTAAATGCTAAAAAAAGTAAAAAGGGAGGATCTGTTTTGCTTTTTTATATGACTACGTATAGCAACAACTCTTCCAAACTTTTTTTTCTCTAGGCTAAAAATCTTTTGTTCAGGAGAAAAAAATCCATCCTTTCCCTGAAAAGCATTCATTTCTTTGTTCTTTGATTTAAGGTAGAAAGAAAACCAGCAAAAACATTAAATAAAGCTACATGTAGATATTCAAAGTGTGCACCTTTTTTTGATATTGCCTAAGAGAACTATTCTCCTCAAACTGCAACATTCCTTATTCTAGTTGCTGCTCGACACCTGATTTACACCTCAACTGTGTTCTCAGGTAAGCATTTTGCATTTCTTTCCCTTATAGGCTATAAATAATTGCTAGTTTATTCTCCAAGGGGAGAAACAGAGATTTTATTCACACACATACAGAACTGCCAGCACATAAAACATCCAGGTAGTAAAAATAAAAAAAAGCTGTCTCCTCTCAAACACATCTGCATTAATGTTAAATGAGCGGCCACTTCATGAAAGCTTTTTAGCCTTACTCAAAAGCTTTCTGAAGCCTGGTGAGAGGATGTGCCTCATTAAAATTCCCAATTCCCCAAAGTTCTCTCCATTACTGAGACAGAGGAGAGTCTTTTTGGGGTGTATCCTTATAATCAAGTTAGGAACTGACCTTTAAAAAGACAATAGTGTGGTATTTTTCAAGTATGTGCATTTTTCACGTCAAAGGATTGGTCAGAACAGTGAGGAGCTGCATGTTAGAAAATCTTCTTTTTAGGCTTACCTCGATGAAGGAGCACTGAACCTTCCTGGCTCTGACTTCCCTGGCATCCTATTTGGCATCCACAGTACTGATGTCTGCAGGACCTTTCCTTCCTTTAGTACTTTTACACCCCTCACACACACCTGCTGTTTCCTCAGACCTTTTCAGGGTCTTCAGAGCCTTTGTCTCTCTCGAGCTCAGGGACTCTTTCAAGCGAGTACCACCAGAGGGCAAAGCCGGATCAGTAACATCCTAGCTCATCCCGGCTCTGTCCTGCAGCCCGGAGTGTGATGGGGCTTCCGGACTACCCGGTCAGCAGCATCCACGCTCACAGTTCACATACTACGTGTCACGACTGCAACGAATTGCAATCACCAGCCAAAGCCCTCTGTCTTTAGGAAGGTCTCAGCATCTCGGGGATATGAAATTAAAGGCCTGGCAGCATAATTAGACAACAGCTTCATTACCTTGTAATAACCCTTCTCAGTATTTGTGGGAACCCCCAAAATTTTGCTATAGGCAATTAAGGAGAACAACATAAGAAAAACTAAAGGAATAATCACATTTTAGATACTTCAACCCTCAATTTTGAACTCATTAAAAGATACTCTGGTCCAGAAATTTATTTAGAGAGATGACTTCATCTCTAGAAGCATTGGCTCTATCTTGGAGTGGCCCTCAAGCCTGGATGCAGTCTCCCTTTCAGCAGACTCTGTCGTCATGTTCATATAGAACATTTGAAACCACAGTAGAGTAGCCAGCTATCACAAGACAACCCACCCTATTTAAAATGATAGTCAGAGGATGTCTTTCACTTGAAGCTGATCAGAAAAACCTAGCAAACATGCATTTCTTCCATAGAAAGTGTTCACTCCCCAAAATATACTTCAAAACATTCATGCACCTGCTCTTTTAAGAGAAGGTCTCACTTAAGGAAAACCAAAATCCACCTGCATCTCACTATACTTTATGCTCCACATAAAGGCTGCTTCCCTTCTCTCTTTTCAATCAGTGTCTTCCTAAGCTTTTACATTCTCCACTAAGACTCTGTCCTATTCATCCTGAACAAAATTAGTGAACAGACAAAAGCAATTCATGATCAGCACAATTCATGTAACTCCAGGAGTAATTCTGTGAGAACAGGGTTTCTCAGGGAGCAATGCCATCAGTAACCAGCCATTCATAGAAAAGTGAGCAGAGGGTGTTCCACGCCATGAAAACTTAACACCTGCTTCTCAAGAGAACCAGCAGTTCCCACATCACACTCACATACCCATCACCACAGCTGGTTTTCAGTCATAACAAACTTTTGCTGACCCAGTCACTGGCATATCACCCCTCCAGCTGAGAGAGTGAGTCAGCTTCTTGGTAGAGCATTTATTTTCCAGTGAGATATGATCTGGTATGCACTGAAGATCCATGAAGCATACCTCAGCAGCAATGAGCACTCCAAAGGCAGAAAGGCAATCCTTCATCCAGCAGAGCAGAGTGTCAGAAAGTGGAGCAGATTGATACCCAGATGTGTGGAAAATGCTAGTGTTAACAGTCGCTGCAAGCAAATAGGCTGCTATGCCCACAGTCTAGAAAATGATCCACCTGGCACTGGTCAGGGAGGCATCCGTCCATTTAAAATCTGGGATGGAAAGTGTTGTGATGTCTAATTCACACATGCTTTTGGGCCTGACTGCACTAAAAAAGTGTTCCTTGAGGTACCTTGTGGGGTGATTTTCTGAAGAAGGGCCCCCTGTGAGCTGCTGAGTCTTGGTCAGGGATGGAGCTGGAGGTCACCAATAGAAACAGACTCCAAGAGGCCAAAGCAATAGAAATCTACTTTAAAGATGCACAGTGCTGCTGAAAAGCCTATCATTTTCTCTTCTGTGCTAGTTACAGGAAGGCTTTACCAGAGCCACATTGGGCAGCTTGATCCTCCCTGGCCAACTTTGACAGCTCAACCTCTTGGAGAAGAGATATCATGCAATAGGAGGAGTTCTAAAATCATGTTCTCAGCCAATATTGCTGCAACCATCAGGAGGGCTTTTTCCAAGATGCACCCTTTAAACAACAATAACAGTTTTCAATATGTTTTAGGGTGTATGTATGAAGGTAGGGTCACTACTGTTCATGCTAATACTGTACAGTACCACTGAACATCAAAAATACATCAGTACAGGTGAGCACTACACCTGCTCTTTTCACAGTAAAGATATTAGGCTGGGAAGAATGCCATTACACAGCTGAACTATCATTTTCAATGTCTAGAAACAAAACCTGCAAACAATCCTTTAATCTCTATTATAAATTATATCTTCCAAATTACATTCCTAGCCATTTTAAAATGTACTGATGTCTTTCTGAAAGGAGTCTTGTCCTTCAGAAGAATTCCTGCTATCAAATAACATTGGTTTTTAATTTTCTTCTTTTTTAATATTTTGTTCTCAAGTGAACTTATGTTTATTGTTTTAGCAATAGTGTATTCCATGTATGTATTCCCTTCACCATTTGTGACAGAACAGTCACAGGACTGCTTCAGAGAGCACTGAGATTATCAGGAATGGGGCATTAAAAATCAAGATACTTTAAGTTTGTGCAATTTTTTGCATTAATAGAGGAAATATAAAAATACACAAAAAGCGTATCACATCTCCACAAGACAACTTCATGAAAAGCCAGTGATGTTCAAAGGGTATTTGTACATTTATAATTGCATGAAGAGAAGGGATTAGAAAAATAGTTTTTTCTATCAATGAGTTACAAAAAATAAGATCTCTAAAATAATTTTTATGTATCATTTTACCATACTAAAGAACTATGTTCAGGATCCAGAAACTGCAAACCAAAATGCCAGTCCTAACTTTTCCCTGAGCTCTCTTCCCTATACATGTTTACTTAGCATAGCTAGCAACATTAGCAGCATGTATTTTTAAGAGTCCTTCAGAAGCGTTGAGACCTTATATTATTCACTTGCTGTGGGAATACTCCTGGATGTCTTCATCTCCTGTTCTATGCTTTAAAATATGACAGCCTCTGCATCTTTGCCTCTGAAGCTGCACACAAGCAAGACAGACCTAGTACTTTCTCCTTTTGCATCTCAAAATATTTGGGCTCTTAAACCTGAATAGTAGTGGAAAAGACCCAGAGAATCCATTTCACATTTCATCTGTCCCTTCTCCCAATAATGAGAATGTTATCATTTCCAGCCATCTAAAGACAGGTCTTCATGCTGTCAATAAATCAACTTGAATGTTTACAGCAAGCCACAAACCTAAAATGCAGATCCCCATTCTTCTGTGCCAGAGGGCTGTGATAGTTGTCCCGTATAATACTTTTTTTTCAACTTGCTCACACCCTACTCTGTCCAAAGAAGCTCCTTCTGCCCCCACCCATAACACTGCTGTCAGACACCATCTCTCAGCACTCACCTCACCTAGAATGCCTCTAAACCAAAGTCATAGCATGGAAAGTAGAGGAAGCAAGACATTTCACTTCACAGTTAATCTTTTAGGAAGTAGTGAGATCACTTACCATAGTCAGAACACCTTTCCAATTTAGCCTTCTTTGGGAAAATTTCTTTTATTTGTATAGTTTTAGTCACAGAAGGATATGTTCTGTGTAAAATACATTTCACAGAGAAAGAAAATCCTATGTTCTTATCACCTAAGTAACATAAAAAATTTTATCGCACCTAAAAAACCCTTGTCTCTTCAGTCTAATAAACTGCAAGGTCCAAAACAATAACAAAGCAAAACCCCCATGAAAACATCTCACTCATCCAAAACCAATCCCAGTTGGTCAAAGTTCTCAACAGAGTTAAGTATCAGCCCTTGAAATGCATTTGCATATTGGTACCAGAACAGGGTGCAGAAACCAACTGTCATTTAATCACCTGGATACTTCCTACCCCATACAACAAATACTGCTGAAAAGTAGACAAATTCTACAGGTAACAAGGATCAAAACAGTGGCACTCTGTGTACACACTCTGTGTACACACTCTGTGTACAAGAATTAAACATCAAGCAATCAGAACAGAGAAGTCAAGACACTAGTATTCTTTCATAACTTAAAAATGTAACTTTTTTTCATTTTGTCCTTATTATTTAAAAACGTTATTAATTAATTACTGAAGTTATATTATATTAAACTGGGTGTTAGTTTTGAATTTCATCTTTTCCCTCCCATGACAGTGCCAGTTTATTTAAGACATTTGAAACCTTTCTGTATTCATTACTTTGTTTGCCAGTTCTGCAAATCTATAAACAGCTAATTGCTGTATGATACAATGTCTCTAGCATCCTGACGCTGCATCAGTCAAGAAGAGTGATATTTTCAGGCATTTGTGGCTTTGCAGTCATTCTACTCCAGTCTGCAGCTGATCTCAGAGGGAACTATTAAAGTAAATTTCCAGAGTTTCCTAGTCATGCCACACTCTAGAAACTTAGGAAAGAGCAATTACGTCTGAAATTACCTTTTCAAAAAAACCTATTGCTTCATTTCAACACATTTAAATAGAACAAGAAACTCACCAAATTCACCTGTTTGTTCTTCATTTGGGCAGCCAACTCTCTGCAGATGAGGTGCTATGAATCCAGCTGCCTTTCACTCATTCTAGGAGATGTAGGAGATGTGACAGGTTCAAGTCTATCAGCAGAGTGCGACGCTGGTGCATTTCTACAGCAGGGAGGTGGAAAAAGCAGGGGTGGAGGGAGAAAAATCAGCCCTCACAGCAGTTTAAGAGTTCTGGCATGTTGTTATTGCCAGAACAGGTTCCTATGACTGGCTTTAGCTATCTCCCCTCCTCTGACATCGCTGCCTGTCGAGCTGGGGAGCGCAAAAGAAGGCTAATCACTGTACACCTCGAGCCGTCTCCTGCAGCAACCCCTGGGGGTTTATTGATACCTGGGGAGGAAAGAAGTTTTGCCACCTGTCACCTGGGACAAAATGATCAATTTCCTTATTCTAGTACTAATGTTGGATTCAAAGCCAAGAGACAATTATCCCAGCTGGTTCTTAACACAACCTATGAATGACACTGACTGTGATTATTAAAACTGGTGTGAAAGGCATTGTGGCAGATGAGTTCCTTGGGCTTATTTATAGATTAATTTTCTGCTGTTTACATTCATGTTAAATTCAGGAAGGGATAGGAGCTTTCCCCTGTGAGAAGAGCTTCCTCTTTTGCTAGTTGATATTACTTGCTAGATGCATAAATTGGCAAATCTTTCACACTAATGGCAAACTACAATAAAACAGTTGGTGGTTGCTTAACAATTCACTTTATTTATTTATGGCTGTATAAATAAGGGCTTGAATCAGCTTTGCCAGTGTCATAGAGAGACTGAGAAGGTGCTGTTTTGTATCATGTTGAGGGGCAAGGGCTATCAGACAAAGCACCCCTACAGTCTGAGCTCTGCTTTCAAGCATTGCTTATTGCCCCCAAAAGCAGCAAACTCATGAAATCATTTCACCTCTTTGTAAGCAGGTGAAGGAGCAGTGAGAAATTCCAAGTCACTGTTAGAGAAAGAAAAAAATAATTTTTCAAGCTGAAGCTTGCTTGATGGTGACTTCAGACAAGTCTTAGAATACTGAAGAATGTACTTGTAACAGTACAAGTAGAAAAAATAACATTCTGAGCAGAAACAGTAATAAGAAGGAGTCATTTTTTACCATGCATTGTATGTGACTTTATTGAATTTTACTTTATCAAATATGAAAAAGTTCAGTTACTCAGTAAACCCAGACCTGTGATTTTTGTCTCTGTCACTCTCCAAATATTGACAAAGTTCCTTAAATGCCTCAATTTTTATTTTAACTTTCTAGATACCTTTAGAACCTTCTAGATAATAGGAAGGCCTAAGAACCCTAGGTACAGGTCTTGTACATTGGTCTGACCATGACATTCAGCCAGAAGACTCTGACCTCTGCCTCCATAGCAATACCCTCTGTTAGATAACCAATACTTCAGACTGTGTATAAATACCTTTTAGCAGGAACCTCTGTCTGTTCAGAACATGCTGTCAAATTGCCCTCAATTAAAGTAATCACTGAGAGCTTGTGAAGAGGAAAATATTTCCATCAGTAAGTAGGGTCACCTCTTCTATAATAAAACCAAATTCCTTTCCTCTCTCTGCTTTTACATATCTAAAACTTCTCTTCCATCTCACAGCTGTTACCGTAACCACTTCACTGCAGTGCATAAGTCAAGACTGATGCAGGACTGAGAGAAACTGAGGGCAGTGCTCAGTGCAGCAGTGAGCTCAGCTGTCCCAGAGCAGGTACAGATTCTCACTCCCAGATGAAGTCTTATTTCATATGCTATGACTTTTTTTCCCAGTGGCTACCTTAATGACCAAAAATGTTAGGTGTCCCAGAAATGGGGAGCAGAATTTCCTGCTTCCATAACACTTGTTCTTGTAAACTATCCCCTTGTCCCAGCAGACCTTGAATGTTTCTTCAGCCTGTTTGCACTGGGAGGTCCCTGGGTTGTCACAGGCACCTACCACTGATTTGCACCCCACAGCAGGCAACATGCATTCATATATGTTTGGATTTCTATGTGTGCATCTCCACAGCAGAGAAAATGATGAACCAGTGCTGTCTGGTTTTAAGGAAATTCTGGATGCTATTACATACAATTAGACCCAAACACTACTTTCTACATCTTTAAGTTAGTCTGGGGGTTTTGCCTTGAAAAAGCAGAATACCAGGACCAGGTCCATCCAAGAACTTATTCTGGAGCATGTATATACACCTCTCTGCAGTTTTGAGTGTAGCATTTGAAAGGTGTGATGAAAGTCCTGTTAACATTGACATTTTCTACCTGACTAACTTTAGGCAGTGCTGTTCTGGGCTGGTTTGCTGTTCTGGGTCAGTTTGCTGTTCTGGGTTAGCTTGCTGTTCTGGGTGAGTTTGCTGATCAATGTCAACTGACTTTTTAAACTGGGGGCTAAGGTGTACCATACATAGAGTTTTCATGCCAAATTGGATTTCAGATAAGAAAAAAATTTCTTCCAGATACAAAAGATCCAGAACCTTTCTGCATTTCTCCTCTCCTCTCCTCTCCTCTCCTCTCCTCTCCTCTCCTCTCCTCTCCTCTCCTCTCCTCTCCTCTCCTCTCCTCTCCTCTCCTCTCCTCTCCTCTCCTCTCCTCTCCTCTCCTCTCCTCTCCTCTCCTCTCCTCTCCTCTCCTCTCCTCTCCTCTCCTCTCCTCTCCTCTCCTCTCCTCTCCTCTCCTCTCCTCTCCTCTCCTCTCCTCTCCTCTCCTCTCCTCTCCTCTCCTCTCCTCTCCTCTCCTCTCCTCTCCTCTCCTCTCCCTTTTTTCCCCAAAGATTGAATAAAGTCAAAGCCCTTGTTTTTTGTCTATTTGCAGACTTACTTTTTTTACGGTAAAAAGTAAAAATTTCTAAATCACATTATTACTGAAGAAAAAAGCCGAGAAAGACATTATTGTGGTGACATACAAGGTTCTTTATCGTTTTCATCTCACTCGTACTATTTTCTTCCAATAAAGGTTTTGACAGCTAAGATAACATGTGGATAAAACAGCAGGTGTGAGTCAGACCTTACTCCAAATTTCATCCTGGAGAGAATAACAACTACAATCTAGTTTATTTTAAAACAAAAGACAGGAGGATTGGTAAGAAAAATTATATAATGAAGATTTTTCATTAACATATAAAGCTACAGTACAAGCTTAGAAACTTACAATACAAAAATATACATTGCCTCTCCCACTTCAAATATGTCTAAAGTCAATCAATGCTAAGAATTTTTCCAGACAAAGTGTGTGCTCTTTACGACTGAAAGTTTTCTAATTTGTAGCAATAGAAGAAAATCAGTGGTATGATTTATGATGTTTTTCTCTTTCAGTCATGCAGCAATGTCAGGGTTTCAAACATTTGTGAACGTGTTACTATTTGAGAAATAGTTTTCAGCTTTACATATATATATATCTATCTCTATAGTGTAGTAAAAATTAAAGCATTCTAGGGTGTTTAAAAGGTTGTTTTTAAACTTCAGTTTTTTGGTGGACTGACTTTTAAGTTGTTTGGAATATAGAGTACAAGATAATAATGAGAATGGCTTAACTATAGTGTAGCCACTGGAATTTTAATGTGAAAGAAAATACCATGGTAAACTCTAGAAAGAAAGCACAGACTGCCACTAGCTGTTCTCTGGATTTAAATGAAAATAACGTAATGCTGTGAATAGTTACTCTTGTGTAGAACTCAAAATTATATTTGCTTTTAAATGAGGGTGGTTCTTTTGCCTGCAAGCAGCAGGGTAACCCCACAGAACCTCATAAACCTTGCTAAAATCATATTGCTATTGTGAGGAGCATGCAGTGGCAGCATAACACAGCAGAAGTAACACACAACAAGGAGACAACATTTAACATAAATCACTCTGTTACTTTTTTTTTTTAGTCACACAAAAATCAGTTCCCTTTTCAAGCAGACATAGGCATTCACTGTATTTATCTCTGGACTTTGCTACTGTTTCCAGATTTGCTAAAATCTGGAAGCTTGGGCATGTAGGAGTAAGTTACAATCTTCCTTATACTACCATTTTATAAACCTCTGCTTTTCTTGTATTGTTCAATGTTGTTTTTCTTAAATTATGTTTGGTATGTGAATGCGCACACGCACATGCAAGTCTGAAACAACATTTTTTTTGAGATCTTCACCAGCTGAAAAAGCCTTTGATTCACCAGTATAATTAGTAAAAAATTTTGAAATAATCTTATTAGATACTCAACTACAGTTAGAAGTATTTACTTTACAGTAACAACATTAAGAAAGCTTTTTTCCCGCCAAGTCATATATTAGATTTAAAACTAAAAATACATCTTTTTCTGAATCCTCATGTGCTCAAAGAAACATTCATTGCAATCATGTAACTAAATATCATGAGATAGGCTGAGCAGTTGACTTAGAATCAAAAAAGTCCTCAAGAATTCATGAAGCTTAGTCTTCCTTGTCATAGCTTGTCCAATTATTGCCAGTGAAAAATAGCGTTGAAAAGGATTGTTAGAATAGGATTATTGAACACTGAAAATTGAAGTGGAATGTTTCACCTGAAGTAAGAGTTTGAGAGTAAAAGATACTGATTCTTTTTTGACTGCTTATTCATATATTTGTCTTACTATTTGTTACCACGTATTCAGCAACTTCATTAATTCTCTAATTTCAAAACTTTTTTTTCTTTTCAGGAGCAAAACTGGAAATGAGGTCAAATGTATTAATATGTTGAGCTGAATAGCTTTTATATAGTATTGAGTGCTTTTGCTGAGAGACACCTGAGACCAGTTGCTATAGTAATATTTTTCAAGAGAGCCTCATGTTGATGTTGTGCATATGGGGTAGAAATGCAGAGAGGAAATGAACCACTTTGTTTTTCCATGCACAGGAAGGCCAGCTTGCACAACTGTTAACAAATGAGCAAAAAATGTCACAGATTGGTAGCCATTTGGAGGTGGGTGGAGTGGGAGGTGAGTGGAGAAGAAACAGGTCAGATCTGCACCACAAAGTCGGGGGAAGGTGTAGGTAATGACTATATATACATGTATTCTAATTATCTCATTAGCTGTCAGGAAAGATACCAAGAAGAGAATTAGAGAAGCATGTTTCAGCTCTACAGTATGACCAACGCCTCTTGCTTGAGCATCTCATCTCCTTGGACCAGCTCTGGCAGCACCTGACAACCTGGTTCAAAGCCTTCACAGACAAACTTCACTTCAGAGATTTTTTGCTTGAGACTAGGAGCTGGCAAGAAGGACAAGTGTCTTTGATTGTCTCCCTTCTCCCCATTTCCCACCTCAAACACTTCCCATATTTGTTGTCCTTGCTGGCCAACAAGTGGTGCCACTGTCATCTTTCTGATTGTGAAAGAAAGAGAATAAAGTGTGCAGTAGCATTAAGGGTATCTTACTGGCCTGCTATAAAATTCTCTTTGATGCAGTTTGATTTAAGTTTGATTCTGTCAGAACATAAGCTTTTCATCTTTAACTTCTCCCACACAATGGCATTCATGCAAGCTGTGATGGTGCACTCACACTTTTCTTGAAAAGCTCCCACTGAGGTGAAGTTTGTATAAACAGGACAGGTGGAGTTTCAAGGAAAATTGGTGTCCAAAATAATGTTTGGAGTTTTTTAAGTTACACAAAGCTTGAGATATGACCACTAGTCTTACAAGCTAGGAAGTGATAAAGCAGTGACAAATAAAGTGCTTTCCTGGTACAGAGCTCTCGTTTAATGATGTGACTGACTGTCAAAGGAAAAATAGTGGGAAGTGAGAGGACAAGAAGAGAAACTGAGACTGCACATAGGTGAGGAAACTCTTTGTAGGCTTGGGGTTCCTGGACTCCTTAAGGAACCCACGGCCAAGAGTTGTGGAGAACCTAAGATAAGCAAAATATTTGTAGGGACATACATGGTTTTGCCAAATATTTAAATTTGTTATCAGCCACTGAGCTTGTTTATTGCCTATGTTTCAGCCAAGTCACAGTTTATGCATCTTCATGTGTCTGAAGGTCTAATTATAAACCAAGAGCATTTGCAAGCTTTGGGCTTACAAAAGAACACTAGATACCAGGAGTTCCCAGATGGAATCAGAACTGGTCCTGTGGACTTAACTTTTTGGAAATTCATTCCTCATTGGCTGTAGTTCATACTATGATGGATTAAGGCAGAAGCAGTGAAATGAATGCTGGTCTGCCTTTATATACTGTGCTGTTAACTTCAGAGGTTCAAGAGAAATTTCTCAAGCAGTTAAATCTTCCCAGGTGCAGGTTGGAGGGTTACTAACCTTGTCAGCCTTTCCAATGAGCCTTTCTTGCTCACGTCTGAACCAAGAGACACTGAAATCCATCTTGTCTCAGCTGCAGGGAAAGCCTAGTGCATGTTGAACTGGGGAAGTTGATTGTGGTCATGACAGGCACAGGGAGAGGATGACATGCCAAAGATTGAATACTGACAGCTAGAACAATAGCAGCAGGGGGTCCTGGTACTGGACAGACAAGGATCTGATTTTAGATTTAGCCATCTTGGTCTGGGATGTGTACTAGGAATAAGCCCCTGGACTCTGAAGAAGGCAATGGTTGATTGTCCTGTTCTGGTTTCCAGAGGTGGGTGGGGGGTCATTGCTTTGTTAGTCAGCTTTGAATACTCAGCTGCTGGTGCTCCTGTACCGTACTTACTAGCAACATATGGCTGCCTAAGTGATGTCAGTCTGGACTCCTCTGTCATGGGGCCACTTTCATGCTCATCCATTAGAAAAGAGGCTCACAAGAAGACCAAGTACCTGTGACCTTGCTACATCAGTTCAGAGGCACCAGTGAGTACTGTCATAAGAGGTAGCTCTGAAGTAAGCTGCAGTACTCAGAAAATAAATGCAGAGAAAATTAAAAAAAAAAAAAAGTAAGACAGTTTTGTGAATTATCTTTTATAAATTCTATAAATCAATTGCTTTTTTTTGTCCCTAGTTTGACGCATTTCTTTCAGTTCCATCACAGTTAACTTATGTGTTGTCTTGGTTTTGGAGACAAAACTTCAGGAGGAAACACTCCAGAATGAGTGTCTCCTCTGAAAGGAAAAGGGCCTCCCCTTTTCCTACACCAATAACAAGTGGATCACAGCAAGTGAAAGTAGAAAAACCAAACTGTTTATTAACACACAAACAGAATAGGGTAGAACAGGGAAAAAAACCCAGAACCTCAAAATACAACAAATTCCCGGAGAGGGAACAGACACCTGGGCTCAGACCAGCCGGGGCCACCCCATGGGCCCCCTGGACCGGGGAGGAGGGAAGAGAGGCAGTGAGGCAAGGGGAAGGGAAGGGAAAAAAGGACAAGGGAAACCAACAGAACCTTTCCCCAGCTAGCTGGAACACAGAAGAAACCCAAAGAGCAGCACAGCGCTCCCGGCGCACTCCCTCCCCAGCCCTGCCGAGCCCCTGGAGCCGCTGAGCCCTTGGGCTGAGCCGTTCAACCGCCCCGCACTTGGTCCCGTGGCTCCAGCCCTGCCCCCCGGGTCCATCTTAAAGGCAGAGCATCCTTGGGCATTGAGCACACAGTTAAGGAATAAAGCGGCTTCATAACGTCACCCCAGGACGTGTATTAAATGAGCTCCCCAGCTACAAACTGCGCAGCGAGGCAAGTGACTGAGAAGATGGAAATTGATTGTGCAAATCAGTGCTCAGGGCTAAAACTGAGATGTATAGGTGATGTTAGCTGCTTGCACTATTCTCATCAATGAATGCCACATCATTTTAGCAATACAGATAATTGTAAATGAGAATTATTTTAAGCCAGTTTTACTGTCTGTTCCTTCATTCAGTTCTATGAAGCTCAATCTGTCTTCACCAGATAATGTCAATGATAAGTTAAGGAACACAAAGAACATGAAGTGTTATGTGCCAGCACTTTCCAGACTTAGTTTCATAAGAATTACCAAATGATATTAAAATACAGGTAAACACAGTTTTTATGCAGAATTATGGACTGTCACTTCCTTGGCAAAGAAACATTGAAGAAAGGGACAGGTACAGACTGCTACAGAAGAGAAGATCCAGAGCTATATCCTGCTATCCCTACTGAATATACTTGGTAAGTAAATCTAGCTCTGTCTAATGTCTCACAGACACCAGTCTGAGTATAAAATACATTGTTGCTCCTGTACGCTCAAGTAACTCTGCAATGACGTGAAGAAAAGATAACATTCTAGAGGAAGTTGTGGGTTTGATACATACAAAATAAACAAAACATGAGTGGATTTATCGAAACAAATTTTTTTTGTCTGATTAATGTTTCTCTGATTCCTCTGGACTCACAGAACAGTCCAGATTGGTAAGGACCTCAAAGGATCACCCGGTCCAATATTTGTGGGAAAAGGAAGCTGTATGAGATTATCTGGCACCCTGTCCAAAGACATCATGAAAGCCTTCAGCAATGCGAACTCCACCACAAACCTGGGGAGGTTGTTCCAGTGATGGGTTGTTCTCACTGTGAATAATTTCTTTCTTATGTCAGTATGAAATCTCTCCCAGTGCAAATCCCATTGCATCATGCCTTCTCCATGTGCCCACTTATGAAGAGACTTTCCTTTCCCTTTCTATCCATCCTTTAAGTATCAAAATACTGTGATGTGGTCTCCATGAGCAGTCACTTCTCCAGGAAGAAGAGGCAGAGCTCCTTCAGTCTTTCCTGAGGTAAGGTTCCTCAGGCCTTTGATCATCTTCATAATATTCTTTGACTCTCTCCAGTCCTTCTGCACTTTCTTGAGCTGTGGGGCCCAGAACTTCAGGCAGTAGTCCAGGTGCAGCCTGAAAAGCACTGAGCAGATTGGGATGATCCTGTCTCTATCTCTAGCAATGTCCCAGCAGAGACAGCCAAGGACTTGACATGCCTTGGTTGCTGCCATGGTGCACTGTCAGCCAACACCTGTTCTGTCAGGCAGAAGTAGGGCAAGATTTGATGTCAGTACTGACTGTACAATGGCTCTTGTTGGATACAAAAATATATAACCACACTTCCACTTATATACTGTATGCACATTAGCCATCACTTATAATACAGAAGTTTAAGCATTCCAAATCCCACTAGTAAACAGCTAATCCATTTCCATATTTTGACTCTCATGGGAAAAGAAAAGAGCTATCAGAAAAGAAGACCAATTAAACTTACTTGTACTTGCAGAGAAGGTCTTTCTAGCAGAAAGATTTTTTATTATTACATTTACTCTCCAGTGAATAAAAATATATGGTATGTAGGTAGAAAATTATGTTCCTATCTGCTGTGAACTTTCAAGCCTTTCAATAGAATCTATCCCAATTTCAGACAACAGTTTGGTTTCTGGTTGATAATGGTATCTGGTTGATAATTGCTCTGAATATTTGGTCTAGATTTCAGCTTGTTTCAGGTAATTAGGCTGATATTTTCAAGATGAAAAATTCTCTCAGATCTTGCCAGTGGATTCTGCTGGTTTCAGAACTCTTTTTTAAAGGATTCTTTCAATGCCAAATTATTCAGAATATTTTATCTTTGACCACTGATAATTTTCCCACTTATGATAAACTTTCATACATCTCCAAATCACAGCCTGAAGGACACAAACTGTGAATTTTATTTGTAAGCATTCCAAGGATATAAGGGCATGAAAAAAACTTTGAAAATCAGATCAAGAAAACATTTGAATATTTCACAGCATTATTGATTTCCTAGGACAATGTAGGTGGTCTGGATTGCTGACACATTTTTAAGAGGTATCAGTATTTCTAACTAATCTGATTTTTCTATCTGTGGATAAGGAAATAGTGCAAAGAGATCTGTAACAACAATTAAATTATTTTGTTGACAACTTTTCTGTGACACTTTGCCTCTTTAATTTTCTTTTTTGCTTTAGTTGTTTGGCTTAGCTAAAAAAAATCTCCCTTCAGGTTTCTATGCATTGCTGAAACAACATGGTATCTTAACCGGTTCCCTGATCCTCTTCCCTCTTTATTTATACAAAACAAGAACAGAAACAGTTTTCTTAAATTCGTCGGATACATGGACCTTGTGATTCTCATTTTCAGTTGTTGTTTGTCAGGTTTCTTTTGGTTTAACTTAAGTTTTGAATATGAAGCAGAGACCTTCTGATGTTAGCAAAATTTAATTTTGTATCATATGTCTTGTTTCTAGAGCACTTTGCAGTCTGTCTGTCTCATTTCATGTGCCCACACACAGGCACAGAGCATCAGCCATCTCCAGTGGGAGGGTGACAGCCACACAAGCCCACTGGTAGCCAACCAATGCACTGCATAGCAGTGGCAAATGGGAATACTGGCCAGGGATGCCACATCAAGCCCTCCTCTGCAGAGCATGCCATGAGATTTTCACTACCCATGAGGAGCAGATGTCTTAATTTCTGGTCACTAAAGAAGAGGACCATGCCAAGAGCATGACTTAGTGGAAGGAGGGACAATACCAACTTGTCAGTAGTCTGGGCTAGCAGTCTTCCAGAGTGAGACAAGGCAAATAACTGGAGAATAAAAGCCTTCACTTTGTCCTTGATGAACAATCTGAGAGGACCAAACCTATGAGGAAGCCATCACCATAAGGTACAGCAGGAGACAGACTTGCAGCCTACCTGAAGGTGCTTCATAAGCCCCAGAACTTAAAAAACTGCCTCAAAAATATGACCTTAGTAAAGCCACGGAAAGGACAGCTATATGCAACCAGTGCTACTGTTCCTCAGGACTGAATTTCATGCTTCTGCACGACTGACATTAAGCAGCTGGCCTACAGTGTACACTAACATGCTGTGAGTGTTCCCAGCAGAGGGTCCAATCCTCCATGGTAACGCTCTTCAGGGAGCTCTGAAAATGCTTTAATTATTAAAATGAATAATTCTTACCAACACATTTAATTGGAAAATATTACATGTTTAAATGGGCACTCATGGAAGGGCTCTGAAAAATCTGAGTATATAATAGAGTATGCTGTTTGAAGTGAATTTTAGCAATATTTTTTCAGCTAATAACACCATGCATTATTTATCCTCTCTCTTTTTAATCCTATCTGATAGCTCATATGAAGAAGGAATCACTGGAACCTCAGAAAAAAATGCAAATCTGTGAATTACCCCCTACAAGCTTAACCTGTCACCACTAGCTCATCCTCCTTCCTTGCTTCCTGTCCCTTAGCTTCCGAGGAAATAGTTCAACAAATTTATTGCTGCAGGAAAAACTAACCCCCTTGTTTCTGCTGCAGCACTGGGAGGACTGTGCAGGAGTGACCAATTACAGGGTCACAGCCTGACAGAGATGGGACACAAACAAAGGCAAGAGAAGGCCAGTGCAAACTTGTGGGTGCCACAAGGGAAGAGGGCAGAAAAGGTTTCAGGACACAGATACCAGCTGCACAGAGGAAGCAAGGATAGGTGTGAACAGGGATAACCAAAAGAGTCAGCAAATATCTGCAGAGAGGTTGCTACCTGAAGGTCTCAAGGCAGGAGTTTGGATCTTTAAGGTGCTCTCCAGCCCTGGTCATTGTGTGATTCTGTGATTCTATGAAATATACAGCTTCACAGCTGGAGTTGCCTAAACTGTTGAACTTGCATTCTGTCACAAGAGAGTGGCACTCAAAGAAGGATTTCTGCCTCCAGATTAAGTTCTGCCAAGCCCAGAGCCCACAGTGAGCCTTTCCAAAGGGAAGGACCCACTGGATATACTACAGTCTTGCACGGTAATTTTACTGACAGACTTTGCCTGATCTAGTCTAAAAAAAAAATAAGTCTTCATATTTCTTGGCACTGTTTTTCGTCCTTGGAAGGTAAATATGTTACCTTCTGGATATAAGCATGGTGGAAAAATCAGGAAGACACTTTTACCTGAAAGTTACCTTCTTTCCGTCAAAGTCTAGTAGGAACATAAAAGGAAAGGGATGTTCAAGGGAGGTATTGTGAGAAAAAAGACTTGTCAACAGAAGAGGGGAAGAACATTTTCTAAGAAATAAAACTTTGATGTGAAAATGACATTTATTATTTTGACTGACTCTGAGCAGGACCCATAGATACCAGTGCAAACTTGTTTTGTTCTGCCTGGTTTCTGACAAAAGCAATCTTAATCCTTTTTGAGCTCTTTCTCCTCATCTCAAACCAGACCATTAGTTCGCACATTTTTCCTCTTATTGTGACTCTAAAACAAAATTGTGGAGACTTTCTTATTTGTTGCAAATACAGCCTTTTCAGGCCTATATTTTTTCTCTCTTTTTTTTTTTGTTGTTGTTCTCTCTGTGCATGTTCATTAGCTGCAGGAAGGCATTGAAAGTAATGAGGTTTCCTGTGTAGCTGTTGAAGACTTCACACTCCTGGATTCCAAAGAGAGAGATCCTGTAGGTATCCTCTCTGCCCAAAAAATCCAGCACAGCATAGCACAACAAGCTTGGGAGGGAAGCCAGCAACACTCTACTGCACTTTGCAACACTGACACATGGGCCTGTTTGGGTTTACAGTATTCATTGATATCATACTAATGGCAGTAGTTACCAAACAGCCCTGCTGCAGCTTACAGATGAAATTCAAGGATACTCAGAGCTCTGAGATTACCACAAACCCACTTGCTCCCTCGGATTTGATTCCACTGTAGCACTGTATCTTGTCTGCAGTTTGACTATTTTTATCAATAGCTCCCTTTGAATTTGTGTCTTCTGCCTAACTTCTTTGTTTAGTATTTAACATGCTGTGGCTCCTTGAGTAAACAGCTTGCACATCGGAATCTCTTGTGGCTGCTTCTGCTGAGTCAGACATCAAAATCCAGCTTCTGGTCAGGAGTCTGTGACACATGGAAAAAGATGTGTTTAATTCAACCCTTGGGTGTGATTTGAATTTCTGATTAACTCAATTATAACTAATTTAATCAATTCTCAACACATTTGGAAAGAAAAGCAAAACAGGGGGAAAAGCTAAGGCCAGGATCTTTTCCAGACAAGAACAAAAATGAGGGTGCAAAAAAATGAGCTTCAACACAAAAAGACTGAAGTTTCTGCAGACATTTGAATGTTTGCAAGCTCCTGGACTGTGGTAAAACAGGAGCTGAACACACAGCTATGTATGCTACAAGGAGAATTTCTGCAGAACCTTTGAGCTTACTGGAAGATGAATGTGAGTAAAGAGAAGCAAATGAAAGCTGTTGTACTCTGTCTGTTCACACTGCAGTTCCCTGCCTGCATGGCAACTTGTCTTGCCAATTCTGAAAAGCCAGTTTTTCCTTCAGGTCTCAAGAGATACAAAAGACAAGGGCTTTTGGCTTTGCCTGTTGCTCTTGTGAAGTTTCAACATATATATTTCATTTTCTCCACCATACAGTCGGGTTCTGATGTAGCATGTAGCAAAATACCATATATTGCAACCCTGTTAAAAATAAATTTGGTCAAAACAATTTTGTTTACCAAGCCTAAAACTCAGCTGTAATTTCCACATGACAGATACTGTTCTAGAAACACTCATAAATGTTTAAAAAGACACAAAAAATGTAAAATTAACCTAAAGCAGGTAAAAGTAATTTGATGCTGCATGAATATATGATTACATAGAGAAAGAGGTTTTTGTGAGTTAAAAGTTACAGGAATAGTTGGCAATTTCAAGCACTACTAAAAAGAATGAGGAAAAGCTTTAATATTTGTTGAGAGAAAGACTAAACCCAAAAGATTTGGTGAGGAGGAGGGAACCATTTTGTTCAAAGTGACCTTGCAGCTGGGAATGCTAAAAATGCCGGTATGAAAAAATGCCATTTATTATGCCTAATGTTGTTCCTCCTCTCCCTGCAGGGAGCCTGTGACCCAAGGGAGCAGGGAGCCTGTGTCCCTAGGGTACAAGAGCCTGTGTCCCCAGGGAACAGGAGACTGTGTGCCCAGAGAACACGGAGCCTGTGTTCCCAGGGAATAAGAGCCCATGTCCCAAGGGAAAAAGAGCCTCCTTCCCCGCCCAGCATTGTTAGTGAGGTAATGACATAAATCTACCCTCAGCATTTTGGCTGTGATTTGATGTTGCCCTTGGTTACCTGTATGTGTTGATTCACACTGTGTTATAGGTCAAGCAGGGTAAATACCTTTTATTTAAGACAGTATTGAATATGGTGTTCTTACACAGCCATAAAGCTAAAACAATACTTTCTGTCCAGAAACCTCTATTTTCATATCAAATCTCTGTTTCCAACAGACACACAGAGCTAAAACTCTGCAACTAGCATATAGCTCATATCTGTAATGAAAATCAAAAAGCAAAACCCCTGTAGCAGGAGAGCACATTTAAATTACATGCCAGTGAAGCAGAAATTCATTTAGATGTGATGAATATCCTTCTCTCTTCTTTTATCTTTGATGTTCTGAAAGTACGTAGGTCTTGAAGGCAAGGCCTAGTCAGGCTCCAGGCTGAAAGATTCTATCTTTCGACGTTTTAAACTTGACAAGAAAAGTAAATATAAAATAATTAAGTCGAAATCCATTTTATTTCCTAAGTTAAACATATTACAGTATTTCCAGCTGCCCGCTCAATATAGCTACACAGAGAAAAACACAGCTGAGGGTGTAGATAAGGTACTGTAGTTCCACTCTGAAGATGAGGCCAAACTTGAATCCTCACTATTTTGAAAGAAAGGAAAGTGCTAGGTAGGCAGGCTTTTATGGAGGAGAGGCTGAGTAGAGAGCTGGGACCTAAAATTGCCATTAAGTTCGGAGAGCTTCAAAATTAAACAGGGACATCCTCATGTTTAAACTGAGTGAATAAAAAAATAAAGAACAACAAAACCCATTTGGGGGGGGGGGGGTTGTTGTTGTACAGTAATACAGTTTTATAAAAGCTGTAACATACCAGTCTTCCTGGGGATTGCAAAGGTGGTGGTGATGTTGACAGAAAAATGAGAAGGATTTCTGAAGGTTTTTTACACTTAGATTGTCTCAGCTTGACAGTTTGATTTCTCAAGTTCAAAGAAAATCCTATCAATATTGACATATGCTTTACCCCATCCCTTTATCTTTGGCTTGAGGCTGTCAAGACAGTTCATCATGCCATCACACAACCCCTGCCTAGCGCTCACTCTGCACCAGCAGGGAAAGAGCTCTCTAACTTACTCTGAACACTTAAAAAAGACATGAAGAAGGTGCAAACAGGTGTACTGAAAGACCAAGGCTTTATTATGGTTTTAAAAAACAACATTGCATTCTTGCTGTTCAGCTGTTTTGCCTGCCCTGACCTCTGGAGAATGCTTTTTGGATCATCAGTAAACTACACCAATTTTCTTCGTTACGTAAACAAAAAACCCTTGACATTTGTTCTAGCTTGCAAGTTCGCCTTATTCAAAAATACAGAAGTATGGCAAAGAAAAATGCATTTTTGAATCTTTTTCTGACCTCTGTGGGAGAAACTGATAGATCCATTAAATGGCAAGTGCTTCTTCCTCACATGGCCTTAAATTGCCTTTCCCTCAATGTGAGCTTGTACTTGTATTAGTTTCAGTGAAAACTCCAGGCTACTACCCTGTCCCTTCCTTTCTTTAAAGTTAGTGAAAATATTACAGCTGGGATTTACTTTAAAGGTGTGTCCTTTTTCATAAAAAACTGCAGCAATCTTAGGCAAACAGAAGAACAGCAGGCAAGAGGAATTCTTTAGCTAGCCAATGTTCCATATTTTATTTTCCAACAGAGAATCTTAACAATCACCCATTGTGTTAGAAAGCCACATGATGATAATATAAATTCACTGATGCAAACCAAAGAGCTACAAACCTTTCTAAATCAACATAAACATATCCCCAAATCTGCGTGTAGACCAGCCGACAGGCGTTCCCTCTATTTTCCTAGGAGCCTTGCCCAAGGCTGGTTGTGCTCAGAGCCACGGGTGAGTGTGAAAGATCAGAGCAGAGCTGGGGTTCACTGCAGCAAGGCACCAGCCAGCCTCCTCAGCCAGAGGGTTTGGCTTCTTCTTTATCTAATGACAGCTGGACCACTTCTCCAATGATACACTCGTACTGCCATATGGGAACAGAATGCCATCCGTGCATGATGTGTGTCCCACAGAGATTATGGTGACATTTCAGAAACCTCTAGGCCTCTTCTCAGAATATTATTCTAGTCTGTGAGTTTCTGTTACTGCAGCATAAGTAGTCTGGAGGCACAAGGCAGGGTGTGCTGCTGAAGAGCCCAGGGTCTGGGATTCATAGGTCCCATCTCCAGGCAATTAAAATAATCAGTAATAAATTTATTAATACAATTATCCACATAATAGTCATGTGAATGATCCATAACACAAAACACTTTCAAAATGAGATTGAAGATGTTAAGTGTCTTGAGCTGTTTGAATAGTGAGGAAAGCTGTGTGTTTCCTTTTGTACTGGGATTTAATCTTGTATAAAAAAAAAATAACTTTTTTAATAATTAAGGAAAATATAAATTGCTCAATGCAGTTTTGAATTTCACTCATGGCAATATTTTTTCTAATGACAGGACCTCTGTAGATTCTCAGTGCTTTCAGTGGGAGAAGAGATGCACAAGGACATTACAGACTCTATTTCTTTTGTGACTGCAGGAAAGATTTCTTTTCTTAGCACTAGCATGGAAGTAGTGTTGCTTTATAAAGTAACTTTAAATTCTTCAAATAAAATGTGTATATTAAAAGAGCAAAAGCAAAATAGCTTGTGTTACCCAAGAAAGCCGATCTGGGCTGCTCTGTCCTTTGACCCTGAAAGTTAAATTCTGTTTTCACTTCTGAACAGAGCCAGAGTTTTGTATTGCTCAAATACTTCATTTTTCCAACTACATAACTAGTAGGAAATACAGTCCCTTGGATAGATAACATGAGTCACTAATGATCTTTCACTTTTTTCCATTCTTTTAAAATGAGAAATTTGCTTGTGAAGCTGATGTTACCTTGTTGTAACATGTATAGAATTTATCCTTTAAGAAGAGATGAGTCTGGACCAAGATTTAAGAGCCAGCTAGATGGCATGTTGGTTCTTAATGGCACTCACATACAGACTCTTACATTCAGACTTCCAGAAAGATATCAAAGCATTTTCAAACCCTATGGTTTGCCATTGAGTGGCAAAAGAAGAATACTGTCCATGGCTGAGGCAAGAAAAGCAGCTGTCCTAACCCATCATCAGTGTGCATTAAATCTTCAAGAGGGGCTGGCATTATCAGCGATGCATCCCTGAAGAAATCCCAGATTGCACATGTCTTATTGCTCATCTGTTCTCAGAGAAATGTTTCTCAATAGCATAAGAGAGAGGACTCGAGAGTGTTTTTCATTTAACCTTCAAATTAATAGTTGGAGATTGATGGAACAACTTACTTGATAATAGATTCATTAAAAAATTAGGCTACTACTTGGTCATTTAACAAGATCAGAATGAGTTTTTAAAAAAATATTTAATAACATGTCAACATCATTCTGTACACTAATTACAGGTACTTGCCTAGTTCTCTAGAGAGTCAATCAATTTTGTATATTTTTAAGAACCTTCCCCTGCCACTACTTTATGACTATGGAGGGCTCGGAAAAGACAGCCTTCGAGTAGAAGCTATCCAAATCACCCTGCATGCAATAAAGGTCACAAAGATCACTTTTATTTAACAGCGTGCCAGAATGTGTGGCTTCTGTGAGTTTTATGCCGTATCTCTCTCATTTTTGTTCCCTCTGCTTGTACTTTACTAGCATGATAAGAGATCCACTGTGTCATGACCATGCTAGGCATAAAAATATTTCTTTTGCATATGTGGTTCTGCTGATTAAATGATCATAGAGAAGTGAGGTCTAATGGCCTTCTCCAGCATCTAGCCACAGGATAGAGGGTGCTTCTGGTACTGCAGATATTGTAGAATAAACCCCCAAAAGAGAAAACTAGATTGTGCTGTTGAAAATAGTTAATTTGCACCAAAAATCAGCTGACAGAAGAGGACAAAGAGTTGGATCCACAATAAGGGTCCCCCTTATTATAGACTTATAGAGTATTCTGTATAAAAATGCCATTGATCTGGAAGGTTTTAATGCATGAAGAAATGTATCAGACATTTGTCTTCAGATGTTTCTACTTTATGCTTCATTTATTTTCAAAGTGTCACCTTTTTTTCCCACACAACAACTGTAGATCCTTTCTCCTTCCATAAAATTACTTAAGATGGCTAATGTAACATCCAGAGATAAAAAATTGAAATAAGCATGCCATGTGGAAAAACCAGACTAGGAAGTCAGATCAAACCTCTGGAGCTGTACAGAAAACAAACCATCTTCAGAAGGTGTGAGCAAAGTGACGGAAGGGGCGCAGTGTGAGGACGTGCCAACTGCACCACAAGGCCTCTCATTCCATCCAGAGGGGACATGCAGCACATGCTTTTCTATTCACAGAGTACTTCTGGAGGAAGAGAAATTTCCATCTCCAGATAACCAAAGATTTCCTGAAAGACAGCAAACACATTTTGCTCTAACCTTGACTCCCAAAGGGGCCTTGTTTCTCATAGTTTATGTTCTCCCTCCCCCAAAACTATTCACCAGTCTCCACAAGCTTCGCCTCGCTCCCATACCTAGACTATTATGGCTGCTTCATTTCCACTGTTTTCTTTCTTATGGTAGGTATCTTCAGGAAACCAAAACTTTCTTGTGCATAAGATGTAGCTGTGATTATCAGTGTGCTATGGAAAAATTAGAACAAGACAGTGAATGCTGATTGTGAAATAGTGCATGCAGCTTTCCAGCTGTTGTTAAATTACTTTAAAAGAGAGAGAAAAATAAGCCAAAATAAAGAAAGTTTGTCCATGGAAGAACCGGACTGGCAATATAACCCTGATTAATGCTTATGCATGAAACATTTATGTATAGACCTTAACCACATACTCAAGGTTTGGGCCCACATAAAAGTTAGTGATACCTAGAAATCTCATGACTTTAATTAGAGTGAAAAGTTCTAAAGGCCATGCGCAAGGTAGCAATTCCTGATATTTAAGATCTACTAGGAAAAAAGAATTGGAAATTTTTGATTTATGCATCCATCTTTGAAGCCATTCATGTTCTTTCTCCCTGATATTCTTCCTGTGGTAAAGTTTTAAGTGATGCTTTAGGTTTTAACTTTTATGTTTTTCAAATTCTGTACTGCTTGGTGTGTGACTCTGAGGTTTATTGTAGCCTGTTAATTTCTGCTCTCTCATGCTTAGGTAGACATTGATGAGCGGAAAAGACTCCACTACTGGAATAAGTAGTAAAGTAGGTATGCTTTATTCCAGCGCTGGGACGCATGGGGGATCACTCCTCCAAAGTCATGCATATCAACAGCTGCATTCAGCTTGGCATATCGGGTTACAAGTTCCATATTCATTGAGTTTCCCAATACACCTGTACATATTCATTGCCTAGCCCTGCCCAGCCTCGCTTCGTATTACAATGAGCCCAAAAGTCATTTACATCCGCCTTGCGCGTGTGCAGTGTTGTCTGGTGGCTTTGGTAGGGGTCTCCGAGGGTCTTCCTTCGATCAAGTCAGGAGTCTTCCTCATCCTGAACTTTTCACCTTTCCTCCCTGTGCATGCTCTTTATACCCCTGGCCTGAGTTTAAGCTTCCAGGCTGGTTTGAGTACAGGATGTGTGTCCGAGACTCCCCCTGCCCTTATCAGTGGTCTCTTATCTTTTCTTCCTGCTCTGGTATGCTGACCAAGCTAGATGCATTGTTCTTAACAAACTAATTCTTCTGCTTCCCATCCCCCTGATTCAACATAACAAAGCCTCTGCAGCCTTGCTTTTCAAGGACACTTAGAGTGTCCTAGGCAAAAAGTTATAAACCAAAGAGCTGCTAATGGGGGGGTAAGCTGAGGGGAAAACTGAAGCTTTAATTGGAGAATTAACCGTGCTATGCAAATGAACCAAACCTATAAAGGAGTGAAGAACTCGTGACCTGAGGTCCATCTTGGGCTCCATTTTTGAGAATAGCTTCAGGGTCCCCATGGTGTACCTTTGAAGGCCTTTCAAATAAATACCTCTTTTAATCCTTTACTCCTGTCTAGTCTCTATTTCTAGGAGGCCTCTTAAGGCATTGTAAGTGTACCTTCAAATCAGACCAAATGGATACTATCGTGTTACCTTTCTGTCTTCACCCAAGACCTCAAATTATATTATTAGCTTGTAAAAGACAGAAGACTGTGATGAGCTGTATAGTTTAAGCATTCTGCAATATGAACATATTCAGATTATCTAGAATGATAGTTCAATAATTTCTGCACAAGGTGCCAAATTTTCAAAGGGTTTCTATAGCTGCACCACAAAATTTTTTACACATACACTTGTACTTGAGGAAAAAACCTGATGAGTCAGGCATATATGTGTGTTTCTGTGTGTACCTTTTCATTTATATAAAAGCAGATTGCTATACTGAAACCAATTAAGATTACCCTGCAAAAATTTAAACAAAATTACTCTTTTTATTATTGAGTAGCAAAAGGTTTCACTAGCACTAATTAAAGTACTAATTATTAATGTACTCTAACAGATAGAAAGGAACACATAGGAGTGGATAAGATAGCTGCCCCTAGCAGGACAAAGAGCAGAAGCATTGCTACAAAGCTAACCTGTTAAATCTAGCCAGTGCGAGCAGCAGTGCAGCATATCATTTAACCAGATAACAAGCTTGAATGTGACGGATTTCCAATGGATGCACCATACTTTGCTTCAAAAATCTTATTTCTTTTGCAGGCACAGCAAAAGCATGCCATACAAATACAGTATATTTATAATTCTTATAAAATTTAAGTAAAGCCTCTCACAAATACACTCTTTACAACAATTCACAATGGTGGGAGAAAGCTGCTATACAAAATGTCTTCAGACATATTTCCATGCACAAAAACATATTGGCAGGGTCTGTAGCTGGTGGCATTTAATGATTCTAATGGTCAAAGTTACTTTAAGAGGAAAACCAGGCAAAAAAAAAAAAAGGAATGGGGAGAGGGGAGTGCAGGGAGCTAAAGTGCTGTGGTGTCCTCAGAGGAGCATCCTCCCAAGAGGTGTCCTTCCTCCCTCATGCAGCAGATGATTTACCTCAAAGCACTTTCCCATACTAACACAACAGGTTTTCATCATGGCCTGTTTGAAGTCTCTGCTGGCTGGTGGTGCTTTTAATGTCCAGGTGTTCAAAAGATAAATTACTTGTTGGTAGAACTACTTTGTTAAAGTTTAGGGCTTGACATGCTTCAGTGATCTCAGTCCTAGGTGGGAGTTAACAAGGCTTAGGGAGAAGGATGTATCAATCATATTGGACACAAAGAATGCAGAATTTACAGGCCACAGGGACATTTGGCAGAGCTCTATTTAGCTTTGTGCTGGTGTGTTACTGGGTCTCCTATGTCTCCAAATGAAAGCCAAAGCAGCAGTTGCAGGGTAGGGAAACAGAGGAATGAATCTCATCCCATCAGCAGCCGCTTCCCAGTAGAATCTGGTGTAACAACAGCACAGGGCTGGCCATGGGCAAGGCCATGAGACAGCAACAGCAGTGTGGCTGTAGTACAGGTAAAACACTGCACTGGACACTCTGGGAAACACTGTTCCCACAGCCTGAGTCAAAGGGTACAGAGCTGTGAGCAGAAAGCAGCAGTGGGGCTGCAGGTGGAGCAGCCAAGGAGCTGAGCAGCAACAAGACACCCGCATCAGAAGGAAAAGAGGATGGTCATGGAGTCACTGCCATTAAAACCCACAGGGCTGTCTGACTGTCATCTGTGGAAATTGGTGAGGAGCAAAGGGCAGTCAGCCTTTAAACCCCGGCGCCTGGAGCCTCATTTCCCTTTTCTTATTCAAATATCAGAGCAGTGGCTTCAATTCCTTCTGCAACTGATTAGGTTAGCTTGCCAGAAGAATGCTAGCATGTGAGGGCTGCGGATACTGCTCCTTTGCAAGACCTGTGTATTGCAAATACCTGCACAATTTGCAATCCAGTACTTTTGTTGGTAGGTCAGATTTTAGGTATAGAACGCAGTCTTCTGTGTAGGTCTATTTTGTGCCACCTTTGTAAACAAGGAGAAAGGAAGAACAATAGAAAAATAATGGAAAATTGAGAGAATCAAAAAAAAGGTGGGAAAAAGGAAAAAGTATTTAAGTTCCCCAGAAATAAATCATAAGAAAAGATCAGTTACTTATGAAGTCCAACATAAATAGAGGCAGTGGAATAGTGACATACATGGTTAATGTGACTAGCTTAAACATATTTGATGAAAAATAAATCTTGCTCCAAAATATTTTTCCCCCAAAATCTCAGTTCAATATATATTTACTTGGTGCAGAGTGATGTGACAGAAAAAATTATTTTCAGGAAAGGAAGTTTTCTCATCAACATGATATGTGATACATGAGGATTGAGGATGAACAGAGAAGGGCCTTCTGCACCAACAAAAGACAGAAACTGGAGTTTGGATACAAAGCCTTTCATGTAATTATGTCCCATGTACAGGAGATAATTTCATGAATCCAATAATACTGAAAATAGAGAAAATGAGGGCCCGAAAGAGCCCCTGCGGTACCTGCTGAATGTGAGGACTGAGAGCCAAAGTTACCACCAGCATCCTGCCAAGTGTTTGTATCTTTGACTATCTAAACATTTGCATACATTTTTATTCTGTCTTATGGGCTGTATTTCAGTATCTGAAATGCAGAAAATAACATGTTTTAAAATACTTGTATTGTAATAACTACTTGTTTAACAGTTTTCTCCTGGTAAAAGTAACCATCAGAACTCTTGCTGCAATATAAAAACACCAACTGCAAAGCAAGAACAACTAACTGAGAAACAGAGATGTTATAAAGCAGCCCATGTCAAAATGGGTGCCTTTTCCACCAAAAGGTTTATTCGAAATGGTACTAAACAGGGTCTCTGGAACAGGCTCCCCAGGGAAGTGGTTCCAGTGCAAACCTGACAGAGTTCAAGGAGCATCTGGATACTCTGAGTCATATGGTTAAGTTTTAGGTAATCTTCTGAGGACCAGGGAGTGGGACTCAATGAGCCTTATGGGTCCCTTCCAGTCTTAGATGTTCTGTGATTCTCTGATTCTCTGTGAACATGCCTGGAGATCTTCATGCCATCAGCATTGCAGAGTAACAAAGCTGGGTCTTGAGGTAAACAGAGTCTGCTGCTCTTGGCTGTAAACTGTGTTTGAGAGCGTTTATTATACAGTGTTGCCTGCTGGGCTAAACATGTGCTTAGATTGTAAACTAGTGGGTTTGAATGACATACTTTTGTAAGCAGCTGCTGTTGGGCTGACTCAAGATTTTACTCTCCTTATCACACCTTATCACACCCCTCTTTTCAGGTCAAAGTTTCCAAGCCTAAGCACAAAGACAATTATTTTCTTTAACAAATATCCATCTCAACAAATTTTCATAAAGACTTGATTGCCTTGTAACCAGCTTAGACTGAGAGAAGAAAATGTCTTCTCAGAGAAACAAGTCATATTAGATCACAACATTCTGGACCTGAGAACATTTACTAGCACCTCAGCATAAAGAAAACAGGTATGCAATTTTCAGCTACTTCCATTTTTATGACACTGTGAAACGTATACGTTGTCACCCAGAGAGTTTCTAATAACTTGACTAGGTGCATGTACACAGCAGCAGATGTTACAAAAATTTGCAACAAAAACCAGTGCTGAGCAGACTAACAAAAAATCTGCATTAAAGATTGGAAGATGGAGAAGACCAGAATGAAATCAGCAAAAATTGCTGGATTTGTGCACAGATTTAAATGAGATGCCACAGCCAATGCTAAATATGAGGTATCCCACTTAAATTAGGTAAAATTGATTGTGAAATAAGTAATTACACTCTAGTAACATGCTTTTATCACTTTTAAATCAAAACCTCAAAACCTAGTCATGCTCAGAGAGCCTGCAATATTTCTAAAGGGAAAGCTCAGAATGGAGCCATTTAAACCATTTGCAAGGCAAGAATCAGATAGGCTTGATGGTTTAAATTAAACAGTTTATCCAGAGTCATCAGTGTAACTAGCATGATCGATATGGACACAGGGAGAGAGGCCACCCCTGCAAGGAGGACTATGTAAGGAAACCAAGGACATGGGCAGAGGAAAGGAGCTGTTGGGGAACAAATGATGAACCAGATCATATTTCTCTTTCCGGACATCGCCACCTTAATCTCCCCACCCTGTCTTCTGCCCTGCAGGGTCTTCTTTGTCTACCAATGGCCATGGCAGAAGCGTGCCACAAGTGTGTGGATGAGAAATCTCAGAAATCTGCTTGGCCAGTTACCCATAGCCACTGTGAACAATGCTGTACTTCCCCCATTCCTGCTTATGGCCCCCCAATTGCTCCTGTGGCTGATGGGGCCACTCAAACTTGCACATGTGTTTCCCATGTCTCCTGTACCTGCTCTGCTTCACGGCTTCTTATCTTCCATACTGTCCCCTCTTAGACCAGCTTTTCATCTAGGACACACCTCCATAAAATGCAGTTATAGCAAACTCATTTTTTTCTGCAGTCTGCTGAAGTCTTACAGGACACAGCTGAGCTTTCATGGGGGAAACTTGCAATTTTATCCACAAAAAATACAAGGGGGTGACCTTACATGACTGAAATGCTATTTACACTGGCAGACTGGAGTTCTAACTCATTTCTGTTGCAATGGATGTGCTACAAATTGTTAGAATTCAGTTTAAAAATGTTTGTTTGGTTTTGTTTTTTTTTAAATCCATAGATATAAATGAAAATATGGCTACATAAATTCCATCTTCACATGAAGGGAAATGTTTATGCCAGTCATGCCATAGTTTATTCTCATCACTCTGGTCATCACCTGTTTCTTTTCAAGCCAGTAGAAATGCACAGTGTATCTCTTTTCCTCCTTCTTCTCACCATAATGTTAAATAATTTTAAAATTTCTGAAAAAGTTAAACATCTAACCTTATTTTCAATGCTTCCCATTTGATGCAAGCCTGGGGGTGACAAGTAAAAGGCAGTGTAGGATTTCTTTGTGTATATTACAAGACAAAAAGAATGAGTAGTAAGTAGCAGCTATATTGTAAATGTCAGTGTACAAAGGCAACACTGCTTTCTTAGAGACCTGCACTACCTCCAGGCTCGCAAGAAGACACCAGAGAAAGACTTTAAAACACAATGGGAATTGCATCATTTAGAATCACAAACAGGGGTAAGTATATTTTTGAAATTGCTTGGTTTAGCCATGCAGGGCAGAATGGGCACAGAAGTTATTTTCGTGGGGCAGTGGGGGACAAATGGAGTCACACAGTAAAACCCATCAATCTTCTGAAAGCAACAAGGGTGGTAAAATGTCAAATGAAAAGCACAAGTAAAAAAAACGGGCGTTGTTCTCACATTGTCACTGAGGATCCTGTTAGCCTCATCTGTTATGTTTACCCTCAAATCAAAGATATAAAAAAATTCAGACAAATTGTACTACTGCAACTCTTTCTGTGGGTGGAATAGGAACAATAATTAGCTAGAGGTCACTGTTGTGTGACTTCTACAAACAGGTAGATTTTTTATTCAGTGCATTTTGAAGAAATAAAGTTGTGTCATTAGAAGGATCCTGCTGACATCTTCTTGTTAAGGCAACCTGTCAACAAGGTGGTGGGCAAATGTGCCATAAGCTTTTGGCTAAAAACAGTGCATAACTATTGTGTTTGTCAGATATATTGCATATCTGTGGGGCTAGAAAATATTCTTAGGACATATGACTCAGCAGGGCAGGGCTCTACCTGACAGCCCACATGAAAGCCCCCATTTTGTATTACCTGTTTGCAGTACTGGCATTAGACACCTGTAAACCACAGAGAGCCTCCCAAGGTCTCCCAAGGTCTCTCCCAACCTTCCCGAGGTCTTTTTGTACAAGCCTTGTATAATGGATCTGAACCAACATCAGCAGGACCCCCATATGGAGTGGATCACACGTCACAGAAAATAGTAAGTGTCTAGCAACACAGCATCCAGTAGGACCCGGGATTAAAAGCCTGATGTCTAAACCACAAGGTGCTCATGTTTGTCTTTTGCAAAAACATCTTATTTAATCCAGAGAAGAAAGGGAAATAAGAGGGTCATTCTTAAGAAATTGGTTTTCTTCAGGCATATGCTACCATCAAAACCAAATGGAGATACCTTGAATAAGCTTTCTTATCTGGAGAGCTCAAAGCAGTCCTGCCAAGTCATGTGTGATCTGTGAGAAATACAAATACCACTTTTGGATAAAACAGCATTAAATAAACATAAGTTTTGGATATAAGTGACTCAATGCAGAAAATTTAAAGGATGGTGTTACTAGCCTGTATTAGTTTATTTTTGTTATCCTGACCTCATTTTTTCATACAAATATACACACACTCCTGAAAGATTTGACTGACTTATCTCTTAGGGAATATTATCAGCTATCTAAATTGCCTTATATGAAAGATCTCTCCTGCTACCCTTTTACTGGCATTTTCTGTGCATGAATAAATGGGATCAGTCAAAGTGCAACCGATAGCAACACCTTTGCTTTCTATTCACAGCGCTTGAAGAGCAGGGCCAGCCTGGCAGCTGGAGGTGCTGGAGGTGCTGGAGGTGCAGTGGCCAGCGTACCTTGGGCTACAGCAGGGACTGGCTTTGATTTTTTTGCCCTTTGTGTTCATATCCTCTGTATCAGAGCTGCTGTAAATTCTTTGTTTAAATGCCTACACACTGTACTCTTAAAATGCCTACTCAGCACATCATTGTACTGGGGAAAACTATGGTAACCTAGGGGAAAAATGTCCCAGCCTTTATTTAGCTAATTTTTCCCTACAGAAAAGTGAGGAGATTGTTTTATTTGTAAATATATTAATTCAATAAGTAGTTTCTCTCACTTGCTTCCTGTCTTTTAGCTATGATGAAGATGCAGTGATTAAAATGGAGAATAAGTAAATCCTACATGTATAGCCCAGTGGTTTAAGGACTAATGCCGAGGAAAAACAGAATAATTTCATGTGACCCAATCAATGGATTGAATTCTTAGCATGGTCACAGTGCCCTCTGCTGAAATGTAAAGCAAGCTCTACAGGAAAAAATAATGCTAAAAAACCCAAATAGGCATAAGAATAACATAATTCCTATTCAAATATGAATGATAAAAAGTAGTTTTGAAGAGCTATTTGGGACCTTAGGCTTTCCTTCACAGCAATGTTGTTGGGAAACATTTTGTTTCCAACTTTGTTGCTCTGCTATGGAAACTGTGCAGCACAACTCACAACAAAAACCACAGAGAGCATTGCTGAGGGACCTTCCCAGCCTGACCATTCATGAGACTCTGGCAGTCACACTCCCACTGCCGGAGACTGTCACTGCTGGGACAGAAGCCCCCTCACGGCGGCCAGTCCAGTGACCTGATGGATCCCCACCTGACTCCTACACATTCTCTCGGGGTCAGCCCAGGTTTCCTGGCCAGTTTCTTGAGCCTTTTTTCTTAGTGGTTGAGGGAAAAAACGGTGGCTAAGAACAGGAGAGAGAAAAATACCTAATAGATGTTTAAGTCTGAACTAATGTCATCTAATGAGCTTTATGCATTTGACATCCCTTAAAAAAATGGATCTGGAAAGAAGAACTCTGTAACAGGCAAGGAAAAAAGGATTCAGATGCCCCTCCTGATACGGTGTGCTGGGAAATGCATGGGGCCTGAGCCCCTGCACAGTATTTAAAGAAGATATGTAGGCCATGGGTTAGGAACAAACAACTCCACAGGCTCAACTACAAGCATGTTTGGAGCAGGCTGCTGTCCAGTTTTTAGCTGGCACCAAATAGCCCAATGCAGTTGCTGTCCTCTGTCTCCATCTGTACCTTTTGATCTGCTACTGAAAGGCAGAAGCTATCTTTATTGCCACTCATATCTGGTCTTCAGAATCCACACACTAATGTTTGATGAAAGCATAGCTTTAAAAAAAAAAAATCCCAACTATCTAGATGGGAAAGCCAGATTCCTATCTCCCAACCTAGTTCAATTTCTCCTGTCTCCAGCACATTGTTCCCATGTTTTATACAAGAAGCAACAGCTTCTGAGGTGTTGTGTTTTTTAATTACAATGTAAAATGGTGCGAGAGCTATGGCAGAGCTACCTGAGAACTTCTCTGCTGGTTGATTAAATCATGATCCTCAGTCATGCTGAGAGTCAGCCTCAGATTTTACTCAACAGCCTGCTCTCAGGTTTGTGTTTGGAGATGGACATGTGTTGGAGGTTTTCTGTGAGTAATATCTGCAGTTTAATGCTCAAGTTGGAGTGGGAGCTAAGAGGCAAGAAAAACCTCTTCTTCAATAACTTGCGTTGTCTCTTTAAATTCTTCCTTCATTTCCCCAGCACTCCCATCCAAGATACTCTTTAATCTGTGCCCATGGCAATGCAGACTTTATGTTTCTTATTGTGAAGCTCAAATGATAGCTTCTACTAAGTTCACTCAAAGGTTATTCTAATTCCCTCCATCAAGATTTCAATTTAGAGGCTTACACTAAATCATTAATTAAAGTGACCTTTTTTTATTACAGCAAATTCATCTTAACCAGTTAATGTGGTGGCAAGCCTTTCTTTGTTGCTTTGCTTGGCAGGGAGATCCCCTGAAATTGCAGTATCTGCTGGACAGATGCCAAGTGGTAAAGCAATCCACAATCCCTGCCATTTGGCACTGCCTCTTCTGGCTCCAAGCATGCTGGAGCTGCCAATACCCCAGCAAGTGACCCCTCACCATTACAGGCTGTAGCTGGGACACACCAAAAACACCTTTTGCAAACAAGCACAAGCCTCCCAGGGTCTGAGATACCCTGTACTAGCTAACACTTCTGAAAGGCTGAAGAAAAGTTGTGTTTCAAAGAAGCCTCACTCCAAAATGTTTCACTCCAGAAATATTTGGCTACAGATTGTTTTGAATTTCTGAAGTTCTCAGCCATACCCTTTCTCTCTGTCTGCTGGCTCCAGACAGGCAGGTGTGACACCTCTACTTCTCTTCTGTGAATTTGTGTATGGTTTCTCTGAGTATGAGACCACAGTAAGCATGGAGGATTTTTTCTGCATCTGATGGCAGTACTTGTAAAATCAGTAGGAGTAAATTTGGGGTTTGCAGATCACAGCACTTCTTGCTTCACAAGCATGACCTTACTGGAGGCACAAAAACGTAAATTCTACTGGTCAAAGCAGCCCACAGCCTGATGCCAATCTCCCCCTGAAAAATTTCCTTCAGAAAAGAACTTTCCTTTTTTTGGTAATATTCCTGGGAAAATTATTTTGCTGACAAATGTGTTCATCTGACTGCATTTGCTTTTCCATATCTGTTACATTTTGATCTAAGTATCTGTTAGGATGAGAGCGTGCATTACTCTGTCTGAATCAGATGAGATAACTGCGTTGAAAGCTGGAGAATTTGCTTCTCTGCAGTTCTGCAATGAATCATGCATTCAGAGGAAGGAAATCAGTAGCCACTGTACTTGTTTTGCCTCTTCTGCCACTGTCTTGGCCAAACACACTCTGTTCCCTTGCCCCTTTCATGGAAGAGCTGTTTCCTGCACAGGAACCTATTCCTGTTTGCAACATACTTTATCTGAAAAAGAAAAATCATGCCAACATTTACAGACATTTCTTTCCTAACCTAATTCTCTTCCATGATGAATCAACCTTTTTTCTCTGTTCTGTGATCCTCCCCACATTTCCCCCCATTAAGAGAAGCTTTCAGGATGAGCTTTGGTGACTTTGCTGAAAATAAAATATTTCTATATATAACTACTGCATTGGATTTCAAAACCAGACCTGAAGATCTGGATATCCCATTCTTAGTGGATTATTATATGAACTGCATATTCTTCATACCAGTAAAATTGGCTTCCTATCTTCCAAAAAATTATATACAATTGTATTCCTGTAACTTACCTGTCCATGAAAAATTAGCCATATTATAGCAATGTATCAGTGCCAAGGAAGGGCAGAGAAATCTTTGAAAAGTCGATGAAAACACACACACACACACAATCCCCCCCCACACCTCGCTACCCACTGTTACATGGAGAAAGGGGGGTTTTGTTTACTTTTTTTTTCTCTGAATCTTACTGATGGGTTCTCTGCATGCAGTTGGGTTCATTAATTGTTCATGAAGAAGGTTCACAGGTCCAATATATGATCTTGGTTTACAAGGAGTAGAAGTTAAAGCACGAGCTAACAGACTACAAAAAGAAAACCAGAATTAAACACTCGCTTAAGATACAAATTGCCAAATTACTCCTGCAACAATTATGAACAAAACCCCACACTAGCATTCAAACACTTGTTCCTATGACCTTAACCTCACACAGCTGATTGTTCACAAGTTAAGCATTTATTGGATGACAAAAAAAAATTAAAAAGATAGCCAGGGTAATTACTGTCATTAGAGATCAAGGATTTACCTGTACTTATATTGTCGTGTCTCTGCCTAGTGAGAGACTTCATCTCACTCGGTACTTTCACTTTGCAGGATGATTGTAGTACAGCTTCATTATTTTTGCATAACATTTCTGAACTCTCAATGTTTACAGTCAAGATACAGAGTGTTTGAGTCTTTTAAGTCCATGACCAGAATTTGGTTAACTGTAGGTGTGGGTTCACATATTGGTTACAGTGTATGTATAGTCACCTGTATGAGAGAAAACAGGATTTTTACTCAAATTTACCATACACTGTGCTCCTAACAGAGCATTTGCTTCCCTATTAAGCTCTGTATTGAGACTTTGTGCTCTGGGGCCCTCCAGCAGTGACCTTCCTTAACAACCTCAGTTCTAGACAATTTGTAATATCATTTACTCTTTCACAGCTCAGGCCTTCACAGGCAAACAGAGGAACTGTTTGCACACAAAAATATTTTTGTAATTTTTAGGATCTTCTTTGGAAAACAGCTAAATGCAGTTGTTTACCCACTTAGGTATTAAACACACATAAATCTAGAAATTGAAATTAACTTAGGACCGTTGTTATCTACTTACAAAATCAGTAACAGTTAAATATATGCTTCTTAGTGTGAACTTTATTTATTAGCTCCATTTTGGAAACTGAGCTTGTATGTCACCACTAACCATGATGCTATTTGTGTAGGACAGCCCAGGGTGGGAGCATGGGGGGGGTAAAGAGTGCAAAGTGACTGAAGTAAGAAAGTAATGAAGTGTAAGAAAAAAACACAACCAATTATTCCTGCAAAGAGGAGATATCAACATTTCTAAGCTTCATATTGATACTCATTCTAATTCCATCATCTGCACAGCAAAGTGTTTGATCTGGTTCATTCAACGTGATGGCTACAAAAAAATTCCAACCTACCCTGATTCACAGATTACAAAAGGGCCTGTTTGATGCTAAGCAAGCAACACTGCACACGAAAATGGGGAGCGGAAATTAACATTTTTACACAAGTTCCAAGCTATTAATTCCTTCCGTTTGACACTGAGAAGCTGTGGAGTCTCCCTCACTTGAGATATTCCAGAACTTTCTAGACACAGTCCTGTGCCATGTGCTCTGGGACAGCCCTGCTTGAGCAGGGAGGCTGGACCACATGACCCACTGGGGTCCTTTCCAAGGGGACTGATTCTGTGATTCTGGGACACAGGCAGTGTCCCCACACCTGATGCCTATTTGCCAAAGATAATTCTATGCATCTCTTTGATTTTGAACATGTTGCAATGATGTGAGTCACAAGGAGCAGAGAATTTTATGACAGAAGTATATTTTGAGTGATGACTCTGTTTAGAGTATCATGAATGAGTGTATTAGGTTGCTCAAGGAATCACTGGCAAAGGTATTGGTAAAGCAGGTTTAATATAGAAGTGAGAGTGTGAAAAAGTTCATCGGCAAAGTTCACTCTATTATTTACTGGATAGTTAGACCACTCAGAAAAATCAGACTAAAATCTGAATCAATCAACCTAAAAATAAAATCCATTTTCAATTATATACACAGAAGCTGGGGATGGGAAAAGGGTAAGGATGGGAAAGAGTAAGGATTAAAAGGAGTAAGGGAGACTTTCCTATCGAATAACAAGGTTCAGAGTGGATGCCCTTGCCAAAATGAATCTTGGACTTGACCAAAGGTTTAGGCCTAAAGGGTTTAATGTCACTTAAACTTAACAGCACTCAACAGCACACAATCAATAGCCTAATTTAAACAATTTGACAGATTATTCTGTAGAATTTACTACAAGCACAGCAGTAACTCCCTTACAGGTCAAACTTACAGATCTGAAGTACCAAAGCATCTAAGAGAGCATCATTCACAGCACATTTGCTATAGCGTATTCACCCTTGTATGCACACAGACCCAGAGGAGTATCTACAAGGTGTATACCTGTGAAAAATTCCCTCCAAATTCAGTGAAGTACTCACGCGGGATGCCTTCACGCCTTCTCAAGGGGTGAAGGGTTCAGCTGTGAGGAGGTTGGGGTCAGCGTTCGCTGTGATCCCCGAGTATTGTTCACGGGCTCCGAGAGGTGCCTGCTCCAAGGGAGATTTCTGGTGACAGCCCACAGTTGTCCAGGGGAGTTCAAAGGGTCCCACTGGACACCATTGTTTTTAGGGTTGCAAGAGAATTGGCTTCAGCTACAGCAATTTCCCACATCAGGGCCGAGGCCTAATGAGCATTTCTGAAGTCAGTGCAGCTCGAGGAGGCAGCAGGAGAGATGCGCCACCACAAAGAGACAGATTATATTCTGAAACGCAGAAAAGGGTGGGAAAACAGGACAGGTCCAACCCACTCTCTAAGAAACTTTGTAAATAGATTTAATGGAAAAGAAGGATTGACAGTTACTCAGAAAAATTTGCAGGCAGTAAAACGTTGGAAATACCAGAAATGGAAAATTCTGTGGGAATGAGATGCATTCAGATGCAACCAGAGCAGCATTCCAGACCTTAAGGACTGGGAGGAAAGTGGTGAGGGTCCCTACAAAGCAAAAAGAGAAAGGTGTGAATGGATTATAGGGAAAAGAGACTGCAAACAATTTTTTTTATATCTTCATCTTCTTCCATGTTCAGCTATTAAAGCCTGACAAGGAGTTCTTACCATATGTTCGTCTGCTAGCTAGAGAATCAACCCAGCAGTAATTGTGCATGCTGCTATGATTCATAGAATTATAGATACTCATATCTTCTAGCACTTCGAATTTCACTGTAGTGAAGGACAGAAAAATCTGGTATCAATAGATGAATGTTAAAGAGAAGAATGAAACCAAAACATGCTGCATGTGCATCCTATTACACTACTAAAAAAGAAATGAAAAAGCAGAAATGTGCAATATATTCTACTGAGTGATGCTCATCATAGAATAGTTTTTCAGAAATAGAAATGAGACCACAGATAACTATAGCGTTGTCTGCTATTACTAAGAACATACACCAGTCATTTGCACCAGAGCTGGAGGAAAACTGTTAGATCATAGTTCACACCCTACAGATGGAATAAACTATCTTTTGCTGAAGAACTTCACAGATATTAAAAAGATGATATCATCTGAGATCCATCTCCAAAAGCTACCAATTACACAAAACACACCCTAAACTGACTTTAGTGTATCTGTTGAAAATGTCACTGGAAATGCTGCATGGAAAGAGACAGTTGAGTTTCCAGCTGCTTATAGAAGTTCTAGCAAAGAAATACCACTTCATTTTTATTTTCCATTTAGAATAAACTATATATAAAGTCAGGTCTTTGTATGAACAATTCCTCAAAAAAAAAGACTATAAATTAGAACATTCATCTGTCGACTGATTCAGCTTGGAAAAAGATGAAACAAAGAATTCACTTTCCAGGCAAGGCAATTAAGCCTGATTTGTACTTGAAAATACAACAGGAATCAAAGTTTAAAAGTTCGCCTTTAAGGGGAAAGTTTACACAGACTGATTACTTTGAAATTTCTCTGTGATCTGACCAAGCCAACTTCTCGCTAGTGTATCAAATGTTACAGATACAAACCTTTCAAGGAAAGCAAAAGACTCTAAATTTTTTCATTATGGGTTAAGAGCACACAATGATGAATCAAAAAGGCTAGGCTAATCTCAGGAGATCTCGAGATTGCTCTCTCCCAGAATTTATAGATGGCTTGTGTTGGAAGGAACCTTAAAGATCATCCAGTTCCAGCCCCCCTGCCATGGGCAGGGACACCTTCCACTAGGCCAGGTTGGTCAGAGCCCCATCCAGCCTGGCCTTGAATACTTAGAGGGATGGGGCATCCAGAGAACTTTCAGCCTGTTCCAGTGCCTCACCACCCTCACAGTAAAGAGTTTCTTTCTCGTATCTGACCTGAAGCTACACTTTTTCAGTTTGAGGTCATTCCCCCTTGTCCTATCACTTCATGCCCTTATAAAAAGTCCCTCTCCAGCAATCCTGTACCTTCAGGTACTGGGAGGTGGTGGTAGTGGCTTCTCTCTCCAAAATTGCTCCTATTATATCCAAAAACTAATTTAAAATTTTTTTTCAGAATTTCATTATGTAAAAAATGTAGGAGGGGAAGTCTATGACTTGCCAGTCACATCACTCCCAGTTGTGCAAGTCAATGGTCAGACAAAACCTTTTTTTTTTATTTAGCAAGTTACAATTGTTAGTACAAATTTAATCTGCAAAATTGCAGTAGTCCCCGGCCATATAACTAAAAACCTCATGAATTTTCTCAAGTCAAAGGTGGCCTTACGTACTTCAATACTGAATATTATTTTAGAATTTGAACTAGCCCAAGACAGAGGCCAAAGAGATGGCATTAGGAAAGAAAATATGTTTGTGAACTCTAAGGAGGATCAAAACCTTCCCATAAGCGTCAGAACAAGTATGACCAGAAGAGGTGGAAAAATACTGAGTGTGTAAAGCTCACATTTTGAAGCAGAAAAGCTACTGCTTTTCACAGATATTCTGGCACTAAAGCAACACCAGGATTACCTTAAACAAATACAACCATGACAAACCTTCTTAAGACCTTCATTGGCCAGCTATAGATCCAGATAGCATCAAACCCACCTGACTGGGCTTTTTAGTCAGAGCTGGATGACTATCCTTAGATCTACATCCTTCCTACACAAGGTGAAAAGGAGTTGAAGGGAAGCAGAGTAAATAATGGGACTTGCCCTGAACAGGAAAACTCATGCCCTGGGTCAGAAGTTATCTGGGGCCTCAGCTGTCACTGCTGTCCCACAACACACAAAATTAAGTCTGTGTTTTCCTAAGCATGTCCTTGCCATCATCCCGGCTCTTTGGGGGTGGGTCTCTCATCCCTCATATAGTGGATTTCCAGTGGTGCTTTTGGCCAGAGAGAGCCTTATTGACAGTACACTTGTTAGACTACTGGTTCCAAGTAATTTTATTCTTTTGGGTTTTTTTTTTTTTAATTTCTTTACTGCAGGACGCCATCATTTGAGCAAGGAATGGAAATCAATGTGTGTACAAAGCCTGAGCATAAAGAAGCCATTATAATGTCTTTTGGACTGGGTTTGGGGGCTCACAGAGTTTCAGAGGTGAAGTGTCTGGCTCAGCCTTTGCAGGTTGTGAGGTTGAAAAGAGAGGCTAAGGTGCATCACTGGCTTTAATTGCCCCAACCACAGCATCCCCTGGCTGGCAGTCACCGCTGGAGAGGGCCCAGGACACTTGCTGTCTCAAAGCAGGGTCAGTTAAAGCTGTTCCTCGATAGAAAAACATCCACAGGCGCTCTGGCAATCAATTCCAGTGCTTGACCACCTACTCAATGAAAACTTTCCTTCTGTTTTTGTGGAATTGTCTGCATTTCAATGCATACCCACAGCCTCTTCTTCTCTGCCACTGGGCACCACTGAGAACAGGCCGGCTTCATTTTCTTTACTCCCCCACCAGGTAGTTAAAGACATGGACAGGATGCCCCTGAGTCAGTAACAATGCCGCACGCCTGGCTCCCCCGAGCTGAAATGGCTCTAGACTCAGACAGGCTTTGAGATACCTGACTTTCAAGATAAGCCCATAACTTCAGTCACCATCAGTGTCTCCTTTCCAGTGTTGCTAACTTGTCTCTGAATGAAGAGTAGGTTTATCCTCCCCAAACTTCACAAGTAAACTGGTGTTTGAAATAAGGTAGTTCGCATTATTCACACAGCACACATTATAAAATTACTTGATACAAAAACAGAAGACACTCAAGATTTTATTGCCTTGTCAGATGTACAAAATTTATTTATGCTATTTATCAAGTGTTTAAATTTACACATAAGACAAACACTTTAACTTCAGGTCCAATTGTTCATCAGTAAGCCCTACATCAGAACACCCTTGACACTTCCAAGGACAATTTTTACAAGACGCTTAGAACAGCAGAATATCATAAATAACGGCCAACTTCACAAGCCTGAGGGTCACTATCTCATCACTGTTTCTCTGCTGAGTATAACCCACAGAATAGAGGAAGCCTTAAAGCCATTTTAATCCCCAAACACTATCACTACTGCACTCAAGAGCATTTAAATCACACTGCCCTGCTTTACACCACCAAACATTACATCTAGTTTTAAAGATTTATCACAGCTTCCCCTAACAAAATGACTTTTTTTTTAAAACATTACAAGAGAACTGTGCATCAGAACAACTGCAAAATACACAATCATCCATTTGGCTTGGTTTTACAATAAAAATAATAATCGGTCATCTATTTGCTAACTTCAACTCTTGTGTCTTACTCCTTACCCCTCCCTCCTCTACTTAGAAAACTACACTAGATCAGGCAGTTCAACTGTAGCACTGAGGTAGCATATTTTAATTGAACAGAGTAATACGTTTGATACTGTGCCTCCTCTCCTTTAAAGCACAAAAAAAAATCCCCACAGTTTCTCAACATCTTTGGAGAAGAAGGCATATAGTTAATTTCCAACAGCCACTCTATTTTGAAATCAAAGCACAAAGCATCTCTGAATGGTGGACACATTATACCAGCTTGAATGAATGAGAACATATACAAGAAGAAGGAAATATGTCAGTTTTATTAGAACGAGGGTTACATTTTAGCCCTATGGCACCTACTGTTCCCTATTATGAAATGCATCTTTACAGTCCCTGAAACTTAATTTAAAAGATGAGGATCCTGAAAAAGGGCAGCTGTGCTGCTGTTCTGAATGATTTTCACACTATTGGCAGAAAGAGCCAAATAATTGCAACAAAACCAGATGAAATCAAACGGACCTAATATAAAGTCAATAGGAATTAACAACATGAGTATACTAAAAGAATCAAAGTTAAGGCAGAAGGTATGACTGAATGAACTGAGAGCACTTTCCATTTACTTAGAAGTTATAGCTGAGATAGCCTTAAAAATAATTAAAGAAAAACCTACACCCTCCCAAAACAAACAAAGAAACAAAAACACCAACAAAAAAAACCCAAACAAAAAAAAAAACACCACTCAAGAGTAGAAGCTTAATTTCCTAACAAATTGAGAATAACAGTAATTCAGCTTTGCCCTTCTGGGTAAAAGCTTTAAAAGACTAAGCTGAAGTCAAGCTGTACTCAAGACTGCAGCCTTAATTTCTAGACTGTTTATTAAAGCAACTCTTACAGACATACCTGTATATTTAGAGGGAATAATAAACAGTGATCCTAAAGAAGAGTAGTAATTTCCTGCTCTGCATGCCATGCTTGTACACATAGGCTTGTAAAACTCTGCTGAATGGTACACAATCCTCACCCAGCCCCAGGCTGGATCTTTGAATTCCTCCCTCCATCTTTCACACAGGAAAGCAAAAATTTTTACTGAAGTTAAAATCCCTTGAGTTAGCTGCATGCATAGGGGAAATTGGGTTTTAACACAAGAAAGCAGACTGAGAATGTAACCAGGCTGACTGATAAATAAACTCCTAAGGAAACACCCAAACAGCTGAGGGAAAAATGCACAAGCTATAATGACCAATTCAAGCTGTTTATGAAGGCATTGATGTTAATCTTTCAAGTAACCCATAACGCACTCAAACACCTGTTATTAAAAACTTAAGGCTCTTATGAATACCCTCTTACATATAAAAGGAGTATTAAACAGAAGGAACTTGTTTACAGTAAATACAAACATCTGAAAAATCTCTGAAACCTATTTATACAAATACTAATAAATTCTTTAATATTTTGTACAACTAGAAGGTGCACAGATTGGCATTCAAGCAGTCAATGCTGGCAAACATCTGTCAGACAACAACATGATTTACTTGGATAACAATATAGTTTAAAATGCCATAAATTAAAAAATAAGTTAGTTCACATTTTTTCCCCAGATTTTATGTACATCTTAGTCTTTAATGAGATCGTGTAGCCTTCTTCAGAAGCTCAAGGTCTTTCCGACGGCTTTTGATTGCTCTGGCACAGCCATACTCTTCCAGTTGCAAAGGGATGTACTTCTCTATCTGAACGAGCCCATGCCCAGCAGGACTGGTCAACAGCTTAATCCAGGATGGCTTAATGTTTCCTCTGAAGCCCAGAAAAGCCAAGCTTCCTGTGACAAAAACAGCTCAGCATTACCAAACCAAGCTCACTGCAGCACAATACAGGACTGGCTAGGTAGGAAAAGGCATACTCCTCCGAAATTCCTTCCCCCACATTGTTCAGGACATTAATTCACACTCAGCTTCACATGCACCTCACATGGAAATAATGCTTTGCAATTTCCTTTTTCAATATTTAGTATTAAATTCCCTGAAATCTTAATTTGAAAACACAGCTAGCTAACTGGACAGTTATAAAACCTGCTTTCTCAGACACAACTTGTGCCATCACTCTAAACAGATGAGAGGTATCCCATCTGACCAATAAACTCATAATCCCTCAAAATACCAATAGCTTCTCATTTCTAGCTTCAAGTATTTTTAGAACAGGAAATACAAGGAAGGCACAGGATATTGCTTAAAAATAGATTTTCCTGACTGAGGCACAACATACAGGCTTTAGGAAAAAAAGCCTGGGACTCTTTTTGTGTGATCCATAGGCACAAAGAACTGCTCGTTACTTCTCCGTTTGCAACAAGCTTCACACAATGGGGTAAAGGGGTTTTCTGCCCCATCTGCTGAAGAGCTGCCCACCTCCTCGCTCAACAAGAGCTGACATACAGCAGCCACACCAGCGCAAACTGTCAACCACCCACTACCAGCTGCATCCTTCTCACACACCCCATGAGAAACCCACACGCCAACACAAAGACCAAGGTGCTGCTGAAGAAATGTGCAACATTTCCACCAACCATTGCTCTGAAGGTAAGGTGGTTTCACCGTCCCCAGGGACATTAAGGCTTCTGCTAAATTATTAGGAATTGCTACATCACCTCTTGTGCTCAGCAAAATGATAGACCTGCAACAGGAACAGTAAAGACACAGCACTTGTTACAAACACATTTTTTTAATATTCTGCTACATGCCTTTACAGCTAGCTGCCCTTGTAGTCCAATTCCTTACGAGTACTTATGACATGGAAACAGTCAACCCTTTCTGAAAGCAGTACTTAGAATTTCTTAGTTTTAAACTGGCTTTAACTTCAGAATCATTGGAAAGCGTTATTTAAACACTGTCTAATATTTTGAATCAAAAAAATCAAGTTTAGATATTGATGCAAAATTAGAAATTTAAAGTGCTGATTTTTTTCTGATTTTCTGATTTTTTTTTAACTTTCTATCTTTATTTAGCGATTGAAGAATTTTCTCCCTACAGGGAGAGAATAGTATATCATCTTTCACGTAGTCCTTGACAGTGTCCTTATTAAACAAAAAGTTAATTCTTGTTCTAAGCAAAGGACTGTTATTACATGATGTTTTCTTAAAGGAAATTATTTTTGAGAAAAAAGATAGGCAACACCATAAAATTTTAAGTGTGAAAAATCTGCTTAATTTTCTTAAATAAGGCTAAACTATCCAATAAATTGCCCCTATGTTTCTCCTTTTGCCTCAACTTAGACATGTGTTTTGTTCACTTTCAGTGCTCGTGTACCATTATCTAAATCCTTGTCAGAGAGCAGAGCTACAGCCTGCAGGACATACTGGAAATGAATGATCATTGCACATACCTTTGTGGAATTCCAGATTTTAAATATCCATCTACATGCCTAATGTCTACTCCAGAAAATAATTTGTTTCCTAACACTGTGCCAGTGCAGGCATCCACCACAACAGTAAGTATTCCATTATCTTTGAAGGAAAACATGGTATCATTGACCTGAATATGAAGAAAAAAGAGAGAGAAAAGGAAGTTAATATGAAGCAAACAGCAATTCTACTGCACTCAGTGTTAATCTTATCCTAGTTTAGACACAGTAATTTCCTTAAAAATACTTGCTTCTCCTTACCATCTCTTCAATTTCCCCTTTGAAAGGAGACTGCTTAATGGGACTTCAGAAATTGCATGGGAGTCTTAAGTCTGTAGCTTCTATAGGAATATTGCACCTTCCAGCTGACTTACTACCTGCCTCAGTCATTGCTCCTGCTTTGGGAAGCTAAAATTCAGATACTGAACGCCTTTGACAATAATACAGTTAATTGATCCCTGCAGCAGACTAGCTCCAGCCCAGTCTCTTCCTACTGAGTGCTCTTACTGCTTTGGATATTCCTGGAGAAGTTTGCAGCTGCAAAGGTTAACCTGCTCATGGTGTCATGATAACTGAAGGTTCAGTCAGGCCATCAGTGACACTGCAGAACGTGAGGCATGTGCAGACCAAGCTCTGTGGTGTGAGGGTGTCTGCAAATGTTATTTCACCATCATGTGCAAGTCTACTTCGGCATCTGAATGGAAAAGTGAACTAAACTACTTTTTATACAGTATCACATCACTGGGTTTATTTGGGCCACATCAGAACAAATACAGAAATCTGATCCTTTAGTAATAGCCACGTAGAGGACTTTAGCAAAGCTTAATGGCTTGTGTGACCCATCCCATTAAGTTGCTAATCTGTTTGCACAAGGACAATTTCAATCAAATGGATTTAACTAACAAATTGGTTATGTGTTCTGTTTATTTCCAAAACCAGCCATAACTGTATACCAACACAGATTTAAACATGAAACTGAACATTTTAAACTCTGAAGGGAACATTTTTCTCTTCAGCAGGTAGGATTCAAATATAAAAATGGAGCTTTGAAGCCTCACTTTCCAATGTTGAAACACCAGCTTTTTGACTTTGTTTTTTAAACAATGAACCAATCTTTTCATTCAAGTGAAGAAAACTGAGGTCTGCATTATGTAGAGCTGTACAACTGTTATAATAAAAACTGCTGTAGTGATATTTAAGAAGAAAACCATAAAGAATACTTACATATATAAATGCTTGCTGACCTTTGCTTGACTCTTTTTCATCAGATGAATTAATCTGCACAAGGAGGTAGTTTTTGTGAGGATCACTGGTGAATGCCATCTGGATATCAAACAAAAAAGTTAAGTACACATACTGATGTTTCTTCAACACTTTATCATGCCAGTTTACAACAGACAGCCTGTGCTCCAAAGCAAATGTATCCATTTGTCAGCAGCACTATTTATGGTGCTAGTAATCCTAATAAATATAATGATACATAGTGCAACCTATTTCATCCCGTAATTTCAATATTTTTCTCAAGTTTGTATAGCTGCAATAGTTTAAAGTTCATGCTAATAAGCAAAGATCCAAACAGAAAGAAGGCTGGCCATGTAGATCTCTGCAGCAAAGCTCTCCATGTAGCACAGACAACACTGCAGTGCAAGACACCAATCCACCTACGTCCCTTTTCCGTAGACTTGGAGCAAGAGTTGAACAAAAGAAGAAAAAACCCCCTGAAACCTTTGTGCTACAGAAAGGACCTCAAGCCTTCAAGGAGTCCAAGAAGATTAACAAGCAAATTAACTAAAGATTAAATTAAGCAAGATTAACCACTGCAAATTGCTAAGTGCAGTATTCTGTGCTGAAAGACTGAAATTTGGATTGAATTGAGTAGACAGCATCACAAATTTAACAGTTCATGAAAGTTTCTGTTTATTTTACCTGAGTTGTGCCACATTTTGTACATGATACAGTAGTTTTTTCTGGCATCTGCTTTATGACGGTTGGTACTTGGTAGTACTTTGGGTAAGCTTTTGCCATGCAATTACTTATCCGTTTTGATGAATCTTTGGTCACAATCTTGATCCTTTCACATCCCTGAGATGAGCAATAACTGTGACCATCCCTATTATATTTGGCTTGAAGAAATAAAAACAGTAATCTACACAGAAAGGGGAAAAATAATATAAATTAACTGGCGAAATAAAGACATTTATATTCAATCTTAACAGCTGTAGTTCATGATTTTCAGAAGCAGAGAAACCACAGTTTTCACTTCTGCACTACTATCTAAATGTTTCAAAGTATTAACAGTTTACTAGAGTTAGGAAATCTCTAATGACTTATCTAAAATTCCCCACAATTAAAGGACACATCAATATAAATGCAGATGCTTTGCAGAGAAGAACCAGTCCTCGGATCAGTGGTTTGCAGGAAACAAAAACTGAATTGCAGAGCATGAATTTTTTCTTTGATCACAGATCTTTGCAGACACGCAGCAGAAATACTCAGTTTCACCCAGCAGCACTGAAGAATACAGTTGTGCTGCTTCAAATGCCTGGAAATGCAATTTAGGGTGTTGTGTTCAATAATGTTCACAGAAGACTGGTAGTTCTTCTATTACATATTAGACTGTTATCAGAGCAGCTCTTACACAAAGCAATATAAATGTCTGTTCAAAACATTCGAGTATTTATTACAGACAGGCACAGCAGCAGGTAATGGAACAAAATAAATAAGAGAACAAATTATAAATTTAGAAGCAACGCTTGCAAAACACACAAGTGATGTACACAGGACTTATTGAAAGTTGACTTTCTCTGAAACCTCTCAGAAGGATCTTAGTGGCCTCTGTCAGAAGTACTTTGGAAAGAGAGACTAGGACTTTTGAATTCTTTTGAGACAGCTGAAAACAGATTAGGATTTTCAGAAATATAATTTTTAAATGTCAGAAGATAAAGTTTCTCGGAAATTTTTAGAATTTTCAGTTTAACAAGAAAATACACATTTTCTCTGAAGACTAAGAAATTAAATCCTAAAAGGCACTGCTCTGCAGCACACCAGATACTATATTTTCCCCAGACATAAGGTAGGAAATATCTTTGGCAACTGTGGTGCGCTTGAAAAGTATTTCAATGACAACCACAGTACTTTGGAGATTTAAAGACACATAAACATTCTTCCAAAGGGTTTTGGGGTCCTTCTCAACAGCTTTCCTCTTATGCAGGTGTCTCAACCAGCTACTTTTAACATTATAAAACTGGACATTTCAAGGTTAAACAACATCTTCCAGTAGAGTCAAATTACAAGAGTTACCCAGTACTGTTGTCAAAGTAAAACCTCTTGTCTGATCGATTCTTTTCAAGCTCCACCATTGAAGATACAGGTGTGTAGCGCTCCACCTTGCTTGACAGAGCAGATGACCGCCTTTGAAAGGCTTCCAATACTATAAGAAAATCTGTCTTTGGTTGGTAACAAAGACCAACACGAATCCAGTCGTTCCTAAAACCAAAATAAAAGGCATGAGTCCTTGTACGAACAGTTTAGGTGTCAATACAGAGCAAAGAGATCGCTCCAAGAAAAAGAAACAGGAACACAAAAAGCTCCTAAATCCCCAACCAGATGATTGAATCTGCACAGACTTTCATTAAACGCTTTCGTAACTCTGATTCTCTCAGGATATATTTGATTATATACTTCAGAAATATTTAATAAGTTTATCTGCCAACAAAATCAGGTATGATAAACTATTCAACTGCAATTCTGCAAACTTTACTATTTGTACATTTTCTTCTCCAAAGGTGTTTGCTTAAAGACAACGTACTGGACAAGTGTTTAACTTCAGGCGCAGGTCTATTCATACTCAGTATCTGTAATTACTTTTCATACTTTAGTATTTGTAATTATGAAAAAAAATCCCAAACCCAAGCTCTGGTCTTCCAGATGGCTGCAAACTCATGCACAGTAATTCTGTAGGACATAACTTCAGTACTGCCTTATGGATCAAAGCCACGAAAGAAAGTAAACATACTTGTTGAAGTTAATGAGATATAGATACGTGACATTTGGAGCTTTTCCATTCCAATGTATTGTATAGCCCTTTTGGAGCATCACTACTGGCTGGTATTGCTGAAAGGCAGCTGCTCTCTGATTAATACCTCGAAGAACCATGGGATTGCCTGGATACTCATCTCGGACGATAGTCATGGAAAGATTCTGTCCATTCCAGGTTTGGACGTAAACCTACATGATATTAAAGAGGGTGACAAGAGGTAGATTTGGTCTCTTTGCAAAAGAAAATGAAATAGTGAAGCACAGTCAGTACATTATTAACCAAAATGCTGCAATTTGATGTTCTGAGTTATGTAGTACACAGATCTCTCCTGAATAAAAGTCCTATCTAAAAAACTATAATAGATTTTTCCCATTTTACAGACCAAAAAAGGTATGTAGGAGAAAAAAGAGAATCAGCTATGATATTTGGCCACACAGAACAGGAACCAGAATGGGAATCAAGCCTGTAAGACTTGTATTCAGAAGGTGGTATTCAACCGCTCCAGGAAACAAAACAACAAACCAAACCCCTTAAAATCCACTCCGTGAAAAAAAACCAGACAGAACTGGAGTGGAAGAAGACACCTTCCATGCAAAAATGTTTTAGCAGATACAGCTGCAACACAGAACTCTTGGCAAACATACATGTTTATTTTTATCTTGCAGCATCTAATACTGTACCCTCAGTCTGCTGAGAGGAAGCATGATACATACACAACTGGCTGAAAAGTGTAATATTAATAAAAGCATTTTTAAAAGTCAAAAAATTTTGAAATCTGCAGACAGCTAATTCTCTATTTCTTACACTACCTGACTCCACAAAGAGTTCATATTATAGATTTGCCCCAAACAAAGCCAAAAGTACTAGCCTGTGCATAGTTCCCACTGCAAACCACTCCACTCCATTCTGTGATATTAATGCATTTGGGGTGTTGAATCAAGTAATTATCCATTCGGCCCACATAGGTATCCCTGTAGTCAGTCACTGAACCATCTAGATCATGAAATATTGAGTTCTTGTCACCATCCAGATCGCCTTCTTCAAACCAGGGACCAGGCTTTCCAAAGAAGGCTTTCAAAGAAACCTGACAACAACAGTAAAATTTTTTATTTTTTTCCCCAGGTGAAACACAGACTAACGTTTGTACCTTTGCAGAAAAACAGAAATTTGACAAAGCTGATTAAAAACTTCAAGGCAAAGATAGCAGAATCTTGCAAAACAGACATGCTGGGTCATGGCTCAGGTAATAGGCTCAGGCTAGCTCTTGCTTCTGAACAGTGTTAATATTTACTGCGGAAAATTAATTACTAAGGATGTACCAAACTTTACAAAAATTTCCTTTCAGCTTTACCGCAAGCCATGAATCATTTATTGTAACATATCCTACATCTCTCTTTGTACTGGTTTTTTGCTCAGGAGACAAAGGATACACTCTGGGTGAACTCCAGCCAGGAGATAAACTCTGGAGTAGGTATGCATAGAAAGGATGACCTACAGCTCTTGTCTGTGTATGTTAAATACAAGAAAAGAAAACCATTTACAAGACTTAAGGGAAACTTGTAATAAACTTACGTTTGGACCAAACTTCACAAGAGAAATGTTATTTTTTGGAGTCATCTGCCATGGATTTTTCATCAAGAATCCAACTGCACTGGTAAATCTATCTGGAGTTGGCACAAAGTTTTTGAATGTGCACTTGGTAAGGTGAATAGGTCCATCATAAATCTGAAAGCCTCTGATTGGAAATGTCCTGTTGATGCAAGCAAATATATTTATACCATCCTGTAACAAAACGCATGATACGCTTGAATCTGTGTCAAATACATTTCCTCGCAGAGAAATCAAGAAAGCAACAATTAGAGAACGACTCGCAGATAGATTTTAGTAAAGGAAATATGGCTTCTGCGCTTCTCTAATGAGTCAAAAAATCCCCCACTCTTAAATTTTCCTGTTAGCAGAGATATCACTGGCCATTCGCAAATGTGCCCCTTTTCCAATATGAGAAATACAGCAGAAAAGTAATACCACCTACTCTTTGATTGATCACAGCAACTGGAAGTGACTGTAGACTGGAGGAAAGCAAACATCACTTCTAACTTGAGGAAGTAACACCCAGAGAATGGCAGGCTGGTAAGGCTTAGCTTGACCCCCAGGAAGATTATGGAGCAGCTAATCCTAGAAATCATTTACATGTACCTGAAGGACTGGAAAGTCATCAGGAATAATCAGCATGGATTCACCAAGGAGAAGCTGATAAACTTCTGTGATGAAATGACTGGCCTGGTAGCTTGAGGGGAGAGCAGTAGACACGGTGTACCAAAACTGCAGTAAGACTTTTGACACCGTGTCCCATACGATCCTCATGAAGTATGGGCTGGATGAGAGAACAAATAGCTGGGCCCAGAAGGTGATGGCACAGTCTCCTTGGAGACCAGTAACTGGTGAGGTATCCCAGGGGTCAATACTGAGTCCAGTCTTGTTCATTACCTTCACTAGTGATCTGAATGATTAGGCCAAGTATAGTCTGTGGGCCAAGTTTGCAGAGGGCACAAAACTGAGAGAAGCAACTGATGCACCAGAGGGTTGTGCCAACATCCAGACAGACCCTGACAGGCTGGAGAAATGGGCAGATGGGAACCTCATGAAGTTTAACATGGGGAAATGCAAGGCCTTGCACATTGGGAGCAACAACCCTTTGTGCCAGTGAAAACGACCTACAGGTCCTAGCGGAAACCAAATTAACCATAAGCCAAACAACGTGCCTTTGCCACAAAGAGGCAAAAGGTATCCATGGCTGCACTGTGAGAAGTGTTACCAGCAAATTCAGGGGAGTGATACCATTTTTTTCAGCATTGGTGAAGCAACAGCTAGAGTGGTTGTCCCCAGTACAAGGCAGATATGGAGATACTGGAGAGTGCAGCAAAGGGCCATAAAGACAATTAAGTCCCAGGAGCATCTCTCATGGGAAGAAACACTTGGAGACATGTTCAACTGGGAGCAGAAAAGGCTCAGGCAGGAATCTCAATGTATAGTATCATCTGAAGGGAGGGTGCCAAGAAGATGGAGCCAGGCTATTCCCAGTGACAAGACCAGGAGCAATAGGCACAAGATGAAACACAGGAGGTCCCTGCTAAACATCAGGAGAAACTTTTTCACTGAGAGGGTGACTGAGCACTGGCACAAGTTGCCCAGGGAAGTTGTGGAGAATCCATCCTTGAAGATACAGTAAAAACACTTGAATATGGTTTTGGAACATGAGCGCTAGGTGACATTTCTTGAACAGGGGATTTGGACAAGATGACCTCCAGAGGCCTCTTCCAACCTCAGTGGTTCTGTGATTCCACTCAACAAGACTGAATATCTCATATCACCACCACATTAACTTCTCCCCTTGAAATGTCTGAACAGCAAAAAGCTAGGGTGCCCTGGGCCCACTTCACCCTTTGTCCCACTTGGCCAAGGATGTGAGGGGCCAGAGCTTGGAGCCATGTGGGCACGGCCAAGACACTGCACTACTTGATACCATGTTACATCATGGCAAGAAGAGGAGGTGGGGGGAAAAGGACTCTCTCTCTCATTTCCTCAAGGGAGGGTGCTCCTTTTCCAGGGAAGCAGTGGAGTAACACTTTGTCCACTGGGAGAAATGTGTTGGGTGCTGATGGTCTGTTGGCCATTTTGTTCCTTGTCTTGGGGGGCCACCCAGTGCCAGGTTGAGTGGTAAGCATTTTTTTTATACATAAAGCACCTTCCTTCTGTATACTTTTGCTATTAATATTGTTGCTATTTCTCTTCATTTCCTTAACCTCATTGTTTCCAGTAAACTGTTCTTATCTCAGCTCGAGATCTCTGCCTTTTGTCTTTCTCACCTGTGGAGGTGGGGAAAGGGGAGTGGCTGCATGAGGCTCAATTTCCAGCTAGGCTTAAACCAAAACAGTCTTCTTCCGTATCCTGTGGCAGGAGTAGGACTTGGTACTATGTTAAACAAGCATCAGTGTAAGTCAAAGAGAAATGGGAAGGATCATGGTCACAAACTGTGATTTGTCACAGACAGATTGCAGTCTATAGTCCCAAACTGACCTTTGAAATTCTTTTACCTGAAAGCTCTCTTCCAGACCCAAATATCTTTTAAGACTAAGGTTTCATTTAAGTAGGATAATTTAAATTGCTACAGAATAGTAACCTGTGGGAACCTGCCTCAGCAAAAAGGTGAGAGTGACACAGCTGCACACATAGCATTAAAAAAAAAGATAGCATCACTTTCAATGGAGTCTTAATCTCTCACAGCTCAACCATGAAGAGTCTTTACATCTGATACAGAGAGTATTTCTTGTATTTCTACTCCCTTCATTCATGACATACTTACCGATTTCTAGGCAGAGTGCGTGTCTTGTTGTCTATTCCTCCAGTTCCCACATATTTATTTTGTCCACCTTGAAACCCATAATTCTTGCTCTCCCCTATGAACAGAGACTCTGATACCTCCTGGCTGGCACCTTCATCATTTGGGAAGCTCCCATCACTATCAAAGCAACATCAGAGATAAGTCTTTAGCCACAACTCTTCAGCAGATGATAATACCAAGGCTACTTTTACTTCTCTAACAGTCCTCCTCAAGCAAAGCAGTATAGACTTCACGTACAATACACAAATAAGATTTAATCATTAACATTAATAGAGGCTAACTCCTTGAAATGTTCAGCAGAGCCAAACATTAAAATTTCTAACTCCCTTTGTAGTGCAGCACTTTTTTATTTACAGCCCACTTTTGCAATCTTAGAACCAGTTTGTCATAATCTAAATAGCAGCAATTTTAGCTCACTACCTAAGTTACTTGATATTTTTCATTAGAAAAAGGCTAAATGCTCACCCCCTTTCTTTTCCATTACTCACTTTCAGCTGGAAAATAAAATACTGCCCAAGGAATCATGCACTACCAAGAATACCTGGATAAATACAGCCTTTCTGGTAAAGAGGCAGCAAACTGTGGTGTAAGCCAAGCACAGGTTGAACTGAAGTGGAAACTTCGGCAGCTGTGCCAGTTTACAGCCTCTATAACATCATCTGCATGACTGGAAATACAACCTGGCCCCAAACCGAAACTGCAGCCTTATGAAAGTATTTCTATTAATTTGAATAAATACATGTAGATTTTCTAAGCTTCTAAGCAAGGAAACACAGAAATTATTAACAAAGTACTCACCTAGCAAATGTCAAACCTATTCCATTGTCTGCAAACCTACAAGAGAGCCCAAAGCATCAATTGTTTCTTCTGAATTATCCTACAATTGGCTAATATAAGAGCACATCCTGCTATGCATTGAAAAAAGCTTGAATTTTTCTATTAATGGAACTTACAACCACCACACACTTAACTTTTCTAAAAGCACTGTTGTAATTAATTGTTAAGTAATTAAATAATTTTCTACACATTTTAAGCAGGACTTGAGAGCTTCAGCGAAACAACGGAAATCCCAGTCTGAACTGACTGTCTCTACCAATTCTTAGGCTTCTTTTTACTACAGTTGTTTTTTTGCTGTTTAAGGCAGGTTCTCATCTAATCACATATAAACTTATTTGAAGTAATAGGATGGTATGAAAGCTGGTCATGATATTGAGAAGTTCCTCAAGTTAACCATCAACCCCCTCCTACAATCCTGTTCTAATGTCCTTTCATAAACAAAGCTTTGGGGAAAACTTAACAGCATGCAGCAGTTTGCTTCCGAATACCTACCCAGAGTTTTGAATGAGGATATCCCCTCCCCTGACCCAGGCCCCATGATCATTGTTTTTGAAAGAGATTAATCTGTCAATCAGGGCAGCAACTCGGGGCTTTTCAGGGTCTGCATCTTGATGAGGTCGAAACCTGGGAGAGATAAACACTCAGTACAAGAAATTTTTTATTTTACATGTGCCATATATGTTGCTCTGAGTAAGCCTGAAAGATAAACACATCTGATGGGCAAATTCCACTCTGTTTCATGTCTAGAATGAAAGAAGCTAAAATCAGGTACAGGTCTGGCTCTCTATTACTAGAAAATTACTAGTCTTTGGGATATAATGAAGCAGGAACGTGAAACTTCTCTTTTCCAGTAACTCTCACAGGCTCTTGCTCAGTCTCCCTAAGTTTCTTTAGCTGCCTTTAGCCTCCCTTTATCCCATTTTTCTTTTTGCCCTTCCCACTTGTACTGAAGCATTAATGTAGAAGTTTGATGAAGGGAATTAAAAGCTCCTTGGAGGGACACACAGGGCTGACATTAGTTATGCAAGCACAGTCTGGACATTTGTATAACTGGTTCTTCAAATGTTTCAAACTCTTCTGACATACAGGAGTGCTTCCTCTTTAGGCATGCCTGAGACTTTTTTTTTAATTGCATTGCTACAAAGATGGTCTTGTACAGTAAATTATGACTGCAATCTAGTTTACATAGTAGGAAGAAACAATCTGATTAAGAATTGGTGACATTTTCACTTCATTTTCCCCAAGACCCCAGAGAAAAAAGTAATACATTTAAAAAAATTGCAAACAAGCATTTTGAGTGGGTAAAGATGTCTGCTACCCCAATCATCTAAAATGTTTTTGTTCAGATTTGGATCTGTCCCCTCCCTATCCAAGGGAGAAAGGGGAAACAGGTAAATATTAGGTTTTGATAGTCTCAGTCTTCTCAATTAACACTTAAACCCCTCCAGTCTGGTTCCATGTACAATGATTAGGGGCCTCACATAGTTATGCAGTGCCTCATTCCTTTTCCTTCTGCTGTGAAACACAACCCCATTTCATGCACCGAGTTTCTTGCATCCTCAACACACTACAGGCTCTCAGAGGGCATTTTGACCCTCTCAAGTTCCTCTTGACTACCTGTAATGACTGAGGTAAACCACAAGGGTTATATGGGCTTTTTGTCAAAACACAGAACTACAGGTTCATTTCCAAATTATGAAGTATTGAGTATCATCAAAATTTGGAACTTTCCTCTTTCCATCTGCAGCAGTCACTTAACTGTCCTTGTCCTAAACACAGGTCAATTGAAAATAAAGATAATCCTATGACCAATATTTTCAGTGCTAATGCTTAGTTGACACAATAAAATATTGACAGATAGAGTTATCCAATGCTTTCATTTAACCACTATCCCAGGCTATTTTATTTGAAGCTCAGGACAAGACTAACCAGGCACACTATAACCTGGAACTTTCCTAGACTTTCCATTACTTTCTCTCACTTTGTAAACTAAAGAAAATGTGGCTGATTGTACCACCTCTGCAAAGAGCCTCCAGTAGAACTGTACCACAGAGCTATGACTTCCAAGTCTAGAAGGAAAGGCAGAAACGTTCAGCAGTAGGAAAGGCAAGTGGATGGATTACTGAAGCCTTTTTCTAACCATTAGCTAAAACTGAGTCATAAATCAGAAGATCATGTTTTAAAGGATCCTTTTCCTATTAGCAGGAATTCCAGAAAACATTTTAAGCATGACAGTAGAGCATGTTTAAAACAATGTCTTCTAAGAGGATGAAAACCATCCTGAGCAAAAGCTCAGAAGAAACCCAAATCCTTTAAGAGACACCATCTCTGTTGTTTCCAAAACAGATGAATAAATGAGGGAAAAGAACATATATGAACTTACAATTTGGGTATAATTTATAAATTATTTTATTGTTTTAAAAGGGTTTTTCCCCATTTGAGTGTAAGAGCAGTCTCAAAACTTTGTCATTTTTCACTCATTTGAAAGAAAATATCCTTTACCTTGCATTGTTGTCCAAAGAAAGATATTCTCTGGGATCATCAGCACTAGCATTAGTTGTTTTAACACCCTTATCAATGAACAAACCAGCCTGAAATAAGCAAGGAAAAAAATTCATACTATCCAAAACTAAAGACAGAGTAAACATGGAATTTTTAAAATTTAAGCTTTGCATTCCATACACATGTTAGAAACTCTTAGATCTTTCAGTTTGGCTTTAATTGGCATATTGTCTAAGGGAAAACTAGCTGATTAATATAATAAACACATCTGTGCTAAAAGGAAAGGAATTATCTGTGATAAAGGAAAAAAAAAGAAAATGATCAAAGTTCACTTCTAATTTCTTTCACAACATCTATTTAAGGTTTTCCATTTATTACCAGATGCTGTTCTGGAAAATCTGGAAGCCAATCTTGTGGCGAAATCAAATTATTCTCATAAATGAAAATAAATAAATAAAGGAAAACCCAAAACCCACTGTGAAAAAGCCTTTGTATTTCACTTTACCTTTAATACTAAAGATTATTCTGGTCCAAGCAGTCACAAGCTTGAAACTCAATAATCCAGTATGAAATAAATTACTTGAGAAAATAATAGCATGAGGAAGCATTTGTGCTCTTTTACCTGAATTATATACAAATACCTACACTACTTTCACCTCTGATCCAAATTATGATTATAATTGAGTCTTATACACAAGCAGATTCTCAGACCTGCTGGTGGAGTTCTCTTTCAACACGGAGTTTTAGCAGACAAACTCCTACCCTTGTTTAAAGATGATACTAGCTGAAACTCTTTTCTTCACAATGCACTTCCCTATTCAGTATGTTTTAATTCCAACCTGAAAAAAATGCCCAAGAGTCCCAAACACACTGTTAACACAGCTTCCATAAAACATTGCATCACTTCTTGGTATCCCAGACAACCAACTGTCAAGCCACATCAGTTCCACTTGGCAAAAAAAAAAATCCAATAATGATTCTATGAGGTTTCATTAAACTATGAGACTCCTGCAGCAACCAACCACAAATAAGTATTTATTTACAGTTAGGTAGCTTTGTAAATGTCATTGTATTTATATATACACACAGCAGCTAGATTCCAAATGAAATACTTTAAGGACTTCAGCTGAAGTGAAACTTTAGCTGAGATGTGGAAAAGGTTTGAAATTCATAGCAAAACACTCCTCAATGACTGTAGGCCGAGAACTCCATAAGATAACTGTTGCAAATAACTGAGCTCCTGAAGGCAATATTGAAGCTTAATCTCTAGCCAGAGACTGCGTCACCATGTGCAAACACCTGAGTTACTATACACTGGAGACTCAGAAAAAGAAGTTGGAGCTACTGTAGCAAGCTATTAGATGAATCCTTACTATAATAAACTTTGATTCTTCAAGGATCAGCTTTCTTCGGAGTAGGAAACAAAGCTATAAAGAATAGCATCTGAAATGCTACTTCAGAGAAAAAGTATTTTATTAGGAGTATTAATTGATTTTAGTTGTTTGTATCTTAAAAGGATCTGAAACAGCAAATACTCAAAATGCAACTAGAAAATACACCCACACTGATTATAAATTGTTCTACAGTACAGTTCGAACACAGCACAAACTCTATCTCCTAATCAGCTTAAAATGCAAACAGACAAGTTCCAATATAGAATACTGAGAAATAAAAACTTCACTTTTTTTTTGAATAACATATTACATTACCTTAAAATTAGAATGAACCCTGTTGTTATAGAAGATTCCTAGAGGTGTAAGCTCTGATTTGGTTTCAATGGCTAAACTATGAGAATCTCCGGTAGCAACCCTGTGGAACAAATACCATATTCCAGCATCCTGCAAGTGAGGAGAGAATAATATTACTTGTAAGTGATTCTGATACTACTATTGGTGTTGATACATCTATGCACAGAAAAAGTATACAATAAGTTGAACTTGGATATTTTCAGTAAAGAAGCAAATAAAAACATAGCCCAATAGAAGTGCACCCAGTGGAATATATATTTTTAAAATAAAGTCTCCAAACAACTATTTAATCAGTGAAAAAGTGGGATTTTGCAAATAAGGCAGTATTCTAGTGGACAACATGAACTAAAAAGTGTTTTGCTTCTCAGTGAAGCCCTTTAACACCACATATCTAGTATTTCAAAGCAGAAAAGTGTCCAAGTTAATGTAACTTTTGTATTTCAGTTATGCCATCCCACTCACTAGATTTTCCTTTACTAGTAGATAATATTATTCACAGTAAGATACTCAAAATAATTCCTCCTCTCCTTATTGTTCCAGTCTGTTAAGGTTGGTTCATCCTTGTTCCCATGAAAATTTAAATGGCACAGCCAAAAAAACCCACAAGAGCTTTCAGAAGACAGAACAAAAGCACACCAAGAAATATGGCCAGTTCGGGGCACTGTGCCAATAACATGCAGTAATAATTTTAGTCTCTGTTCATTTTCCATACTTTAATATCTCTGCTCTTAAAGAAGCTAGCTTTATCTGCTAAATGAGACCCACAAAATGTCCCTTTCAGTGACATGAGCAGTTTGTCATGAATTACACCCATACATCTGTGTTCTCAAGACAAGACAACACCTGCACAGCAGACACCTACAGACATGAAAAACTGTGCCTGACCACAGGCTGCGTGCCCTTAAAAAAAAAAAAAAAAAATCGCCCCACAAGGCACACTAAAGGGTTAAATGGTAGCTAAAGACACACTGAGTGCTCCCTCTCATGAGAAACAGTCATCAACCTTTTCAAGAAACATGGATAAAGCCAATTCACCCTGGCTTAAAAGATTTCATGCATTTCATTCCAAGAATATACTAATTTTCCAGGCAGTGCTGGAAAATCTACTTTACAGTAACGTTCCCATCCCAGTGTGTAATGATGATGCACTGACGTTTCTGGTGAATAACCATTACAAAGCAAATATGGATGTTCCATTAATAAAAATACCAAAATCTTACCTCACATATAATTAAGTACAGCTCTGTGCTTGGCAGCCTCAAGTTAATTTTATCCAAAACACCCCCTGATGCTTGAAAAATAGACTTAGACAAACTTAAAAGCTTGTTAAGCATCTGCAAGCATTCAGAAATATGAAAAAGGGGTTGTTTTTTCTCTTCTCTCATATGCACAAAAACAAAAGAAACATCTATTGCCTCATATGCACAAAAACAAAAGAAACATCTATTGCCTATACAGCCTTACAATATGCTTAACTGCATAATAAAGGACCTGGGGGAGGAATGGAATTATTTTGTTGTGCATTGCTCTAGTTTATACCAGCAAAAGCTCTATAGTGCAGAGTTTGTATGAACACAGTTGAATTATACTGTTTTTGCAACACAGTAAGCTGTGGTCCCTTTATCCTAATGAGTTTACATCCATGCAAGGGAGGTATATCAGAGCGGCTAAACTTTGCAACAGACAAAAGTTTTTTCAGTTTTTTTGCTCCTGTCAGGCACATCCTGCTATTTTATGAGCGTACCCACATGTATATGCACCTTCTCCGGGTCAAGTAAGGGTGGCCTGTCCACCCGAGTCACAATCGGTATTGCGTCAGCTGGTGTTATATTGACGCGTCACGAATCCACGCCTCGCGGCGTGTGACCAGCACGACTTTCATAGTCTGGCACAACCAAGGCTACCAGTGCCGTGGCCCTGTATGACATGAGTGCTACGTTCCTGTATAGGCTTGGACCACATTGGGACATCTACTGGGATAAGCTAAATAGGCAGAAAAAGACCTTGCAGGACTTAAGCACCAGATCAAAGAAGCTGTTTAACTTAGCCGTAGCCTTTAATTTTAGGCAATGCCTAAACTAGGTATATTACATAAAGCAGGCGAAATAGAAGGACATTCTGCTGGCCAGAAAAGAACTAGTTTAATTTGGTAGGTGCATCCAAATCCTTCCTAGTGGCAAACAGTCAAATAGCAAAGTTTGTCAAAACAAACAGACAGAAACAAACCCACAACAATAAAAGCGACAAAAGTTAGACCACACAAAAAGCAGAATAAAATTTTCTAGTTTTTTTTAATACTCCAGTTATTTCAACTCAGTTAAGTATTTTGATATTCTATTTATTAATAACAGTTATCTGTTAATAAATAAATTACCTATTTATATAAATGTTATCTGTTAGAGATAAATGTTATCTGTGGCTAAGAACACACAGCCTCATATTCTTCCAACATTGGAGCCTTTGCAACAACAACAACCAACATTTCCTGTTTTCTATTCTGACTGATGTCTTTGGAAAAACCCAGTTAAAAACCTTACATATCTCAGCCTCTCACCCAGTATCGAACAGACTCCAGTCCCCTCCTCCACTACATGTACAGAGCTTTACTTCACAGGCAGCTATGGCAAGATACTTGAAGTAATACAATGTTCAGAACAAGCAAAACCGTATCAGCAGTCACTGGGTGGAAACAACTGAGTAACCGTTGAAACAAAAGAAGTGTTTTAGCTGTTTCTTAAACAATGAACACCTTTTTGTAGTCATTTTTCATTCCACTGACTGCAGCTCTTGCAGAGCTGTCACTAAACTCATGACAACCTACAGAAAACACAGAAGACTCAGTATGAAATGCACCAGTTCTGTGAAAATAAAAGGATTTCTACATAACGCATCGATACTACTGTAAGGTCTATTAACTACAAAGAAGAAGAGATCTCCTCAGATATCCTCTGTTCCACCGACAATGAAGATTTCTGGCATCTCTTAAATGCACATCTAGACACATCCTGCACTTTCAATGCCAATACACTGCCAAAGATAAAAAAGTTCATATATAAAAAAAGAAAAATATATGTATATCTGGCAGTAAATGTTACAGATTTTACAAATGCCAGTAACATGAGCAGTTTGTCATGAATTACACCCACACGCCTCACCTGTGAGCCTGCTGCTGCATTATTTATAAGATGATTGTTGGGATGAGAAATCCAGAATGTTGAAACGGCCCTGAAATATTATTCAGAAACAAGTTACTACAGAAAACCTCTAGCCCCAACAGAAATATCTCCCCTTTTTCATAAGCACATCAGAAAAAGCTAAACTGATGAAGTAACTACTTCACATTCAAAATAAAAATCACAAAACCTCCCACATCTAGAAGTCAAAATTGCCCTTTTTTTAGTTCAGTGCACAGCATTGTACTTAATGTCATGCAGATATCCCATACAATGATAAACTGTTTTAAGAAGCTTTCACAAGAAATAAGTGGTAGTCAGAAAAAATAGTGGCAATAGCTTGGGAATATGCATACATTTATGCAGCAGTGAAAATGTTCAATAGACTTTTAAGGCCCCAAGTATCATACAAAACAACAATTCCTACAAACCAGTTTTTTTCTTTTATTGAAGACTAAATGCTAATTTTTATTACTATTTTTAAAATACCAATACTATGTGGACCACATTCATTAAATTATAGATAAAAATGTTTCCATCTGTATTTTGTCAAGAGGTCACCAGCAGTTTAACTGCTGCCGCTGGTTGGGTTTTACTTTTTCATCATGACATACTCACATGCAGTCTGTGGCTGGCACTGGAACATAACTTCCATATACCTTATCCCTAATCCCAATACACATGCTGCTGTTTCTGTCCGTAGGTAGAAGAGTGCCTGGTTTTGTGACTAGCCCAAGGTTGTGGAACAAAGTATTCCTCTGTTCAATGCCATCTTCTATGAAGAAACAGTGACCTAGTGTGTCATAGCCAATGGTGTCCTTTATCTGCAGAAATACAAGTTCATTATGTCAGTAGTAACAGCACTTACTGAGATTTATTTGACAAATACCATCTAGTTTTACTGTCTTGGCACAGCTGCAGAGTGAAGTTTCAGTATCAGCAGCTCAGATGATTCAAGCACATAGTTTTATTTATCCCTTACAAACACACTGCTATGTCTGGAGAGCTTAGCTGCCTTACAGCTGTCTTACAGCTAGCTGCTGTAAGAATCTGAAAAATCAGAATGGTGAGAACTGTTAAATTACTGTTTGCAGTAATTATTTTTTTTCACTGAAGTAAGAAAACCATTGCTGAGCCTTGGATTTGCAGAAGGGATGGGATTACTTTGGTGTCTAAATGCTCTTCATAACATTTATTTCAACAGAGTACGTTTTGCTCTCCTTGCACCTACCAGCAAACCATTAGTTGCATGAACAGTCACACATCTGGAAAAACAGTGATGAATGGAAAGACCTTCCAGATAAGTTTTATAAGTATATCCTCCTTTTTCATCCACATCTCCACAGAGGTGAAAGTGAACAGGATAACTTCCAATCTGTTGCTGGCCCATTTGCTTCAATTCCACATAGGAGAGATGAACAGATGTAAAATTCTTCAAAATCTTAAAAAAAAAAATGAAGTCCCGAGTGAACAACCAATTATTTGCTTTTTAACCAACGGAAATTTTAAGTTAATACATCATCTACCCCAGATGTACAGGAGCTAGATGTACACAGTTGTCACAGGCCAACATAACAAAAGTAAGAACAAACACTACTGTATTGCTCTACAAGATGCCTCACAAAAACTGCATCCTTCATAAATAAATTTAAAATTTAAATATCCACGTGGCTGTAACAGAGGAATTTTCACCAGACATATTGCCACACTTTACTGCTTGGTCTTTACCAAGTGGCACGTTAAATATTCTTACAGGGTACAACCAAACAGAAGTCACTCACATCTGGATGTGTCTGTAATGAAGCTGCACCAGCACAGTCCACCTGGTACAGGCTTGGCTGGATAAAAACCACAGAATAATGCAGACTCAAAGGAACATGTTGAGATACCTACTCCAGCTGAGAGCTCAGTGCTGGGTCAGCTTCATCAGACAGCTGCTCTGCACACTGCTCAGAGAATACCTCCAGTCGCAGAGATGCTCATGATGTCAATTGGTTCTATCCTTTCATTTCCCCAGTATGTGAGCATTATTTGCCTTCTTTAAGCCTGGTCCCATTGCCTCCTGTCATATCACCGTGCACCTCCAAGAACTGCTGTGGCTGTTTTGAACCCTCACCAGTACCTGAAGACAGCAACAAGATCCCTCCTCTCAGCTCCCCGTCACTCACCACCACATACTGCCATCTACCACCTTTTCTGGACACACCCCAGTGCATCTACTTTTTTGTTGCAATGGGAACCCCAAACTGGGCACAGCACTCCAGAAAAACATCTTTATTAAGGAATATATATGAAATTACCTCACAATCATACAACTTCACAGTAAAGTTACCGTGTATGAAGTAAAATCATAATGGGGTTGTACCAGTAACGCAGGAAAGAGAAAGCATTTTCTTCCACCTAACCTGCTATGAAAGCATAAACCGAGTGCAACAGTTAAACTGCAAGAAGCTGACATAAGGAAAAAAAAAAAAAATCACACAAAGAAAAAAACCAGAAACTGAACCAAAACAAACCCTCACTTCTTTTTTTTTTTTTGTAACTTCATTTCATTAACTTACCTATACTAAGTATTTATCAAAAATACCAATCTTCATATGTACTTTGTCCTCTAGGGAAATCAGTAGTATTTTTTTTCCTCCTCCTCTAATTGAACTCTTAAGGTTTGCATGCCTAACATAAAGAGGGATGGTCAAAACCAGGCATCCCTCATCTCTAGCTTAGTATTGAAGAGCACCAAAACAGCAAACCAATGCCTCTCCTCACTGCCACTAAGCCCCCTCCTTTAGGCTACTGTTCTAGTGACACAGTAGGAAATCCACGATGTTCAAAAGCTATTACATTTCTTAATGTCAAGGATCCCTCTGCTTGAGCATGTAAGATTAGCATAAGCCAAAAATGCTTTCATTTTTGTGCTGAAGTCTAGATTTGGCAGCAAATACTCATTATTCAGAACAGTCTCCTGGGAACAATTTAACTTTGATGAGCCAAAATTTTTGTTTTCTACCTTCCAGCCAACTGAAGGTCTGCTGTATCTACACTTTTGTGGCAATCAAGGTCACACTTTGCAAGATTCACAACTTGTCATTATCTTCTTTCATTACGTTATATGAATATAAAAGGTGCCTTGAGTCCACCTCCTTTCTTCCACAAAACAAAAGCTGCCACATAGTAGGCAAGGACTTATTTTCTTTCCCACTCTTACGTCCACCACTACGAAACTAAAATCTGTATGCAAATACATTAGAAAGAGATTTAAACTGTGATGAGCACATAATGAGCACAAATATATTTGCAATTAAAATTTGAGGCCTCAAACTTCTTCAACATCAGTGAAGCACTGCTGTTCAAATCTTTCATCTAAAAATATAAGTGAACACAACTTTAAATACTAGTTACTGTAACACTAATTTCTCTCAGCTTAGTTTATATTCATAAACAATAAATTAGAAGCAGTTTCCTTTACATAACCTTAGTACTTTCAGATTTTTAAGAAACTAAATATAAAAACCCATGTTACAAGTCAGTTTCTTCCTTTTCCACGCCTCTCTAGTGCTCAGCTCAGACGAGACAGATCTTTAGGATTCAATGCTCATCACCTGGAGAAGCAGGAAGGCAGTGAGAGGAAGGAAGAGAGATACAAGGGAGATCAAGCTTTATTCTGTAATGTTGTAGGATGCACATGCATGGATGTCACTTGTACAGTTTAATCCCTGCCATACAACTTTACAACACCTGCTGGGCATTTCTAGAACAGTTTGTGCATTATACCCCTTCGTTCTGCAGACTAAGTCTTGAGGAGTTAAATCTAATTTGGGGAAAGCTGAGAACAAAGTCATTTCCACACAAAGCAACTGAATGAATTGTTAGTCTGTGAGTTTTCGAATCCCTTGAAGTTTAACATTCATCTTTGTGTGCTTAATATGCCTTTATATGACAGAAAGTCAATTTAAAATGTTTTTCAGACCTTGATATGTCCACCAAATGTATCATAACTGAAGAACTGACACTCCTTTTCACGATAGCAGGTAGTTTCTGTCTCCCCCTTTATTAGGATGTTTCTTGTAAGAACTCCAACTTCTGCTCTCATGTCCACTCCATCAATTACTTCTCCTATATGAGGAAACTGAGGGTTTTCTGTCCAACAAGTTTTGAAGTGGGGGGAAAAAGAAAGGAAAAAAGTCACCACTGATTAAAACCAGAATCAACTTATATAAATAAACAAGGTAACTGCGGCAACAAAACCCATGTGTTCCTCGTCCTTAACATGCTGCTCCCTTTTAGCTTTTCTTATGGTATTTTTCATTTTAATAAGAAACTAATCCTCAAAAAATATCAGCATTTTATTTGCAAGTGCATCTCAATTTCTATCAAATAGTTTGTGAACAGAAGGGGAAAAAACCAAAGAAGAGTTGAAATTAATTCAACGTATCAAACTTTTAGTGAAACACAGATGCAGACTTGCTTTAAAAGAAGAAAGATGCTGGCTGCTTAATCTGTTTCAAAGACAAATTAAGAACTGACAGTGAAGCCAAAACACTGTTTGAAAATGCTGTATTCCTCCCTCCTAAAAGAAAAAAGGACTTGCTTTCCTAACTAAATTTCCTCTTTCTTAGATAGCTATTCTGAAGATGCATAAACTCAAAATTAGGAAAAAGAAGATAATCAGGTTTTACACTCTTCTTCAAAACCCCAACCAATTTCTTATTTAAACTCAGAAAACCGTCTGATTCTGTAAACCTTAAAAAATGCATTTATGCATTTAATGATACCCTGAATACAGACTATCACTATCTCTTCAAGGCTTAAAAAAATGATACAAGCCTGAACTTCACAATATGAAGAACTGAGAGTTATACCAACTCTGTATCTGCTGCTGAGGGTTTAAAAAGACAAGAGATGTCTGTATATGGGATTGCACTCCTCTCCCTAAGGCTTAACTATTGTTTTACCCCTATATTTGACTAGCAAGTCAGTAAACCAGTGAAGAAAGAGCAACTAGGGCTCCTACAACACAACACTTTTTAGTTTTCCTTCTACAAAAAGGTGAAACCAGCTAAAAACCTAGCAAAACAATGCAAGAAATAATTTCAATACAGCACATTCTTCAGCTTGTCAAGTTTACCATTACACAGAAAATTCATTCTTTGTGGAACAAATATGTAGGGTGGCGTGGGAATTTTTAAAACTGTATATATTACTATGACAAAGAAAATTTTATTGATGGTGGCAAAGAACCCAAAATGGGCACGCTGACTGCAAGTTTACCTCCTTTAATATATTTTTAATAGTTTATCTAGGATTTACTTTCAAAAAAAAAAAAAAAAGCCAAGATTTTGTATTTTATGCCATATTGTAAATCTTGTGAAAATGTTTGTTTTTTTTAAAAACCTTTAAAAGCAGCTACTTTTTCACAGCACATGATTTTCAAGATGAAATAGTCTACACACACGCTATTCAGTGGTGACAAAAAAATTTCATACTGCAATCTTCAAGTTAAGTTTGCTCTTTAAAACACTGTGCAAACTAAAACATACAACATGACACTTAAGAATGAAGCCCACGAAATATCACGTTCAGTAGCACTAAGCTCTGCAGCTTCACTCAAACGCGTATTCTCTGATGTATAATAAGGGAAATGCAGATATGCCTTTTTCATATGCGAGACTTCTCAGTGCAGTAAAACATATGTGAACCATGCTAACAAATGTGTGATAAGCAAATTTCACTGCCAGAAAGACAGAGAGACTGACCCTTAAGGCCCAGGTGGGCAGGGAAGTCTGAGGGCATTGACAGAAAACTTCCGAGAATGAAGAAGGAGAAGAGCAGTTTAAAGAAGAGGAAGTTGCTCTGTGCAGAAATTAATGGGACAAAACTGGATTGAGAAGAGCACCCATGAGCTGCTGCAAACTAACACTGTGAAACAACATGCATTAGTTTGTGCTATGCACTGATGCTGCAGCCCACCAGGAGTGAGAGGTAAAGCTCCAGACCAGAAGCTGGAGGACGCCAAGGAGGAGGGCGGCAGCATGGAGCAGGTGTGGAACAGCAGAAGGAAAACAGAGACACCAGCATAGCTGGCAAGCCGGTCCCCTGGGAGACTCTTGTGATGCCAAGCAGAATGACTCAGATAATAAAAAGGAAATGGTCAACAACACGCATGACCATTTAGTTGTGCATCACACCCAAAGGAAAAAACAGATTGCAACTACTTGGGGATATCCTGTGAGAGCAGCATCTTGGAAGGGCCACTTATTTTATAACCATTTTGTTGGGGAGGTGGTAGAAAGGAGACTGAGGAAAAGGAGAAAAAAAGAAACAAGATACATGTTCAAAGACTGCAATTGTCTTTTTTTCTTCCTGCTTTTACTTCTACTTTTTTAACAACAACAGAAAAAATTATAATGATAACAGTTCAAAAGATGAGAATGACACTAAAGGCAAGGGAAACAGTAATGACCATAACAGCTGTTCAAGCATGTATAAAGAGAACTTGGGAAAAGACAGAAAGGAACCAGGGAAGGAAAACAAGCTTTTTCCCTATTTTTTTCCCAATTGGAAAAAAAATTTTCCCTATTGGAAAAAAAAATAAGGCATTCAATGAGCCTGGGAAAAAATGAGAAAGAAAAGTTAGCATGGTGAGCTGGGAGGCAGACCTGACACACAGAGTCATTTTATAGCAAAGAGAATTACACATCCGTGTATATGGCAACAAAGCCATACAGCAACTGGAGAAAAGGCTGCTCTTTACTGCTTCCACTGCAAGGGCCTGTCCAGCAGCAAACACATATTTCACACAGATCTTCATGCAGTCACTGCTCTCATACCTTTGACTTTAACCTGATGCTTGTTACACTCTGGGCAGGGAAGGAGGGTGAATTCCTCTGTCTGATACATTGAATAGTCTGTGCTCGCAACCACAATCCTGTCTCCGGGCTCCCAACTACTAACATCATCCAGAAGGTTCAGTACTACTCCACCCACCGCTTCCACCTGGAAGCCTGATATTGGGACACCTAATTAAAAAAAAAGAAAAGGAAACAAATATAAGATTATATTCACCTTTATATGAAACCATTCTCAAGGTGATACGAATAAAAAATATGTATGAGATTTTGCAGGCCACAAAACCCTCTAAAGTACAACTTTGACCTCAACCATGCCAGTGTGAGATGCCTTTACAGCCTGTTTACCTGTTGGATCTCAAACGAAACAAAGGGAAAAGACACAACTAATGGTGACAGGAAAAACCTATGTTTGGAGGTTTTTTGGTTTTTTTTTTCCCCAAAAAACCCTAGTATCATATGGCAATAATTTGTAGGTCCAGCTACCTCTGCTTGTTTCAAGTGACATTTTTTTGCCATTTGAAACTGTACAGATGTAATCAAAGACCTGGAAAACAAAGTAGAGGACTTTCTTTTTTAAGCACAACTAACAGAACAGTTTGGCAGACTAAATTACACACACATGGAATTTCATTAGCTTATGATGAATGTGCCCAAGTTCAGCCGCTTTTGCCAACTCTTGAACCTAATTCTACAGCACCAGTAAGTAAAAGATGCATTTTGATAGATTATTTCTTTTTAAAATGTAACTCCATGTATTTTCATGGGGCTGTAATGAACAGTAAAGGGGTAGTATGAAATAGCTCAACTGCTTAACAAATAAATTCGTAACTACCATAAAAAAATTGAGGAAATCACAGTAGCGTTCAGTAACTCTAAAAACATAAAGAGATGATTACCCATAAAAACTCAGATCAAAGATATCTTAAATTTAAAAAGAGGAATAAAGGATAAAAGCAAGCAAGTGGCAAGTCTTCTAGCTTTTTATACCACAGATTCAACTTTGTATCTGAACAGCTGTCTAAAGTTCAGGACTCTAACAGCAATACAAAATTGTAACAAGAATAAAACATTTATTTCGGCTTCCATTAGTTTTTTTTCTTTTTTTAGTACTATAATCAACATCTCAGAAGCTTATATTTAAAACATCCATGACTGCCAAATTACTAAAATAAATTTTAAAAGTTTCAGAACTTACAAGACTCCTACCTTTATCTAAATATACTAAAATTTAAGACTCAATACTATGCTGCTCACATACTGTATACAAACAGTGAGAAAATAGGTAGTACTGAAGAACTGCGTCCTCCTGTTTCATCCATAGCAAGAAAATACAACTTACAGCAGTACTCAAAAATTTAAATTGCAACCAGCAGTTCTAGTGAAAAAAAAAGCACATAAAGTATTTTTTCTTCCCCCAACTGTAGGATTTCACAAAACACTTTCCTACCATCATTCCATTCGCTGTAAGCTTTCACAACAAACTTCTGACCATCCACTGTGAAAAACTCTTTCTGAGCAAGAGCTTTCCCACCAGTGCTGTGGTTTTCATAGTTTCTCACTGATTCATTACAGGAAGAATTTCCACCACCTATGACACCAACTAAAGCCCAGGCTTGCCTGTGAAAATCAAAAGTAAATGTTTAAATAGAATGGCCCTTAAAAAATTCTTTACAAAACCGGGAAAAGACAAGGAGCATAGAAGACATAAAAACCCCTTTTGCTTGCTCTTCCAAACTAATTTTAAAATGCAACTTCAAAATGTAGAGGAAAATGGGCAAACTTAACTGCAGAGAAAAATAGTTTAAAATAATTTGGTGTCCTATACACAAACTGGCAAATACTAGAGCTCTTACTGGAGAAGACTTTCAAACACATTTTTAGTAAAACATTCAACAAGATACACATTTTTCCAAAAGCAGATTGCTAGAGCTGAGTGACAAAAGCCACACAGGATCCTACTCCCAAACAGCTTTAGCAGGACACAGGCAGAGCAGGAGTCAGTGCCAATGCTCCTGCCATAGACCCTTGCCATCAGCCAGCAACACCCCAAAGGAGCAGTCAGGACTCCAGTGGACCACATTTTCATCAGGCCAAGAGGGATGGACACAGCCACAACAGCCAGTGGAGTTTGCACCAGCGCTGGACAGGCAATAGCTTTTGCATCTTTCAGGATGCTCACATCCAGAAAAGGAAATACATGCTGTTACATAACCTTTGTACAAGATATCACTGATGTGTGAGTGTTGAGAAATTAAAAGCAAACCACACACCACAGCAAGCTGCCACCAAGTTCAAAAAACAACTTTATTTTGCTGTCCTTTACTGCTCTGTCATGCCATAACCACGTGTGCAAAGGAAGAAGTCGAGATCATCTATTAAAAAGCCAGACAATTTTGCATCATTAAAGTTGAATCATTCACTCCAAGTGAAAACAGTGTCAGCTAGCTGGACTGCAGTCTGTTGCTAATGGTTGATTCAAAGGCAGATATTAAAACCACCTTCAATCCAGCTGCCTTTATTTTAACCCTTCTTGATGTTTTTGTTGTTGGGACAAAAAGGCCAAATTTAGAGTTCACATGTTCACAGGAGTAGTAGATAACTGAGCCAGTTTTTCAGTAGCAGCAGCAAACAAGCTGAACATCTCACATACTGACACTTAAAATAAAGTTATTTTGATGCATGTTTTGCATTCCATGTCTTGCAGAAGAGGGAGAAGGGGAGAGGGCTGTAACGGAGTATTCACTTCCATGCTGCCTTTCACTAGCTTTAGAGGTTTAAGAAAATGACCCTGCTTTTCCTGAGTGAGCCATCAGGGAGAGCTTCTCGCCTATCTTCCACTGCAGAACAAAATAATTTTATGTGCTTACAGAGCCTCTACTGACTGAGGAAAGCAGACAAGAATCAGTTCAGCAGAGAAGGAAAAAAGGCTGCTTCTTCCCAGTTACAGGTTGAAGAAGCTGCTCATTTCAGACAAACTGGTGCACAGGTCACGGGCAGAAACCTACACCTCTGAGGACAGGTTGGGCTGGCTGCACCACACCCTGAACAATCTGAAGCCACACAGACAGGCTGGGGCTTCACTGCTTTCAGGAAGTGGTATTCTACTACAGGACATCCAGGTCTTGGCACTTTTGGCCAAACTGCTTCAGAAGCAAGAGCATTCCATCCCACACCCCTGTGCTTACACAGCCAGTGACACAAATGTACTCCTGACAGGAACTGAGGTCAGAACATGCCATCCTGACTGACACCCAGCCCGCTTCTGCCAAAGTACAGGGAGGAAACTAACTGGAATCCAGATGTCAGGGGATAGTGAGGGATAAGAATGGAACGGAAAAATGAAGTGACCAATTTCCTGGAAAACACTGGACAATACAAAGAGGTTATACAACACCATCTCAATAGAAGATGAAGAACAGACTGACAGGCAGCTATGAGACTGGGTATACTTTTCACTTGTATTGCCAACACAGGAATCACAGAATCATTTAGGCTGGAAAATACCTCTAAGATCATCAAGTCTAACTTTGACCAATGGCCACCTTGTCACCTACACCACAGCACTAAGTGCCACATCCAGTTGTTTCCTGAACACCTCCAGGGATGATGACTCCACCATCTCCCTGGACAATCTGTTCAAATGCTTAACAACTCCTTCCATTAAGAAATTCCTCTGATGTCCAACTGTAAACCTCCCCTGACGCAGCGTGAGGTTGTGTCCTCTTGTTCTGTCACTGGTTGCTTAGGAGAAGAGGCTGACTCCCACCTGTCTTGTAGAGAGTAATAAGGTTCCTCTGAACCTCCTTTACTCCAGGCTAAATGCTCTCAGCTCCCTCAGCAGCTCCTCAAGACTTACATTCTAGACCCTCCCTCAGCTCTGTTGACCTTCTCTCAACTCAATCCAGCACATCAATCTCTTTATTGTAGTAAGGGGCCCAGAACTGGGCACAGGACCCAAGGTGTGGCCTCATCAGTGCCCAGTACAGAACTCTCCTGGTCCTGCTGGCCACACTATTGCTGATACAAGCCAGGATGCCATTGCCCTTCTTGGCTCCCTGGGCACATTGCTTTGTGTTGCCCAGAGCAGTGGACAACCTTCTGCAGCACAAAGCCAAGCTCAGAACACACACTGCAAAAAGCCTTTGCAACAATTAAATGAAGAGCACAACTTTCCTGCTGCAATAATTCCTGTTATATCTCTTCTACTGACTCACCATCCAAATCCTGACCAACTGAAAAGAATGGCCAAAAGATATAGAAACAACTTGTAACTGCATTTCAATTAAGAATAATTTTACAGGTCAGTTCCTTTGAAAACTCAATGGAGAGGGGTAAGGTACTTTTATTTCAACAGTGCAAGAGTATGAATAAGATGTTCAATACCTGGGATTAGCATTCCTTAGAAACAATGTTTTGGGCTGGAAGGGACCTTAGAGATCATTTAGTTCCACTCCTTGCTCCTCCAAAGTCATACAAATTAAAAGCTTCACCTAGCAACTGTTATCTATCCATGTCTTAGAACAAGAAAAAAAAAAAATCCTTGCTGCTTCCAGTGTTAATTTCTATAAAGAACAGTAAAAGCAAGCAATTACAAGTAAGTAATGAAGTCTGTCACACAGATACCAGTCTCTGCACAGTACTGCTAACTGAATACTGCTACTGCAGCACTGTGTACAACAACAAGAATTCTCTGAATACTTTATGAACTGTCAAAGTTCATAAAATCCCCCACAGCAGAATCTGCATGTCATCTTCACTCAGAACAAAAGAGAAAATAAATTACTTACCTGTAGCTTAATCCTCTGACAAACTTACTTCCCAGAAGATTTTGAATAGTCACTCTGGTTTCCTCCAAAAGATTTTTAGCAGCTGAATCTCCTACAGCAATAGCAATAATGCGACCAGGATGTCCATTTCTCAGTAAATTCTGGAGTTTTAAGCTTTCTTCAGCAAATTCATGAGTATCAAATTTCAGCACTTCCAAAACCTCTGCTGTATCCTGATCGATCACTCTAACATTTAGTCCTCGGGAAAAATTCTTTTTAAATGTATAATGACCATAGGCCAGCCCTGAGAAATACATAGTCTTTGACAGAAGAGTCCATGATACCTTCTGGTGCCCATGCAACTCCAGCGTTCCTTCAGGGCCCACGCCAATAAATTTTTGGCCAAATTCTGGCACATCAGCACCTTTGTTTGACTTCCCATACAAAATAATAGTTGCTTTGGATTTGTAGCGGCACTTCTCTGCTCCAACATGAAGCATTCCACCATCCTTTATCAGGATAAATCGAGTTCTCAAGGTAATATTTTTAGAACCTTCTTTATCGTCACCAAAAACAAGTAAACCTAAAGGAAAGGAAGTATTTCTGTACATCAAAGCAAAATTCAGAAAGACTCAAATAACCAAGTTCTGCAGTAACAACAACAGAAAAATTACAGATTTATTTTTCACACCCATGAATTGTTATGTTCTCACATGTATTTAGGAGTATTTGGGAAAGTAACTGCTACCAATTGTGATTTATCTTTCTAAGAATTTGCTGGTTTATTCCTGTTTTTTTTCTGTCCTTTTGATAGGATTACTAATATACAACAGTTACCACTGGAGGACAAACAGATTTAGTACCAGAAAGGCTACTAAACAACCTTGTTTTACTATATTGCACAGAAAACTACACCAATGCTGCACTGAAAAGATACTAGAGTGGTCATTCATCTTTTGAATTATATACCTGACCCAGCAGCAGGCTGAAAAATAAAAAACATGGGAATTGGTCAATAAGCTGCAAGATAAAGTTTCAACATATTTTTATGTAATCACAGAAGCGAAAAATGTGCAAACACTGAAGCAAGAGGTTCATCTTGCTATTTCATACCTCCATCCTGTATAACTACAGAGTGTACTGTAGCATCTGAGTTCAGACGAAACAAATCCCCTTTTTTGATAATAACTCGTTTTTCAGGATCTTTTCCAGGGCTCCAGTTTTTAAGGCGAGGGTTCTGATCAGGACAGTTCTCTGCAACACAGTGTGAAATTCAACTTTTAAAAAACAAACATCATCATATCAGTCAAGGCAGTATTAGGATGAACACAAGTAGGAAAGAGTCAGTCACCCACAAAGGACTCCCACCTCCTTCTGTGGTTTCAGTACTACAGTCATTGTATTTGAATAGCCAAAAAGACATGTGAAAAATAGCTAAAGTCTCAGGGGTAGGAAGGCATTCTTTTATTGAATTAAACTACTGTTGACCACACATTCTTGACCATAGATACTTTTGAACCCCAACTGATTTTCTTCTTATTTGCTGGATCACCTGTAGTAGATGAGCAGAGATAAGCAGAATGCAGTCAGACAGAGCAACCATGCTGAGCACTGGAAGTCTTACACTACTAACTAGGATAACTAACATGGTTGTAAAGCATCTAAGAACCTCACCTCCTCAAGGTCTCAACCCTGTCAGAAAGGCTAATCCCTTCTTATTTTTAAGCATCCAAATCATTCTTTAAGGGGAAGTTTGCACGAGGGACAAGACACCCTTAATATACTTAGTATAAAACCTAACTAGCTAGAGCAGTTTCCCAGGAGATAGGACATTTGGGTCTAAACTTAAACATTTGTATCCCTCAGGAAGTCAGTTTAAACATCAGGCTACCAACTACGCAAGAGCAGAGACACAGGCAATCCTTGCTGGAAGCCCTGGCACTACACAGACAGTAACACTGAGCTACAAGGCCAGAGAAGGAGAGTCAGCAGCAAGAAGTGTCAGGCTTGCGTGATTTCAGACAAAGTTACAGCAATGTGGTATTTATACCACACACCTCTTTAGCAAATTAAGCATCTGAGTAATGTGGAAGCATAGACATACTGTAAAAACTGGAAGCCATATTCCTTGGATTATCTTACCAAAATTAAAAATAAATATTAAAGATACTTTTCTTATGCAAAAGACAATCAAAAAGATGCCAAAATAAACATGTTAGGAGGCCAACTGAGGGTAAAGCCAAAATAACCTTTTCACATCCTATCTTCTGGAGAAACACACCCACACTTCTGAAATGCTCCTTCAAGGCAAAAAGCTGTCAGAAATAGTCCATTCTTGCAGCATCTAAAGAAATTAAAACCTATCCACAAGTTTAATACAAGCCAGCCTTAGTTTTGCTAACAGAAATATTTTTCCTTTGCTATTAACTCTCCACATTTCAAATCCCTCCCAACTCAGGAAACCCACATAAACCAAAATTTGACTACCACTGGGGAAAAATTAGCAAACTGTAGAAAGGGCAAAAGGCATACAAGTAGTATTATAAAAATGAAAACAAAATAAAATCTTTTGGGAGAATCCTATGAAGACATCTTTTAGAAAATGTAATTCAACACGAGGGAAAGCCAAAAAGCAAGGAGAACTGCAATCAGCAAGACTGCTGAACACACACCAGATAAAGGCAAGTCTACTGCCTGACTCATGCAGAGTCCTTAATCCCTTTTCCCCAGACACCACACACACAAGCACTGTGAAGAAACACTTATTTCCTGGCTGGTAGCAAAGGGCAGTGTGAGGAAACCATGAGTCAGCAACCTGATGACTTCTGCTTAGTGTGATTCACAGAAGAGCAGATCTAGTGACCATGTATATTTCTGTTGAATCAGAAAGAAAAGGTATAGAACAGTAACTAAAAAATTATAGTTTACAAATCTATTGTACATTACAATCCAGCAAGAAAGCCATCAGAATCAGAAACAGGCACTCCTGTAATGCAAACATGCTTTTGGGGCACAGTAAGTCAACTTTTTGGCAAGCAGATCATATGTATTTAGCAAAAGTATTTTGAAATTCTCCCTTAGCAGTTGTGGTGGGTTTCATGAAAACATAAAATATTTACAACTTCACCATATGTTATCTCCAAAATTACCGAGTACATTTTATAGATGATACTTAATTGCCTTTAAAGTTAAATAAAAACAGAAGCACAGACCAGAAACTGTTAGGTAGTGATGACCTTGCCAAATTTAGCCACTCATGTTGAAAATTTTTCAAGTCAAGCCTCTGCTTCAAAACATTTCTGTAAAAATGGAACCTTAAGCATTCCCTAAGGTTCAGTCGCTTTTATTAGAGTTGGGGGGAATAGTAAAATTTCTACAAATGGTGGAAAAGTACACCATTCACAAGAAAATGTCCTGACAAAAAAAAACACAGCACTAGAACTTTTCATGGAGTAAGCAAATGAAATTTGACAGGAGAAAAAGACAGGCAGGAAACAGTTCTTGAGTTATAACTAAACAGTTCCTTTCTACCTGTTTAGACACCACGTCTGGAGCTTTTAAGGCTTCTGGGAAAAATTAATCAGTGCTATTTTATGCTCAGCAGAAGTTTATCAGACTTCTGCAGCTAAATTTTCTGAGGATTCTGTTTACCCTGGCCAAGTCCAGCTGAGAGCTTCAAGAGTGAAGAACTCTTCCCTGAAGTCTCCCAAGCTTGCCATTCTGACCTCGCATCAGAAGCCTGGAGAAATGGGGAAGGAAATTGCATTTCCATTGCTCTCCCTGATCTCCAGTGTTCAGGACTCCTTAGATGAGTCAGGACTAAATGCCGGGAATACAGAAGCAAGGAGGAAAAAGAAACCAGCTGACAAGCAGGAACAGAAATGCTGACAAGCAGCATCTTCCCTTCACGAAAAGTATGGTGGAGGTTTAGGATTTCCGTGCATTTACTACCAAGTGTCACACACATTCCCTCCACTGCCTTTTAAACAGCCTTGCAAGTTCTGACAATATGGACTTCCAATTAGCCCTGAAGAAAAGCACACCTAACTGGAACTGGTGTCATTTGCTGCAGTACCACATGTGCTTGGGTCAGAGGTAAACACATTAACATTTCAACCTGATGGGGAACTTTTGGGGAGCTTCTGCAACAACCATACTGCAAGACTGAAACATCAGCCAGACTTTCCCTGGTGCCTGTAGGAGTTTCTCTTGTGTCAGGGTTTCACAGTATCACAGAATAAATAAGGCTGGAAGGGACCACAGTGGTCCAGCCTCCCTGCTTAAGCAGGGTTATCCCAGAGCACATTGCACAGAATTGTGTCCAGACAGTTCTGGAGTATCTCCAGTGAGGGAGACTCCACAGCCTCTCTGGGCAATCTGTGCCAGTGCACAGTCACTTATACAGTAAAGTTCTTCCTCATATTATGGTGGAACTTCTTATTAACTCTTGTCCTATTGTACAGTACCACTGAGAAGAGCCTGGCTCCACCCTAAAGTATTTCAAGAGTCATTTGGGTAAGTCACCCTTCGGTCTCCTCTGGAATTTGTCTGTAACCAAAGTACATACTGCATATGTACCCATTACCAGCAACCTAGATCATAACAGGAATAACCTTCCATTTACTAGTCCGTAAGGTTTTGTTGATTTCCTTCATAATTATTAGGAAAACTTCATCCAAGGAGGTATCTCAGCAAGCCACCACTAAGAGCACTTCAGCTGGAAGCATTTTGTACTGTCATCTGAAGTCTTCAGCTGCTTATCTGATTTGTTCAGCCTGTATTGCACTGACTTTGGAAACAGCATCTTTTTAATTATTATGTCAAAAGCCACAGAGAAGTCTCTTATTACAACAGCCAACAGTTTCAATTCAAAATCCTGTTCAGCTTTTAGAAGCCTGACTACTGCCTTAAAAAATCTAAATAAACTCACCAAAACAACCCATACTCCAAACTGTACTACCAAGATTTAGCAACTGCACCTTAGAGCATCTTCTAGGAGTAACTGGCTAGAGGGATGTACACTTTGTGATCACATCACCTGTTGATGCTTTACAACCACTGACACATTTCAGATTCTCCAAATTCCACAGAAGTTGCCCAGTTTTCTAAAATGAGCTGAAAACAAAAAATCAGGGCTAATAGATCAAAAAATGCCCAATTTGCATATAAACAAAACAAACACATACTATTAGCATACATTCTCAGAGATTTTAAAAGTGATTTTACTTTAACATTTTTTTACTATCTTCCTTAGTTACTGCTTAAACAGATAGGATTTAGTGTGGTCTACAATTTGTGAACCTATGAGACAGCTTCTGCAGACAAAAATAATTATAAAGCATTCATGCCTCTTTCCCCCCTCACCAGTAATCTTTATTTACTGCTATGCCTTTCTATTTCATGTAAGTAAATCAAACCACGCATAATAAAAACAACACAGATAACAAAAATGGGAGCTGATCTTTGCCCCCAAACTCTGCCTCCTTCGATGTTAAAATCACAGTAAGTGTCCTATTTTTGCACTTAACTTTCAACATTAATCCTGATACTGAATTACTGAATTATGCTCACAGGTAGCATAACTTCTAGGGATGATTTTCTTTGCAAAAGAACTTACCATCTGGAGCATATTTTGAAGCTATTCCCAAAAAAATCCCCAGTGCAACAAAAAGTGAAAGGCTAGAAATGGCAGAGCAAATGAGAGTATTTTTATGCCTGCTGGCTTCTGCCTGTCGGCGGTGCTGCTCCACTGGCAGGGATGGGAGTCTTGTCTGGGCTTCTTGTCTTGCCGAGGTAAATTCTGCTGCAGCGTGGCTCTGCGAAGGTGGCGGCGGACGGAGAGGGGCAATTCTCCCTGGGACATATCCCGAAGACCTGTGGCTGCTCCCATTCTGAGGACGGAGGAACGCAGGGGAGCTCCCCCTGGTATCAGTGCCTTGCATGTTATAAAGTCACTGGAACACGCACACACACATACAGAGGGAAAAAATAAAGAGACAGGCTTTCAGAATACACATCAAAATGCATAAAACAAAAAAAAAAAGAAATAACAACGAAAGGCAATTTTAAGCCACATATGTCAAGAACAGCCACTGAAGCTGGGACTATTTACAACATATCAGTCACTTGTTACTGGTCACTTGCCATGGAATAACTTCATCGAACAAAAGCATATGTCTTCAACAAAAATTCAAAAGCATGTGGTGTGGGAACCCAGTACAGCACACACCACTTCTTCCTAGTTCCAGTGGGTATTTTTCACAGACTATTTTCACAGCTAACTTGTAGTATGAGATTAAGAAATCAGCTGAACAATGACAAAGCTAGCAACCCCTGCTTCCCCACAATTATGCAAAGAATGTCTAAATGTACTTTTTCTGTACACAGAAGCTGAACAAACTCACCACTTTCCCTTGTGGAAAAGAAGCTGAAAAAGACAAGCCTGCCTTCTACACTGGAAGCCCTAAAAGCTATTTAAATTTTATATACAAAATACCAAATATTATTTTATTTCTAGTCATGCTGATGCAACTTAGTGAACCCTTTTAATAAGCTGAGGTGCATAGAGCCATCAAACTCTTAATTTACTCACAGCACGATTCAATTGCTAGTAAAGGTGCATCAGGAACGGTTCTGTAAGAAAGTCATCTACATCTTGTTCAGCAAACCTTGTAATTTTTCTCACTGCTGAGATGCCTGGCTTTGGACACGACGTCTGGAAGCAACATGACTGCTTCAGATCTCTGTACCTACCACGCAGAAATGAGTGCTGCTTTTATTTCAGTTACTAGTACTGTTTCCATCTTTCTTCTGAAGTACATCAAGAGGAAAGCGTACCAGTGCCATCACTGCCTCGCCCATCCTCAGCAGCAGTTCTAACTCACCGCACTTGTCTAGTTTAAGAGACAAACCTGCATTTGACTGTTTTCTCTGGTTTTTCAGTCAACAGTGTTGTACAGAGTATTCACAAAGCTGGTATAATTTTTCTTCCTCATTATGATTAACATTTCTTATAGATGAAATTTTTTGATAAAGATGCTCAAGTTTCAGTTAACTGAAACCTAACTTTTGAAACCAAACCCTGAAGGGGATTTAGGAACAAGTCATGTGTATTAAACAGCAAAGTTTAGGAAAAATAAAAACTACTGATAATGGGGGAGTATAAAGATCCTCTTTCTGTTCTGTTAACAAAGGGAAGTCTGAGCCATATTCTGAAGTGTCAGGCACGCTGATGAAGGAGGAATGTGACAACTGTAATCTTATTCTGAGAAGTAGCAAAGGAGCCTTTTGTCCCACATGCCACAAAATCTGATACTTCACTGTTTCAAGGAAAAAGAGCTGTTACTATTGAACAGGCTAGATTACCCTTTCATGGGAGACAGTGAACCCCCAGATGTAGGCACAATGACAATGAAGGCACTGAAACATTAACTGGAGTAGCTATCACAGAGTGCAAAAATTGCATGTCCTTCAGAAGTGCTTCTTGCACCTGCTCATTATAACAAATTAATTTTCAGCATTGTCCTTTCTGTTCTTTGACAAACTATTTCCTGAACAAACTTAATCCTCTGCTCTCAAACTTAACTGCCCAATGTGTTATGTGTACTGTGGAACAGTTTGCTTTAACCTCATGTGCTTTTACACTCAACTTGTCATCTCTCAGCAGTGAAAGTAATTTCTGTGTTTAAGATGTATTAAAAGCTGACTAGAGATGGAGCTTTTCAACTAATTCAAAGACAGTACTTATGTCTAGCTAAACAAATGCTGGACTAGCTTCTTAATTAAACATTTTAAGAAATCTGATCCAGCATTGAGATTTTTTTTTTATTGTTTGAAATCCCAACACCTTAAACTTGATTAAGTTTTCAGTTATGACATTTATCTGTGACACTGAGGAAATTACTACAGAGTTCATGATAGTGTAATACCAACAGTTAAAAAGTTTGTTAATTACTCAGCTATATCAACTAAATCCAGATTGGCTATGCAAGACTTGAAATAGTTTTACAAAATAATTTTACCATAATTTTGCCCACCAAAGCCTCTTAAAGTACTGCCAGACCTCTAAAGAAATAATAAAAAACAAACAAACAAAAAACCATTCATTACAGCAGCCATTGGAAACAATTTTGTCATATTTCAAGCATATTTTTTGTTGTACAAAGCATTCCGCTTTGTTTGCAAACTCCATTTTGGCAACTGTAAAAGGTTTTCCACTATCCTGCTCAAGTGAAAACACAGGTCACCCCAAGGACGGGTGGGAAAGAGATGGCAGAATTGCTGTCTTAGCCATTATAAAATAAAAATAATGAAACTAAGCCATAAGGATATACTTAGCATATTCCAAAGCTCACCATACAGTTTTCCATTACAACAGGAGGAACCATTGCAATACTCCCTTCCCTCTTCATGTGTTATTTGAAATTGTCTTGCTGAAAAAGGATCTCATATCCTGTCGAGCAGCTACTGGTTTTTTTAAAAGACAGACTGATAATCTGATTCAAATTATTGGCTTCTTTATTTCCACTCTGAGGAAGCCTTCAGAGAGCACCACATAAATGCATGTATAGTAATTGGCTGTATGGACAGTTATGACCCAAAGAATGCAGTTATTTGGCTGCACAAATACAGTGTGTCACAAATACAACACAAATTTTACTCTGCAAATGAATTTACAGAGTAAAATGCAGGACAAAACAGTCAAACAGCTGAACGAGGTAAATACCACATTTGCTTGCAAGTTCCCATGCACCTGAATTTTTCCATGTTTCCCTTTGACCTGTCCCTATGCTGTGGTCTCCTAAAGGAACTCATGATCTGGGCATCACTTCCTGATGGTCAGTCCCAGACAAAAACACCACACATTTTTGCAATCATACTGTGGTACACAGGATGATGCAGTATTTTACTTTGCTGCTTGCTTCAGAGCGCTTTCAATAAGAGTTAAGTTCTCACACCACATAAAAACAATTACTTAGCATTTATACAGAGCTGTATCTGTACAAATGTGTTGTAACACCATTTACTAATGCTGCTGTCTTACTATTCCCAAACTTCTTGCACATCAGAGTATTATGCAAGATTCAACACAGCTTTTAGTCAGGGCCACGCTTAAGCATGTGCTTCCAGCCCATCAGTAGGAGGGAAACTTCCAATGCACAGACTCAGCTGGAGTACCTCAGATGCTTCAGCCCACGATATATCTGGAGCATCACCACCCATCTGCTGGATGACTGCACTATTTGCATATCACTCTTTTGCAAGAGGAGGGCTACTCCACACAATCCAGGTTTCTGCTCATGCACCCCTTCCTACAGCATGAGCAAGCAAACAAGTACTTCTCATGCTGGTCATATCAGGCAATGCATCTAAAATTAAAAAAAAAAAAATTAAAGGTTTATTTTGCACAGCTTCCAAGTGAAAACAGTGAATACCTGCAAGCCTGGATCTGTCTACAGAGCATCTGAGCAAACAGATGTGGACAGCAAATCCCAGCAGGCAGACAGCAGTGAGCTGCTGAACAGGCTGCAACATCTCCCATCACCTCAAGAATTCCTTCACCACTTTTAACATGTGCTGCTACTACACACTCATAACAAGCCCACATTGCTCCACATGGTCAGAAACTGGAAACATGTACACACTGTACAACCAGGGAATAACATATGAACCTCCTGAGACGTGACTGTGTGCTTGGAAGCAAGCAGCATGCTTATCCGTTGTTCATTTTGGGGCTGGAAATTGGCTTCTTTTACCAGATAATTCAAAAAGTCACCTGACACCACCCAAAAAGTGAGAAAAATACCAAGATATTTTACACTTCTGTGTTGCCAAGTACTAATCGTAAAAAAAATGTCAAATGTGCTAAAAAGCTCCCACACTCCTGCACTGTCTGAAAACTTAGTAAAGAAAGTTTGCTTACTTCATACAGTGCAAAGAAATTAATGCTTCTCTTGAAGCATGCTTTAAGGATCACAGGTCTTAAAAGTAAAACAGAAGAGAAACCAGAAGAAATGACACACTTCTGTTGATCTGGGCCATCAAACACCACCAGCTCTACTGCTGACCTATCATCACACTGTCTAGCCTCAGAGTATATAATTCCTGCTAAGGAAAAGACTGAGCAAAGGGTGGAGGAAAACAACACATACACAAAACAAGTATTTCCCCATGCTACATAGTACCACAAAAGTTATTACTGCTTTCCTGGTAGAGGCACTTGTCTGGTATAAAACCAAAGGGCAGCGAGAAACCCATGAAAAGGGAAAGGGACGAGACCGCAGTACTAAAAAGCTCCTAAGTAGAAACAATTACTGAGCAGAAAGTGATTTGTAAAGCAAGTTCCTAAAGTATGACATACACACCTTTACAGACCTTCAAGCTGGTCAACTACAATAGAGATACTAACGTCAATGCTCAAGTGCTTGGGAAGTCCCCAGTTCAACAAATCTCAACCTCACCAGTAAGAATGATTCCAAACAGGGTGCCCACAAGCTTTCCTTTCCAAGCCCACATTTTCTCCTACTGCCTTATTCTGAAATTACAGCTATTCACTAAGACAATAGACAGCATATTGGAAGGAACCTACTTTTCCACCCATGAACAAAAGTTGGAAAGAATATGTGCACAGTAAGATGCACTGCTATGGTTAAGTAACTGTTGGAAATCACAATATTTATAAAAGCCTGAAAAATCTCAGCTGAGTTACAAAAAAAAAAATCTGTAAAAACTCTACTGACATCTAGACACATATGCTGTTTTCTGCATGCCACCACCAAGTCTTTTCCCTTGCCCACCACTTTCAGAAGAAAATCAGAGCAAAAATCAGCAAGAAACAGAGATATAAGAATGGTAGAAATTACAAAACTTAAAAGATAAGCTTTATTGCACCAGATTTTCTGAATTTCCTGCATATCAACTACTTATTTTTAGTGAATTTCTTGGCACCTAGGAAACATGTAAAATTCCATGATACACAACCACTGGAAACCACTTGAGCCAAGGTCCACATTTCTTAAACCAAATCTTTCAAAGAACAGAATCACAGAATTACTTCAGTACCACACATCGAGAGACAGAAGTGAAAGCATGCTTTATATTTATGATGTAAGAGAAGGCCTTTAGATAGAAATAAACTTCATCAGCTGGTCTAATGAACTCTAGAAGAACACAAGTCTCTCTCCAGTTCAGAAGCAAATTTCAAACTTATATACAAGAAAGGAAAGTTGAACTACATATGTTTAGGTGATATGCAAAAAACAGTTAAGCTATTATCCATGGATTAGAAAGGATGATGAGGTGAGGGGGAGAGGATAGTGAGAAGATTCCATTCCAAGGGAAATAGGTAAACAGACGCTCTGGAATAGAATTTGTCTGTGGGAATAAGTATGAAATTATGGTCAAATAAAACCATTCTCCATGTCCATGGCTGACAGCATACAGGAGAGCCGTGAATTTCATTCCTACCCTCCTGTGCAGGTGTTTGGCAGATCACTATTAAGGATGAGACAAAGCTCAGATGGTATTTGTACAAGAAACATGGTTCCCTGTTCCAATGACAACTGGGCTTTTGTCCTTCATATACAGTTTGCGTGAACAAGCTCTGCGGCACTCACCTGGTTTCACTTACAGAGCATTTGATGCAGCAGATGAAGTATGTGATTTTGCAGAAAGTTTACGTACAAAACTTAGGGATTTTTGTAGTGCTGCAGAGATGTGTCTTACTGCAGAAACTGCAGGGACATGTTTTTTTCCAGTTCCTAGACACCAAACATCATCCTGTAAGCCTTCAAGAATTCTTAATTCACCCGAAGACACCGCAATTTTCAGTCTGCTCAAATACAACTGTAGTAGCGTTAGGTCTACAAAGAAACAAAGAAATGTAAGCCAGAAGCCACAGCAAACTGTAGTTAGTGTATCTAAAATGGTGTCTGACATTTCCAGTGAATTCCCTTTTTTCCTTCCTTTGTTTCTTTTTGACACAGTTTATCTTTATAAGTTACTTATAAATTGGAGAGCTCTACTCTGTTTCTCATTCACTGTTTAAAAAATAGCACATTCTGCTGGAGGAAACCATGCAGAAACAAGTGAATTAACAACAACTTAAATACAGCACATCCAAGAGAACACTAGGAAATATGGCACATACTGAAATAGGAAAAACGAATGGAATCATTTTCACTGTTTCACTTTCAGAAATGAAATGTTCAATAATTTGTGTAAGAGATCAAGAGTGGAAACTCGCATTTTAATCACCCATCTGCCATTAGCTTGCTGCATGAGTCACAGCTTATTTGGGCCCCAAGCCTGTAACATGAGAAAAAAAGTGGTCACTAGCCTCACAGGGACTTTGTGATGGTTAGTTTAGAGAACGCTTTGGCCTCAGCTCAGTGATGCATCTGAGTACCAGTCTACTTTTAAGTAAATAAATAGCTACACTTAAGTCAACAACTTTCACCCGAAAGTGATGGATTTGCCTTAGAGAAGGCAAATTCACCTTAGAGAACCTGAGTAAGATGGTAGGGGAAAAAGCCAAATGAAAACCAGGGAAAAACACTTAAACTACTTCTCATATTGACAATAAGAAGTGGTATAAAGGTATTTGCAGTCTCCAAAAAAAACCAAATCCCAACCAAAACAGCTACACCTTAGGACTTCAAAGTGGAAAATTTTCTATGTAATGGTAATACACTTCAGAGAGGTAAAGTTGAGTTCTGGCACTACCTTGAATCACTAGGCCTACAATCCTCCTCCAAAGAGAAAGGCAGTAAGAGTAGATATTTATTACCAAATTAGAAAAGCTCTTGTAAATACATCATAAGCATATATGAAAGTACAGAATATAACAGGAAGTGCAGAAAAGAGTCAGATCCGACACTTAGCTTTGGTTAACAGACATATGCAAAAATACTCCTGAGTGTACTCATACGATCACTTAATCATCAAAGAGTTGTCATGTTCAATTTAAAACATAAATCGGTATCATAAAATGCTCTCTTCCATATCAGCATGTGGATCTCTTTCTTTCTTAGGCAAAGCTGTTAAGTTCTTAGAATTTTTTCTTCAGTCCAACTCAAGCTTCAGTAAATGACATGTCACCCCTTATTCTGCATACTTGAAGGACTGTCTCTGCAGATTTTACCTGCATCAACCACAAAAAAAAAAATGCTGCTTGAAAAGCTGAATTGTTGCAGCTGCACACCCACATTCTTCTGTCTTGCATTTGTATGAGCCAAGTTAAATGAGTCTGCATTAAAAAATAATTAAGAGCTCCAAATCTCATCCAATCACATCCAGTGTGAACGCAGCTGTGACATCAGCACCTCTTAGCTCTTTGAACTCCCAAAGGACTCTTCATCCTGGTGATGGATGACTAAGAGAGAAGCTATATGACACAGGTCCATACAGTCAGAAGTAGCTGGCAGAATGCAAATTATGTTTCATGCCTCTTCCAAGGAGGAAAAAAAGGATGACACTGAGAAGTCTGTGAACCTGACTCAGTGCTGTATGCTCTGGACTTCAAGAATTTACATAGGTTCAGAGAGCAACAAGGGTGCAGAAGAGAAGTCAGCTGAGAATTATTGGATAAATAACACTTTTGAGTTTAGGAAGTCCTTGGAATGCAAGCTTTTTGAGGCTGAAAGCAGTAGCATCACCATGCAGTAGCCTCACCAGATGGCTATTACTCATCACTGTCAGACACTCGGTAATTGCCTGGATGGCCACTTTGCCTGATGTGATGTGGTCACTCTTCTACTATGCTTTAAGATCTCATTAACTGTCTTTTGCCTTCACTTTTCCAAAATCCCCTCTCCTCCTCTAAGGACCAAATCCCCCTCAATTCAGCTGCTGCAATTGCCTGCTGAGATCAGCAGCACAAAATACACCCTTACCTGATTGTGTACACTACCTGCCAAACTGATACACAGTAGCCGAAACATAGTACAATTTTCATTTTGCTGTAGGAACTGTGGCAATCCAGCAGAAGGGCACAGCACATACCAGCTAAATGCATGAGGGCACAAGGTCTTGTGAAAAGAGTTTCTACTGATGAACTAAAGAAGAATAACTGGACTGTGTATGTGAATGCTAACATACCCCATGGCTCTAAGGTATCACAGAAATCACAGAACTATGTCAGTTGAGAGCCTGATGAAAAAGGAACAGTGACCTAATTTACACAATGTGATATTTACTACAATTTTATTAAAGAAAAAACATTCTATCATCGTTCTTTTATTAAAAACACAAACAGCATATTTGGGATATCTCAAAAGAGCAAAATATCAATCTTCAAACAGCAAAACAAAGCCCTGCAATTAAGTATTAAGTATGCATTCTGCTGAGCTGGTGGCTACATTCGTATTTTGGCTTACTACAGTAAATTCCATTCTAGGAAACTCCAGTAACTCTGCAACCAACTGCCAAGTACTGCAACATCCTGCCAGGTATAGCTAGTCATCTTACATGACTGCAGTACTCTTTTTATCGTGCTCTTCTTAATCCCATATGCCAAAAAGATAGAAGAGCTACTAGCACATTCCCTTCCATTAACCTACTTCACAACAAAGCAATAAAACCAGTTACAAGTTCTAAAGTATGCATTCTTTAATGCCTTCAGTATTGCCTTTCCGTATTGGCAAATACATCTCTTTTCTCCCTCACATCTTTGCTCAACTTTTCAACTCCTTTTCCACTTTCTTTCTCAGTATTACTATTCCAAGAAAATATTTCTGTGGAAAAACACCCACATCTACAAACAATTCATTCCCATTTGTCTTGCCAAAAATACCTCCATTAAATTGATAGTGAAATCCCTTTTGGTAAAAAAATAAGTTGAGAATGGAGCAAGTCTAGTCACAATTTGACTCCAAACAAGAAACTGCAATTTACAATACAGACTTTAACCATGTTTTGATGCATACTGTAGGTGATTCTACAGAACAGCCTTATTAATGCAAAGCATGAACCTTACTGATATACTTCAGACTACGCTCCTTGGTTTAATTTTTTAATATACAGAAAGTGAGATTTACTAGGTGAAAATTTTCCCACTAGTTTCTGAAGTTTTTAAATCACTGGTGCATGCACACAGAAGGTGAAGAACAGTTCATCACAGCACTGTGGGACAGGTTCCCTTGAAGTCACACATGATGTGACCCATCAAGGCGCTCCTTCAGCCGTGGCACAAGGGTGGCAGGGGTAGCAGGGGTGCGCTCTTACAGCTGTGGAGGCTGCAGCATCGGCCTCCAGCAGACAACGGGGACAGGTTCCCTCTCCTCCCCAGCTTCCCCCAGCTCCAGTACAAGGCAGAACTAAGAGGAGATGGAGCTCCAATCCTAGCACGGAGTAGTCGGAGCCTTCCCACATGTAGAGAAGCAAACAGCTCCCTCCTATCCAACAAGTAAGATAAACAAAATTGAGTCACTGCTCCTTTTCTGCAAACAAGACTTCCCCAGCAAGAAGCTGAACTGACTTACCTCAAAACACAAAAACAGTATGCTAAAACTGTTTAATAAAACTTTTCAGAAATATACTGGACATATAATAAAGGAATTTAATGACTGCGCTTTGTATTTAAAGCACATTAAAAATTACCTGTAATTAAAAAACATTTCTAGTCCTGACAGTCCAAGGCAATGATGCCTTTTCCCGGTCTTAAAATCAAGAGTCAAACATGGTTAGAAGGGAAAAAAGGATTTTACCTTGGTATTTATTTTAAGGATCCTTAGGTGCACTATGTCCAGGTCAAATGCACCAAAATGCACATTGCAATGCCCGCCCCCAAAAGATCTGGTATAACATTATAGGTTTTACTAATTAGCATATTTATCAAACATTCCCCAATGAGCGGCTTGAATGAACCCCCCTCCCCACCCTCCCCCCTAGGGAACCTTCCCCTGGATGGTTCTATCTTGGTTTACAGAATGAGTTCTGGAGAGGACCTTGAGGTCTGGGGCACACTAACCCCTACCTACGAAGCTTCTAAAAATGTTTAGTCTCCTAGCTGAACAAACAAGTCCAAGAATGTAGGCAAAAAGCACTAGGAATACAGAAGTTGTAAAAGGGTATAACAGGGGTATAAAAGAAAAGGCAAAAAATCTTCATGGCATCAACATGCAGACATTTCTTTGCAACCTTGGTGGTAAGAATGTTGAAGTATTTAAGTCAGACTGAAAAGCACCTGTCCCGCTGGACCCTGTCATTAATCAAGGAAATAAAACCTCCTAACTTCATTCGAAATACAAGCTACTCCAGTATGTATCAACACCAAAAAAAAAAAAAAAACCAAACCAAAAAACAAAAAACCCCAAAAAACGGAGCAAAATAACCAAGGTAGTCCCACAGCTTGTGCTCTACCTATTTTTATATTCATGCCTTAGAGGAAAAACAACCTTATTTGTTCCCCTGGTTTGTCAACTTGTGAACTGTGCCACCAAAAGGCTTCCAGTGCTTCCAGTCACAGGAGCTGTAACAGCTGGGAGACCTTTAGTGGATTTCATAGGGCCTTCTGAAAAAAATGATTTTTACAACAGATGCCACCATCTCCTACTAGTTAGTGTTTCTACCAACTGATAACAAGTCAGATGAACTTGCTAAAAGCTTCCAGCCAACCCTCAACACCACATTCCCCACAAAATACTGTGAGGCTAATGTGTTAATATTCGTAATTAAAAAAACCTACAGTGTGCCACTGAGAAACATCTATCCACATCTCAAAACAGCACACACCACAGCTCCTGCTGAGATGCTGAACTTCAGAAGACACTCTCATTTTAGCACGGACCTCACAAGACCCCTTGTCTTTGTCCTCTTCCCCTCCACATTCTCTTTTTTCTTCCTGAATCCCTCTGTAGCTGGGGGCATTACTTGTGCTTTACATGTAACTTATTCCTCTGGCCTCTCTGTCTAGCTCAAGTCCCTGGCATACAGTCTGCTGGATGCTGTATTAGTAGAGAAAGTGCACGAGGAGCGGGCCCAACAAACTTTATCTGGTAGAAGATTTCACATCCATGCTGGCAGTGCACAGGATCCACGTAGACAAAGCACCTCGAAGAGCTATAGACTCCTAGGAACAAAGATGAACCTCCCTCCTCCTTACTGCTACCCATGGGCCATTTCACACCACCAGCTAAGCCACGGCAATCTTTTTCTGTGATTCATTAAAACAGACTAACGCCACACAAAAAAATACAAAGTACTACTTTATACTCCTTATTACATTGTCTTTGGCAAGCCCCTGCTGCTATTTTGTTTTTAGAACTACTCAGAAACATAAAATCTCATCTCTTTTAAGGAAACCGTGCCACTAAATACACATGTAAAATACAAATAAGGGTAGTATCTTCAGCACACAGCCCTCATCTAAGATGTGATGTCGCACAAATGCAGCGCATTAATCACTGCACACCCTCTTTTCCTAGAGGGGCTGCGATGATGTACAACTCTCAGTGTTTCTTCCGTGCCTCGGGGCAAGTAAAGCAGCTGTTGGTTATCAGTCACAAGGACGGCATTCCACGACAGCCCAAGCACTCGCGTATGCCTATGACAAGTCCGAGCGCAGTCACGCCGCGATGCGGACCTGAGCCCAGTCGCTCTCCACCGCGATGCCGGCAGCATCCGACCAGGAGCGCCAACAAAGCCGCGGCCCCAGGAGCGCGGCCCCGCCGCCGCACCTGCCGCGGCCCCGCGGAGCGGCGCGAGGCCCACACCTGCCGGGCACGCGCGACTCCTCAGGGCGGCCGCGCCCGCCTCCGGCTGCCGCCCGGCCCTCCCCGCCCCGCCGCCGGCTGCTGCCGCCCCCGCTCACTCCTTCCCTCCCCTCCTGCCGGCCCCGGGAACAAAAGACGCCAGTGCGGCGGAGCCCGGCTGGCGAGGCGCGGCGGCCCGGCCCTCGCCCCAGCACGGCCCGGCCCCGCGCTGGTCCCGGCCGGGCCGGGCGCGCTCTCACCTGGGCCCGGCGCGGCGGCGCGCTCGGGGCGGCGGCGGCGCGCTCAGGGCGGCGGCATAGCGCTCCCCGCCCCGGAGACGGCGGGAGGCCGCCGGCTGCTCTCTAACTCCGCCGCTCCCCGCCTCGGCTGCCGCCCTTACGCAATTGGCAGCGGCCGCAACCCCCGCGGGGCGACCCAGATCGCGGGCCCCGAGCGGAGGCGGCTGCGCCCCGCCGCCGCGGCCCCGCCTCCCACGCTCCCACCGCCCCCGCGCCGGGGGAGGAGCGGGGCCGCCCGCCCGCCCCTCGCCCGGCCCGGCCGCACCCCGGCTCTGCGCGCCGCCGGGTGCCGCGCTGCCCGGCCCTCCCCTGGAGCTCCCCCGCCGGACCGTGTGCTAGGCCCTCCCGCTGCTACCGGGGGACCAGGTGCCGCCTCCTGCAGCACCCGGGCCTGGGGTGGGCAAGTGGGGCAGGGGGGTAGTTTGCATCCATGCCCTGACCTACGGCTCTCCTCTGGGCAGTGTGGAGAAGAGCTGACTGGCAGCTCAAATACTGGACACAGCGTTAGATACCGATGTCCGAGTTAAAGTAATAGTAATAATAGTAATAGTAGCAGTAGTAATAATAACAATAAAAAATAATAATAAATCCACAGTACAAGCACGCAGGTGCTTTCTGGGCGGTGTGAAATTTGCGCGAGGTACGAGAGCAGTTGAAGAGCCAGGCGGCAGCGAGGAAAGATAGTGTGCTGTGTCCGGAGGGGCAGCGGGGAGGGATGGAGAGACACCCGGAGCGCATGAGAGGCGACAGTAGCAGAGAGCAGAGACACGCGGCAGCTGTCGGTACGTGCAGGCTGAAAAAAGTTACTTACGGCGATTGTAGTCCGGGCAGTCTGAGCAGGGCAAAGGGCTGACTGGAAAACCTGACTCCACTTTCTGATTTTTTTTTTTTTTAAATTTTGTTTCAGGTTTTAATGTTTTTTAAGTAAAATCAAGCTAAACCAAAAAAATGTTCTGAATTTCAGAGAACCCCTGTCTGTAGCTGTTACACAGCAAAGAGCGTCAATTGGTGTAGACATTCAGAGGAACTGTGAAGATTCAGGGCACCTCAGCCTCTCAGGCTGTCTGCTTTGATGTAAGTCTGACAACGGACTTCTCTTAAGTTTGGGACCTCCCACCATTTCCGTGCACCGAGGTTGGGCCACACTCATTACTAATGAGACAGTAAAAAAAAAAACAAAAAACAAAAAACAAAACCAAAAACCAAAAAAGGCTCCCTGATCGTATTCAAGATGCTTCAATGAAATGCTTTGGGAAATACAAGCGTTTCCCAACATAGTTATTTCCTTGGGAATATTCCAAACAGATGAATACAAAGTAATAAGTCACTTGTATGTCTATGAACACTGGCCTACTTTGGCTCTAACGATTTCCTCTTAGTTTATGAATAAGCATAGCCTGTGTAGTGTGCTTATAGCATATGGAGACATCTAGCGCCAAAATAATAGACTGCAAATCGCTTCATTAGTCTGAAATCTTGGAGATCACAGCTGAATCCATTGCTTGCAATATTTCACCCTAGGACTGCTGAGTGCAGAGCGGTTTTATTGCAAACTGTCACACCACTGAATAGCAGCTGCCGTGGGCAGGGACTGTGGTAGAATAAGCAGCTGAACTAGCTCCGGAGGGAGCTGTGACTGCAGCTCTGCTGCACAGCTTGAGCTTCAGGCCTGAGATTACAGTAGTAATTGACTCAAGACAGAGATTTGCCTGTATAGACATGAAAGGTGTTGAGACAGTTCCTAACTTGCCCTTGCCACTAAACCACAGAGAGGAAAGCCCTTAGGTGTATGAATAAGACAGTTTCCTCTTGGCTTTGATACTGTTTCTCTGTTTCTATTCTTTCTTTGCCAGCCCAGGAGCACAATCATTCTAACACATATAATTGTAAATCTTTGCCTCTTTTCAACAAACATATGCAAACTGAATATTAGATTTGCCAATTACTTTGGCTGAAATTAAATTGACTAGTAAGCACTGCTTATCTACTGGAAAGGTATTATTATTGTATTTCTGTCCAGGATCAGAAAGTATTCACTTTTTTATATACTTGTGTAAAGAAAGAAGAAATACAGACTGCTGATCAACATTCTCAGCCAGAAGCCTGAAAACAAGCTTGTTTCAGTGATACCCCTGTAGATGTTTTTGCCAGTACGACTATATAGGGGCATAAAGTAAAACATTTCTAGACACTTAAATAGTCTGAAACAAAATGTATTGCATTATGTATGTGTGTGTGTGTTTAAGAGTGCACACGTGTATATTTTAGACAACTGACATAATACATTTTTTTCAGTCACTGGCAAGTCCCAAACATCTTTGAGCTGTGAAAGCACTAGATTATAGGACCATAGAAAAATTAAGTCTGGAAAAAACGTTTAAGATCATTAAGTCCAACTGTCAACCCAGTACCACCACCATGTTCACCATTAAACCATGTCCGCAAGTGCTATACCCACAGGTTTTTTGAACACATTTGGGGATGGGGACCCCACCACTTCCCTGGGCAATCTGTTTCCATGCTTTACAACCCTTTCTGTGAAAAAAAAAAAAAAAAAAAAGTCCAAACATTTAATCTAAACTTCCCCTGGTGCAACTTGAGGCCATTTCCTCTCATTCTGCTACTTCTTACCCAGGAGAAAAGACTGACACCCACCTCACTATGACCTCCTTACAGGTAGTTGTAGATCTCTTACAGAATGGAATTATCACCAAACAGCTATAATGTCTTTAAGTGATGGATACATTTGAATAAAACAATCCCTAACCCTGTAAGTATGCAAAATATTAGACTTTGAAATTACCTGAGTATTTGAAATCTATCAAACCCAAATGGTACACTAAAGCATTAGTGCTTCTACATTTGATATGATTAGTTTCTTCACATTGCTTTGGGTTTCAGCAGACAAAAGGTAGGTAAAGTGTATAAACCAAAGTTTAAAAATGGCAAAAGATGGACTTGAAAGAGATGATTGATGCCATCACTATGGTCTAATGATTTCAAAATAAGTGAGAACGAAGCAGCTTTTGTCCTTCTGAATAAAAAGAGGTACTAGGAGAGAGGAGGGAGTGAGTTAGGAAGCAACAGGAGGGAGTAAGTATTGGTAGTTACCAGTTAAAATTGTGTCCTAGTCTCTCAATTCCCGTGGAGATCCTTAGAAAATATTGCTGTTGGTCTGTTGAGATAAGAGAGCAAATGTACGTATTTCTTTCCTTACTTAAGCCTTTCTGACATATCTTCCAGGTACTCTGTGGTAATACTTTTTCCATCTAGTAGCCATGTTTTAAATTATCATAAAAAACACACAGATTTTTAATTAACTTTCTGGGAGTTTAGCATGTGTAGCAAAATAAAAAGTTAAATTATTGAAAGAGTACAATGGCTGCCTAGGCTGGGGGAAAGTTTGCTCTCAGTAAAAGCCTGATCTTACTTTGAAATACTGTGCTTCAACCAAAGGTAACAGCAGTTAATAAAATATCAGTTTAAGGGAGAAGACAAGAGTGTAAAATGCATATTGGGGGAATGTAGAGGTAATTTTTAACCAAATTTAGTTGGGAGCAGTTTCAGTGCACCATCTTCCCCTGCTCACTGAAGAGCCAATGCCCTTTTCTTTCTGTATGTCAAGACAACGCATATGCAACTAATTTATTTTTTTCAGGTTTACAGAAAAGTGTGACCTATTTCTGAGTTCTGCTCAATCCTGTAATTCTCCTCCCTTACTTTGCCTGTTCCCAAAAATTTTACAGTGGAGAAACTTGTCAGAATTTCAAGATTCTGGGTCATATAAAGATGATAAACTCTTGAAACCCAACAACAAAAACTGATATATTTTTAATGGCTTTTAGATTTCCTCCTCTATAATCAAAAGTTGATAGTGAATCAGCAAAATAATTTTAAAACTTCTGTTAATGAAAGGAGCATAGGCTGCACTGAAGGGTACAAGGAGAATTTATAAATTAGGTTTTAAAAGAATAGTTGAAAATAAGTATAAAGAACAAATAAGAATGGGAGGGGGAAGCAGATATACACAGATGGAACATGTGAAGGGGAGCACATAATTGAGACAAAAGGAAAAAAGAAAAAATCCCCAACAAAATCACAAAGCAGATATGAGAACAAGAAAGCTGTATTTTGCCTTTTACACTTCTAAAGTGCAGTTGGATGAAAACCAAAATGCAACAAAGCCATATTGCATTAGTTTTAAATATCATCTGAACAAAAGTCACATTTCCCTACCAAATCAATTCAACAGTTAAGAAACACAGGTACTACTTTCTCATTGTCCTTAGATTTTAGTTCAACGTTATTAAAAAACATGGGATTGTGATTGTCTTCTGTATTTTAAAAACTTTTCCTTGGGAAAGCTTCTCACGGCAGGTGTCCACCTTCCAAGTCACTTCAATATATATTTTAATGTGAATTGGGTTGACATTTATGTTAATTTCACAAGCTAAGTGCAACAGTAAATTTGCCTTGCATTTCAAGTAGATATTGATGGAAACTCATTTGTAAATGAGTGACCAGAAACACAGCTGCAAGGACTACTGGTTCTAGTTGCTTGTTTGGTCAAGAACCATAAGCAATATATAAGCAGATACACTGTTAGGCTAGTCAGATCCATGGGAGTTAAATTTGGAGTGCTGTGCTCATGAGACAAGAGCCACAGTCTACAGACCTTTTAACATATGTCAGAAATTTTTGATTATGAGACATTCCACAGTCCATAAGGCAGACTAAAAATTGTTACATGCATAATTTCCTACAAATTGCCTGCTAGACTTTGGTTGAGACTATTTGAAAGGCCTATGATCATTTGCGTTTCATCTCATGGGCCTGGTGTAATTGCTTTTAAATTATGCACATAATGTTTCTATGTGATAAATTTAAGTCCTGAATTTTTTGTTTTGTTTTTATCTTAAAAGAGAATGATTTTGGTTAAAACTCTGTGAATTTTATGAGAAGAAGAGCACAGCTTAAAGCACAGATTTCTGACCTGCATTCACATACTAATAAGCCAGAAACATGGCAAAATTGTGTTATTTTAATTTTTGAGAAGGACAGAGTGTCTGACTTCCACTGTAGAGACATGCATTTTAAGTGGTCTGCTTTTATGGTTATTTATTATGTATCTGATTGAAGAGAAAATATAAATGTTTTCACAAAGTGAAATGCTCAGGAATACTACGTATTTTAAAAGAATTAAAACATTTGAAAAATTACAAAGCTGTAATACTTCCAAATTAGTGCCAAAAACAGATATGGAAAGTTCTAAAAGCCTGTATTTGCTGGTACCTCATTTTGTCCCAGAAGAAACATATGTAGGTAGGAATACACTTCGTGTATTTGAAAATATAAAAGGCCAACTGCAACATTACAACACTAAGATAACATTGTTTTCCATGGCATTAAAACCAAGTTCAAAACAGAACTCTCCATCAATCACAAGATACATTTATTGCACATGATGATTCATTAATACAAGCCTTCTTCCAAAGCTTTGGGCTTCCCTATTCACATTTAGATTGTAGTTCTCAAAATTTCATTATTTTATAAAAATTTCTGTAAAATTCAGCAGGAACACATTTGACACATGTTTAAGTGATGTCATAGAATAAGGCAGTTATGCTTACCTTGTTTGGTAACAAAGCAACAACATGCCTATGTAAAAGCAGGGGGGGTTGTTTCCAGTAAATTTTCAGTTTTCTGCCAACACAGCATGTCACCAAATGACTAACGGAACCTTTTTCCTTTTTGAAAGAACAAATACAAAGGCGAATCACAGTTACAGGAAAAGTTATCTGTTGGATTCCATGCATAGGACATCATCCTGACCTTTTGTATTTTTTACAAAAACACCCCAGAAACTGAAGTGTCTCATATGAATGACAACCAAATGTGAAAACGAAGTATTTTTTTGCCGGACAGAAATGAATACTTTGATTCTCTGAGATGCATTTGTAGTTCTGCAGAACATGGACCTTAAACATTTGGTTCAGATTGAGATATTCAATAATCCTAAAAATTATGCTACTTTTTTTAAAGTCAGTTCTTTAAACAAGAGCTTGAGGTGAAAACACCATGATCATTACTGGTTTTGCAGAACTGTTTCTTTACAAAAACCATAAATTAACATTAAAATAAGACTCTCTACACTAAAGCAGAGGTTCATCTAGCAAAGTAGACTCTTTCCAACAGCTGATGACAAGAAATTACAAGAATATATTAAAAAAAGTAAACATACATCAAAACTTGATAGACTACTTCCCCTTCTTCAAGTGATTTGCAGCTTTGTGTCACCATTGATATGCTTCTTTTTACCAGCTTCTATTAAAGAATCTGTTGCTTTCTGAACTATGTAAGTTCCTAACATCCATAATGCCCTGTGACAAGGAGCTCTGTAGCAGAACTGCTTCTTGTAATGAGAAATATCTCTTTCTCTTGTTCAGAGGTTTCACTTAACTCATTTCATATGATACCCCGTAGTTCTGACGTTGAAAGTTAGTCCTTATTTACCTTTTCCATGACACTCCATCATGGTCTCTCATGCTTACGTCTTTTGAGATAATAATAAATGTATTAACAAAACATATTTCTTTGTCCCTTTCATGGAAATGGTTTCATTTCTCAGAATCTTTATTTTTCTTTTGCCAATTTTGCTGCCCATCTATTTAAAGAGGACAGGAGAATTACAGTATGCTCTAGAATATGGGTACCTTAGATTAAAGAAAGTGCTTTCTTTTCATTCTCCTTTCTCCCTAAATCATATCTAAAGTCTTTTTGCTTTGTTGGTCACCACTGAGTACTCAGCTGATGTCTCCTTAGTAATATTTCTGAACAGTAACTGTTTTGAATCTGTAATTATGTACATAAACTGTACTTTGGATTTCCCAAAAACCTGTAAGTACCATATGCTATCACAATAACATCAGTAAGCTTTTAAGGAGGAGCTGGATTTCAAATTGTTCGTGTTTTGTTCAGCAAGTTCCTGTTCTGTGTCAGTTGCAAAATAGGAGCCACACAAAAATGATAAACTTTGTCATAAACTAGCCCTTTGAAAAAAAGAGGCCATCAGTTCCCTATTGTCTCCTTCAATACTGTCATTTAATTTTAGGTAAGCAACGAGGGGAAAAAAAAGACAGGAAAAAATACCTAATAAAATATATAACGTGCTCAAGGGAAGACAGCATTCTCTGTGCAAGCTTGCCATTCTTTGTACACATAAAGCTACTCAGCCAGGGAAGTTCTTTTCTGCTGACCATTTAATTTTCCTTCAAGTTCTTTTGCTACCAATCTTACGTTTCTCTCTTGCTTTTTGGTTCCACTCCCTTAGCCTGTTTCCTATTTTTTTTTGCAGTAGAAGCATATTTACTAAGCCAGGCAGATGTACATGTTGGACTGACACCAATATTTTATAGTGAAGTCCTACCTCTGCAAAATTCCATGCAGCAAGCTGCATGGAAAAGAGAACGCAGGAAGAAAGAAAGAAGACTACAGCTAGAAACATACTTCTTGTTTGTACATAATGCATCCAAAACTCAGACAGAAAAGATAACTTAGACAATGATTTCTTAGCTGAAACTTCAAGCTGAGCATAGTGAAGGTATAACAACTGTCAAAGCAATTGTCTCCATTCCAAATTAGGCAGAGTACAGACTTAATAGAGATTAAAAACTTAACTGAAGCCAACTCCTGGGAAAAAACAATGCTACAACTGGGGGGGTCTACAAGAAAAACCTCACAACCAGGCCTCTAGAGAATCAGAGGTAAGGCCTCAGAGAATCAGAGACTGCGCAGAAAAGGTCTTGCTGGCTTTATGTATGACAGAACCTGTCTAAAAAACTTACTTGGACAATATTTTCCATAAAGCCTGGTGTTTCCCACCATATATTTACAGTTTTTACAAGCATAAGGAATCACCAATTGTGCTGAGCTGATACTGATGCCATGAAGATTTTTGCCTTTTCTTTTATACCCCTGTTATACCTTTTTACAGCTTCTGTATTCCTAGTGTTTTTTGCCTACATTCTTGGACTTGTTTGTCAAGCTAAGAGACTAAACATTTTAGAAGCTTCGTAGCTAGGGATCAGTGTGCCCCAGACCTCAAGGTTCTCTCCAGAACTCATTCTGTAAACCAAGATAGAACCATCCAGGGGAAGGTTCCTTGGGGAGGGGGGCTCACTTGAGCCTCTCATTAGGGAATCTTTGATAGATATGCTAATTAGTAAAACCTATAATATAATACCCAATGTCGGGGAGGGGGCGGACACATAGACTCGGCGGTGTGCATTTTGATGCATATGACCTGGACATAGTGCACCCTAAGGATCCTTAAAATAGATACCAAGGTAAAATCCCTTTTCCCCTTCTAACCGTGTATGACTCTTGATTTTAAGACCAGGAAAAGGCATCAGTTGCTGGCACAAAGGGACCCTAAAGACCTTGAAAATAGCAGTCTTGGGTTGGAACACATCTTGCTTTGCCCCTCTCTTTGCCGGCAAATTACAGAGGGGCCGGAGCAGCAATCTAAGACTGTGACCAGGACTTTAGGACCCAGCACGGAAAGGCAGAAGCATGGAAAGAGGTGAGTGAAAAGGGGACCGATACTACCGAGACTGAAAAATCTTCATGGCATCATTTCCCCCCTTTTCCCCCTGATCTGTACTCAGTTACCACCCCTAGATGGGAAGGGTCACTGGCCATTTTAATGGAAGAGAACTTCACTGAAACGTGGGAACCAATTAATAGCACCCTTCTGCCTCCCATTACCCTGAGTGGCCTGGTAGAGCGTGCAAACGATAAGGTTCCTTGTGCAATTGTAAACGCCACAGGAAAAGCTGTTCTTCCTTCATATTGTCATCAGACCCATTTCAGGGAAATAATAGACCCAAGAATTGCAGCAAAGATGAAACTGACAGGGTGGAGACTGGCCATTTGGGACGGGGTTGTATTGGGTATGTGGTGATAAGGCCTGGAAAGTTATGCCCGTGAACAAAGACCAGGCTTGTGCTATTGGGGCTGTGGTCCCAAATATAACAATATTTGACCATCTTGAAAAACCAAATGAGAGGAGGAAAAGATCTCTTAATCCCCTCATTGAACGTCCCACACTTTTTCATAGCATAATCAGAGCCCCTGTACCCGCTTATGGAGTAGTTGAACTGGAGAGAGCAATTGTAAACATCTCAGCTGACATTGAATGTATTGAGCAGCATACTGCAGATGCAATTTCAGCCTTACAGGAGGAAGCTGACAGTCTGTCCCGTGCAGTTATGCAAAACAGGATAGCTCTCAATTTCCTACTTGCTGCACAAGGAGGTGTATGTGCTATTGTCAATACCTCTTGTTGTTCTTATGTGGACCAAAGTGGAAGAATTAAGAAAGATTTGGATGAAATTTGGAAGGGAACTCAAATTCTACATGAAGACCAGGAAAAGGCATCAATACAACAATTAGACCTTTTCATGGGTTCAGACTAAAATGCACATGAGGCCAAAGCAACGCAGCAGCTTTCATCAGCCCCTGCTGCAGGGGTGAGATTCACGCAGGCTTTGGACTAAACCTCCACCTTCACATGGACCAGATTCATGCTGGACAGACTGGTCAGAACAAAAAGCTGTATGAGACTGGGAAAATTTTTGTCCTCTCCTTGAAGCACTCAGCAATTGGACATAAACTCTTAGACACTCATGCTCTGGCTAACCAAAAAGACAGAGTGGGATCCAGTCATTTCTCAAAGCTATAGATGCTTTAAGTCAAATCTCTTGCTATGCTGAAAGGACTACTATGTGGTTATATATTGTTATTTTACTTCATTTGTTATGTAATTAACACTTTTGACATTACTGTTTTAGATCATACACATTTCAGGAGATAAAAATCAAAGCATATATGTAAATTATTGCACTGGAGAGAAGTGAGGATATGTGAGACCTGCAGATGGAGGGGCAGGATATGCTCCAGGTGCTGGGGCAGAGATTCCCCTGAAGCCCGCGGTGCAGCCCATGGTGAGGCAGCTGTGCCCCTGCAGCCCTTGGAGGTTGATGGTGATGCAGAGATCCACCTGCAGCTCATGAAGGACCCCCACACCAGAGCAGGGGGATGCCTGAAGGAGGATGTCATCCCGTGGGAATCCTGCCCTGGAACAGGCTTCTGTCAGTTGAGGAGGGGAGTGATAGAGTAGCTGGGTGGACACCTGACATCCAGCTGAGGTCAACCCACCACAATTACATATTAACTTAATCTTGGTGGTGTGTCAATTTAACAGAAATACTTTAAAAGAGGCTTCTGCCTGTTTCTTTTGCATTTTTGATAACAGCTTACCTTTGGTCAACTTCATAAGTCTCTCACGTGTAACCAGTGAAAGAAGACACTTTTTTGGAATCAGAGAAATGTGATAATAAATCATAAACTGTCTGAAAGCCAGAGTGTACAGAAAGAACATTCACTTTTAAAACTTATTCGCCAGTGCAAAATATTGACTTCATGTACAGATAATGAATTAAAACTAGACACAAATGGGCACAAATATCTTTGCATGCTATTATTTTGGACCTCTTCTGATAGAATATTGTTGAATTTGAAAAAGTACTACCTGATCCATTTATCTTGTGTAGAAAATACTCAGGAATATGTTGCTATATATAAACCTAAAGTATTATTCTGTATTAATGACTCTTCTTTTTTTTTCAATGCATGGCTCTATTTGGTCTTCAGAGTTTAAGCTTTGGTTTACTATTCATCTCTCATCCCCCCAAAAAGGAAGCCTATTTTATTTGATGTATTTACAATTCAGTGTCTAAGTTTCTTGCAAGATGCTATACAAATATATTCAAACAATCTTAATATCTGCCTTGGAAGGCCTGCAGCTCTACAATTAGGTTTCAAAATATGCATATCAATAACAGAGATTACTAGCTGGTACAACAAAAGACATGAGATGTGAATGGCTCCCGTATGTCTCATGGATGCTAATCCTGAAACTGAGTAACCACACTTTAAAGGGAAATATTAGTAAACACTTTATTACTAATCAGAAAAAAAAATGTTAGTGTGACTGATAACTCCTCACCACTGTTGGTTAGTGCCATATTCCAACTGAAACCTGGAGCGGAACATACACTTACTTGCTAACTTGAATTGCTTACCAGGGGAATGGAGTGTCTTCCTCCCTTTAAAGGAATTTCATTTTCGTTCTGGTATACATGCTGTCCTTTTCACTAGTCATATTTTCAAGTGTTCCCTCAATGAGGAAGGCAGAAAGCTACAACCTTTCTCTTTCTTATTTTGTGAATGAAATGCTGACTTTTTCATATGCAGTTGACAACACTCAAAACTTCACAGGAGGCTTGCTCCTCTCCTTGTACTAGACTAGTCTTGAGCTAGAACTCAAGTTAGAGAAGGATTTAAGATCTGAATAGATCTGTCAGGTAATTCCATTTTCTTGGATGTGAACATGGCCATGGAATAAGATAGCACTGAAAAAGATGATTCATAGACTTTCCACAGGAACTAGAACGAACAAAACTTTTAGCACAAAGTTCTCTGTGGCTTAAGGCTGTTCTGAACATTTAGGTAACACTAGCAATGAAAAAGCTGCACCTTACTATGGACTGGGTAAATCTAAAGCAGGAGACTGCTACATTTGATGTCTGGCTGACACAAACATATTGATTAATTTCCTCTGAAATACAAATGGGTTAAACTCAGAGAAGTTGTGAATAGAGGCCAAAGCTGTGATCTCCCATGTTATATACAGCAAGGTACCCATTGGTTACAACCTCAGGCACCTGTCCTTGACAGCCTTAAGACCCAGCTTGCAGAACCTCATAATTGGCCCTGCAAGTAGCAGCACCATAAATCAATGTGGAAACTCAAGCTCATTTGGTGTTGTCAGCTCTCATGACTCTTTCATTAGCGTGAAGTTTAATAACATTTGCCTTACAGTCTCTAGGCTCTCTTATTCTCTTTAGAATGCTATGATTACATCAGAATCTAAGGTTTCTTTTAAAAATGAAGTACTTTAGCTTCTGTTTTGAAGCTGGAGTTTGGCAATATAACTTTTATGTCCATTGATGGTTCAAAATACAGGAGATAAATTAAAAAGACCAGGCTTGGATTAGTTTGTGTTGTGGGAGAGGGATAAACTCAAGACTTTTTGTGGTTCAACATATGTTTTCAATATATTGGATTGGTATAGTAAAGAGTTTACTGGCCCTTCCTTGTTGAAAAGACTCATAAACATCCTCTGTAAAACAGAGCTCATACAAAACTTTATAGAATGCATTCTATTTACAACTAAATCTAAAAAAATAGCTCTGTACACCTCTTTTTCTTTTTTATCTGATTGATAATGATCTAGGTCACAATGCAGTACGGTCTTCCTATGACTCTGCCAGTATTGTCTCACCAACAGTACAGTCATTAAATACTACTTAAAGGATAGCAGAGACCCAACAGGATACAGACCCTTTTATCTTTGAGTCAACTTCAACCAGCACTCCAGCAGATTAAAAGAATGATGGATCTGTGTTTATAAAGTGGGTTGAAAACAAAGTACAGAGGAATTGCCTGATGCCACCGTGGGGGAAGCAAACTGAAGACAAGCAATCTTCTCAGCCCAAGTCAATGCAAACCAGTGTCTGTTTTGTAACCATTACTGTCTCTTCTAATATTCCAGCAGAAAGGTGCTGGGCAGCCCAAGAAGATTAAGCACGTCTTTTGGGGATCTCTGCATTCTGGTCCTTAAGTCATTGACATGGCCAGTCAATAGCACTGAGGTACTCTTACAAGAAAACATATAAAGTCAGAAACCTCCCCCCAAACACTGACATCCAATTACATATTTGAAATATAAGTATAAATTCAAACAAAGGGGTTAACATAATTTGCCAGGTTTTGTGCTGGCATAAATTCCTACATTTCTAGAGCACTCAAACCCAGAGCCTTTCCATCGAACTGCAGACTGCGTTAGATAATCTGCCAGTAATGAAGATTTGTTAGACTAGCATGTTAAATGTATTAATTGTCTGGTAATTCAGGTATATGTCAGCAGAGGGCATAAAGAATGTCAGAAAGCTTTCAAATGCAAACTAGTCTGAAAATACCTTTAAATAATCCAGCATTTTATCATAGTTTTGTTTCACTATCAATATTTGCCTTCTGTTACTGCTTCAAATTGCTGCTTCTAGACACAAGAAAATGAATTATACAAACTTTAATTATAAATGTTGTTAAACAGCTATAAAGAAACATTCTTTAAATACAAGTCCATGCTTATATTCTTACAGCTCTTACTTTCCCAAAATCTTTGCTATATGAATTTCCACAGGAAAGCACACAGGAAAATGGCAAAACAAAGGCAGGTGTTTGTGGATTTACCCTTCTCAAGAAAGCCCAGCATAATTTATTAACAAAGTTTTGAATGTCACACTACTTTCAAATGTGTTACATTAAACACATTTGAAAACCAAGAGTCAGCATATGTAAATAAAGTTATGCCTGAAGCAGTGGGTTTAATCTTATCTGCACAACTGAAAGCATCATTGCGGGTCTAATTGAAAGAATGTGCGCATTTGCTGATCCTCAGTTTGCTGATCCTAATTTGAAAAGAAACTTAGGACAATATAAAAGACTAAATAAAATTCTCAATGTCTTTATCAAATGGTTATAGGTCTACTTTGGCTGTAAATGGATTAGAAACTTCTAAAGTCATGGCCACTGCTTTCAGTAAATTGTGGGGATTTTTTGTTTTTTTTTTTTGAAAACTGACATTTTTTCCCTGTAGCTGGTAAATATAAGAAAACAGAACCTAGAAAATTCAGATGTGGTCAGACTGAATGATCATTTTTATCAATGATTTTGACTGTCCTAACCAGCTGTTTCAGAATCTGTTTTTGTGCAGTACTGTAAAACACTTAAGAAGAGCTGAGGCAGCTCTGCATCTTGTGATAAGGAGGCCACCTCCTTATCCTCCTCACCAAGGCCATCAGAAATGTAAACAATAGCGGTAGACAGAGCTCATCACAAAGCTTTAGGCTTTGCATTAGGGTGTAGTCCAGTGCTCTCCAAAGTATGCATGTGGCAGGGAAAAGTACCCCCAGGGTGTGTGCCAGACAATCCACTGGAGTGAAGGAATACAGATTTTAGCAAAATAAAATAAAATGAAATAAAATGAAATAAAATAAAATAAAATAAAATAAAATAAAATAAAATAAAATAAAATAAAATAAAATAAAATAAAAATTTTCAAAATAGTGTTTGTTTCATCTTTATCTCACATTGATTTAATTTCTATTCTTAAAATATGTTTTATAATGTACATAATTAATAGAATAATACATGTATACAGTTTATAAACAAATATATATGCCTCTATTATGGGTGCAAGCTCAAAAAGGTCTTACTGATAAAGGTGCACGATCAAAAACATTTGGAGATCACTGGTCTAGCCCTAGTACAGTATCAGTGAATAAAAGCAGAAGAGATGCCATTGTTAGACATAAATTCTTTTATCACAATAAACTGATTTCCCAAGGACATATGATAAAACAAAGGAATTGGAAAACAAGAAGTAATGTAGGGTGTTGCCCCCCCTTTCCACTTCCTTTCATTTTTCCATTTTCCTTCTTCCTCTCTATTTTTTCATTACATTTGGCACTTCTCCATTTACTAATTTCTCCACTCCCATTTGGATTATTTTTCTTTCAAAAAAAGTTTTATTTTGTAAGGACAAAAGCTTGAAGCTCTTATTGTATTTTTCTTTTCATTTTTCCTTTTCCTCATTTTGCTGTCAAAATCTCTTGCTTCTCCCAGCATCTCCTCCTTTTCTGTCTCATTCTGCTGGTTTTGCCCTCCACTACCTAACTACAAACTCCTTTCATCTGATCTGCAGATCCATCTTTGGGCCTTCAGCAGGCTGAACATTTACCTTAACCTTTTTTCTTTTTCTCCAGTGGAACTTCCTATTTTCCATATCTTCTCTTTCCTGTTATTTTCTTTTCCCACAACAAAATGGAAGAGAAATCCTTAGGAGCAGAGACAAGCTTTTGTAGTGTTCTGCCTCCTCTGGCCTTCTGGCTACTTGGCAACAAACCTTCCCTTATGAAAGCAGGAATAACTTGCTTAATTTAGTTTCTTCTTTGTTACTGCACTTTAAAAAAAAAATATTAACCTGGTTAATTATTAACCTATTAACACAATGGCCTAAGAAATTATCAGTCACAGTGAAGCATAATCCAAAATAAGTGATGTAGGTACCGATGACACTTAATGGTTTTTTCCTCCTAGAAAAATCCCTAGAGTTAAAAGAAAGGATCACTACAGGAATTATCAATGTAGATGCACATTTTTGGGTCAAAACTATCACATCAAACTATGTGTTATAGTACATCTTAGAAAACTTTACTAACTTTACTAAAGATGACCATTTACATTGGTTCTCAAAGTGTTTGCTGGTACCTAGTTTCACTGCTTTAACTATGCTAAAAACAGGCTAAGTGCTTTGGAGACATGGTTTCTTCTAATAACATGTCCTTTTAAATATTCTGTCACAGGAACAGTATCAGCACCTACATCCTATAAATACCATGTCCTTTTCTGCACTAATGGTCTCAAAAGTCAATAAAAGTATCTACAGAAATACTGACCCACAAAATATAACAATGGCTAAATTATATATTTATACACTATGTTTTTCTGTAGATAATACATATGTTGTTTCTTTTTATCGGATTATTTGAAAGCATGAGAACATATTTTCAGTAATGCAGTTTCTTAGTGCACTCTAAGTGTGCACTACATCTCAAACAGGACACAGCATAGGACAACTAAATGATTAAGGAGAGGGAGTACTTCCTTTACCGAGAAAAATAATCAAACCCATTAGGGAATAGTTGGGCAAGATGGTGGCAGAACTGTTCACTAAATCCTGCAAACAGAAAAGGGAGGACATTCATTTAGGAGTGAAAATTTAGGAAGATGGACTTAAAAACAGAGAAAAGAAAGCACTTCTTTTAGAGTGATGAAATTGTTCTATTTGTAGCCATGGAACAACAGTATCAAGAAGTTCAAAAAGGCAATAAACACAATCATACACTAAAGATTTTAAAGGACACAGGTTTGGATGTAGTCTTTAACATTTCTAGTTCTCTAGTTTAAGATGTCAGTGGAGCACAAGATCTGACAACAGAGAGTGCCCAGTCTACAAGCTGTTCCTTAATCACACTTTTGACTAGCAATGTTGCAGAGAGAGCGCTGGGACAGATGGATAACTTACTTGACACATTAATGCACTTTTAAAGAGAATTTACTATAAGAAAAGTTTTTACTGTACACTAGTCGCTAATCTGTTTTCATGTTCTAAACCATGTGAAAATGTGATACAATTAAAGAAAAGAATAAGTAATCATGCATATTGTGTGTCACAGGATTATTGCAGAAAAACTGACATAGAAGATATTCATACGTTTACTTAAATAGAAACTTTATTGCCCACCCCTATCCCTGCTCTACATGCAGTACACTGTGCATAAAGCTGCAATAAAGTGAAACTTAGATGTGGAAACAGATGTCTCCATGTTTCCTGTGAGTTCCATGCAGCGGATCAGCTCCCAGCATCATAACCAAATTGGTTCTTTAATTAGATCTTTGTAACAGGAAAAAACTCCTATGAACCATAAAAGGGAAGCATAGAAAAGCACTCCAGCCAGCTGAATGATTCGCTAATAATAAGAATCCAATTGTTGTCTACCATAAATGATCAAATGACTGCAACGGAAGTATACAATTATTCAATAGCTGGATGTCCAACAAGGTCATGGCACATGGAAATGTGTATATTTCAAAACATTAAGTACTTAAACAAACACACCTTAGTGATTCCTGGGTGCTTATAAAATCCAATTGTTTACTGAAGTCATATAGTACTAACTACAATTCAGAACAAGTGATAAAGTTTAAATAAAAGAACAAAAAATTACCGTTAAACACGAATTAAACAGAACACATGAATTTTTATGGCCATGTCCTCACATGCCACAGAGACAATTTGACCCAAAACATCTGTTGAGCACTAACAAAGCAATAATCAGAATTGAGTAATGCTTTTTCTCACATGAATGCTATTGTTCATATATGATTGTTTGTTAAAATAGCTACTCCCCATAGAATTCATCGAATTGTTAAAGCTGCAAAAGACCCTTAAGGTCATCAGGTCCAACCACTAACACAGCACTGCTAGGCCTACCACTAACCCATGTCCCCAAGTGCTGTGTCTACTTTTCTTTTAAATACACCCAGGAAAGTGACTCGACCACTTCCCTGAGCAGCCTGTTCCAATCCCTGTTCCAAGCCTGACAGTTTCTTTGGTGATGATATTTTTGCTAACATCCAATCCAAACCCACTCTCATGCAATGTGAGATCATTTTCTCTTTTCCTATCACTTGCTATTTGGAAGGAGAGACTGAACCGTGTAAAAAAACCCTGTTGATGCAAACTTCTGTGGAAACCAAGCCTAAATGTCACAGATCAGACACACATGGGAAAACACAATGAGATTTTGTTATGCATGAACAATGCCTTGCATAAAATCAATTTCCTTATATTAGAAGGTGAAAATGTGGCAGGACAATAATGCGTTGTACCAGCAGTCTGAAATGACCACAGATTAAATTTAATGTTTACCTTATCTGCATTATTCTGGAGTTGCCTCCAGGACTGCATATTCAGATTTGCCAGTCCTTGTGGTTTTATCATGCCTTGTGATATCTCATGTCTCTGAAGAGCTCTAGCTACTGACAAGTGAATCTCAACTTTTCCTTGAAACAAAACCCTCAAGGTTTTGTGACTAGAGAGAAACACATAAAATACAGCCTCCATATCATCCTAACTTCTGGCATCACTCAAAACTGTCATCAGTAACCCAAAATGTTATTGTATTCTATATCTATTTGTGCCCTAAATTGTTCCTGTCTCTCACAGACCCTGCAGCCGGGAAGCTGGGCTGGGCAGTGCTATCGCGGGCACTTTTTAAGTCGGCTCTCACAGGCAGCTCATCCCTTCTGGCCACGCGGATTTTGGCTTGTTCGCTTCCTGGTCTTTGCTCAGGCAGAGCCTTTTCCTTTTGGTGTTCTCGTTTGGCTTTTTCCTCTCGTCTTGGGAGAGTCTGCAGCTGGCAGCTTTGAGCTGCCATGGAGACGGATTCCACAGGTATCGCCTGACACTGCCGCACCGAGCGGGGGCGGCCCCGCTCCAGCAAGCCGGTCCAGATTCATCGGTCCCCGCTCCAGGAGAGGAGACTGCCTTGACTGCTCCTGCCGAGAGAAAGGGGGAGTCCCCTCCGCAAGTCTCCAGCCCTTGATCCGCAGAACACCAGCCGGAGCTCCAGCTGGAGATAAGCAGAGCGCAGGGGGACGGTGGGGGAAGACCGTCACCACCTTTCCCTTTGTCCTTCGAACCACGCACTCGGCTGTGGAGCGTCACCCTGGGGGGGGGGGGGGGGGGTCCCTGGCATTTTGGGACACTGTTCTGTGGAGTCTGCGAGGTTTAGCACTTTTGTATCTGGTGGTTATTTGCTGTTATTTCTTGACTGTTTTCCCCACTGTTAGTAAACTTACCTTTTCCCTTACATCTACTTGTATTCATTCTTTATTGGTGGAAAGGGATTGGTTGAACATATAAAGGAAGGCAGCTCAGTCCAGAGTGTTCTGCTTCAAGTTGTCTTAAACCAAGACACAAATTCTTGTTTAGGAATCGTAAGTAACATAATGACAGGTTCTCTCTTACACACCTGCTATGATGGACAAACTGAGACAGTGCTGGGATCTACAAATACTGCGGAACAGGAACTCATACATTTTTGTCCACCCTCCTGTTCTGGCTCCAAGCATGTGGTTTGTGTTCCACCACTTCGGAGGCCACAAAACCTCTGACAGGAAGAAACTTTTATTAAAGCTTGTTGCTAACTATAAACGATACTACAACACAAAAATAATTCTGATACAATACAAACAGAATTCTGATAAGTAAGGCATGCAATACTCTGCCTTTCTCTGTGCAGCACACTATGACAGACTTGGCCAAATACAAAATGAAGAAGTAAACTATACATTTAACTAATACCATCTTGAGTAGCAGAAAGGTCTGAAAACTGCAATAACTCATCAGCACTTAGATTTTACCACCCAAATCTTTTGTGAATGCATTTCTAATGAATTAAAACATTGCCATCAATGTAAAAAACCAGCACCATCCTGGGAGGCTGTTTTAAACCAGAGACCAGATAGTTCTGTTCCTGTTCTGAAAAGTGTGCAGCACATACCAAATGGACCTAACAAACTTATTTTAATAAATATTTGGGGCAAAATCAGATTACATCATATGTGTCTCCAAATCAGTAATGCTCTCGCAAAGCTGCTGGTGATTTTTATCCGCACACTCCTTGCTCTCCTTAGAATGACTTACAACATTTACATTTAAAGCGTAGACTGTATGACATTTAAAAGCAGATGACTTGGCCAACCAGTCACCTTTGCAATAATTACAGTGCTGGAGAAAGACTTGCAGTGCTATTATGGGTATTGAGCTACTACATGAGTTACTGATCAAATGACTTGAAATGCTTTTCTAGCTTAAGACTTATTTGGATCTTCAGCATAGCTCAGTTTTAGAATTTTAGTCTATCCACCACATGATTTCCAGTAGAAAACTTCTGGCAGAAACTTTTGTGGCTTTGGAAATTAAAAATGCCCCAGTATGACAGCCTGATTACATTCACATGGATATAGCCAATGCTCTAAGAGACAAGGCACAGTTACCTACTTGAGGTGCACACAGCTTCTAGCCTAATAGGAAGGTATGTTGACTGTCTCATCAACGTCTCATGTCTTCTCTGCAGTGCTCATTGAAGGTTAGAAAGCTATTTGCCCTCTTTAAGAAAAAAAAAAAAAAAAAAATTGAAAATTAAGTATTAAAATAACAACCATTTGTATGATGCCTCCTTTATCAACCCCAAAATCTCTTCTAAGCAACAAGACCATTTTGAGGTTTTCCCATTATTTTGAAATACACTATTAGACTAAGACACCTTACTAGTGCCTCTGGGAAAAAGTTAATGCTGAGACAATTTTTTATGGTTGGCCCTTCCTCACTGGATGATTAATCTGTTTTAAGACCATTTCTTTTACACTGTCCTCTTTCTTAAAAGATTTCCCCCATTTTCCTTGCCATTTTACCAGAAGTTTGCTAGGATTTTATTTCCTTTCACAGAAAAAAGCCATCTTAACTGAGAAATTAAAAAAAAAAAGGGAAGAAGATTCAGTGTAGAAACTATTATCATCATACAATAGAATTAAAGAGGGAAACATTCTTTGTATGGCTATTTTACAGTTAATAATCTCACAACTCAAATTGGTTATGAAGTTCCAGATGTCAACAGTTCTAAGGTTATGTCACGCGGACATTTCAATCTGGTGGTACTCAAGCTGAATGGGTTTTCACACTAACTTTAACAATCAGAGTTATCTGAACTGTTTAAGTGATGGCAAGTAAGCCTGATACAGTTACTGGCTCATGACAAACTTCCCCACAACCTTTCATTTTTGTTTTACAAACACTAATCAGATGAAGTAGAACCAATTTTATTATCCAATTTTATTGAAACAACCCAAAACAACCCTATCTCATAACTTAATAGCAGCGGTGAATGCAACATTTCCATCTTTGACAATGTTTAAGGTGCCTTTCAAGCACTACTTCTCTTTTCAGGATAGCATGCTTACACTTTGCTTCTAGCTTTTCAATCTTCATTTTGTAGTACACTGTAGCAATCTGTGAACTCTGATGACACTGTCTGTGGTACAAAATTTGGTATTAGTCTGCCTCAGCAGCAGTGCATCAAACACTGATGGTTTCAGAGATAAAGGGCTCTTTCCATAGGGGGTGTCTTTGTCACTTTCTCTTGCTTAAAAATAAAGCAAAAGTAGGCCCACCCCCACACACGGTGAATACAGTTTTATAAGTTTAGCAAATTAGCATAATTGACAAAAATCACCAATTAGGAGTACAAGCGGTGATGCAATTCCCTGGTTCAACCCTCTCTGAATCCTGTTCCCCACCCCTTAGATGGGAACTAAACTTTGTCTATAAAAATGTGCCTTCAAGAGCTGTTTTTTTGGCCTTGGTTCCCAGAAAGAACCAAGATAGGATTGGGGCCTTGTAATGCATTTTGTCTGTCTGCATAAGGTAGGGAAAAGTAGTGGGATAACTAGCCATGGATACAACAACAGGCTACAGAGCTACAAATATATGTGTAAAAAATAAAGAGAATATATAAAAGAAAAAAAAGGCAAAAATCACTCAGAATCACAGCAGGGTCCCCGACTCCTTTTCTGCAAAGTATTCAACCAATCAGCCTCCTCATTACACACTCTTTTCCTTATTTCTGACTTTAAGATGTTAACAATGCCTACTGTATAGTGAGAAAAATTAGTAGCTGTAGGACCTGGAATATTCCATATGAGCAGTACCTTGTTGTCCAATGTCACCCAATTCAAGAAGCCCAAGAAGAACATGCAGTATCTTTCCCCATAAGAGAAGTCTTGAAAAGGAAAGTAAGTTTTAAATCAATCAATAAGAGTAGCTAACTGAACACTAGAATTCTTTGCTGCCAGAAGCAGGCAGTAAAGACAGGGAAGTTTTATGTAGCTGTGAATGTAACAGCAAAACATCTCCTAAACAGACCCCACCTTTAGAAGGTAATTACGTATTTTACATATATGAAGTTGTTTTGAAAGCTGATTTGCCAAGATTTCCAGAACTGAAAGACAGCTTACTGTCAAATACATCTCTTAAAGAAAAAAAAACAAACCAGGAATGACACCACGAGGTTCACAAACTGCTCTTTTCTTTTTCCCTAAAATACAGGCATTGTCTTTTCAATGAATGCTCAATCAACTTTATTTATCAGAAGACAATTGCAGCTATAACATTATACAACAGCCCATTGTCAATTTCACCAAAACGATGGTATAAGGATAAGACAATCAGGATGCCAAATGTCTTCCTCATCATTGCAACAGCTCAGAGTTGCTTTCTGTCACTAACAAGTTTGCTGCCATAATACCATCTGCAATACAGGCTAGGCTATGCCTAAAACCCATTTAAATTCCTTCAAGTATACAACTCATCTGAAAAAAATACAGGTGTAAAACATAAATCAGCACAAACTGGCAAAAACCACCCATGCATAAATGGCACAAGAAAGACCAGAATCTCTACTCACCAGTGTAATCCAGCACAGCTGCATATACTGAAGACAAAACACTGTTAGTCAGATCTTTTGTTCTGCTTCAACAAAACACAGAAACAAAAGCAGCAAAACTGCTAAGGCACCTTTTCTTTTTCAGTTACAGGGTGCCATAGTATTCCCTGGCACAATCATATAGTTCTTGTGATGACAGTTGATCATTTGTCCACAATTTGCAGGCAACAAAACTACAGCCAACCTGTATCACTTAACATTGCACTTCTACACCCTATATTTATGAATTCCTGAAGGAGGTTCTCAAAACACGCTTCATTCAACACAAAGAAAGCACTTTAACATGTAATGGTAATGATTTCCATCAAACATAGTGGCTGGAAGGTAGTAAAAGTAGGAAATCAAGCTATGTATCAAACACAATGTAATAAAGCTGAGTTACACACCTGTATCCAAAAGTCTTGAATTAAGATGAAAATCCTTAAGTCTAATGTTGTTTTTCCTGAATATACTCTGAATTTCAAAACTCATTGAAGCATACTTGATCAAAGAGCCAAACAAGAACCTAGATGCTGGAGAATAAATTTCTTTCTACTCAATTAACTCACCAAAGTGCACGAGACAATAAGTCCTTTTAATTTCAAAGAAGGAAATAGTTTATAAGCAGCTTTGCAGCAGAAAGCCTATATGCTGAATGGCAAATTGTAGTAAGGTGAGGCATGGGGTGGGTGGATGATCAGAACAGTAGCTGCTGATAAAGAAGTGTGCTGGCAATTGGTAACAATGGGCTACTGCTTTAGATGTCAGATTTCCTAGAACACATGAGGAGTTGCTAAGTATTTTGATACTGCAATCAACTGCTGCTATTTTTTGGGAAAAAAAAAAAAAAGAAAACTGCAAGTTTGTGGAATATTGTTTACTGTTAATCAACACATCTTAACCAAAGTTTTCACAATACTCAAAGCTACATTTAAGTATACAATAATCTCAATCACAAAAAACAAGCAGAACAATTAAACTACATAAGGCCTTAGAAGCACAGTGTGTATTGTTGGAATATTATTTTGTTTACAATCAGGCTACATATAATTAAGTTTATTTTTCATAGTTTTATTCACACCAAATGCATTCAAGGGAAAGGCAATTTAAGTTTATTTCACAATGAGTTAATAGAAAAATGTCAATATTCTCTTCTTGCCACTCCTCCCACCACACCCAGGCCTGATTAGTAAAATTTCCATACAATACTCAAAAAACAAACTTTTACACTAAACATCCAAAATTAAGCCTGATCAGACAACTGCAAAGTTCAAACTGTTTATTACAATGTCAGATAAACATCAAGGTTCTTCTTAATGACACACTGCGGCTCTAGACAATCAGTGTTTCAAACTACATGGTTCAAGAAGTCTTCTAGGTTTTAAATGTCTTACTGGTTTCAAAGAGGTATTTTGTGGCCTCAGTAGCAATCACGTGAATGATACTTGCATTACAATAATAACTTGTGGCATTATTTTGGCAAGATTAGGACTCCTGAGAACATGAGTGGGTACATTTTATCATCCTGAAAGCTAAGGGACAACATGAGTACAAAATAACTAAAGTTAAACTAAGCAAAAAATGAATGAAAAATATGGGAAAATTTATCTATTTTGCCCCCCTCTTCCTATAACAGGGCATTGGTCATTTCCAGTGACTGTTTATTCTTATTACATACATTAGTATTTGCTCAAACTTCATGGCTATTACATTTTTACAGAACTACTGCTTAGAATTTTTTAATTACACCTGTGCAACAGAGTAAGTCACAGTACACTTTGAGGTGTTTAAAAAATATTTATAAACTTGTTTTTGATATGCTAAAGCACTTGGCAACACTTTTACAGCATTTGGTTTTATATAATTAAATTTTCTTACAGTACTCCTTGTGATTTTTTTTCTTCACATCTAAGAAGAAAAAACCTCACACAAAGAAATATGAACTGCCAAGTCTGACTGCATGATCATGTAATTCCAGTTTATAATGCTGGCATTAAAACCTTCATTAATTATGTTGACAAATCATTACCTGTACATTTAACGAAGGCAACCAAGATGATTTGAAAACACAACATTCAGGTTTTAAGTTACGTATTTATCAAGGTGTGCAGTTCTGCAGTGAAATGAAAAAAATGTGTAAATATACAACAAAAGTTACAAGTTCACCAGTTCCTGAGACACAAACCGTTTTAATCTTTCAAGGTACTGTCCATAGAGTTCCACATCATTATGGCCTGCTCCTTCTACCCACAGTGGTTCTACAGGTCTCTGGCAACGCTCAAATAATGCTAGGCCATGTGAAAAGTCTATTACTTCATCTTCAGTTCCATGGATTATTAAGACAGGAGATGTTATTTTAGAAATTTTGTCAATGCTGTAAGAAAAAGATTATATCTATGAAAACAATGGCATAGTTCTGAAATACATGACAGCAATTTTCTTCAGTTAAGATCTACTTAGTTTTTCAGTCTTAAAAAACATATTGTGAAAGACTTTGTTCACTGTTACCCAGACTAACAATTCACTGGATAGAACTACTAAGGATTTACGTGTTACATATAGGAAAATGAATTACTTGTTCACAGATATCCACTAAAATGATTGGAGATGCAAAGTGCCTAGAAGGTATACAAAGTTTTGTAAATTTCTTCAAATCAAACATTCCTCTTTGATGTTATCCACTGATTTTTCTCCAATTGTTTTATTAAACCTTTGAAAAAAATTTCAGAGAATTTGCCAGACTACTTGTTTCTCTAGTAGAAAACTTCTGTAATAGAGAAAATGCATGCTAAGTAAAAAAAAAAATCCTACAACTTACTTTGGGAATGCATCAAAGCAGTATGTCTTCTTTGTATCAGGAAAAGCTACTCGCATTCCTGAGGTCAGCGGAGAATGAAGAATTACAGCGGCACTTTCATACCTAGCGGCAAGATCCACAGATGGTACCGTGCCTATACTCTGGCCATATATAATCACATTTTCAGGGCGAATTCCATACCTAGAAAATTTAAAAAGTTTAAAAAGTGGCATAGAAAATGAAGCAGACAAAACCTAGAGAGCAAGGCAAAAAAAGCATTTCTGAAGACATAAAGTTTTGGAAGGGTATCAACTATGAAACAGGAGCTGGTAGGAGAACAAGCAAGTGTGTTCTATGACATTCCTGACTAAAACATGCAATTATTTACTTTCTATTTGCAGTATTTTTTTTTTCCTTATGCCTGAATGATATTGAAATAATGATTTAATTTTTTAAATATGGATTTGTGAATGCAGTGTGACTTCTGTACTTGTTAAAAGTATTTACTGTTAAGTCCAGTGGACCTACAGCAGAGGACTGGTTAGTGCCTGGTTATCACCAAATGAAGCATAATCAACCCTGCAAAAATTTGGTCAGCTTTACTCTTCTGTTACCTGATAAAAACTGCAAGCTGGTAACATTTTTTATAAATTTAGTGAGACTTAAAGCATGGCCATACTGACAGTGATCAGTATAATAATACTGATCATTCCATGGATTAGCCAAGAAGCTTGTTCTTATTGACCTAATCCATAAGCAAGACAGCCCAACAGGGAATACAGAATTAAAGTTAAAGCCTCCCTCCTAATAAGATGCAATTAACAGTGGTAAACAAAAGAAATATCTAGTTAACACACAAGTCTGTTTAATATATTTTTCGGCATAAGTGTGAATACAAAGAGCAATTGCTACCCAGGTTATATGGGAAAAAGCCTCTAAGGAGAATGGTAATGTGGCCAAGAACAGTGCCTGGAACAGAAGTGAGTGGCTGATCCATTGCCCTGTACCAACCAGGTACTCTTAGCACAGCTCAGACTGCAGTGTATCTATACTTGGGAAAGGAAGTAGCTTGAACAGCAAGGGATACTACATTGCATTAAAAACAAAACGAAGAAAACCCCATACACAAAAAAACCCAAACCCAACAACTGCCTCCTCCAAAACGCAGCAAACAAACCAACTTCTCCCCATCACCTCTAAAAAAGGCCCAAAACCAAACCAAAAAACCCAAACCCAAATCACTGTCCTCATACATTATTAAAAACTTATTCAACTTTTGAAGAGCAGCCTAGCCTAGTGCCACTGTGGAACAGCATGAGCTAAGTTTGATGCGTGCCTCTACAACTCTAGTGTAGGAAAATCAAGTGTAGGAAAGTGCACCTGTTACCTTGTCTACAAAAAAGGCATGCATCTTTTCTGTCAACACTATATAACAACACCCAAACTCACGAAGAAGTTATCAAGTTAGTATATTTTGCATACCTCCAGTAAAGTCAGGGGAGCAGAAGTAATGAAAGATTCTCCAGTATCTTATAAACATAATAACTGAATAGTAACTGTGTAGGAAACCAAACACTAAAATCTGTAAAGTCTAAAAGACTCAAAATCAGGAATGATAGGAAAAAAGATATTTCATGTGTACCAAGACATTCAAATTATCAACAAAAAAAATACCTCCCCCCAAATTCACAAGTACTTCTCAATAAGCCAGAAAAAACATCCCCTAAGTTGCATCAGTATATAATAAACAGTTAATTAAAAAATATGTACACAGGATGATTTCAAGATTGTAGTAATACTTAAATGTTACATATCAGTAGCAGAACAAATTAGGCACACCAATAACTTGATAAATTGGGTTTAAAGCCCACTGTTCACATCTAACATTGTCTACTTCATTCATCTGTTTATTTAAATTGGGTTCTGATAGAGTGAAATGTAAAAGCTTTTAAAGTATTAGCACAGAGACAGTCTCTGTCTGACACAGGAATCTTGCTACATCATGACTACTTAATTACTATCAGTGTTTCCTAGAAAGAGTTTCTAGTCAATCAGATCATGATCAAATTAAGACTTCTAAAGCTCTAAGTCTTGATCATCAGCCTGGAACTACTAGCAGGCCATCCACCTCACAGCAGTTCTCAAAGAATAAGCAATTTCAAGCATTAACAATATTTTCTCAAAATTCCAACACAAAAATAAATTAAAGCTTTGAAACAAAAAACAAATCAAAGGCCTTTGCTATTTCTGCATCTCTTCTGAAACACCTGAGAACAACTTAGCACCTATCCTTTTACAATTAATCTCCCAATTCACATCACGTTTGTCCATTCTGAAAGTACAGTATGGCTTTCCCTCCTTCCAACATAATCTGAACAAAACTTGCATTAATACCTGACACTTCACGTAACTAGTACAGCATGCGGCTTGCACAGCATATTATGATATAACAGTTTTCAAATAATGAATCTTGCCAATTATCACACTTGAATTTCCTTGGATGTTGAGTTCTACAAGATACAGGCCATTGAACAAGAATTTAAAGAACAACTTAAAATGTACATTTGGGAACATATTTTCTTCTCTTTCTCATTATTCTTTCCCCTATTTTTGTTCAAATTCTTTCAACTTAAACATAGATAAATGATGGCTACAAAAAAATAAGCCAAGTAAAGCATTTATGATATCTGGATTAAAGTAATCCTCTCTCCATCACAGTCAAGTAGATTGCCTCACAGTGCCTGCCTGAAACTACATGTTCTGCAATCTGTAAATTAAAATAATGAGGTCAATAACCAGAAGTGGTGCTTCTGAATATTCTGGCTTGAAGAGAAAGAAACCTAAATAATCAAACCCCTGCCTCCCAAATAACAAACTCCAAGCAGCTTGGAAAACAGAGATCAACACCTACTGTTTCCAGTCTTCCCTCTTCTCTTGAACGGGTGCAGCAGACAGGCACCCACCAAAGCAGCTCTCTCACTCTGCTCCACAGCTGTACAGAAAATTTAATGAAGGGCTCATGGGTTGAGACAAGGACTGGGAGAGATTCCTCATCAAATACCATCATGGGCAAAACCAGCCAGAAATAGAGATATTAAGTAAACTTATTACTAACAAAATCAGAGCAGGATAATTAGAAGTAAAAATAGACCTTAAAAACACCCTCCTTACATCCCTCTCCTTCCCAGCTCTACTGCCTACCCCAGCAGCACAGTGAGACAGGGAATGGGGGTTATGGTCAGTTCATCACTTTTCTCTCGCTGCTCAGGGTGAGGAGTCCTTCCCCTGCTCATCATGGGGTCTCTCTCATGCAAGACAGCTCTCCATGAACTTCTCTGATGTGAGTCCATCCCACGGGCAACAGTCCCCCTCAAACTGCTGCAACATGGGTCACTCTTCCACAGGGTGCAGTCTTTCAAGGACAGGCTGCTCCAGTGTGGGCTCCTCTCTCCACGGGTCTCCCATGGAGTCACAGCCTCCCTTCAGACATCCATTGCTCTGGTGTGGGGCTCTTTCCTGGGCTGTGGGTGGATTTCTGCATCCCCATGGATCTCCAAGGGCTGCAGGGGCACAGCTGCCTCACCATAGGCAGCAGGGGAATCTCAGCTCCAATGCCTGGAGCATCTCTTCCCCCTCCTTCTCCAATGACCCTGGTGTCTGGAGGGCTGTTCCCATCACGTGTTCTCACCCCACTCTTATCTGGCTGAAATTAGAATTGTGCAATGATTGCTTTTTTTCCTCTTCTTCTTAAATATGTTATCCCAGAGGCAGTACCAACATTTCTAATTGGCCCAGCCTTGGCCAGCAGCACATTCATCTCTGGAACTGACACAAACTGGCTCTGCCAGACATGGAGGGAGCCTGTGGCAGCTTCTCACAGAAGGTAGCCCCCCTGCTACCAAAGCTTGGCCATACAAGCCCAATACAACAGGCTTCTGAAACGTTTGGGAAAAAGAAAGAGCCCAACTATCCCTCTGTCACTATCTCTCAGAAGTATCACTTTACAATCTAAAACAGAAAAACTATTGAAAAGTAACTGTTGTTAAGTTCCTACTCATAAAATTTGTCTATTCCTTTTGCTATTCATAAATGCCAGTTAAACTCCACAAAATTTTGTATCAAATTATGAGTTGACTACATACCTGTCTCCCAAAGCAGGAGTGTCAGATCAAGAGAAAAAGTGGCAGTAACATTGTTCTCTTAATCAGTGCCTTATAAGTACAGGCCATTCTGAGGAAGGGGAACATGACATTTACAGAGCCATACACTTCAAGTAGTTCCTCTGGTTACAAGAGGTTAAAGACATGCAAAACTGTTGCTATCTTTGAAAGCTCATTATGTTGATAATAGAACTAATGTAAACACTGTTGTCTACTCAAGTAATCTTAGATAACTTGTGTCATCATAGACAGACCTTCAATGTGGGTGTGATGGTAATGGAGGGTGTTTTTTATGTTTGGGGATTTTTTTTAAGCCCTAATCACCAAAAAGGACCTTCAAACAAAACCTTTGAAGTAGGTATGCATAGATGTACCTTCTCAGAGAAAGCACTGTTACTTGGGGACAAGTTATTCTGGGCAGAATCTGGTACAAAACCAGATAATTGGTACAAAACCAAAAATACTGTCTGCAGTTTGAAGGCTGACTGAAACATCTTTCTCTTTCCCAAAACAATTGAGATTTCAATTCCTTTCAACACCCGATTCATCCTTTATGTTCACACACTTAAAGGCTAGCTGTCTGGAAATCAGATGGAATTTAAAGAGCAGTTGTGACATAGAACCTGTGTTCACATAAGCTTTCTGATGTGCTCACAGAGTATCTGCGCACCCTGAATATCTGCCTCATCACCATGCTAAAGGCACAGGCTGATGTTACTGCAAACCTAAGCTACTGGCAAACAAAAGAACCACTTTCCTATTTGCAGCTTCAGCTATGAGATCCCCCTCATTAGGCCTTAACAGTTAGTTAAAGAAACTATATAAATCTTGTCTGGGAGTAGTGGTGCAACTACTTTTGTGCTCCTTTGTGCTGTCTGTCTTCAGGGACAGGCAAGAAACAGCATGCCACTGGTGGGCTGAGGAAGGAGCCAAAAAGTTGTAACTGTCCCATCAGACCACTGCCTGGAACCAGGGCCCAAGCTAAAACTAATGAAGCCAGTACCCCTTTCTGTGGCCCTACATATGCTGACCAGATATAGATGGTTTCCTGTAAAAGAGGCAACTCTAAACACTCCTGGCCTAATCTTTTCAGCTTCTGGTAGGAAAAGAACTGCTAAACAGCTAAATATTCTTTTTTTTTTTTTCCTTTGTGATGAACTTCATGTGATTTAGCAGAAACTCTTCCACCATTTCCTTGATACTTCTCTGTTACAAGACCTTTTCTGCACTTTACTAAACACTTACCTTAGTGGTGGTCCACCTTTTCTCTGACCCTCCACTTTCTTTTTTTTCTCTTCATGGCATTGTAGAACAGTTTGGGTTGGAACGTGATATAGACCAGATCCCTGACATAAAGAGGTAATATTTCACTGAATCAAGTTGCTCAAAGTGCTGTCTGACCTTTCCTTGAACACTTTAATTGGATATACTGCACTTATTTTGGATATTCACCTTATTTTATATTTTCACTGGATATATATCACATTACCATGATGTGCAATACGCAAAGTGCAAAATGCGTGTCTGGCTGTAACAAAGTAGGTAGAGTTTTATTGTTTCTTTTCATTTTTCTTTTTTTTTTTTAACTCCAGTTACCTCTAAGAAACAAATACCAGCAGAAATTACCATGCTACACTGTCCAGCTTTTAAAAAATACCTGCCGTTTTGATCTGGATATGCATAGGGGAGAAAGAAAATAATTTATTTTTTACTTCTGAACAATGGCTCTTAATCTAGAGGATTTGATTTACAACAATGAAATAAAGTATTGATAAAAATCAACCTTAAAAGTGTACATTTTCCATAGTAGCTTTTCAGGCTCACACAAATAAAGAGCGGCTAGATACTCCACAGAAGCTACGGTTTGTGAAGCTATTGCGACACACATTTAGAAAACCAACACAGCACGTGGGGCACATGAAACAAGGGGGAACATCCTGAGGGAATTTTCAGTGCACATTCAGAATCTTGTCATCATGGACATAACACATGAAATTACAACTGTAAGTTGTAGAACATGAAAGGCATGAACATTATTCACACCTTAACTATCAATATTCCAGGCCATGAATAAAATTTACGAGCATACAGCTCTTCCTCAACTGATATGCACATTCTCCTTCTTGTGTATACAATATTTTACAGGGGGAGTAAGAAAAAAGGATCTATGTTTTATGAGAGGCAAGCCCATTGCTCACATAGTAATCAAACTGCACCTTCTCTGCCTCTCTCATGACAGTTTGGCCTTTTCTAAACTTTAAAATGCTACCAATACACTCGTTCTATTGTCAAGATTTTTCTTCCATGATAATTGAGCTACTTTTCCCTAATTCAAATAAAACCTCCATTTCTCTCCAAATGTACAAAGTTAGGGTACCTCAACTTCTAGTTGAACCTTCCCTCCCATTTCTGAATGAAAAAAAAGTAATTTGTGAATTGTCAAATGAACACTTATGGCCAACATCCAAACAGATTCAACAGTATTCCTACACCTGGCTGTTCAAATTATGGACATTCTGTCCACTGTGACACATCATCTGATGGTGAGATTTACCCTTCAATTTTTCAACTACTACACAGTCCATGATAACCAACAATGAAAGGGCTGTTTGGCTTCTTACAGGTAAATCTGGTCATGAGGCAATTCTGGCAAGTCTTCAGAGGTTTCTGAATGAGCGCCACTTGCCCTGCATTTGCCTGGGGCTGGTTAAACCTTTCCACCCTTGCTAGGGTGTCATCAAAGGCCTTCAGAGACCAGAACAGCAGAAAATAGGCGTATCCCAAAATGACTCCTGGTATTTCAACATTTGGTAGCTATGACAATCAGAGAAAGAATGTCCTCACTTGCAGCTTTTATACAGTCCCATGCACATGAATATGCAATAACGTATGACTTTTCCAAACCTGATGAAGGTAGTGAATCACACTATCTTCTTTCATAGCCATCATCCACACACGTAGTAGCTACTGCTTCCTATTAAAATACTCAAAGAAGGTAACAATAGGGACACAACTCAGCATCTACATCTGCTGTTTACCTGTTCTGATAGGCTGCCAAACTAGCTTTCCGTATTTACTTACATGAGTGTTAACACTCACAGCAAAATCCCATCATCACCCTCAATATGAGTTCCAGACTATTTCACTCCAGGTGTCCAGTCTCCACTGGACAGCTGTGCTGATTTACTCATAAGTGAGTATGTGGATTGTCTTTCCAAGACACAAAACCTAAGATGCTAGCAAGTCTTCACCACAAGTGGTTTTGTTGACTGTACAATTAAGTCCGCATCAGCATTTCAATTACCCCAGAAACACCTTTTAAGTGCTGGGTTCTATGATTCCATTTTTCAGAACAGGGAATGCAGGGAGCTATGGATAACTGATGAGTCTCCAAAGGTAACTTCTCCATTCTTTTCTTCATCACATCACAAATTGTGAGGCACAGTTTAAAAGTCCAGGGTCCCTTTCTCATCTCATCAACAAGAATTTCCAAGGAGTTATAGCTATACTCACATTTATCCTACAAACAATCCAATGAATTAATTTGTTTTGCAGAATTAGTTATAAATGTTAAAGATGGTGCCAGTACAAAACTGACAGAACAGTTTATGCTATGAAAGTGAATCAAGGCTGCAGCAAATGCTCAAAGGCTCTGTTCTGGTCCACGTATGTATTTTAACACAGCTGAGCACTGTCTCAGGGCTCAAGAGAATACCATGGCTGGATAACCAAACTGTGAGCCAGTATATCCAGAGTCATGAACTTCTCCCTGATACATCCAGTTCTCAGATACAAGGATGAGACCAGGTCTGCCAACTGGAAAGCTGTTCTAAGTACTACAGGTGTAACTAGTAACATGAACCTCTTTTTCAGCAGCAGACCAAATCCAGTTCACGTGTGAAATTCACAAGTTGGGCAGACCAATGCAAATTTTATACACTCTACAGAATTTCCTGATTTCTATAGGAGGTGAAGTAATAAAAAAAAAAAGGCAGACAAAAAAAGCGACTGAGGTGAGGTCATTCTTGAACATAAGAATATCTTCTAAGATATATTTAGAGGTCCCCCCAACAATGTCTGCTCACAAAAGAGCACACTTAGATAGGACATTACAACCATAAAATAGTTTGGGTTGAAAGGGACCTTTAAAGACCCAGTAATTCCACCTTCCCTGCAAAGGGCAGGGATACCTTCTACTAGACCAATTTGCTGAAAGCTCCATTCAACCTGGCCTTGGAACACTTCCGGGGATGGGGAAGTTGCCCACAATTTCTCTGGGCAACCTGTTCTTCTCTTGGCAACTTCGCTGGGCAGCACTGCTCCAGTGCCTCATCGTCATCACAGGAAAAGAATTTCTTTCTTATATCTAATCTCAATCTACCCTCTTTCAGTTTAAAGCCATTAGCCTGTGTCCTATGAATTATGAACAATCTAATTTGTTTAGAGAAAGTACACTTCATTTCTTAAGAATTGAAGTGAGAATGCAAACTGCAATCACATTTCCTTGTAGGTTTTCTATTCAGACATTCATTATGAGAAAGAAGAGACAATAATTACAAATTAGTTTATAAAACAGAGCCTGTAAACTGACAAAGTATTATGTTTCACCATCTAGTTCTCTTCCACATTGTTCCCAAACCACATCATGCTTTTGGTCAATGTTACTGGGTACTCCACTGAGTAGCTAACTTCCAGATCACCTACCAGCTGCAAACCAGTTAAGAGTGCACCTGTTGCAGCTCTTGGCTTATGAACAGTCATATCTCAACTTTCCACTGTAATAAAAATAAACACCGAAAAGCTAAGCTAACAACATAGTATACATGTTTTTCAATAGATGAGGCTGAAAACCTCAACCACAGGTTGGTTCATTCAACCCTGTGGTTGAATAAGGTTTATGATAACAAGCTTCTCCCCTACTTAATACATGGATAAAATATGCTTCTTTGAAAAGAAGTATCATACTGTTGTTATAATGTAAAAGGAATGCAAGGTTACCTGTATTTAAAACACTGAAAAGTGATAATCTGCTCATTAATACTACAGTGATGAAGTTCTAAACTCACTGTGACAACTACCAGGATCCAGGATTTAGAGTCCACGTGTCCTTACACTAAGTCATGTCCCTGATACCATAATTATTAAACAGGATGCTCAAGTTGCAACAACCAAGCCATAACAACATGCTTCAGGTTTTTACAACTTTTTGGTGTAAAATACACAGTGTGTTGGGATTTTTCTGGTGAGCAGTTATAACTGCATATTACTTAAAAAAATTTTTTTTTGTAGTTTGAGTACTTGTAACATAAGAATATTGATCTAAATGGAACAAATTACTGTGAAAAACGCTCTCAAATTAGAGAAACTGCACTTATTTGGTGCAGGATTCTATAGGATTCTCACCTGTATCAGTGAATGCATTCACAGTCTTTCATCTTGCTATTTTATCTCCCACAAAACCAGAGGCTTAGAACACCAAAATTGCTGAAATAACATCCTTCCATTTGCATTTTTTTTCTTGCCCATTTTTATTCTGCTTGAGTTAACATCACTGCTCCGAATTCCTCTGGTTTTGTTCCCACCATGACATATTTACACAGATCCATTACAACCTCTCCCACACATTATATTTTGTGAAGATAGCTTTCTATATAAAGCAAAAAGATGTTTCTCTCTTTGGAAATGCTGTAGCTGCTAGTTGGAATTCTGAAACAATGGTGATTTCAACACCATACAGAAATAGTCTCACCAAGTTCTCTTGTACCAGCCTTTACTCTGCCCCTCCCTACAAAAAAAGTAGATGATGGAAATTATCTGAAGAAACAACCTTCATTTTCTCATATGCACATCACAACAACGGGTCAATTACTGGGGTATCAATTATTATAGATTTTTCCCACCTTTTGAATTTTTGCAGCTGAGAAGATTCCAAACTATGACAATAAGGATGATCCTCTAACCATTCAAGATTAAATCACAGCTTATTAAATTTAATTCCATTTCAATTTTTCCAGTATATAAGAACTCTGCACTGATCCTGCTTAATACTGACAATGCCTTCAGCACAAGGCACCACCAGTCAGCTTGGATATGAATCCACTAATTCTAAAACACAGCACTGCTGTTTCAGCTACTGTTGCACATGAAGTAAACCATTTGACAAGCATGCTGTAGAAGAAAAATGGCAACTAATGTCTTACCTTGTTCTAAGAGCCACCCAAGCAGCATCAATGTCAGCATACAGGTTCTTCTCTGTTGGCTTTCCAGAACTTGCACCATACCCAGAATAATCATATGAGAATATGTTGCAATTAACCCGTGAACCCAGTCCTATATAAAAGCTGCTCATCTGACCCAGGTCAACAGCATTTCCATGTGAGAAGAGCAAAGTGTACTTGGCATTAGGTGAGCAGCGCACAAACATGCAGGCAATCCTGTTGCCTTTACTTGTTCTAGTCATGAAGCACTCAATGGCATCTTTTTCTCTAGAAGAGTATTGCCAGTCCGCTCGCTCTGAGAGATGTAAAGTCCAGCGACTACCACTCTCATCACACATCAGTGTGTATGTGGGATCAGGAGGTAAGAATGCCAGCTTGGAGGCAATTTTCCCGGGGCATGGTGGACAACAGAACAGGCAACACAGTTCACTAAAGGAAAGATTATTCATCTTCTGTCTGAAACAGGAAGAGAGAATGGTATCAGTTTCCTGGTACAATCTGACATCAAAAAAACCCAACTTAATAAAAAATGTAAATATAACATCTCTGGAAAATAATACATAATTTTTGAATGTTTAACAAAATAAAGACTTAAATACATATATGCATATTTTCATAAAATATCATTTGGTATTATTAGTTACTTCACAATGAGTATATTATTAAAGAGGAGTTATAACACCAAAGTCCTGACTGATATCAAAAGTAAAATATGATTACCCAGGGAAAGAACAAGCATGAGTTTTGGAATTTCTGTGGAGGAAATTAACTTCCTCATCTTAAGATTAAGGAAAGCGTTCTTCCCATTGACAAATACATATGTTATAAAGAACAATTAAAATATGTTGCAGAGTTGCACTATCCTAAGGCTACGCAGATTTCTGCAGCTAAAAATCACTACAGCATTTCCTAAATACAGAGGTATGGGCCTGAAATCACGAGGTATGGGCCCCTGCAAGTACTATGAGAAGTATGAAAGGTGCGTGAAGATCAAAACTTAAAAGACAAAACAAGATGATGCTTCTGGCTGAGGAAACACTGTAGAGCTTTGGTACACTAAAATGTAGCCATTAACCTTATCTTTGCTTCTCATAACTTGCTGATATAAATATTTCCAAAACTTCCAAGAAATTCTTAGCTGTATTGCACATAGGAATTGGGATTGTAATAATGACAAAACTGGGGTTTTTTCATGCTTTGAGGAACACATCCTAAACTAAATGCTCTATCACAGATATTTGTTAAAGCAATATAATCTATAGTACCAATTAAAAGCATTGGTTTTCACAGTGGGGGGGAGAAAAAAAAAGTAAGCACACCTACACCTAAAGCAAGCTAGGTAAAGACGCAGTTGCCTTTAAAGCAGATACTGTGTTCTCTTAATTTAGAGCAGGGAGAAGGGATCGGGGGAAAAATCCTTTGTCGCAGCAATACTTTTTCTCAGAGATAAGAAGAGCAACAAAATTTGACAAGTACCATGCTGGAAACCAGCACACCAAAGATAAGCATTTACACTACTTTCCTCATGTTAAGGCATCTGACATTTCATCTTAACTTAAACAACTTTTTCATACCAAATCTATCTGCAGGTCTCAAGTTCATCTCCTGACAGTTCCCTGTGAATATAAACCCTTTCACAGTTCCACATACGGGCTTCGACTCAAGCTACAGAGAAAGCAGATTTCAGTTGTCTACAGTACCATGCTGTTCCAGAAGTATTTGGGTCATCCAACAACAAAATCTTACTGCTAACTATTATGATACCTAACAATATTTAGACATTTGAAATTTTGTCCTTAAATATGTACAGAAACATAGTTTTAATGTGTAAATGTCTTTTTAAAAAAGCTTCAAGGGCACTGCTGCCCTTGAACACTTTAACATATATCATAGAACAATTACCTGTATTTTGGATGTGTGAATGGTCTGTTCCTGGTGGTACAGAATGAATGCATACTGCATAGAATGTTACATGGAGCATGCTTTTAGAGCAGCAAAAACAGGCACAGTGAGACAGTCTGACAAACAGCATGAGCATTCTTGGAATACTACAAAAAAAAAAAAGGTACAAAAAAGGGGCTGCAACAGCTAAGAGTTTTCACCCCAGGTCTCTAGTTTTCTTCAAAACAGAGGGAAACCACAGATGCTTAGAAACGGGGTATCAATACTACCAGTTTGTAGGAAAGGGCAGGAAGTACTGATCAGCTCCCATAAAAAGGTAGATAGGCTCTTAAAGAAGGTCCTGAATTAAAGACCATATTCCTGCCAGTTGAAGTAACAATAACCTTGTGTATTGGGACAATTGGTCACTCAAATTTGGAATAGCTCATCCCTGTCAGATGAGTTTACGTGAACGTTAAGTTTCATTTAGACCCATAAATCAGGATAAGTGGAACGAGTCTACGAAGGAAGTCTGTGTATTAGCAAAAGGTTTGGCCTGTCTTAAGCATAGTAAAAATGACACTGTTTTTGGGAGGAGGGGGATGTTTGTTCCTTCTTTACTTCTCTTATAGTTATGAGCATCAAAGAAGCAGCTTCTTTCACCTCTACTTAGTACGTTCATGCTCACAGTCCGAAGAAGCTCCCGTGATTCTCCATCCTTTTTTCCCCAGTACTTATGAGCCAATACTCAAAACCACTTATATTTCTATCAGAAACTATTAAAATGGTTCTGCTCCAAGTGAGTTTTCCCACCTTTTCAGAAATGCTGAAGGCAAAGTTAGATAGTATACTTTCTTCTAAGGTGGTGTTAATCAGTTTTTTGTGAAAAATTTAAAAGAATATGTACCTCCAAAAGTGAGATATAAATAGTTGGTTCTGCCCAGGAACAGCAGATTGCACTCTATACCAGCATACAACAATAGCTACAGAATTTCTTATTTCTTCCCAATCCACTTGTCAGAAAGAATTAGAACAGGAATTTACATTATCTGTAAGTATAAACAGCCCAGCAACACTACAAATATGATCTCACTCAAATTTGCTATTTGTCAAAGTAATTTCAGAAGAAACTGGAAGCTGGCCTGTGGGATTCATGCACAGGGCAGTACTGCAGTAAACCACAGTGAATCAGCTGATGTGGTGGTACTGTCCCCCAAGATAGCTTAAATGTGCTAAAAATGGGTTGTCACCAGATACAGCAAATGACATGCTAAGGACCACACATGAAGTGTTACTTTTGTCCTGTGCTAGACTAATGCAGGCTTTATATATTGATCTTTTAATGCAATGGAAAATATGCCTGCTGAAACTAAAGATTCTGATTCTGGAGTCATTCTCCAACTAAATCATAGACAGCAACAACTCTTTCCTTTAAAACAAATACATGCTACTTTCTTCACTCAGAAGACCCAAGAAAAACAGCGGGTCACTAACTGAGCCAATTTCACACAAAACACCTACTGAACTTCCACAGGAGAATAGTTCCAACTAAATGCAAACAACGTTTCTATTATGCTGGAATGGTTTGTCATTCACTGTGATGGATTGTATTCACATGAGTGTGTGAATAGGCTGGATGTGTGCTTTATCTGGATTCTTAGTGAAGCTGAGGCAAAAACAACTCTGACCACAGATTACCTTAAGCATATGGTTCCACAAGTACAGATGAGTAACTTTAATGGGACTCATTTGACTAAGACATTTTGTGAATACCTAAGGTATAGTCTAACACCTTCTGAGCACATATGATGTAAATCTCTGTGCTCATTACAGCATCATCAGATTCCAAGATCAACACATCCCAACAACACAACTATCTCACCTTCTAATTAACATTTCAGTAGTAATAAAAATGCCAGTGCTGTTCTGCAAACACAGTTCCTACAGCTGGTAAAAGATACTAACAACGAAAAGAATACAATAAAGAAATATACATCCCCTTTAAAATTATACTGCACTTTCCCTAGTAATTAAGTATGAAAATTCTGTGGAAGAAACTGCAGAAAACTCTACTATTGCAGAAATAGAGGCTAAGAAATACAACAGACTCAAGCTGTATCAACCCTTCTGGGATGGCTTTTAAAAGGAAGGCCTGAACATTTTATCAATTTTATCTCTTTAACTCTCTTATGAATAAAGACCTAACATATAAAATTACAAATGTAAAACTGCCCATAGGCAGTGATTTAAATTCATTATTTGGCAATTAGCCTTCTCATAAAGGCTGACAGAAGGAGGAAAATGTCTATTCAATCTTAAAGCACACCTCAAGTATGTATCTTGTGATTCCTAGGATAACACAAATATAGTTTTTTTCATATAAGCAATTATTCCTGTCCTCCTATCTCTGTATATCATAACAAGAAAGTGGAACCTATTACTCACATCTTTAAGTACTTCACTATGTATTAGTCTCAAAAGCAGCCCAACCCTTGCGAACACTTATCTAGAAATCTTATATTTACATTAAATATAAATTATTCTAATTGTATATTTAAATTAAATTGCCTATTTTGTACAAACTATTCACAAGAACAAAGTCAAACCCATAAATATAGCTGCTGGTTTGGAACTTTAAGTGTCGTTCAAACCATAATGGGCAACATATTAAAATTGTTCAGGTTTTTTTTTGTTTGGTTGCTGTTTGTATATATTTTGGTTGTGGGTCTGTTGTTTGATTGGGGTTTTTTTCCATCTTTACTGTTCATTATATACCACTGAAACAAGAAATTCTAAAGCATTTTCCCTTCCCTTTCATTGAACACAATACAATGAAAACTAGAGTTCAATCCACTACTGAAGTACCCATATTTATTTCAACACCTGTGTTATATTAAAAATGGAACAGAAGGATATGAACATCTTTTAACAGCTAAAGCAACAAAAGGTTTAGTGAAAAAAAAAAGTATCTGATTAAGTATCACATAAAAGGATTATGAAAATATTAAGAAAGAATACACACTAAGTCCAGAAAACAACACAAAGGAAGTCTATCCAATTATGAAAAAGCTATACCAAGAAATACTGTGAAATAACTATTCAAGGTAGTTTTCAAAAAACAAAGCATGCTACATGAAAACAGAGGAGTCTGATGGAACCAAAACTACACTTTGGTTAATTCGATTCTAAACAAATAAACACTGCTGCTAGTCTCATAAATTCTAGCTATCTAAACTTATATAGAGAGAGATTATTTGTCCTCTGCTGGTTGCTTTGTATATAACAAAACCTAATGTCACAGCCGAAAAAAGAAAGGGAAAGAAAGGGAAAGAAAGGAAACACTAGCTGAAAAATCCAGACATGCTTTATCACCTGAAGAACAAACTAAACCTCTAAATGTTCCAGATAGACAACTGCGGGATTAAGTCGATTACATAATGCCTTGCATGCTTCAAGCAAGACAGTGATCCCAGGACGTGCTCTGCTAAAACCATTCGCCGGTGACCGGCGCGGAAGCCCCGCTGTGTGTCGGCTGCCCCAGCCCGGTGTCCCAGCGCGCAGGCCGGCCGGCCGCCGGCACCGAGCTCCGCCCTCAACACCGCTCTGCGCTCAGGCGGTTCTGATTTCCGCAGTCATGAACTTTCCTAGTTAATACTGACCAAATACTTTAAACTTTTATATTAATACCTGAGAACAATGTTGAGGGCAGCGTCACTCCCACCCTCAAACAGCAGAAGGTGAAGGAATACATTTAACCAGACTGGCGGGAACTAAATTAACTCCCCAGGTGTCTGAGCCTGAAAAGGGCTTCGCCGAAGTCCACAGCAGTGACTCAAAGGCACTGTTTAGAGCCGCGAAAAGGCAGACTTTAACAGCCGTGTCACAAGTCAGGGGGCCCGTTTCCAACAAAGGAGTCCAGGGCAAGACCACGGAGACGGGAGCGCCGGGACAGATCGCCCACAGCACCGGGGCACCCCGAGGCAGGCAACACCTGCGGAGACCCCCGACCCCAGCGACACAGGGACACGGGCGGGAGGGTGGCCGGGGCCGGCAGCTTCCCGCCCGGTTCGCGCTGGACACGGAAGTCCCTCCGCCCGCCTCTCCGAGGAAAAGCCAGTGGCTGCCGCGGGCCTTTCCGCTCGCCCCAGGGGCCGCCACAAGCCCGCGCCAGGCGGCGCGGACGGGCCGCGGGTCTGAGCCAGGGAAGAGACACGGACGGACCTGCGAGGAGGAAACAACTCGCCCACACACCACGGCAGCGGGTCACTCGCACACCGCCCATCCCCGCAACGCCGGAGGAGGACAGCTCGTACCTGCACCTGGCGCTCCGCTCGGCGGCCCCGCGCTCTCCCGACTGCCGGGTCAGCGGCGCGTGGGGGCGCGGGCTGTGCTGAGTAACGGCGCGGCGGGAGGCGGCCGTCAGCGCCCCGGCTCCGGCCGGAGAACGCGCGGCCCTGGCAGCGCCGATCCCGCCCCGCGCAGCCTCGGGAACGGCGCCAGCCCCGCCTCGCCTTTACACTGCAGCGGCGCGGCGGCTGACGGGGCGGGCGGGGCGGGGCCCCGCGGGCCGGAGCGCCAATGGAGGCGCACGCCGGCGGCACCGCCCAGCGCGGGCGGGCCCGCGGAGCGGTTCCGGGGCACGCGGCACCGGCCGGGATGAGCTCGGAGCGGGGGAACGTGGCGCGCACGCGGCCCCAGCGCCACCAGAACGCGCGCGCCTTCAGGAACGACAAGTACGACACCAGCGCCCGGTGCAAGGTAGGCGGGGGCGGGCCCGGGCCGGCTCGGGGTTGTCCCGGCGTCAGAAGCCGGCCCTCTGAAGCCGCCGGAGCGCTGGGAAGGGTTTCTTGCCAAAGCATGGATAGGTCCTTCTATGGCCACTGAAGCCATGGCCTGTCCCTTGAGGTCTGGTGCCAGGTCCTGAAAGGCGTCGGGATCTCAAGCAAAGTCACGCGGCAGTGGATACCGAGGTACCGTTTTACTGATGGAGATACCTCTGGCCCGGGTCCGCCCACACCAGACACAGTGCTGCTAAGGGAGAATCGTTGCAAGACATTTCAGGCAGTTGTCACTGTGAGCAAATGTGTAGTGTGAAACGTAAATCATACTTATGACCTGAAAGGACCTAGTTAAGCCAAAGAATTATTAAGAGGAAGACTGAAATAAAGCACTTACATTTGTGCAGTGAGTGCAGTAATTAAATGTACCATGGCGCATTATCCATATGACTTCTTGAAAGGTGTTTGGTCTTCTCAAGGTTTGGGACTAGTGGTCGTAACTCAGACATCTTGATGTATTGAGAGTTTAGTTTGAACATCTTTCCCCCATCACACATATAAATGTCCAGCTTCAATTTGCATACTTTTGAGACAACTTTCATGTGTACTTTAATTTCTTTTAAAGAAAGAGGGGCTCTTCTGGTTAGTTAGAAAGGTGCCTTCAGCTAGTCTATTGGCACTTCTGCTACTAACGTTATCATCTTCACTGTTACTTCAGAAGACTCTTGTCTTTTTTGGTTCTAAGGAAGAGAAGGGAAATGTCTACAATATATTCTTGAAACACGCTCTGTGCTTGGAGTTTTGGTAACATTGAAGAACACGCAGTGTGTCTGAGCCATAACACCACCAAAGTGGGATGTTTCGTCTTGCAGGCTAAACTGAGAAGGTGTCATATCAATATCCGTTTAACTGAACCTGCTTGGGTTGTCAAAAAGAGCTGGGAGGAGGGGAACATAGTAGTAAGTTAAAGCCTTGATGCCAAAGAGGGAGGTTTGGGCTTTTTCTGAGTTTGTTTTGGTTGGTTTTTTAGTTGTTGTAGGACTAGTTCTGCAAGTTGAACAGGCTGCTTTCCTAGGATTCTAAGCAGTGACAGTATTATTTGTTGTGTGAGTTACTGCATGACCTCTGATAGGAGAGTATTTTCTGTCTGGGTACAAACATACACACACAAAAATATGCTTGAGAGTTGGTCTATCAGAAAAGTTTTCAAAGAGAAGCTGAATCCTGGTATCAGTTTTGTAACTGAAATAATCACTTTAATACCTACATGGCTGGTTTTTTGTTTTTCTTCTCTTAAAAATATTTTATATCCTGTAGAATACAGGATATACAATATCATGGATATTGTATCATGGATATCCTGTAGAATACATGGATATTGTATTGTATCATGGATATCCTGTAGAATACAGGATATACACAATATCATGCACTCAAATAAATATATATTTTTTAAATGTAGCCAGGGTTTGCTGTGGACATCTACTTGTCTCTTTTTTCTTTCCATTTCAAGTAAATGATTTCTTTTCTCTCTATGCCTGCCAGTTCATGGAGAGGGCTGAGCGTGTGGAAGAAGCATCCTGAAGAACGCACTTCCTATTCTGGGGTTAGATAATGTGTGGTAAGGGGAAGGATACATTCCTTTTTTCTTGTGGCATACTGTCATGTACAAATTCAAGTCCTAAGGTATCGTCGTATTTTTGGCATGATATTCCCCAATTTAGTGTTCCCACTGAAACTCTCTAAACTGTGCACCACTCACTCACTCACCCCTCCCCCTACCTCTCTCCCTGAATAGCCCTGGAGAGGAGAATTGGAGGCACAAAAGGCAAAGATCACAGGTTCAGATAGGGACAATTTACTGGAAACAACAAATGAAATAAGAAAATGAACAGTAACAGCAACAAAGTGATGACAGTGTAGAAGAGATGATTCACACACAAATGCTTACTGTGTGGGACCAATGGCCTGGTGGTACCAGACCACACCATGCTGTGTCACCTGGAAGGGACCCCTACCCCCATTTCTGGAAAATAATGTAAGGTGGTATAGAGTAACCTTTGTGTCCTAGCCCTGACCCTCCTGGATCCTGGAAAAATTGACCCTGGCTTGGCCAGAACCAGGACAGGGGTACACAGGGGTCATTATAATGATGACTAGCCCCATTTGTGCTGTTTGTGAAATTTGTAAAGAAGTTAGACTAGCAAAGATAAAGTGGTGATTAATGTCATTGTTTAGATATGGACTATGCTGAATGATGACAGTTTTGCATCTCTGTCTTTTGTAGTCCTGGATGTTCAGATGTGTCATGGATATTCAAGGTGTGATGAGGAAAAGGAAGAAATAGTAGAAATTCTATCACAGGACTGATACAGGCGTGGGGCTTACTCCTTTCTACCTCTCATTAGCTCAGTAGATCAAAAGAATGCTTAAATCTCCTCGAAGAGAGTGGATCTCCTGTAAATCACTGTTAGACATATGGGGGTATTTGTATTTGCCCTGTCTACTGTTTTACACTGTCCAATGCAATACTATCTTGAAAGGCTGCAAAATGCTTATCAACTTAAAATTTGGATCCTGCTGCTATTGTGCACTTCATTAGTAATGTTGATTATTTACTACAAGAGCTTCAGGTTGTACAGTGGGTGGAGTTGAGGTAGTTAATTATGGTGTTATTGCTATTTCTCTCAGTGAAACAGTGCAGAGAAAATTGATCTAACAGTATTTTGACTTTTCTCTGCCGGCAGTCATTATCCAGTTGGTTTGTGGTTTTTTGAAATGTTTTATGCTCTTTGTCTGACACTGACCGTGTCATCCATTTTCCAATCTTAAAGGCTACAGATCTGATTACTTGCAGAACATGCTAGCAGATCCGTCTCTCTTTCCTCTAATGATCAGTCTTTACTACAACATTACTACAGCGTAGCTCTGATAGGCTTGTTGAGGTGAAACATCCTTGCAACAAAGTACCATGCCTCTCTACTGTATTTGGAAAGCAGCCTACAACAATGCTGGAAAAGTTTGCATCTTAGGATGACCTGAAGAAGGAATAGCCAGGACAGGGTAAGACACTGTCTTGTTAGTTACTGAATCTTGGAATTTGTTTATGGGTGTTTGCATTACATGGTATATTCCAGAATAGCTCTTTGCAGCACCAAGCTGAGGAATATACATTATGTTGTATGAATATACATTTTATATCAAGTCTATTACATAAGTCATCATGGAAGCTGCAGTAATTCTAGAAATGAAAGCAAATATCATTCAATGAGAACATTTAGAATTCCATTCTAGTAAGATGGTAAACCACAAAGTGATTCATATTTGCACTCAAATTACTGATTTGTTTCTCCGTTTCTTTATTTTCATTAAGTACACCCAAGATGATAATCCATATTTCCCTAAATTTCCGGGGTTATTAACTCTGAACCTCAGCTTTACCACAGTGTTGATGTCAGTTACTTTTTCAGCTGGGTGCCTGAATAAATCACTTGTTTTAGTGGAAACACTGGTTGAGACTGTGGGAAAGCACTAGGAACAGAACAGCTGAATATAGAACTTGAATGCTGAGTCAGTAATCATGTTTTGAAGCACAGAAGGGAGATAAAGATAAACCAGTGGCCAACTGGAATTGTTAGATAACCATATTGCAGTTTTTTAGATTATGTTCTTGCTGCAGCACAGAGTAGCTTGGTAGGCTGAAGTCTGCTCTCTAGCCACTCCTGTTACTCTGGGTTCAGAAGTACATTCAGTCTTGGGTTGTAATCTTTCATGTAGGGAAAATAGGAGCAAATATAACATCTGCTCTGGACTCTAACCCAGCTCTGGAGGTGGGGCGGAGAGTGAGAGAAAGAATGTGTGGGTAGGTGCAGATGTGTCTGGTGTGTGTGTGTTTCTGTGTCTTTGTGTATTTTCCATTCTTTCTGGGGGAGATGGTGAGAGTCCTTCCAGTGCTCTCTTAAATGCTATCCATATGTTGCTTAAATTTTGAAACAGACTTGATGAGAAAATATCTGTAGAAAAAGGAATTTCAAGTAATACTGATACAATATATGAGCAAGTGAAGCTCTAGGGGGGACAATTTCAGCCTGTGAAATGTGTATTAGACCCCTGAAATTTGGCATCTGGTAGCTCAGTTTCATATTTGTCCATTTGCACTGACCTACTCTAGCTGCTTTACAGTCATGTGCTGGAGATCTTGTGGAGTTTTGTTTTTCTGAGAAGTTAGTTGTTCAGAAATCCTGCATTCGTCCATGTGCTGCATTCATCCATGTGCTGCATTCATCCTTGCTGATTGAAGCAGTGTCACCTGTGTTTCTGTTTCTAAACAAGGAAGTTTATGTGTGGCATTAACATTACACTCATTTACAGCAGAATAGACCACTGATATGTGCTCAGTAGCAGGAATCTGCTTTCAATAGAGGAAATCAAAATACCCATAGGTTCACATGTAATTAGAAGCTTACAAACAGATGGCGAAGCTTCTTTGAAGCCCTGTCATTACGTCTTGCCTGTGAGCATTTTATGCTAGTTTTAGCTAGGGATTATTTTGTGTGCCAAGTTAGTAGGTGTAGGTGCATTCGTTTACTTTAATACATTCTGAACTGCTTTTGGCAGGTTGTTAGGTGATTTAATATTGAGTTACATGAGCAGAGGATTTTGATTTGTTAATGTACAACTGACTGAGCGTATAGTGTGCGCATGAAATATTTTGTGGCTTCATACTTTAAGACTGTTTAGGTATGTCTGTATTGCGTAACTGTAATTTCCCTGGAGAATGTATAGACATGATGTAAGCACTGGATGAGTTGCACTTCTCCTTGGAGCAAAGTACACTAAAGAAAAGAGAGAGCTATTGACTAAATGAGCATAAAGAAAACCCCAGAGAAACTGCTGCTACAGAAACGTAATATAACATGTTGGAGTTGTTTTCAAACCAAGAAATTAATTTCAGGCCACAAGCACTACCTCCTATTTGTGTGTGAGGGCCTGACTACCTGCAGAAAAGGTGGTTAGAAAAGTTGGAAAAGAATAATGAAGTTTACAACCCTTGTTCAGGTCTTTGTGTGGGTTGTTGGGTTTTTTTATACCCTTAAGGGAAAGCAAGCTATTAAATGGGCAAAAGGAAGAAAATATGAGTATGTGAAAGTTTGAACACTATAGAAAAAGTATTAAAAAGTAAGTTTTAATAGGAAAAGTAAGCACCAGAGGGGTTTCTTTTATTTTACTAGTGACTTCCCCATTCTGACTGGGAACTGAGAAACAAGAAAGTTTGTCTTCCAGTTTATTATGAGAACTTCTCTCACATGTTTTTTAGAAATTTCAAAAATCTGAAAAAATAGATTATTCAAGTCTTCCATTAGGGACAACTTTCTTTACTTCTTTAAGTCTGCATTGCTTTTGAAAATGGTATGTTATGGGTTTTTTTGGCCAGAGGAAATGCTGAATTAAGTGTAAAAAACCACAGTAAATTAGAAACTTGTTTTAGTAATAGTACCATTTAAATATCATACTTTTTTTTTTTTCCTGAGCAAAATAAATCTAAAAGACAAACACAAGTTAAACTCTGTAACTGCTTTCTTTACATCAATCCTTTGCCTTTCTAAACCAACTGCCTGTAAGGGTTGTAGAGTCGTAGTCTCTCTTGTATTCAGCTGTGCTGAGCCAATGATTAATGACAACGCCCCATATTGAAGTATCAAAATTGAATAAAAAGTACAGGAAATTGCTGAAGAGGAAGAAGATGCTGTATGTGTGCCCCTTAGAAGGAGAAAATTAGAACTTCAAAGCTGTTGTCTTTTTTCCAGTTTGTGACCTTCTGAGCAGATGCAATGTGATTTCTTCATGAGTAGCTGTGTAAGATTTGTGGTCTTATCATGTTGAAAAGTCCAGGCATATTTATCCCTGGATCAGGATGCTTAATGTGATTTTTGACACACATAAATGTGATTATAGAATCATATAATGGTTTGAGTTGAAAGGGACCTTAAAGATTGTCTAGTTCCATCCCCCCCGTCATAAGCAGAGACACCTTCCTCTAGACCGGATTGCTCAGAGCCCCATCCAGCCTGGTCTTGAGCACTGCCAGGGGTGGGCCATCCTCAGCTTTGCTGGTCAACCTGTTCCAGTGCGTCACCACCCTCACAGTAAAGAATTTCTTCCTAAGATCTGATTTAAACCTACTCTTTCAGTTTGAAGCCATTCCCCCATGTCCTGTCACTACATCCTCTTGTAAAAGTCCCTCTCCTGCTCTTCTGTAGCCCCCTTCAGGTACTGGGAGGTGCTCTAAGGTCCCTGTTCTCTTCTCCAGGCTGAACAGCCCCAGCTCTCAGCCTGCCTTTGTAGGAGAGGTGCTCTAGTCCTGTGATCTGCTTAGTGGCCCTCCTTTGGACTTCTTCTGCCATGTCCATGTCTTTCTTGTCTTGGGGATCCCAGAGCTGAATGCCTATGTGGTGTCTCACAAGAGCAGTGTGAATGGGCAGAATCCCCTCCCTTGCCCTGCTGGCTGGCTTTGTGGGCTGCAAATGCACACTGCTGGCTCATGTTGAGCTTCTCATCCACCAACACCCACAAAGTCCTTTTCGTCAGAGTACTCCCTGTCCATTCTCCACCCACCATGTATTTGTGCTTGGGATTGCCACAACCCAGGTGCAGGACCTTGCACTTGGCCTTGTTGAACTTCATGAGATTTGTACAGGTCCACCTCTCAAACCTGTCCAGGTCCCTCTCTATGGCATCCCTTCCCTTCAATGTGTTGACCATATTATACAGGTTGGTGTCACTGGCAAACTTGCTGAGGGTACACACTCAATCCCACTGGCTTAATGCCTTCTCCATGTCCTATGTAACCAGGTCTTCGGTATCCTGAATCCCTCCTGAGAGGACCCATGTTTTCCCGAGTCTGTCTTTTATCACCGATGTACCTAAAGAACCTTTATTTCTTACCCTTGATGTCCTTTGCCAGATTTATTTTGCCAGTACTTAACTTTCCTAACCATCTCCCTGGCTCTTTGGACGATTTCTGTGTATTCCTCCCAGGCTACTTTGCCCTGCTTGTACCCTCTGTAAGCTACCTGTTTAGGGTTCTCCAGGGAGCTCATCCATGTTCATCCATGCAGGTCTCTTGGTTTTCTTTCACGATTTCCTCTTTGTAGGGATGCATTGCACTTGAACCTGAAGGAGACAACCCTTCAATATCATCCAGCTCTCTTGGGCTGCTCTTCCCTCCAGGGTCCTATCCCATGGCACTCTGCTAAGAAGATCCTTGAAGATGCCAAAGTCTGCCCTCTTTTAGTCCAGGGTAGTGATCTTCCCACACTCCTCACTGCCCCAAGGACCTTAAAATCTGCCACTTCATGATCACTGCAGCCCAGGCTGCTCTTGAGCTTCACATTCACCAGCCCCTCCTTGTTGGTGAGAGCAAGGTCCAGCACAGCACCTCTCCTTGTTGGCTCTTCTATCACTTGGAGTAGCCAGTTGTCATCAGTGTATGCTAGGAACCTCCTGGATTGTGTATGCCCTGCTGTAGTGCCCCTTCATCTTTGGAATCTTTGGCTTTTGGGATGGTCAGTGTTTCAGTTTGACTGAAAAAAGAAAAAGAAGAAAAAAGAAATGCATCACTGTGTGATCATTGTGTATTCTGGAGCCAGATGGTAAGAGTATTGGGATGGGGAAGAGCTTTATAAAGCTCCACTAATAATAACTATGCATATTTCCTTGTTTCATAGCAAATATTTAGCAGAATTTGTAATAGGCTGCCTGTTTGATGAACTTTGCATTTGCTTCAGATGAGAGGTTTCTGAAGTAGTTCCTATTTCATTCTTCTGCATTGGGAGTGCCACATGCAGTCCTGAGCACGGCCTCTTGCATTCCAAGTGCCTGAGGCATTGCTGAGCCTGCCCCTGCATCACGAAGTGTCTCCTGACCCCAGCCCCAGCCAAGGACGCCGTCTTCATCCAGGAAGCTACCTGCTTCTTTGGAAAGACAACCATCTGCCTTCAGCTTAAGCTACTGCAGTCTTTTGACATTCACTGGATTCTGCCTTAGCAAAACTGAAAATAGCTGTGTTAATAAATGTATCCCCACGTGGAGAAACAAATTACAGTGTTTGTATCTTACTGCCCTCCCGCATTACCAGTCGATGCAAGTCAGGCGAGTGAGGGGGAGCGCTGGGAAGTTCTGGCTAGTTTACCAGTTGCTAGAAGCTTATGTGGGCTATTCCGCTTGGAGTCGTACTCTGTGCTGGTCAAGCACTGAAAAGAAGGCTTATCTTTGAACTGCATGAGTTTTGAAAGACTGAGCACAGGCACTGCTCACAGCAGTTTGAATTGCAAGATATTGATTTGTGACATATTGAATTGCCTTTAACAGATATCTGCTGAGAACTTACCAATGATTTTCTTATCTCAGAAATTTTGTGCATTAACAAATTGCTTGTATTTTTTTGAAAATATATTTGTAATGCATCAGAACCACAGCTTTCTGTATTGAATATCCACACAGTATGCAAAACCTTGTTTGGTTGGTTTCTTAATATGCCAAGTCTGCATTTGATTATTTAGAAAACAGCCAGAAAGCACCACACCTTCAGTTAACTATACCATGGGAAAACTCATACTGGATGTGTAAGCTTAATAAAAAAGGAGACAATGGAACACAAGTCTCAGAGTATAGTTTCACTTGAAAGTAGCATTTCCTCTGCCATATACATTTTTTGGAATAGAATAAGATACTGTATTTTTAAAGCTTGGCTTGCTTTTTTTTTGTCTTCTGAATTGAAGCAGAGCTTTGTGGAGTAGTAGGAAGCTCTTGCGGGTCACAAAGGTAGGAAATTACTTCAGAAGATTCTGTATTCATAGAATAACCTTTTTCAATTTATCTGTGAAAGAATAATATAAACTGTAATCCAGATTAATACAGAATCACTCCTTTTAGGTATGGTAAAAAGCAGACGTGGTTTAAACCACTTTAATAATGCAATGTTGATATGGTAGCCATTTAAAAATTACCTTTAAAAATACATATGCTTTTTTAAATTGTGAAATTTATATTTTTAAATTTTTGAATGAATATGAAAATCTATGTGATAGATAACATTACTGCTAGCTTTCTTAGATAGAGAAGAAACAAAATTAGGTTGAGCATACAAGGATGTTGCTTGTTATTTAAGGTAAGAGTGTGGTTTGGTACCACTTCCCATCTGAGAATAACGTCTCCTGTGCAAATACTACTGTCCAGGTGACATTTTATGTTTCTGAGAAAGTTAAACACAAAATGTTGTAGGAGATGTTAAGGTAAATTTTTCATTGTCTTGAAAATATACCATGGTTTAAATTACCATTTTAAGGATTTTTTCTTAGGTACAGAAAGCAAAAGTATTTTCCATAAAAGAAGGCTAGGATTAGAGAGAGACTGAATAATTTGACTGCAAGTAGTGTGCGGATTCTACTTCATTGTTATCTGAGAAAAAATCCTGGGACTGTTTAAACTATGTAGTATAGTGATAGCTTCAACAATAGTAAGTTATATGCTAAGTCTTGTAAGGTGTCTTCTTTGGACAAAAACTGTAATTCAGGGTTCACTTCTTCTTAAATCCATTTTGTAAAATGTCTAGACATGAAAAGAATAAAATACCTACAGTAATCAATTATCAACAATATAACAACATAAAGAACTACTACTGTTAAGAATATTAAAATTATAATAATAATGTTAATGTAGTCTTTAACCTTAAGGTACTCTTCCCATTGAAGAAAATTGCTAGACATAAATGTATATGAAATGCTTAATGTTAATATCAAGCAAACATATTTATAATACTGTATTAATCATATAATGGGTGAAAATGCTTTCTAAGCAAGATTATACTCTTTACTGGAGGAATTAATCAATGTATTTTTATTTTTATTTATTTATTCAGAAAATAAATGCTAAGCTTCATGATGGAGTGTGTCAGCATTGCAAAGGTATCTTGGAATGGCGAGTAAAATTCAGAAAGTACAAACTACTGACAAAACCTAAAAAATGGTGAGTTAAGATACTTTTTATTAATTGTTGATCATGTCGTTTGTGAGCTTTTAGAAAATATTCTGGCTTTGGAAACTCACAAAAGAAGCTGCTGTTATGCAACATTTTTCAAATTTGGAGTCTGCAATGACTATATAGGCAATGTTAATTTTCTAATTCATAAGTCTTTTGTCTTAAACTTCTGAAGAGGAGACGCAGAGGAAAAGCAATTGCTTCCCTCTTTGCTGTTAAAACTGGTTGAACTGTGGACCCATAAGTTTCCAAGACCATCAGTGTATCCTCCTGAAGAAAAAGTCAAACCTGAACCTGTTGTAACATGATTATCTAAGTCTTGTTTCAAGTCTGTATTAGAGGGATCTGCACATCTCTTGACTTCTGTACTTCACTAATGTTTGCAATACATGCATTTCATTACCTCTTAGCATGTTTGCTCCTTTTCTGTAAGAAACTATGATCCTAAGTAGTAAATGTTGACATTGTTTGCATATGGTTCTGTATTACTTGGTTTTGTATAACTGTATAACAAAGATGATAAATATTTTAACCTATCACAAACATACAAATTATTTTAGTTTTCAGAGGCAAATGCTCTCTGCTTCCTTCTTATTTGCTCAGCTGCAGCGGTCCTTACCTCCTGTGGTAGCAGACACAGCCAGTGTTTCAGCAACAAAATATTGAGCTGAGAGAAACCACAGCTGGGCTGTGGTGCACGACACAGCCACGTTTGTCACAGTAGCTTGCTCAGCATCTCAGTGTTGCTGTCAGTTACAAATTTCTGAAATACTTAGGAACTGCTTGAAGAGGTTCTGCAAATGTGTGTGCAGTTCCCTGAGCTGATGGTGTATTTTATTTCCATTTTCAGTAGATCAAAAGGGAAGAAGTGTTTATTTATGGTGTATTCCCCACTTGTGTAAAATTTTACTTTTTAGTATTGCAAACATATATGCAACAGGTATTTTGATGTTAGTAATCAGTTTCACCCTTCTGTGTAAAAAATAAATTTTTAGGTAGAAGGCTTGCTGAATAAAAAATAAGCATTCTGGGTTCTGTGCATCACAGATGAAGCTGGCTTTTGTGTTTTTTTAACTTTCTCAAATAACTATGTGCATCCTGTTTTTTTCCTGAAAGGGAGGAAAGCAGGCAAAAACCCCATGTAAATCAGGGAAGCATTGGAAGTAGGAAAAGTGACATTGTAGAACAGCAGCTTGTAACAGAATATGTGATGTTCTCCCTCATATTTTTGAGCAAGGAAGTTGTGCTTCAGAGCATTCTCACTTTACAGGTGATGTTTTCTAGATTTCAGCAGTGCAATGGCTGGGTGAGCCACTGTTCTGAAAGGACAAGACTGAAAATTTTCGGCAGGTGAAGCTTCTGGGTGAAGTAAAAGCATACTAGACATTAAAAATATGACAATTTTTTAAAAAGAATGAATTCTTTATATTGCAAGAGATGGGAATGGAGGACTTCTCTGTACCTCAACTTATTTTTAGTTTTTTAACATCTTTAAAATTATGAATGTTAAGTAGAACCACAAGTTTTCCCTACTTTATTTCAAGTAATAATTATTAGAAGTTAAACTATTTTTTAAAAGATATATAAATCTGCCTTGCATTGGTAGTGCCCCTGTATGACATGCCAGGGAAGAATTTTGAGGGCATGAGAACCAAGGAAATGACTTTCAAGACAGCAGCATTACGTGGGGTATATGGTTCTGGGTTATGTTCTCCAGATATACAAGACTTTAGAAATGTCCCCTGAATGTTAAGCCATGGCATTTTGGAAATTGCTAGGTCTACAGAGTATCATATTTTTAAAAGGAATAGCCCAAACCCTCTACATTATTAGGCTGGGTTTGTTGAGAATATTGTTCCATGCACGCTTGTGTTTGTAGAAAACAAAGTCTAGCACTGACTCAGTTTATAGTCTGAGAAGTTCAAGAGGAGGTCATTGCAGTGTTTGAACTGTAAGCTTTTTATTTGTAAAATCCATGTACTTTTTTATGCCATATTCTACTTTTATCATCAAAACAAAAATTATGCAACTTCTAAAGTAAAAACTACCTACTGAATGGAATGGAAATGTTTCTTTTGTCAAATATAAAAATCTTGATTTAATGTTTCTTTTTCAGTACTCTTTTTAATAATGCTTCCTGACAAAGGTAAGGGAGGGGGTGAATGGCAATGATTTTGATAGTGCTACTTGATAAAACACCAAGTGTTTCATTTGAAACTGACTTAAAACGTGTTGTTCCTCTTTTGTGGAGTGTGTCTATATTGTATTTGAACGCAGAATGTTTAATAAGTGTCCACAATATTTTTTTAATCATGTTTTCTTTCTCCACAGTGTGAAGTGCCTCCAGAAGACTGTAAAAGATCCTTATCATATTATTTGTCGACCATGTGCTGGTAAACTAGAAATTTGTGCTAAATGTGGGAAACAAGAAGAAATAGTAATTCCGTAAGTAGCTCATAGAGTACATAGTTTCAGTCCTTCAGTGTTTATTCCCCTTGTAATAAACCTTGCTTGGAAACTGCTGAGAAGGTGTTGTGCTTTATGCTGTATTCTCAATTATCCCAACAGGAATCAGTGAGAGTAATTTTCCTCACTTTCTTCAGATGAAACTAGGGGTGAAATGATTATTGATGTTAGTGGCGTTGAGCCATAAAAAAGTCCTACTTGGATAAGACATTTTAACACCAAAGGGTAAATTGCATATCTTCCTTAAGAACAAAGCACTTCAAAGCAGCTCTTGGTGCGGAGCTTCATAAAATATGCAGAAGCCAATTGACTGTTTGCATTTTGTCTGCCACTTGATGATTCAGTTACTAGTGAACAGAAGAACCAAACAAGGACTGATATTGAGCACAGTTAGCACAGTATATTTAGCAAGCTTTTGCCTTTTTTTATTCTTTTCCTAAAGTTCTCTCTTTATTGAGCATGATACATACAACATTAATTTACTAGTTTGTGACAATTATTCAGCAGTTGCTTACTTGGTCAAGCTGTTCAAATATTTTTCTTTCTTTACAGTCTCTTCTGTACTAAATACTGTACTGCATACTTTCCTATGTTTTATATCCTTCCTTCCTATTCAGTGTGATGTAACTTTAGGGACTTTTTTGCCCCTCTTCTACTTCTTCCCACTTCCTGCCATCTTCTGTCTTATATTGTGATGGAATGTCAGGAGAATATTCTATTCTCTGTCCCATTCTTGTTTAAGTTCCAGAAGTGGGTGGTGATAACATCCCTCTTGCTTTCTACAGGATTGATAAAGGACAAGACAGAACTGAGAGTGAGACTACTAAAAGTGGCCAAGAGAACAGTAAATTGAAGGATGAGCTGGAGTCTGATACAAATTTCAGTAGTGCAGACAGTGATGAAGATTCTGATGTGCTTGAAGAACGATTTAAAAGTATGAATTTTGAAACAACAGAGATCTAAAAGTTTGTGTTTATACAAGAGATGATATGCAATCAAATATGGTAAACTAGTGTTTGCCTTAAACTGCTCCAAACCCTGATTTGACATCCAAGGTCCTTGTATGGAAATGTTGGCACTGTGTATAATAATGCTTGTGGGGATTTGTATTAATAAACATTTTTGTGTATTAGGAACAGAATTTCTTTGAAAAGAAATTCTATCTGTAAGCATAGTTATTTATTTCATACATGTAACATCTTCCTGTTTTATGGAATAAAGCCTCTTTGTGTAATTGTGTGAAATTCAATATTATGTGACCATTGGAAGTATTATTGCTACTTGGAAATCTACATGAAAGTCTAGAATAAACACAGCCTTGCCATGAAAAGGAAGAGCTAAACCAGTTGTAATGGTTTTCTGAAGGAAGTACTTGCAACATTCTGTCAGTGAATCTCCAAATGGTGTCTTACCCTTATGCCTGGGGATTTTTGTTGTTTTTTATTTTCCACAAAAACAGAAACAAGTGTGTAAATGCCATCACCAGTACAGTTCATGAACAGTTAATCCTTATTTACCGTGTATGAGTATGCATTACAGATTTGTAATCATTGTTGCTGCCAATGTTTTGTAAAGAACAAGACCTGCAGACTGTTTAGAATTTCTCATAACTAGTCTCACACTTTCTTTTCATTTTCAGAATTCAGAGATTCCTCTGGATCTGATGTAGTTTTCTCTGATTTGAAAATACTTTCATAGTGGAGTGATGCTTATAGTTACTCCCGTCCCAATTTCTATTCCAGTGTTGATTAGGCTGTACAAAGAACTGAAGTTTATGGGATTCAGGATGGTTTGATTTCTTCTGTACTGTCTTCTTCCTCTCTACATTTAACTGACAGTGTATGTATACATTAACCTGTGACATTATGCTATGTCACATCTGCTTTGGTGCTTTGCCTGAATTACAGTAGTGAGCATGAAAAAATTTGATTCTCAAACAATGTTTTTTAAATGCCCTGTGAGGAAATTCAGCTCTGAGATTGTTACCCATCCCTGTCCTGGAATGAAGGAAATGCTGAAACTTAATCCTTTGGGTGCAGATAGGCACCCTGTGTCTGTCCTGTGAAGCTGGAAAACACCAAGAGGTGTCAATGGCGGAAGAGGAGGTTGTCAGAAGAGGAGGTGTGTTCAGAAGTGTGGATCGTGAAGGTCATGTTTCACTGACAGATAAGTCCTCCCAACAGGACAGCAGTGACATCTGACTTAGTGCCACATCTGTAACCCTGCCAGTTGACATCAACAAGGGCGGAGTAAACAAGGAATATCCCACGCACACAGTGCAGATGACCAGGTAGGAGAATGGGTAGAGGGAAGTTAATAAGAAACCTGGATTTAGCTTCAGAAAGAATGGGAACCCATGACTGTCACCAAAAGTGAACTTGGCTTTTGAAAGTGACATACGTATGGGAAATGTTCTTCCACTTGGAAAAAATTATAATGGCCTAGTCCTTTGTCAAAAGGTGAGAGGAAATCCTGGAATGGTAGGAAAACATGTCATGGAACTGGCAGGAGCTGTACAATGAGAAAATAAGGGGAAGAATTCTCTTCTCATAGTGGTGACATAACCTGTCAGTACCGAGAGTGAGCAGAGCCACGCAGATAAACAATGTCTTGCAACACAGTACTAAAATGTTTGTACAGAGGGAAAGTCCTCTGAAGTCTTCATGTCACTCCTGATGCTCTGTTCAGAGTTGGTATTAGAGCTGATGAAACTTTGCTGTGGGTGAGCACAGCTGCAGTGGTGGCTGGCTGGTGTTAGCGAAGCCTACCTGAAGACAGTTTTTGGTTCTGGCAAGCCTTCTGTCTTTGGTTGTCACTGGCTGAAGGATATACTGCTGGAAATAATTTCTGGAACACCATTTCCAGAGTTGTTGTAAGTCAGCTTACAAAATGGCAGCTTTGCAAGGGAAAAGGAGTTTGCATTTTACTGAAGACACTTCTAACATGAGTAAAAGGAACAGCTGTAATTTTCTTGTTTAATTTTGTCTGAAGTTAGGATATATTTGGAACTGCATTAAGCTGTTATAACTCAGACTATAAGAGTTCTGAATATCAGGGGTTTGGGGTTTTTGTTTCTTTTTGAGGAACTTATTGAACAGAGGATTATGCAGGGGTAGGACCCCTTTAAATGCTGATCTTCAGTAAAATCATATACAAATGAGAGTATTGTTTAAAAAGAAAGGAGATTGAAAGTCATCAAAAAGATTTTTGAGAAGATCTTCAGGGTAGTCAATGGAATGATTTTTAGAGTTTTTGATTGAGATTTTGAAAGCTTTCTACCCCCTCTTTCACAAATAATAATGAATTTGTATTTATAAACGTTAAAGGAGAGGAAATAAAAATACCCCAGTGCCTGCAGGATACTGAGATGCAGTTTAAATGGTATGACAGATCAAGGGTTTCAGGATTTGGACCTTGCAGTGCTTCACCAAATACATTACTGAAAAAGAAAATGATAGATATTAATAATTAGTCATCTGAAGAATAATTGATGCATCACAAGTGATGCAGTGATGCTGCTGACAGTTGAGTTCCTGTTACCAGATTGCCCCTTAGGAGTGTCGTTTGGCATGACTCAACACTGAAGTAATGAATGAGACAGTGGTGCCGGTATGTGTGAGGCAGGCATGCCGGATGATTCTTATTCCACAAGGGGAAATGCTCATCATAGGCTGGAGCTGTCAGAACTCGTCACTGTTGACTTGTACACATTTCTGGAAATCAAATTCCCATGTACAATGATTTCTTAAGACAACCTGGATTCATTGCAGTATGAGGAGAATCTGGTATGGACATGGTGCTACCTCCCAGCATAATTCCTTAAGGATCTTATCTGTCAAAGTTCACAGGCATCTCTGAGACATCCTATCATCAAATGTTTTGAATGATCAGGTGATGCAAAAAATACTGCCCAATGATTTACTTCCAGTTTTGCATGGGCTGGGCTTTTCTATTCTTCTCTTGGCTACTGATTACTCTGTATTCCTCTAAAATACTGAAATAATACCAGCCTCTGATGGTTTATAGAACTACTGGTTAATTAAGAAAAGTACAGCTTGCTTTCTCCCTATAATGGGCATGTACTTGGATGTTGAGATGCAAATCATAGCATTAGCAAGGAAAATAGAAGAAAATATAGCAGGTCATCAGATGTGACCCACCTTGTAAACTTCTAGCCCTATAATTATGTATGTTTTCTTTGTTTAGGAGTTCTCATAAGTAAATGTACGCTGGTAGAAAATGCAAAAATGAGTGCTTATTGGAAGCACCAGCCTGACTTACAAAGTTAATGAGGAAAGCTTTGTAAGTGACACGGAGAGACGTTTTTCGTTATCAGATGTTTAGGGAGCTGCTCACGCAGACTGCCAGCATCTCACTTAATTCTCCTGCCTACCTTTTATCTGAAAGCTAATACAATTCAAAACTCTTTGTGGAACAGAAGGTATGAACTCTGCATGCATGCTTATCACATACAGTGAATTTGTAAAGTAGGATTCCTAAACTTTGAAACAGCTGAAGTGAGCTCTTTCTATATATTGATAACATATTCACAGACAAATTACCTGTAGCAGAAATGAAATATTTGGCTTATTTCAGATAGCAGACTTTTCTGTTGGATCCCCTAAAATAGTTAAGATGAAATCACATAGAAATTATATATTTTTTTCCTTTCCCCCCCCCCCCCCCCCTTTTTTTTCCCCCCTGAAGCCAATGAGAAAACACCTATTTGTAATAAGAGGGGTGGCACTCATAATTCAGTCATCAATAAGAAGCTTGAATTTGAGGATATGATAACAGGAGCCAAAGGCATTAAGATTTTACCTGAATCTCTTCTTGCATTTCCATCTGACATAACTTTAGAATCCCAAATTGAAAGGATCTGTAAACAAAAAAAGGCTTACGCCTGTTATAGAATGGCAGCACTCACTTGAAACCTCTCTCTTTTGGACAGCTTGCATTTTTGAGCCTCAAGATTGTAATATCTCTTCTTCACTTGACTTGCAGTTTCCCTAATCTTATGTGAACAAGTATGACACTATGTGTCAAAACTATCTATGAAAAGTATCTGTTGTTTACTTATTACTGTATGTATCAACAGTGAAACTTGTAGTGTTATTGAACAGGAGTGGCAAAGCTACATGTATAATAGTTTGTTTTGTTTTGTTTTGTTTTTTTCTCATAGGCTCTGTCTCCTGACTATTGTGTTCCTTTTAGGGTTATTTCGTATTCTTTTTCCACAGCCACTGCACTGTGGAAGTTGCTAGCCGGCATGAGAACTGATACAGCCTCTGACTGTCAGCAACAATGTATTACTCTGGGTTATTCCCAGCAGGAGGAACAGAATTGATGCCAGAACCATAAAACAAACTGCACTGCTTTGTAGGTCCATGTTGGAGACGGATGGTGTGGGCTTCATCAGACACAGGGGAAGCTTCTACCAGCTGCTCAGACAGAACAACCCCGTGGCACCCCCACTACCAAAACCTTGCCGTGCAAACCCAATACAAAGTGATAATGCTTGTGAGATGTATGTGAAGTGAAATAAAGCCATGGGTCTTGGGGAAAAAGATGAAAAGGCCCCACAAGATTTTTTAATAGTATCAGAGAAATGCAGAATAATCCCAAACTTTCCATTTCCAAGGAATAATTAGCCCCATAAAACCAGACTACTTCTATTCTTTTTACCAAGAGCAGATTTACTACTGCCTACATGACAAAGATTTTAAAAGTCTTTCTTTGGAAATGGATAATACCTCATTCTCAAAAGAAAATAACTCTTCAATAGCAGCTTAGTCTTTCTGACAATAAGTTAGTGATGGAACTTTTCAGAAGGAACAAGCTTGTACCTGCATTACTTAGAGAAAAGTCATAATACAATCTTTATGTTATAAAACTCTAATCTTATGCTTTAAAAAGATCACAAGGAATTTGCCTAGAAAATATCTAGAAAGTTTCAAGCTCTATTGCCATAATCTTCCCATTTTAGGAAATTGTTGCATTAAAGTTTAAGCCATCCCAAAACTATGCAGTGATCAGAACCTCAGAGCTATGGTTTTTACTGTGCTTCAGCAGAAAGTTTTCCTTTCTTTCCAGTTTTAGTACTATCTTGAGTTGCATGTGGGTATTAGTAGTTCTGACATTATGAACTCTCCTTTCAAGAAAGAATTGTGTTTTGGATCACTGCATCTAACCAGTTGCTTCTTTCTCATCTCCATAGACCTAAGGTCTATGGAGATCAAGCACAGGTAGTGGCTGTCTATGTTACTTCAAAAAATCATATTAGCAGCTGATTGGTTGTGAAAAAAGACACCCAAAATCAAAACAAAAAACACAAACAAACACAAACAAACAAAACCAAAACCAAACAACAAAATCAACCAACACCCCCCTGTAGCACTCACCCAGGACACTGTCAGAAAGAATCCTGTTGGGCATTCTTGTCCCTTGCCACTCCAGGCGTGTGGCAGGTTAGGCCTGTCTCTAGAGGCCAGAACTAAATCTGTGCTCAACTTCCTCACTAAGCAGAGATATTCTGTGTGCTGTTAATGAGAACAGAGCGTGTGGTCCTTAAGGAAGGGTAATGTATATGCTTTAGTCTTTAAATGGAGAGAACGGCCTCTGTCCAATCTCTGATAGTGTCAGGCAGGGTTGTCCAGCCATGTTGGTCCAAAATGCCATTTAGAGGCAGAGGGTGGGGAGAAGGTGGGAAGAGGAGGAAGAGGGTGTGGCAGGAAACAGCTTGTGAATATAGAAGTACAGAAGTTCACACAGCCTGCACCTGCCTCTCTTCATCTCTGCCGTGTTCAGCTGTCACTGTAATGTGCATGGAAATTAGTCCAAATAATAAACCTAGAGTGTTACCATAATTAGCCTGACACCAAGCTGGTGTTTCTTGCCCCCCAGTATGTCAAACTAGGTTTTTGTCAGGTTCCAAGGAATGAAATAGCTTGTTGTTGTTTGAGATAGTTTAATTTTAGTTGAAATGAAAGTGATCCAAATGAGACATTTTAATGGATAGTAACTATGCTGTTCAGTACTTCCTCTCGTAGGGCCTTAATGGAAATGATCCAGTAAGGAACAGCTCAGATTAAGAATCCCACTCCTAGAACTGAAGTTAGATATTTACAGTGAAAAAAATACAGAGTTATCTCTACTTTATCTTTGTAATTTGATAATGTTTTTAATGAGATTTTGTTTGGGGTTTTTTGTTTGGGTTTTTTTTGGGGGGGGGGGGGGGAGGGGGTTGTGGTTTGTTTTTCTTAATATTAAAGCATTAGACCATTAGTGACCCTGTTGAGTGTAGATCTTTTCTTCACAGAGCTACTGCTTTAATATCCATGGCTCTGAGTTTCGTTAGTCTGGGAATGTGTGGTGGCTCAACAAGAGCCAGCGGTCAAGCCCCAGGCAGCTGCTTGCTCACTGCCCCACCTGCAGGACTGGGGAGAGAATCGGTAGGGGACAGGCTAGAAAACTCGCGGGATGAGAGGCAGACAATTTTCCTTAGAAAGTAAAACTCATACACACAAGCAAAGCAAAGTAAGGAATTAACTGACTGCTCCCCACAGGCAGACAGGTGTTCAGGATCTTCTGGAGGGCAGGGCCCCATCACACGCGATGGTGACTTGGGAAGACGAGCACCATCACTCCAACTGTCCACCCTTTCTCCTTCTTCCCACCACTCTGTATACTGAGCATGCTGATCTGGAATATCCCTTTGGTGAATTTGGATCACCTGTTCTCGCTCTGCTTCCTCCCAGTCTGCCATGCACCCCTACCTTACTGCTGTGGCAGCACAAAGAGCAGAAAAAGCCTTGGCTCTGTGTAAGCTCTGCTCAGAAATAACAACCACCTCTGTATTACGAACCCTGTGTTCAGCAGAAAACCAAAACAGCCCCATGCCACTGTGAAGAAAATTAACTCTACCCCAGCTCTATCAGGACAGAATGCTGAGCTGCTTCTTAAAGGTAAATGGTATTACAAGGGAGCTTAATTTACTGATCTTGAGTAAACTATATTGGTAGTTAAACACATTTTCCCTAATTGATTTGGAAACAAAAAGTCCAGTGGGCTTCATGTTTGACATACTTCAATGAAGAATTGGGTTCGGGCTTTTTCCTTTACGTTTATATTTACAGGAGTGTTTTGCTATCTCATTGTAGACAAGGGCCCCAAATCTGTGTGACAGTTGCTGCTCCAGAGTATAATGCATATGTAAATAATCTAGAGTAGATGGACGAAGTCACAGAAGCTCCTTTTTTTCGCTTAGTAAGTGTGGAACAAAGAAAACAGTGCTGAAAAAAACCCCTGTGTTTGAAAATCTGAATATTTGCTTGTCATTGCCAAGGTACAAGACTTTCTGTTGCTGCTTTTACCGACATCCTCAAGTTTCTCTCTTGAAAAAGCTACCGGGCAACACCAGGTGTCACTGTAGCAAAGCGAAAAAGTTTGCTTGCAAGTTACCTTCAAACTTCTCGGTGATACACCAGCCGGCGTATCTCGAAAGGGCTTTGTTTCCGTTCCCCAGGGCTGGCTGGCCAGCTTTTACCTCACAGACATGCAGCTCCCCTTGATCTGTGCACTGAGCTGCCACCATCTACAGCTGCCAGGCCATCTACACTTCTGGTGAACTTCTGAGGAGATCAAGGGCTGAGTTGGAAATCCTTCTTTCAATGTGAAGTTTGCTTTCAGGGAAAGCTTAAAAAGCCGTACTTCCCAGCCCGCCTAACCCACCTGCAGCTGCAGTAGCACAAGTAGGCAAGTGCTGAGTTCCCAAAAGTCGGAGCTACTGAGCTCATACTGTTTGTTGGCCTCTTGTAATGCGAATGTTTATGTAATTAGTACATACACACACGAATAAAAATAAAACCAAAACCAAACAAACAAGTAAACACTGCACAAACACAATAAATTACACAAATCAAAGGATTACACATTGTTAGATTAAGCTCAGCTCACTAATTTCCTCAGAAGTCTTGGAAAATCTGGTGTAGAATTGTTGAGAGAGAAAGAAGCCTGAAAATGAAGAAGTATTGCCACCAAATGACATTTAATCCAGAACTCTCATTTTCCACACCAACTTCCCAGGAGCACCCTTGAGCCGCTAGTTGAGAGGACATGGAGGTGTGCATCAGGACCAACACAATTTTTACTTTTCTGTTTAGGTAGCTGAAAACAAGACTAGATAGAAAAGAGTTAGTCTGCCTTCCTGTGATGAATTCCTTCTCAAAAATCACCTGCTCATTTACCATGATGAGCCAGCCATAAGTCAGAGCCAAATGCTCACACAGCTGCTTGCTCGCTTCCTTCTCCTGCAACATAGTAGAAGATAGAAGGAGACCGGTGAGATTATTACAGCTTAATAGAGATAGCAAATATAGACCCAACCCTAACCCTAATCCTAGCCCTAAAAATAAAAAATAAAGTAAAAAATGAGTGTTGGAGCAGTGCAAATCAAAAAGAGAAGTTCACTAGTCACTTCCAGGAGCTGCTTGTTACAGGAGTTGTTACAGAAGAGCAGGGTTTTGCCATGAGTAATCTTTGGGGGCTGCTGTGGAGAAAGTCAGCTCCATGTCAGCCAGACCCAATACATTCACGTGCTAAATGTGCTTTCTTAATTGTTTCAGTGCCACAGCAAACTCATCTCTGAGTGCCAAAAATACAAATTACTGTGAAACTTTCAGTACAGACCTTTGTTGACACACACTGAACAAATTTGTAAGAAACTATGTCAACATACACCTGGGGCTCCATATGTACCAATCTAATAGAATGTTTGCCTCTCACTAAAAGTAAGTCACTGTGCTCACGAAGGGGTAAAATGCATGATAAGCAGTTATTTTTTTGAAAGAAAGCCTTGAACTTTTATTTTAAAAAGAATTAAGTTCTTCTGCATTAGTTAGCAACTTGAAGACTGCCAACAAAAAATACCTGTAAGGTGCTGAATATTTAGGATTGAGTTATTTGCAAAAATTTGAGTTTGTGAACAGCAGCAACATTTGGGTTTGTGGTTTGTCTTTCTGTCTTTTGGAGGTTCCTCGATCCCTTCACTTCATGAATGTGTGTGTGTTCTGGAGAAGTTTGAGTTCGAGAGAGGTCACAAGAGGGAAAAGGTACAATCATAAGTGCTTAGGAATAGAGACCTGAAAACTACCTATTGGCCCCTCCCCTTGGATTTGGCTTTTCAGAACTCCTTCTTATTTCCTTCACAATTAATTTAATATTTTGGCTTGTGATTTCTAGAAGAGAAACATGGGCATGAGAGCATTCAAATCCATGCCAGCATGTTGTTTTATTTAGTATTAAAGGTCTGGATTACTGTAGAGCAGCTTTATAGAACAGCATTGTACAAGGTTTTCTTCTGAAGTACTAAAGGACTTTGTGAGACATATGGAATTGTCCATTTATCTCAGGTGTCCTGTTTTTTTGGCTGGATTAATGTTAGCTTTCTTCCTAGTAGTTGGTACAGTGCAGTGGTTTGGATTTATGTTTTTGGAAGAAAGGAGTTTAAAGAGTGCCATGGTTTAACACCAGCCAGCAACTAAGCTCCCAACAGTCACTGGCTCATTCTCCTCTTCCCACTTCTCCTCTTTCCCCCATTCCTTCTGGTGGGAAAAGGGAGCAAAGAGTTAAAAAGAAAACTCATGGGTTGAGACACAGACAGTGTAAAATGTACAGCAAAAGGTAAAGAGAAAGGTAAAGCAAAAGCCACACATACAAGCAAAGAAAAACAAGGAATTAATTTACTGCTTCCCAAGGGCAGGCAGGTGTTCATCCCTCTCCAGAAGAGCAGGGCCCCGTTACACATTTTGGTGACTTGGGAAGACAAACCCCATCACTCCAGATGTTCGCCCCTCCCTCCTCCTTCCTCAACATCATATACTTAGCGTGACATCACACGGGATGGAATATCCCCTTGGTCAGCTGGGGACAGCTGTCCTAGTGATGTCCCCTCCCCAGCCTCCTCTCTGGTGGAGTGGAGTGAGAAGCAGAAATGAGCCTGGTCCTGTGTAAGCGCTGCATCAAATCCAGACTGTGTAAGAACCAGTGGGAATCTCAGTACTAAGTCTAATGGTGTCTGGATCTGACATTTTCAGATCTCTGCTGTGCTAAAGGTGATTTTGAATATGAAGCCTTCTGCATTGCAGGTACTCAAATCAAAACTTGCTCTTGCTGAGAAGACCTTGTGGTCCACATGGAATTTCACTATAGTGAGTGATTCACAAGCATATCCACAAATGCTTGTTTATCCAAACTGGTCACACAGAAGCTGTTTTGAAAAGCTGTTATAGCAGTGTATATTTCTGATGTGAATTTTTCTTGGTGGAAAGGCCATTGTACCTGAGGAGGTCTTAAGTCTCAAAAAAGGTAGATTTGGGGGTAAAACTTTTTCCAACCCAGCAAATAGGTGTAATTCCTGTTCATCCCAAAAGTGATTCTCTGACCCAAATCTTGGCAGCTGAAGGATACATCTTCCAATGGTGTAAGACAGGTGGACACAGAGGAGTTGGATAACACAGCTACCAGCAATTCTTCTGTTTTTCTAGACTTTTCTCAGGCAGAGCTAAAGATTTCAAACATCCCTCCTCTGCTAACTTGACTGTTTTTTGACTCTGAGGGTATTTTGTACACTGAAGACAAAATAGATGAAATTTAACAGCATCTGTTATATCTTCCCTAAATTCCCCCATAATTTTTTTGTTGCAAACTTAAATGATTTCTATGGTAACAGCAGAAGAGTGTTTTCTAAATTTATAACATCATACTGTGGGTGGGCATCAGTGCTCTGCTGGAAGACACTTGCAATTGAACAATTACAGGTAAACTCTAAGATTTGCTTAAAACAAATGATATATTTTTTATTGTTTTACTTTTTAGGGCAGATACAGCAGTCAAAAAGTTCATTTTTGTTCACAATTTAGCTCATGAATCACTTGTCTTGGCTGCAGTAAGTGTGGTGACTGGATTAGATACACCAGCGATGTTCAGGTGTCAAGAACTCTTCCTTTACATAATGTAAATCATAAAAGTGTCAAAATCAAATGTCTGGTCATAATCATAACTGATGACTTCACCATGGTTTAATCATGAATTACAATGTGAGCATTTATAATTAAAGCCCAAATCAAGAGCATGAAATGAAAACACACTTGAAAGCTACATCTTTCACAATACTGTTCTCATATAGTAATAGTATTAATATTGAATTAAATTAGGTAAAATTAATATTTCGTATCACAGAAAAAACCTAATCTAAGTAGGCATATACCTAATGCTTTTTGAAATGGTTAAGGTAGTGACTAGGTCTCTATTAAAAGCTGAAAGTAGGTTTTATTCTGGGGAAATCTGAATTTGATCTACAGTGTTTCCTGAATTGTGAATCACTCTGCAGTAAGAGGTACAGGCCATCACATAAATAAACTGTATGAGGAACAAAGTAAAGTGCATGGATATGGAACTAGTTGTGTTTTGTAAAGTGATGTAATATAAAATGTTTTAGGAGTTGGATGTTAAATTGGAAAATATCTCTTTCTTCAAGCTCTTGCTTGTGTACATAAAATAACATAGAAGCATAGAATGGTTTGGGTTGGAAGGGACCTTAAAGATCATCTAGTTACAAACCCCCCTTACATGGGCAGGGACACCTTCCTCTCTCAGAACTACCAGCTCTTTTCCTTCCTAATTAGGAGTGACTGGATAAGAGTTTGAGCAAATGGACAAGAAGAGAGAAACAATGTCCTTTCTTTAGCCAGTAGATAGAAATTAAAAAGCAGAAATACTGTTTTCAGTAATGTTTTCCTAACAATGTTTTTCAGACACTGACTTCCTTACTAGCAATCTTTTTCCTGATGCAAAAACAGCTACAAGGACAAACACATCAATGCAGAAGGTCTACAAAATATTCCATGCACCACAAAACACTTAAGACCTTAAATACACCTCGGGGCCTTGTGCAGGCAAACAACTGGAGTCTTAATTCACCTTCTGAAAAAAATCAGATCTATTTTTGTGCCACCTTAAAAAAAAAAACCCAGCAAACCCACTTTGACTCTGACTTGGTCAGTTCGTTTTTACAATTGCTGTTTGCAGAGTGCAGGAATTAATCACTCTGATTAATATCTATGGTGTTTCACATCAAATGCAGGCCTGTTTCTTTGAACAGTTTTACTGAAGTGGGTCCAACTCAGAACACAATATAGTTTCAATGAGGCAGGCCAGTTTAAAGATATAAATTATACATTCCCTCCCTGTTTCTGGCTTAGAAGCAAGTAACCATGGTGACTGGAAAAGCTTAACTTCTGCACGGATTCTGAGATTGTCACCTCTCATAGCTTTGTTCCCTCCTTAAGCCCCCCAAAAATAATTACCTTGCCAAAATAACTCCATTACTCCATAAAGTGATGCCAATAGCAAAACTTCTTACAATTCAGCCTAACTCCAAACTGCTGCCACCGTTGTATCATACAGCAGGTTATCTCTAACCTCATATCTACAGGGCAGTTCTGATGACAAACTGGAAAAAACAGCTGACCAAACAAGTCCAAAGGACATTCTCCATATGCAAGATAAGACTTTCAAAAACACCCCTGTGCCTGGTGAGCCTGGTCTGTGCTGACTCCTCGGCACATGAAGCTTACTGTTGCGACCTGTGCAGCTCACACAGCTGGCACGGGGTCAGCCAGCACTCAGTAGGTTTGTACCCAAGCTGAGAAGCATCTCCAGGATCATCACTGTGCTGGGAAGTCCAGCTTGGAAAGGCCAGGAGGGAGTCAATGCTCAGAGGAAGACAGAATGGGGGCCACTGGTGGCGAAAGGAGTCTCTTGCCCCATGCCCTGTCAAGCCATGACACTGCCACCACCACCAACCACCCCAAGCAGCCTCTCCCCAGCAAGGGGCACCATCTCACTTCATTTGGGGCTGCGTATCAGGCTTGCTTGACTAGTGAAGTATCAACCTAACACTGACAACTAATCCCCCAAAAGTTGTTCTTCTGTAGGTCTGATATTTACACTATGTACATCAACCTGGATTGTGCATGGTCACACCACGAAAAATCATGGTCTGATCTCCACATCTTTTGTCCCATTATAAATGCATAAAGATGGGTATATATCATCAATAGATGACCTTTATAACCTTAAAATATGTATGTCCAAAAATGATTCTTACCATAAAGGGGTGTCTACTAGTGAAATGCTTTGTTTACAGGATGTGCACTCAGATATATCACTTCATGGGGCTCTGTCTGACAAAACTGGAGCAGCAACTGTTCCACCTCATTAGTTGCTCTAGAATCATTATGATGGCTAAGACCAGCCACTGAGAAAGTATCTTCCTTTTTTCTTATCTTGCTTCTATGAATTGCGTATCTTTTGGAAGCGTAAAGAAGGGCTTTGCATAAAATTGTGTTTATACTCAATACCATACATTCTCTTAGTTCTTCAGTTTCAATTGGTTAATCTGAAAATAAGTCTTATCTTATAAAACCTTGTCAAAAAGAAGAAACTCAAGTGTCAAGATAGTCAGGACACTATTTTCCAAAATCACTTTGCAAAGAAACCTCCATGTCCTTAACTACTTTTGGTATACAACCATTCTGAAAAAATGAGAAAAAAACTTGAATCAAGGCTGGAACAAAGATCCCATAGTAATTCTGTTGTGTATCTATATACCACATTTCTTTGAGCTGTTTTGGTATAGATCTTTTTTGAAAGAACAAAAGTTCACTCAACTATACTTCATGGAACAAAGTCTCAGCTGAGCAAAAAACTTGCATTTTAAGTGTCCGCTGGACTGTGACTGCAAAACGGAAATTGAGGCTGCCTATTTCTGTAATCCAGATTTAGTTTTAAAACTGGAAGAGCTTATCTCTGCAGAGCTGTGACTGTACTAGCACCAGAGCTGGACATAGTGCCAGGTTAGTGCATTTTGGTGGAGAGTGAGAAACAGAGGAATGCTGCTGCTAGCTGTAAGAATTTTCCCTGAAGGCACAGTAAATCACCCACAGTATTACAGGGATTCTCTGGACCATTGATAAAAATTGTATTTTTTTGTTCTAGTAATAGCAACACATTAAATTTTCCTGCTTTCATTGCTGAATGTAAATAGAATTTTGAAGCAGTAAGAAGTAGTAGAAAGTAGAAAAGATGGTGGGGAGCTCAGTGTGATTTTGAGGGATTCAAGGAGGCTTTTGGGGTCCAGTCAAGATACAGAAGACTTCTTTCTTCCCTATATGTGTTGTGAGTGGAGTGCTGGTTTGGGGGAACAGGCTGATGAGCACCTCTCCTTGACTACACCCAAAAGTGGTGTGGAGTAAATCTGGGGATGCACAAGCTTAGATAAAAATAAGGGATGTAAACTGAAGTCTCATTCTTTTTGGAGCACGTCAAACCTTACCAGCCCCAAGCAGATGGTAATCTCTAGAAATACTTGCTGCTGCCTGGTGGTTCACTTCTTGTGAAGTGAAGTTCACTTAGACTTTGGCTAAGCTGCTCCCTGACACAGTCATCACAGATCTTTTCCAGAAGTTAAATTACCAGGTGAGAAAGGTCATCCATCTGAAAATCCAGTTATATTTTTTGTTTATAATTCAAACTTCTTTGGAGATTACAATGTTGTTTTAATCCTAGCAGTTCACAAATGCAATGCAATATATGACATACATGCCCTTTAGCATTTTTGTGGTATGATACCTGGCAAAAGACAACTCAACCAATATCTGGAATTTAAAAAATTTGAAAGTACTCAGCATTTAAAATCCTCTAGCCTATAGGTGTTCCAGTTATTTTGTGTGGAAACTGAAGGCTGATGTCTTCCTCTTCTATTTGAACAAAGTTGAAGTAGTTTCTGAGATGTGTAATAAGACCTTTTTCTAAGAAGTAGATACCTTATCTTTTTTGCCATACTCTCTGATCTACAATTAAAAAAAATTATATTTAACTGCCCTCCAAAAATTTTAAATAATTATGTTGGTCTTTGAATTAGTGATGTCGTGTGTTTCTCTGGGAAACATGCATGGATGAATGGCTGATTAATGAAAAGAGATTTAAAGGGATGAGTCAGAGAACAAAATATATGAACTCATAAAACCTGTGCTACGTTTGGAAGACATGTTTCATGTTTCTGTTCTTCCCAAAGTTTCACAAACTCTTCTGAAGTTGAGGTGTGAGAGATTCTAGGGGAAGATATTAGGTGAAAGAGAGGACTTCTGTTCTTTCTCTTTCTGTGGAATCTCTTGATCATCAAATCAGACAGAGTTGTATTTTTTCTGAGGTTGGATCTAGACTAGCTTGAAATTCTAAGTCACAGCCTTGCTGCAGCCCAAACCTGTGCATTGCTTAACAGGCTTTATTAAATGAAATTAAAATTATTGCCTCTCCTACCTCTTACCCTCTCTTGCATAGCCCAGGCATCAGACCCGTAAGTGACTTTGTTCTGTGTGCATGGCAGCCACACATATCAAAAGACTGACTGATGTCAGAAGCCACTGACTAGATTGACTTTACAAGATGTTGTAAACTTTGTTTTTTTGGTACAGCTGCATAGAAACAGTAGAACTAAGGCAGTGATGTCCAGTGTGCAACTATTAGAAGGAATCAGACCGCAGTCACCTAACACCCTTCTAGAAAATCAATAACACATGTCTGGAAGAACCACAATAGACTGGTTTTGACCTACAAAAGAAGGAAATAATACTTTGGGACAAACCTGCCAAATTTTTTTCTCTTCTCTTTTATCACAGTAGTCCTGAGCCTGGCCATCCTGACGTCAGAGACCTAAAGCCAGTCCACCCTGTGAATATCAAGAGCCAGAAAGAAGTATCAGACATGTGGTTTGATATACATAAGGCCTGACTGATGATGATTAATTTTGAGTTGCTAAGCATTTGCCTAGTCTTTGAACACAAGTAAAAACAGTCTGGATGTTTTGAGGTTTGCCTGCTCCCATCACAGCAATCCTCAGACGCCTAACAAAAACAGCTGCAGCACCACCAAAATGCACTGCTGTTTATGTCCTCACAATGATCCTTATGCTTTAATACACTAGGGACACAGGACAAACACTATTGCAGGGAACATCTGAGGAGCAAACCATTCTCTCACAAATAATATCTTTTACAAGCTTGCGTATAAATCTATTTTACAGTGTTACGCATGCTAATATTCAAATCCTTCACAGACCTAAGAGAATGTAAATACTATTGTGAGAACCATAGTTACATTATTATCACAATTTAACCTTGCAGATGGCTTTCAAAAACTCTGGTTTTAGCAGGTCAGGTAACCTGGCCACGAAGTCTAACTGTACCATTTTCTGACTAGACTGTACCCATACCTCAGCCTTGCACATTAAACCACCTGATTTATTAGGACTAGCTTTTTCTGACTGTGCTTTCAACAACTAGAAAAGATCAAAATTTACTTTATGACTGACAGGAGGCTGCCGATGTCTGGTGACTTTTCCCTCTCACCACTGTTGGTCACCTTGGCTCGGACCCCACCACCATCATCATAGCACAGCCTTCAGCAAACACTCCAGGCCCTGCTGTGCCCTTGTCCCTCTGAGATGCTTCCCTATGATCTGGGAACTGGAACAACATTATGGTCAAAATCCTGTTTATGGGAAGGAGGAATCATAACTTGTGTACAAGTAAAGTTAGAAATGTATTGCTAAGATGATTGAAATCTTAGACGTCTAATTCATTAATCTTTAATCATCTGTTGGATGTGAGGGCAATCTGGCTGTGAGATCTGATATGCCATTGATTGCACAGGTTGATTTGACTGGTCTGGCTAGCTTAGGTGGGTGTCCCCTTTCTTCCTCAGCATTCCATGTGTGCTCTTCCTGGAGCTGTGTGCTTGGTTAATCAGGACAGCCTCCCCAACAGACATGGTATTGTTCACTGGTCAAGGGTGTGTGGTAGCTGTGCTCCCCTGCTGGAAGCTCTAAGTAAGCTCAAGGTCCATTTGTAGAAGACTGCAGGGTAGTCAAACATCCAGTACTAAAGACATAACCAAATGAGAAGCTCGATGCAGCAGTCTGCCAGCAGGTTTTTTCTAAAAAAAATAAATTTCTTAGGGTGACAAAGCCGGAGAAGGGTCTAGAGAACAAGTCATATGAGAAGTGGCTGAGGGATCTGGGGTTGTTCAGCCTGGAGAAAAGTAGGTTCAGAGGGAGCTTATCACCCTCTACAACTACAAGAAAGGAGGTTGTAGCCTGGTGGTTGGTCTCTTCTCCCAGGATTACAGTGACTGCACAAGAGGAAATGGCCTCAAGCTGAGTCAAGGCAGGTTGAAGCTGGACAACAGGAAGGATTTCTTCACTAAAAGGGTAGTCAAGCACTGAACAGGCTGCCCAGTGAAAGTGTTCAAGAAATGATTGGACATGGCACTTAGTGCCACGGTCTAGTTGACATGGTGGTTTTAGTCAAAGGTTGGACTCGATGTCTTAGAACTCTTTTCTAATCTTAATGTTTCTATGATTCTGTGATCTAGATCTAATTATTACATGAATTAACAGTATTTCAGTCAAATCACTTCTATATGGAGAAGTCTTGGTAATAATAAAATTAAAATTGAAACACCCCCATTCTGTAGTTTTTATACCCTTTTTCCTAGTGCTCATCTTCCCACTGCTCCCCTGCATCTTTAAGTCAACAGATTTGGGCCCCTAGGGAGGGCAGGGTCAGAAGTGGTCAGCCTCATGAATCCTTCAGGAGGAAAAGATACTGATGTCACTGGTTTCTTCTTTCTCTCTCCAGGAGCCACGTGAAGCCACTGGTACACATCTGCTAACATGATTTTTTTACATCTTCCAACATGATTTTTTTACATCTTCCTTTTTCTTCAGTGTCTGTAGCAGCATGCTGCATCCAAATATACTGCATATGTTGCTGTCTACACATGGCAGTTGTCCTTTATTTCTTCTCTTTATTATCTTTAAAATGAGTTCTGGCCAGCTCTGGGTGTGCATTTCTTTACCTGATAGCAGGGGAGTTGTTTATAGCTGCAGAGTCTCTCTCCAGTGCCAAGCCTGTTCCCCACTTCGTATCACCCCATGCCTGTACTCCTCTGCACCATATTGTGCATCTCCACTTTGCAAGGCCTCTGCTGTTGCACCAGACCTGAGTTTCTCTGCTTTATGTCGTTGTGTCAGAGGTGTAATTATCCTATTCTGCATAGAATGACTGCTTGTTACTATTATCTGTAAAAAAATGCTATTGTACTACATGCAAGTAAAATGGATTGATCACCAGCACCTGGTCAACTAGAGAAATTGCTTTCACAGCTGAGACAAGAAAAAGAAAGCTGCTGGTCAACAAAAAGTTCAGACAGAACAAGACTGACAAGCTTCAGACCCAAGGTCTTGCAAATTCAATACAAAGAGTAAGTGTGACAGGTCTGAGCCTCTGTTAGCTGCTCTGAGCCACTGTGGAAATGGGGAAAGATGCCATTACTGCCATTTCTACCCTAAAGAAGCCAACTACCAAGCGCATTAGGAGCATGCTTATTCCTGAAACTCTTGATAGGAAAAGGAGGTGTCAGTCCTCAAAGGTGGAATCAGGTTTATAAAAAAAGAGACCTTTTGCTTGGTTTCCAAGAAGCAGAGGTAGAATAGGACTGTCTGGACACACCAGGTCTGGATGAAGGAAAAGAAACAGAATCCGTGGTGACAGGATGGATGATCACAAGTATAAAACCCCTATTGCGAATGGCCATACAGCACTGTCCCTTTAAAAATACAACAAGGAAGCACATCCTGTTAAATCCTAATAAAACCAAAATTGGATATCCAAAATGTATATTAATTGAATTCCGAGCCAAAAACTTTCAGTGTGATTCCAAATGAAGTTACATGAAGCTCATGAAATAAGAGACGTTGTCTCTTTCACCTTAAGTCACACTCAGTAAAGTTCTAGGAAAATCCCCTTTTTCAGATGACTTTTATTTTTTTTAAGTTAAGTTTTTAACTCCTGTAAGTCTGATGAATGCCAAGTGACAGGGCAACTCCTATCATGTACCTATAAATGAATGAATTAAAATATCCAATGGCTCAATGACTACACTTTCATTTGTATGTTCAACAATAAAGTACAAAATGCTTTTGTGCTAGAAAATGTAGAAAAGTAGAAAAGTCTTTTGTGTTAAAATCAAATGAGGGAGAATAATGTCAATAGTGTCAAGCTGATTAATTATGTGTATTCAGTGGCTCTTCACTAATTTCTGGGAAATTAGTGTTATCTAACCAACTATTGTTTCTCTTCAAACCCCGCAGAAAACCCGAAGCACAGATTTATTTCCTAGACAAATTCAGCTGAGATTATAACATAAAATCTGTTCTTCTTTGTTTCCTGGAAATTTCTTGGTAGGGTCAAATGCAGGCATATATATTTTTCATATTGAATTTAAGTAGTGATTACATATAATGTTCTGCACAGTTGTTCCACTTTCTCATTCCTTTAATTGAAAATAGGAAAAAAGAACAAACAAAAACCAACTCTCTAGAAAGTGTGTTCTTCTTTCCTTCCAGAAAGGAAACTTCTGCAAACTTTTGGCACTCTCTCCTATAATATTCTCATAGATAAGCTTATGAAATGTGGGCTAGGTGATTGGACAGTGAGGTGGATCAAGAACTACCTAAATGGCAGAACTCAGAGGGTCAGAATCAGCAGAACAGAATCTAGTTGGAGGCCTGCTGTCAGTGGTGTTCCCCAAGGATCAACACTGCATCCAGTGCATTCCACTGGTTTATCAGTGACATCTGCTTATCACACCTGTTTTCCTTTCATGACAAGGTAAACCACCCAGCTGATCAAGGGAAGCCAGTTGATGTAATGTTTTTTGGATTTCAGTAGAGCTTTAGATGCTGTCTCTCATAATATCCTTTTGGACAAAACGTGCAGCACACAGCTGGATGAACACATCATGGGATGGGTGAGCAACTGGCTCATGGATGAGTCATGAAGGGTTACAGTGAATGAGGTGACATCAGACTGGGGACCTGTCACTGGTGGGGTTCTGCAGGCTCCACCTTAGGCCCTGTGCTCTTCAACATCTTCATAAACGACTTGGGCAGGACTGGAAGGGATACTAAGCAAATCTGCAGACAATACAAAACTGGACGGAGCTGTTGATTCCCTTGGGAGGCCCTGCAAGAGAGACCTTGGCAAATTAGAGAGCCGGGCAATCAGCAACCACATGAAGTTCAACAAGGGAAAGTTCTGGATTCTGCACCTGGGATGGGGCAACCCTGGATGCATGGACAGACTGGGGAATGACAGGCTGGAAAGCAGAGACAGAGAAAAGGACCTTGGGGTCCTGGTCGATGGTGAGTTGAATATGAGTCAGCAGTGCCCTGGCAGCCAGGAGGGCCACCTGTGTCCTGGGGGGGCATCAGGCCCAGCATTGCCAGCTGGGCAAGGGAGGGGATTGTCCCACTCTGCTCTGCACTGGGGCAGCCTCACCTCGAGTGCTGGGGGCAGCTTTGGGTGCCACAACATAAATGACATTGAGCTGTTAGAGAGTGTCCAAAGGAGGACCACGAAGATGGTAAAGTGCCTTGAGGGGAAGGCTTGTGAGGAGCAGTGGCTGAGATCCCTCAGTCTGTTCAGACTGGAGGAGACTGAGGGGAGACTTCATCATAGTCTACAACTTCCTCATGAGGGGAAGAAGAGGAGAAGACACTGATCTCTGTGCTGGCCAGTGACAGGACCCGAGGGAATGGCCTGATGCTGCATCAGGGGAGGTTTAGGATGGATATTAGGAAAAGGTTCTTCATCCAGAGGGTGGTTGGGCACTGGAACAGGGTCCCCAGGGAAGTGGTCACAGCACCAAGCCTGTCAGGGTTCAAGAAATGTTTGGACAATACTCTGAGGCACATGGTGTGACTCTTGGGGGTGGTGCTGTGCAAGGTCAGGAGCAGGACTCAGTGATCCTTGTGGGTCCCTTCCAACACAGCATATTCTGTGATTCTGTCACCTGGATGAAGGGATAGAATGCACCCTCAGCAAGTTCGCTGACAATACCAAACTGGGGGAGTGGCTGATACACCTGAAGGCTGTGCTGACATTCAGCAGGACCTTCACAGGCTGCAGATTTGTGTGGAGAGAATCCCAATGAGGTTCAACAAGGGCAAGTGTAGGGTGCTGCACCTGGGGAGGAATAACCGAAGTACCAGCACAGGTCAGAGGCTGACCTATGGGAGAGCATCCCTGCGGAGAAGGACCAGGGAGTCCTTGTGGATGACAAATTTGTCTAACATGAAGAGCACAGTTTTTCCACGTAAGGAAAGGTGATCACAGAATGTTAAGGGGTTGCTCTGTCCCTATCCAATGCTCTAGCCTCATCCTAGAAGGTTACCAAATTTGTCAGGCACGATTTCCTCTTTGAAAAGGCATGTTGGTTGTTATCAATCACCTCTTTGTATTCCATGTAGCATAGTTTCCAGGAGAATCTGTTCCATAATTTTGTCTGGCACTGAAGTGAGACTGACTAGTCTTTAGTTCCCTGTGTCTTTTTTCCCCTTCCACAAAATGTATGTTATATTTCCTTTTTTTCCAGTCATCAGGGATTTCACCTGACTGCCATGATTTTTCAAAAATTATAGACAGTGGCTTAGCAACTTCAGCTGCCAGCTCCCTCAGGACCTACGGATGAATCTTGTTGGGTCCCATGGACTTGTGCACTTTCCAGTTCCTTAGGTGGTCTGGAACGTGATCCTCTCCTGTGGTGGACTCAGGGTCTTCATTCTCCTGGTTCCTGAATTTTCTGTTCTGAAGTTGGGAGGCATGGTTGGAGAACATCATCAGAGAACAGATCTTGGACTTCAGGCACAAAAACTTTGCCTTTTTCAGAGAACTTTTAGGTGGGATCTCATAGGAGGTACCTCTGAAGGGTGAAGAAGTCCAGCAAAGCTTGTTGGCCTTTAGGGATGGTACTCTACGAGTACGAGTCCATCCTCATTAAAACAATGAGACATATCAGGAGGCCAGCTTGGCAAAGCAAGCAATTGTGACATATCTTCAACAAAAAAATGCAAATACAGGGGGGAGACAAGGGCAGGATACAGAGAAGAAATAAATAAACACTGCCAAGGCATGTAGAGGCATAGTAAAGGAAGCCAAAATTCCACTGGTTTGCAAGAAGTGTCATGGGCAGTGGAAGCTTTTACTACTACATTAGTCAAAAAAGGCTGACCATTACAGGATGGGCTGGGTGATTCAGTGACAGCAGACATGAATAAGGCTGGTCCTCACCACCCTGCTTGTTGTCACCAACAATGTCTGCCAGGCCTCTGCACTCAGTGAAGGAGGAGAGGAGCTACCAGCCTAGTTTAATGGTCACATCAGGGATCATGCAGGAGCACTCAGCACTCACACATATCCTGGGACCTGTCCTGCTGCACCCCAGGGTGCTGAGGGAGGTGGCTGATACCCTTGTACAGCCAGTTTCTATCAGCTTTCCAAGGCTGTAGTCACCAGGGAGAACCCCAACAGCTGGAGAAAGGGAAGTGTCTCACCTGCTTTCAAAAAAGGGCAAAAGCCACATTGAGGAACCATATGCCTGTTGGATGGCCATCAGCCTGGGGTAAAATCAAGGAGGGAGTAATCCTGGAGCCCACATCTGGGCACCTGAGAGAGAAGACAGTGACAGGGAGCAGTTTGCAAGAATTTACCAAGGGTATTTGTTGCTGCTGGAGAAAGATTCTCTTCAGTAAAACTCTAAATCCTAAGAATTTACATTGTGCAGAAATAAATGAGGCATTAAACTGAAGTAAACACACATCAAGCTACATGATGTTTACTTCAGCTGTGTTTTTTTCAGAGGCTGGGTTGTTGGAAAATGTGAGCCAGTGCCAAATTATTGTAACTCCCAAGACTAGATGGAAGACCACCTGACTTTTTATTTATTCAACAGAAAAAATTCTTTTACTTCTGCTGCATTTTATCCTTTTGTGTGGTGGCTGTATTACGTGGGATGCTGAAATATGTACATAATGAACAAATTCTTAGGGATCATAATATGCAGAATGTCTCTTTTACTGCTTTCTATCCATCAAGTTTTCCTGAATATAATGAATGATTATTCTATGGAATAGTCAATATATACCATCCTAGTAGCTGCACTAGCCACTCTAATTTCTATGTAGTTTCAGAAAACAAAATGCAAACTGCTCTCCCATATTTCTCTTATTGCACGACAGCTCAAAATATATGATTCAATAAAACACATTTGTTTGTTAAGGTAGAGAAAGATCCAAAAGGAAAGACCTGTAAAAATACTTTAGGCTCCTGAATATGGGTTCCTCCTTTAGTGTTCACTGAGTCTTCAAGATGATTGACTGGAAATACAAAGCCTGATTTTCAGCCAGTGGGAGTCTGAGTCCGAGCAGCTCCATTAAGGACCAATCTATGATGCCAGGTGGCCTCTGAGTGTCAGGCTCAGTATAAATGCAGCACTGAGAACCTTTGAAAGGGAAATTCAGTCTAGCCATGAAATTTATGTCTTTTTATGAGCTGATATGAGACATGAGAGAAGGACTTCCCCACAATAAAGAACAGAAATAAAATTTAATCACACTTCCCAAATAGTTAGCTAATAAATAAAAAAACCCCTCACTGAAAATTATGTTACTCTGAAGCAGAACAATGGTATGGAAGCATAAATTGTGCATTCAGTAATTCTACAGAGCTTCCGTAATGCAGAAGAAATAACTAATCTGTCAAGCCCTGTCTTTCAAATATAAAACCCATGAATTTCTCAAATATTGGCAACAGCATCTGTAGAAGCAATGTTAGAATGAATGAAGAAACAGTTCTGCCTGGTGTCCAAAGGCAGAAAGGAGGGAACTATACAAAGGAAAAGTTCCATTCAGTTTCATTAAGAACAATGGACTAATTTTTTTTTCCAGAAAAAAATCATCAACTTGTTTATTTGATCCTTCTGTATTACGCTATTCCCAGTACTCGTCACAAACCTTACAAATGCAGTTTTACTCTGCCCTTACTATTGCAGCTGCAGAGATGTAAAATTTGGGTTCATAGCAGATGCAAGTCTCATTGCAGCCTCCTCTTATGGAACTTCTAGTGGGAAATAAGGCCTTTAGTTTGATGTGTTATTGTCTAGGAACAGCATTCCCCAGCTTAGTGCCTCCACAAAACCAACGAACTACTCGCTCCTCCCTCCCCCTCCCTGTTGCAGTGTGCTCAAGAAGGGGACTGGGGGCACAAAAGGCAAATACCACAGGTTGAGATAAGAACAATTTACTGGAAACAGCAATGAGATAAGAAAATGAACAGAAACAGTAGCAATATTAATGACAGAAAGTACAAAAGGGAGAGTGATTCACATGTAAAATGCTCACCTACAACCCTGACCAGAAGAGAGCCCTTCTCCCTGAAGAGACTCCCTTTCCCCACTCTTGGCAATGACTTGAGTTTGTATAGAGTAACTTCTGGGTTCTGGCCATGCCCCTCCTGGTGTCTGAGTTGCAGTGTATTCTCTTACCATCCTCATTAGCTGTGGAAATCAGGTGGGGCAGTGTTTCCTTGCCTCCTCCCCCCAGACTATCTTGCTGTTAATGGCCCATCATTGTCCTGCCCCATGACTCAGAGATAACTCCCTCCAGTCTATCTTCTGTTAATGAGCCTCATCAACACTTGGCCTCATGACTCATTACCCCATTGTGAGATGCTCCAACCAGAGGGAGGAACCAAGCATTCCATCCTGGATATAATCTGAGATTCTGAACACCAGAGACAGCCTTTCCACTGGATTTCCAGAGGACAGGAGCTACACAGCCACCACTGGACCTTCTGAGGAAGAGCAGACCCCTTCTACAGGATCACTGCTTCGACAGAACCACATCCACCACTTCAGGAGGACTGCAGCCACCATGACTAACAAGGTGTCAGGTTGTACCCTGACTCTGTCAGTTTAACCCAGTGTTCTCTGCCTTTTTTTTTTTTTCCTTTTATTTCCCTATTAAATTGTTATTCTGACTTGGTGCCTCCCACTAGTTTGTTTTCAAACTAGTACACCTGGCTGCTACAAAAATTAACCCTGTCCTGGCTGGAACCAGGACAGATGTGAAATAAGTTAGTATCTTTTTATTTTCTTCCTTCCTTTCTTGTCCTCCAGTTACTGAATTCCCAGTTTCTTCATCTAAAGTCTGTCCAGCCACAGTCTGGGGCCTTTGAAATTGCTTAGAGAAGAGGTATATGACCTGAAGCTAGATCTTGACATGGTAAAAATAGCTGCAGCCATTATGATTATGAAAGAACAACTCATTACCTGAAAGAGCAACCTGACAGAACAACTACTTGTGGAGGCCACTCCATTACAAGAGACAGGCTGA